>NC_079134.1:133938711-134586339 GCF_945859705.1 Episyrphus balteatus
ACATTTTTAAAAGTGATTTTCTCCAAACGTGAATTTTTCAACTCCAATTGAATTGTATGCGAAGGATATCGACTCACAGAGCACAAAAATGTATTTTCTATAAGTTTTGGACTTGTAGTTTTGTTTTTAGAGAATTTTGAATTTTGCAAGTTTTGATGTGTTTAGACGCTCGGTTAACGAGATATGACGATTTAAACATTTTTAAAAGTGATTTTCTCCAAACGTGAATTTTTCAACTCCAATTGAATTGTATGCGAAGGATATCGACTCACAGAGCACAAAAATGTATTTTCTATAAGTTTTGGACTTGTAGTTTTGTTTTTAGAGAATTTTGAATTTTGCAAGTTTTGATGTGTTTAGACGCTCGGTTAACGAGATATGACGATTTAAACATTTTTAAAAGTGATTTTCTCCAAACGTGAATTTTTCAACTCCAATTGAATTGTATGCGAAGGATATCGACTCACAGAGCACAAAAATGTATTTTCTATAAGTTTTGGACTTGTAGTTTTGTTTTTAGAGAATTTTGAATTTTGCAAGTTTTGATGTGTTTAGACGCTCGGTTAACGAGATATGACGATTTAAACATTTTTAAAAGTGATTTTCTCCAAACGTGAATTTTTCAACTCCAATTGAATTGTATGCGAAGGATATCGACTCACAGAGCACAAAAATGTATTTTCTATAAGTTTTGGACTTGTAGTTTTGTTTTTAGAGAATTTTGAATTTTGCAAGTTTTGATGTGTTTAGACGCTCGGTTAACGAGATATGACGATTTAAACATTTTTAAAAGTGATTTTCTCCAAACGTGAATTTTTCAACTCCAATTGAATTGTATGCGAAGGATATCGACTCACAGAGCTAAAAAATGTATTTTCTATAAGTTTTGGACTTGTAGTTTTGTTTTTAGAGAATTTTGAATTTTGCAAGTTTTGATGTGTTTAGACGCTCGGTTAACGAGATATATGACGATTTAAACATTTTTAAAAGTGATTTTCTCCAAACGTGAATTTTTCAACTCCAATTGAATTGTATGCGAAGGATATCGACTCACAGAGCACAAAAATGTATTTTCTATAAGTTTTGGACTTGTAGTTTTGTTTTTAGAGAATTTTGAATTTTGCAAGTTTTGATGTGTTTAGACGCTCGGTTAACGAGATATGACGATTTAAACATTTTTAAAAGTGATTTTCTCCAAACGTGAATTTTTCAACTCCAATTGAATTGTATGCGAAGGATATCGACTCACAGAGCACAAAAATGTATTTTCTATAAGTTTTGGACTTGTAGTTTTGTTTTTAGAGAATTTTGAATTTTGCAAAGTTTTGATGTGTTTAGACGCTCGGTTAACGAGATATGACGATTTAAACATTTTAAAAGTGATTTTCTCCAAACGTGAATTTTTCAACTCCAATTGAATTGTATGCGAAGGATATCGACTCACAGAGCACAAAATGTATTTTCTATAAGTTTTGGACTTGTAGTTTTGTTTTTAGTGAATTTTGAATTTTGCAAGTTTTGATGTGTTTAGACGCTCGGTTAACGAGATATGACGATTTAAACATTTTTAAAAGTGATTTTCTCCAAACGTGAATTTTTCAACTCCAATTGAATTGTATGCGAAGGATATCGACTCACAGAGCACAAAAATGTATTTTCTATAAGTTTTGGACTTGTAGTTTTGTTTTTAGAGAATTTTGAATTTTGCAAGTTTTGATGTGTTTAGACGCTCGGTTAACGAGATATGACGATTTAAACATTTTTAAAAGTGATTTTCTCCAAACGTGAATTTTTCAACTCCAATTGAATTGTATGCGAAGGATATCGACTCACGGAGCACAAAAATGTATTTTCTATAAGTTTTGGACTTGTAGTTTTGTTTTTAGAGAATTTTGAATTTTGCAAGTTTTGATGTGTTTAGACGCTCGGTTAACGAGATATGACGATTTAAACATTTTTAAAAGTGATTTTCTCCAAACGTGAATTTTTCAACTCCAATTGAATTGTATGCGAAGGATATCGACTCACAGAGCACAAAAATGTATTTTCTATAAGTTTTGGACTTGTAGTTTTGTTTTTAGAGAATTTTGAATTTTGCAAGTTTTGATGTGTTTAGACGCTCGGTTAACGAGATATGACGATTTAAACATTTTTAAAAGTGATTTTCTCCAAACGTGAATTTTTCAACTCCAATTGAATTGTATGCGAAGGATATCGACTCACAGAGCACAAAAATGTATTTTCTATAAGTTTTGGACTTGTAGTTTTGTTTTTAGAGAATTTTGAATTTTGCAAGTTTTGATGTGTTTAGACGCTCGGTTAACGAGATATGACGATTTAAACATTTTTAAAAGTGATTTTCTCCAAACGTGAATTTTTCAACTCCAATTGAATTGTATGCGAAGGATATCGACTCACAGAGCACAAAAATGTATTTTCTATAAGTTTTGGACTTGTAGTTTTGTTTTTAGAGAATTTTGAATTTTGCAAGTTTTGATGTGTTTAGACGCTCGGTTAACGAGATATGACGATTTAAACATTTTTAAAAGTGATTTTCTCCAAACGTGAATTTTTCAACTCCAATTGAATTGTATGCGAAGGATATCGACTCACAGAGCACAAAAATGTATTTTCTATAAGTTTTGGACTTGTAGTTTTGTTTTTAGAGAATTTTGAATTTTGCAAAGTTTTGATGTGTTTAGACGCTCGGTTAACGAGATATGACGATTTAAACATTTTAAAAGTGATTTTCTCCAAACGTGAATTTTTCAACTCCAATTGAATTGTATGCGAAGGATATCGACTCACAGAGCTAAAAAATGTATTTTCTATAAGTTTTGGACTTGTAGTTTTGTTTTTAGAGAATTTTGAATTTTGCAAGTTTTGATGTGTTTAGACGCTCGGTTAACGAGATATATGACGATTTAAACATTTTTAAAAGTGATTTTCTCCAAACGTGAATTTTTCAACTCCAATTGAATTGTATGCGAAGGATATCGACTCACAGAGCACAAAAATGTATTTTCTATAAGTTTTGGACTTGTAGTTTTGTTTTTAGAGAATTTTGAATTTTGCAAGTTTTGATGTGTTTAGACGCTCGGTTAACGAGATATGACGATTTAAACATTTTTAAAAGTGATTTTCTCCAAACGTGAATTTTTCAACTCCAATTGAATTGTATGCGAAGGATATCGACTCACAGAGCACAAAAATGTATTTTCTATAAGTTTTGGACTTGTAGTTTTGTTTTTAGAGAATTTTGAATTTTGCAAGTTTTGATGTGTTTAGACGCTCGGTTAACGAGATATGACGATTTAAACATTTTTAAAAGTGATTTTCTCCAAACGTGAATTTTTCAACTCCAATTGAATTGTATGCGAAGGATATCGACTCACAGAGCACAAAAATGTATTTTCTATAAGTTTTGGACTTGTAGTTTTTGTTTTTAGAGAATTTTGAATTTTGCAAAGTTTTGATGTGTTTAGACGCTCGGTTAACGAGATATGACGATTTAAACATTTTAAAAGTGATTTTCTCCAAACGTGAATTTTTCAACTCCAATTGAATTGTATGCGAAGGATATCGACTCACAGAGCTAAAAAATGTATTTTCTATAAGTTTTGGACTTGTAGTTTTGTTTTTAGAGAATTTTGAATTTTGCAAAGTTTTGATGTGTTTAGACGCTCGGTTAACGAGATATGACGATTTAAACATTTTTAAAAGTGATTTTCTCCAAACGTGAATTTTTCAACTCCAATTGAATTGTATGCGAAGGATATCGACTCACAGAGCACAAAAATGTATTTTCTATAAGTTTTGGACTTGTAGTTTTGTTTTTAGAGAATTTTGAATTTTGCAAGTTTTGATGTGTTTAGACGCTCGGTTAACGAGATATGACGATTTAAACATTTTTAAAAGTGATTTTCTCCAAACGTGAATTTTTCAACTCCAATTGAATTGTATGCGAAGGATATCGACTCACAGAGCACAAAAATGTATTTTCTATAAGTTTTGGACTTGTAGTTTTGTTTTTAGAGAATTTTGAATTTTGCAAGTTTTGATGTGTTTAGACGCTCGGTTAACGAGATATGACGATTTAAACATTTTTAAAAGTGATTTTCTCCAAACGTGAATTTTTCAACTCCAATTGAATTGTATGCGAAGGATATCGACTCACAGAGCACAAAAATGTATTTTCTATAAGTTTTGGACTTGTAGTTTTGTTTTTAGAGAATTTTGAATTTTGCAAGTTTTGATGTGTTTAGACGCTCGGTTAACGAGATATGACGATTTAAACATTTTTAAAAGTGATTTTCTCCAAACGTGAATTTTTCAACTCCAATTGAATTGTATGCGAAGGATATCGACTCACAGAGCACAAAAATGTATTTTCTATAAGTTTTGGACTTGTAGTTTTGTTTTTAGAGAATTTTGAATTTTGCAAAGTTTTGATGTGTTTAGACGCTCGGTTAACGAGATATGACGATTTAAACATTTTTAAAAGTGATTTTCTCCAAACGTGAATTTTTCAACTCCAATTGAATTGTATGCGAAGGATATCGACTCACAGAGCACAAAAATGTATTTTCTATAAGTTTTGGACTTGTAGTTTTGTTTTTAGAGAATTTTGAATTTTGCAAGTTTTGATGTGTTTAGACGCTCGGTTAACGAGATATGACGATTTAAACATTTTTAAAAGTGATTTTCTCCAAACGTGAATTTTTCAACTCCAATTGAATTGTATGCGAAGGATATCGACTCACAGAGCACAAAAATGTATTTTCTATAAGTTTTGGACTTGTAGTTTTGTTTTTAGAGAATTTTGAATTTTGCAAGTTTTGATGTGTTTAGACGCTCGGTTAACGAGATATGACGATTTAAACATTTTTAAAAGTGATTTTCTCCAAACGTGAATTTTTCAACTCCAATTGAATTGTATGCGAAGGATATCGACTCACAGAGCACAAAAATGTATTTTCTATAAGTTTTGGACTTGTAGTTTTGTTTTTAGAGAATTTTGAATTTTGCAAAGTTTTGATGTGTTTAGACGCTCGGTTAACGAGATATGACGATTTAAACATTTTTAAAAGTGATTTTCTCCAAACGTGAATTTTTCAACTCCAATTGAATTGTATGCGAAGGATATCGACTCACAGAGCACAAAAATGTATTTTCTATAAGTTTTGGACTTGTAGTTTTGTTTTTAGAGAATTTTGAATTTTGCAAAGTTTTGATGTGTTTAGACGCTCGGTTAACGAGATATGACGATTTAAACATTTTTAAAAGTGATTTTCTCCTAACGTGAATTTTTCAACTCCAATTGAATTGTATGCGAAGGATATCGACTCACAGAGCACAAAAATGTATTTTCTATAAGTTTTGGACTTGTAGTTTTGTTTTTAGAGAATTTTGAATTTTGCAAGTTTTGATGTGTTTAGACGCTCGGTTAACGAGATATGACGATTTAAACATTTTTAAAAGTGATTTTCTCCAAACGTGAATTTTTCAACTCCAATTGAATTGTATGCGAAGGATATCGACTCACAGAGCACAAAAATGTATTTTCTATAAGTTTTGGACTTGTAGTTTTGTTTTTAGAGAATTTTGAATTTTGCAAGTTTTGATGTGTTTAGACGCTCGGTTAACGAGATATGACGATTTAAACATTTTTAAAAGTGATTTTCTCCAAACGTGAATTTTTCAACTCCAATTGAATTGTATGCGAAGGATATCGACTCACAGAGCACAAAAATGTATTTTCTATAAGTTTTGGACTTGTAGTTTTGTTTTTAGAGAATTTTGAATTTTGCAAAGTTTTGATGTGTTTAGACGCTCGGTTAACGAGATATGACGATTTAAACATTTTAAAAGTGATTTTCTCCAAACGTGAATTTTTCAACTCCAATTGAATTGTATGCGAAGGATATCGACTCACAGAGCTAAAAAATGTATTTTCTATAAGTTTTGGACTTGTAGTTTTGTTTTTAGAGAATTTTGAATTTTGCAAGTTTTGATGTGTTTAGACGCTCGGTTAACGAGATATATGACGATTTAAACATTTTTAAAAGTGATTTTCTCCAAACGTGAATTTTTCAACTCCAATTGAATTGTATGCGAAGGATATCGACTCACAGAGCACAAAAATGTATTTTCTATAAGTTTTGGACTTGTAGTTTTGTTTTTAGAGAATTTTGAATTTTGCAAGTTTTGATGTGTTTAGACGCTCGGTTAACGAGATATGACGATTTAAACATTTTTAAAAGTGATTTTCTCCAAACGTGAATTTTTCAACTCCAATTGAATTGTATGCGAAGGATATCGACTCACAGAGCACAAAAATGTATTTTCTATAAGTTTTGGACTTGTAGTTTTGTTTTTAGTGAATTTTGAATTTTGCAAGTTTTGATGTGTTTAGACGCTCGGTTAACGAGATATGATGATTTAAACATTTTTAAAAGTGATTTTCTCCAAACGTGAATTTTTCAACTCCAATTGAATTGTATGCGAAGGATATCGACTCACAGAGCACAAAAATGTATTTTCTATAAGTTTTGGACTTGTAGTTTTGTTTTTAGAGAATTTTGAATTTTGCAAGTTTTGATGTGTTTAGACGCTCGGTTAACGAGATATGACGATTTAAACATTTTTAAAAGTGATTTTCTCCAAACGTGAATTTTTCAACTCCAATTGAATTGTATGCGAAGGATATCGACTCACAGAGCACAAAAATGTATTTTCTATAAGTTTTGGACTTGTAGTTTTGTTTTTAGAGAATTTTGAATTTTGCAAGTTTTGATGTGTTTAGACGCTCGGTTAACGAGATATGACGATTTAAACATTTTCAAAAGTGATTTTCTCCAAACGTGAATTTTTCAACTCCAATTGAATTGTATGCGAAGGATATCGACTCACAGAGCACAAAAATGTATTTTCTATAAGTTTTGGACTTGTAGTTTTGTTTTTAGAGAATTTTGAATTTTGCAAGTTTTGATGTGTTTAGACGCTCGGTTAACGAGATATGACGATTTAAACATTTTTAAAAGTGATTTTCTCCAAACGTGAATTTTTCAACTCCAATTGAATTGTATGCGAAGGATATCGACTCACAGAGCACAAAAATGTATTTTCTATAAGTTTTGGACTTGTAGTTTTGTTTTTAGAGAATTTTGAATTTTGCAAGTTTTGATGTGTTTAGACGCTCGGTTAACGAGATATGACGATTTAAACATTTTTAAAAGTGATTTTCTCCAAACGTGAATTTTTCAACTCCAATTGAATTGTATGCGAAGGATATCGACTCACAGAGCACAAAAATGTATTTTCTATAAGTTTTGGACTTGTAGTTTTGTTTTTAGAGAATTTTGAATTTTGCAAGTTTTGATGTGTTTAGACGCTCGGTTAACGAGATATGACGATTTAAACATTTTTAAAAGTGATTTTCTCCAAACGTGAATTTTTCAACTCCAATTGAATTGTATGCGAAGGATATCGACTCACAGAGCACAAAAATGTATTTTCTATAAGTTTTGGACTTGTAGTTTTGTTTTTAGAGAATTTTGAATTTTGCAAAGTTTTGATGTGTTTAGACGCTCGGTTAACGAGATATGACGATTTAAACATTTTAAAAGTGATTTTCTCCAAACGTGAATTTTTCAACTCCAATTGAATTGTATGCGAAGGATATCGACTCACAGAGCTAAAAAATGTATTTTCTATAAGTTTTGGACTTGTAGTTTTGTTTTTAGAGAATTTTGAATTTTGCAAGTTTTGATGTGTTTAGACGCTCGGTTAACGAGATATATGACGATTTAAACATTTTTAAAAGTGATTTTCTCCAAACGTGAATTTTTCAACTCCAATTGAATTGTATGCGAAGGATATCGACTCACAGAGCACAAAAATGTATTTTCTATAAGTTTTGGACTTGTAGTTTTGTTTTTAGAGAATTTTGAATTTTGCAAGTTTTGATGTGTTTAGACGCTCGGTTAACGAGATATGACGATTTAAACATTTTTAAAAGTGATTTTCTCCAAACGTGAATTTTTCAACTCCAATTGAATTGTATGCGAAGGATATCGACTCACAGAGCACAAAAATGTATTTTCTATAAGTTTTGGACTTGTAGTTTTGTTTTTAGTGAATTTTGAATTTTGCAAGTTTTGATGTGTTTAGACGCTCGGTTAACGAGATATGACGATTTAAACATTTTTAAAAGTGATTTTCTCCAAACGTGAATTTTTCAACTCCAATTGAATTGTATGCGAAGGATATCGACTCACAGAGCACAAAAATGTATTTTCTATAAGTTTTGGACTTGTAGTTTTGTTTTTAGAGAATTTTGAATTTTGCAAGTTTTGATGTGTTTAGACGCTCGGTTAACGAGATATGACGATTTAAACATTTTTAAAAGTGATTTTCTCCAAACGTGAATTTTTCAACTCCAATTGAATTGTATGCGAAGGATATCGACTCACAGAGCACAAAAATGTATTTTCTATAAGTTTTGGACTTGTAGTTTTGTTTTTAGTGAATTTTGAATTTTGCAAGTTTTGATGTGTTTAGACGCTCGGTTAACGAGATATGATGATTTAAACATTTTTAAAAGTGATTTTCTCCAAACGTGAATTTTTCAACTCCAATTGAATTGTATGCGAAGGATATCGACTCACAGAGCACAAAAATGTATTTTCTATAAGTTTTGGACTTGTAGTTTTGTTTTTAGAGAATTTTGAATTTTGCAAGTTTTGATGTGTTTAGACGCTCGGTTAACGAGATATGACGATTTAAACATTTTTAAAAGTGATTTTCTCCAAACGTGAATTTTTCAACTCCAATTGAATTGTATGCGAAGGATATCGACTCACAGAGCACAAAAATGTATTTTCTATAAGTTTTGGACTTGTAGTTTTGTTTTTAGAGAATTTTGAATTTTGCAAAGTTTTGATGTGTTTAGACGCTCGGTTAACGAGATATGACGATTTAAACATTTTTAAAAGTGATTTTCTCCAAACGTGAATTTTTCAACTCCAATTGAATTGTATGCGAAGGATATCGACTCACAGAGCACAAAAATGTATTTTCTATAAGTTTTGGACTTGTAGTTTTGTTTTTAGAGAATTTTGAATTTTGCAAGTTTTGATGTGTTTAGACGCTCGGTTAACGAGATATGACGATTTAAACATTTTTAAAAGTGATTTTCTCCAAACGTGAATTTTTCAACTCCAATTGAATTGTATGCGAAGGATATCGACTCACAGAGCACAAAAATGTATTTTCTATAAGTTTTGGACTTGTAGTTTTGTTTTTAGAGAATTTTGAATTTTGCAAAGTTTTGATGTGTTTAGACGCTCGGTTAACGAGATATGACGATTTAAACATTTTAAAAGTGATTTTCTCCAAACGTGAATTTTTCAACTCCAATTGAATTGTATGCGAAGGATATCGACTCACAGAGCTAAAAAATGTATTTTCTATAAGTTTTGGACTTGTAGTTTTGTTTTTAGAGAATTTTGAATTTTGCAAGTTTTGATGTGTTTAGACGCTCGGTTAACGAGATATGACGATTTAAACATTTTTAAAAGTGATTTTCTCCAAACGTGAATTTTTCAACTCCAATTGAATTGTATGCGAAGGATATCGACTCACAGAGCCAAAAAATGTATTTTCTATAAGTTTTGGACTTGTAGTTTTGTTTTTAGAGAATTTTGAATTTTGCAAGTTTTGATGTGTTTAGACGCTCGGTTAACGAGATATGACGATTTAAACATTTTTAAAAGTGATTTTCTCCAAACGTGAATTTTTCAACTCCAATTGAATTGTATGCGAAGGATATCGACTCACAGAGCCAAAAAATGTATTTTCTATAAGTTTTGGACTTGTAGTTTTGTTTTTAGAGAATTTTGAATTTTGCAAGTTTTGATGTGTTTAGACGCTCGGTTAACGAGATATGACGATTTAAACATTTTTAAAAGTGATTTTCTCCAAACGTGAATTTTTCAACTCCAATTGAATTGTATGCGAAGGATATCGACTCACAGAGCACAAAAATGTATTTTCTATAAGTTTTGGACTTGTAGTTTTGTTTTTAGAGAATTTTGAATTTTGCAAGTTTTGATGTGTTTAGACGCTCGGTTAACGAGATATGACGATTTAAACATTTTTAAAAGTGATTTTCTCCAAACGTGAATTTTTCAACTCCAATTGAATTGTATGCGAAGGATATCGACTCACAGAGCACAAAAATGTATTTTCTATAAGTTTTGGACTTGTAGTTTTGTTTTTAGAGAATTTTGAATTTTGCAAGTTTTGATGTGTTTAGACGCTCGGTTAACGAGATATGACGATTTAAACATTTTTAAAAGTGATTTTCTCCAAACGTGAATTTTTCAACTCCAATTGAATTGTATGCGAAGGATATCGACTCACAGAGCCAAAAAATGTATTTTCTATAAGTTTTGGACTTGTAGTTTTGTTTTTAGAGAATTTTGAATTTTGCAAGTTTTGATGTGTTTAGACGCTCGGTTAACGAGATATGACGATTTAAACATTTTTAAAAGTGATTTTCTCCAAACGTGAATTTTTCAACTCCAATTGAATTGTATGCGAAGGATATCGACTCACAGAGCACAAAAATGTATTTTCTATAAGTTTTGGACTTGTAGTTTTGTTTTTAGAGAATTTTGAATTTTGCAAGTTTTGATGTGTTTAGACGCTTGGTTAACGAGATATGACGATTTAAACATTTTTAAAAGTGATTTTCTCCAAACGTGAATTTTTCAACTCCAATTGAATTGTATGCGAAGGATATCGACTCACAGAGCACAAAAATGTATTTTCTATAAGTTTTGGACTTGTAGTTTTGTTTTTAGAGAATTTTGAATTTTGCAAGTTTTGATGTGTTTAGACGCTCGGTTAACGAGATATGACGATTTAAACATTTTTAAAAGTGATTTTCTCCAAACGTGAATTTTTCAACTCCAATTGAATTGTATGCGAAGGATATCGACTCACAGAGCACAAAAATGTATTTTCTATAAGTTTTGGACTTGTAGTTTTGTTTTTAGAGAATTTTGAATTTTGCAAGTTTTGATGTGTTTAGACGCTTGGTTAACGAGATATGACGATTTAAACATTTTTAAAAGTGATTTTCTCCAAACGTGAATTTTTCAACTCCAATTGAATTGTATGCGAAGGATATCGACTCACAGAGCACAAAAATGTATTTTCTATAAGTTTTGGACTTGTAGTTTTGTTTTTAGAGAATTTTGAATTTTGCAAGTTTTGATGTGTTTAGACGCTCGGTTAACGAGATATGACGATTTAAACATTTTTAAAAGTGATTTTCTCCAAACGTGAATTTTTCAACTCCAATTGAATTGTATGCGAAGGATATCGACTCACAGAGCACAAAAATGTATTTTCTATAAGTTTTGGACTTGTAGTTTTGTTTTTAGAGAATTTTGATTTTTGCAAGTTTTGATGTGTTTAGACGCTCGGTTAACGAGATATGACGATTTAAACATTTTTAAAAGTGATTTTCTCCAAACGTGAATTTTTCAACTCCAATTGAATTGTATGCGAAGGATATCGGCTCACAGAGCTAAAAAATTTATTTTCTATAAGTTTTGGACTTGTAGTTTTGTTTTTAGAGAATTTTGAATTTTGCAAGTTTTGATGTGTTTAGACGCTCGGTTAACGAGATATGACGATTTAAACATTTTTAAAAGTGATTTTCTCCAAACGTGAATTTTTCAACTCCAATTGAATTGTATGCGAAGGATATCGACTCACAGAGCACAAAAATGTATTTTCTATAAGTTTTGGACTTGTAGTTTTGTTTTTAGAGAATTTTGAATTTTGCAAGTTTTGATGTGTTTAGACGCTCGGTTAACGAGATATGACGATTTAAACATTTTTAAAAGTGATTTTCTCCAAACGTGAATTTTTCAACTCCAATTGAATTGTATGCGAAGGATATCGACTCACAGAGCACAAAAATGTATTTTCTATAAGTTTTGGACTTGTAGTTTTGTTTTTAGAGAATTTTGAATTTTGCAAGTTTTGATGTGTTTAGACGCTCGGTTAACGAGATATGACGATTTAAACATTTTTAAAAGTGATTTTCTCCAAACGTGAATTTTTCAACTCCAATTGAATTGTATGCGAAGGATATCGACTCACAGAGCACAAAAATGTATTTTCTATAAGTTTTGGACTTGTAGTTTTGTTTTTAGAGAATTTTGAATTTTGCAAGTTTTGATGTGTTTAGACGCTCGGTTAACGAGATATGACGATTTAAACATTTTTAAAAGTGATTTTCTCCAAACGTGAATTTTTCAACTCCAATTGAATTGTATGCGAAGGATATCGACTCACAGAGCACAAAAATGTATTTTCTATAAGTTTTGGACTTGTAGTTTTGTTTTTAGAGAATTTTGAATTTTGCAAGTTTTGATGTGTTTAGACGCTTGGTTAACGAGATATGACGATTTAAACATTTTTAAAAGTGATTTTCTCCAAACGTGAATTTTTCAACTCCAATTGAATTGCATGCGAAGGATATCGACTCACAGAGCACAAAATGTATTTTCTATAAGTTTTGGACTTGTAGTTTTGTTTTTAGAGAATTTTGAATTTTGCAAGTTTTGATGTGTTTAGACGCTCGGTTAACGAGATATGACGATTTAAACATTTTTAAAAGTGATTTTCTCCAAACGTGAATTTTTCCACTCCAATTGAATTGTATGCGAAGGATATCGACTCACAGAGCACAAAAATGTATTTTCTATAAGTTTTGGACTTGTAGTTTTGTTTTTAGAGAATTTTGAATTTTGCAAAGTTTTGATGTGTTTAGACGCTCGGTTAACGAGATATGACGATTTAAACATTTTTAAAAGTGATTTTCTCCAAACGTGAATTTTTCAACTCCAATTGAATTGTATGCGAAGAATATCGACTCACAGAGCTAAAAAATGTATTTTCTATAAGTTTTGGACTTGTAGTTTTGTTTTTAGAGAATTTTGAATTTTGCAAGTTTTGATGTGTTTAGACGCTCGGTTAACGAGATATGACGATTTAAACCTTTTTTAAAAGTGATTTTCTCCAAACGTGAATTTTTCAACTCCAATTGAATTGTATGCGAAGGATATCGACTCACAGAGCACAAAAATGTATTTTCTATAAGTTTTGGACTTGTAGTTTTGTTTCTAGAGAATTTTGAATTTTGCAAGTTTTGATGTGTTTAGACGCTCGGTTAACGAGATATGACGATTTAAACATTTTTAAAAGTGATTTTCTCCAAACGTGAATTTTTCAACTCCAATTGAATTGTATGCGAAGGATATCGACTCACAGAGCTAAAAAATTTATTTTCTATAAGTTTTGGACTTGTAGTTTTGTTTTTAGAGAATTTTGAATTTTGCAAGTTTTGATGTGTTTAGACGCTCGGTTAACGAGATATGACGATTTAAACATTTTTAAAAGTGATTTTCTCCAAACGTCAACTCCAATTGAATTGTATGCGAAGGATATCGACTCACAGAGCACAAAAATGTATTTTCTATAAGTTTTGGACTTGTAGTTTTGTTTTTAGAGAATTTTGAATTTTGCAAGTTTTGATGTGTTTAGACGCTCGGTTAACGAGATATGACGATTTAAACATTTTTAAAAGTGATTTTCTCCAAACGTGAATTTTTCAACTCCAATTGAATTGTATGCGAAGGATATCGACTCACAGAGCACAAAAATGTATTTTCTATAAGTTTTGGACTTGTAGTTTTGTTTTTAGAGAATTTTGAATTTTGCAAAGTTTTGATGTGTTTAGACGCTCGGTTAACGAGATATGACGATTTAAACATTTTTAAAAGTGATTTTCTCCAAACGTGAATTTTTCAACTCCAATTGAATTGTATGCGAAGGATATCGACTCACAGAGCACAAAAATGTATTTTCTATAAGTTTTGGACTTGTAGTTTTGTTTTTAGAGAATTTTGAATTTTGCAAAGTTTTGATGTGTTTAGACGCTCGGTTAACGAGATATGACGATTTAAACATTTTTTAAAAGTGATTTTCTCCAAACGTGAATTTTTCAACTCCAATTGAATTGTATGCGAAGGATATCGACTCACAGAGCACAAAAATGTATTTTCTATAAGTTTTGGACTTGTAGTTTTGTTTTTAGAGAATTTTGAATTTTGAAAGTTTTGATGTGTTTAGACGCTCGGTTAACGAGATATGACGATTTAAACATTTTTAAAAGTGATTTTCTCCAAACGTGAATTTTTCAACTCCAATTGAATTGTATGCGAAGGATATCGACTCACAGAGCACAAAAATGTATTTTCTATAAGTTTTGGACTTGTAGTTTTGTTTTTAGAGAATTTTGAATTTTGAAAGTTTTGATGTGTTTAGACGCTCGGTTTACGAGATATGACGATTTAAACATTTTTAAAAGTGATTTTCTCCAAACGTGAATTTTTCAACTCCAATTGAATTGTATGCGAAGGATATCGACTCACAGAGCTAAAAAATGTATTTTCTATAAGTTTTGGACTTGTAGTTTTGTTTTTAGAGAATTTTGAATTTTGCAAGTTTTGATGTGTTTAGACGCTCGGTTAACGAGATATGACGATTTAAACATTTTTAAAAGTGATTTTCTCCAAACGTGAATTTTTCAACTCCAATTGAATTGTATGCGAAGGATATCGACTCACAGAGCACAAAAATGTATTTTCTATAAGTTTTGGACTTGTAGTTTTGTTTTTAGAGAATTTTGAATTTTGAAAGTTTTGATGTGTTTAGACGCTCGGTTTACGAGATATGACGATTTAAACATTTTTAAAAGTGATTTTCTCCAAACGTGAATTTTTCAACTCCAATTGAATTGTATGCGAAGGATATCGACTCACAGAGCTAAAAAATTTATTTTCTATAAGTTTTGGACTTGTAGTTTTGTTTTTAGAGAATTTTGAATTTTGCAAGTTTTGATGTGTTTAGACGCTCGGTTAACGAGATATGACGATTTAAACATTTTTAAAAGTGATTTTCTCCAAACGTGAATTTTTCAACTCCAATTGAATTGTATGCGAAGGATATCGACTCACAGAGCACAAAAATGTATTTTCTATAAGTTTTGGACTTGTAGTTTTGTTTTTAGAGAATTTTGAATTTTGCAAGTTTTGATGTGTTTAGACGCTTGGTTAACGAGATATGACGATTTAAACATTTTTAAAAGTGATTTTCTCCAAAAATGAATTTTTCAACTCCAATTGAATTGTATGCGAAGGATATCGACTCACAGAGCTAAAAAATTTATTTTCTATAAGTTTTGGACTTGTAGTTTTGTTTTTAGAGAATTTTGAATTTTGCAAGTTTTGATGTGTTTAGACGCTCGGTTAACGAGATATGACGATTTAAACATTTTTAAAAGTGATTTTCTCCAAACGTGAATTTTTCAACTCCAATTGAATTGTATGCGAAGGATATCGACTCACAGAGCACAAAAATGTATTTTCTATAAGTTTTGGACTTGTAGTTTTGTTTTTAGAGAATTTTGAATTTTGCAAGTTTTGATGTGTTTAGACGCTCGGTTAACGAGATATGACGATTTAAACATTTTTAAAAGTGATTTTCTCCAAACGTGAATTTTTCAACTCCAATTGAATTGTATGCGAAGGATATCGACTCACAGAGCACAAAAATGTATTTTCTATAAGTTTTGGACTTGTAGTTTTGTTTTTAGAGAATTTTGAATTTTGCAAGTTTTGATGTGTTTAGACGCTCGGTTAACGAGATATGACGATTTAAACATTTTTAAAAGTGATTTTCTCCAAACGTGAATTTTTCAACTCCAATTGAATTGTATGCGAAGGATATCGACTCACAGAGCACAAAAATGTATTTTCTATAAGTTTTGGACTTGTAGTTTTGTTTTTAGAGAATTTTGAATTTTGCAAGTTTTGATGTGTTTAGACGCTCGGTTAACGAGATATGACGATTTAAACATTTTTAAAAGTGATTTTCTCCAAACGTGAATTTTTCAACTCCAATTGAATTGTATGCGAAGGATATCGACTCACAGAGCACAAAAATGTATTTTCTATAAGTTTTGGACTTGTAGTTTTGTTTTTAGAGAATTTTGAATTTTGCAAGTTTTGATGTGTTTAGACGCTTGGTTAACGAGATATGACGATTTAAACATTTTTAAAAGTGATTTTCTCCAAACGTGAATTTTTCAACTCCAATTGAATTGTATGCGAAGGATATCGACTCACAGAGCACAAAAATGTATTTTCTATAAGTTTTGGACTTGTAGTTTTGTTTTTAGAGAATTTTGAATTTTGCAAGTTTTGATGTGTTTAGACGCTCGGTTAACGAGATATGACGATTTAAACATTTCTAAAAGTGATTTTCTCCAAACGTGAATTTTTCCACTCCAATTGAATTGTATGCGAAGGATATCGACTCACAGAGCACAAAAATGTATTTTCTATAAGTTTTGGACTTGTAGTTTTGTTTTTAGAGAATTTTGAATTTTGCAAAGTTTTGATGTGTTTAGACGCTCGGTTAACGAGATATGACGATTTAAACATTTTTAAAAGTGATTTTCTCCAAACGTGAATTTTTCAACTCCAATTGAATTGTATGCGAAGGATATCGACTCACAGAGCACAAAAATGTATTTTCTATAAGTTTTGGACTTGTAGTTTTGTTTTTAGAGAATTTTGAATTTTGCAAGTTTTGATGTGTTTAGACGCTCGGTTAACGAGATATGACGATTTAAACATTTTTAAAAGTGATTTTCTCCAAACGTGAATTTTTCAACTCCAATTGAATTGTATGCGAAGGATATCGACTCACAGAGCACAAAAATGTATTTTCTATAAGTTTTGGACTTGTAGTTTTGTTTTTAGAGAATTTTGAATTTTGCAAGTTTTGATGTGTTTAGACGCTCGGTTAACGAGATATGACGATTTAAACATTTTTAAAAGTGATTTTCTCCAAACGTGAATTTTTCAACTCCAATTGAATTGTATGCGAAGGATATCGACTCACAGAGCACAAAAATGTATTTTCTATAAGTTTTGGACTTGTAGTTTTGTTTTTAGAGAATTTTGAATTTTGCAAGTTTTGATGTGTTTAGACGCTCGGTTAACGAGATATGACGATTTAAACATTTTTAAAAGTGATTTTCTCCAAACGTGAATTTTTCAACTCCAATTGAATTGTATGCGAAGGATATCGACTCACAGAGCACAAAAATGTATTTTCTATAAGTTTTGGACTTGTAGTTTTGTTTTTAGAGAATTTTGAATTTTGCAAGTTTTGATGTGTTTAGACGCTCGGTTAACGAGATATGACGATTTAAACATTTCTAAAAGTGATTTTCTCCAAACGTGAATTTTTCCACTCCAATTGAATTGTATGCGAAGGATATCGACTCACAGAGCACAAAAATGTATTTTCTATAAGTTTTGGACTTGTAGTTTTGTTTTTAGAGAATTTTGAATTTTGCAAAGTTTTGATGTGTTTAGACGCTCGGTTAACGAGATATGACGATTTAAACATTTTTAAAAGTGATTTTCTCCAAACGTGAATTTTTCAACTCCAATTGAATTGTATGCGAAGAATATCGACTCACAGAGCTAAAAAATGTATTTTCTATAAGTTTTGGACTTGTAGTTTTGTTTTTAGAGAATTTTGAATTTTGCAAGTTTTGATGTGTTTAGACGCTCGGTTAACGAGATATGACGATTTAAACCTTTTTTAAAAGTGATTTTCTCCAAACGTGAATTTTTCAACTCCAATTGAATTGTATGCGAAGGATATCGACTCACAGAGCACAAAAATGTATTTTCTATAAGTTTTGGACTTGTAGTTTTGTTTCTAGAGAATTTTGAATTTTGCAAGTTTTGATGTGTTTAGACGCTCGGTTAACGAGATATGACGATTTAAACATTTTTAAAAGTGATTTTCTCCAAACGTGAATTTTTCAACTCCAATTGAATTGTATGCGAAGGATATCGACTCACAGAGCTAAAAAATTTATTTTCTATAAGTTTTGGACTTGTAGTTTTGTTTTTAGAGAATTTTGAATTTTGCAAGTTTTGATGTGTTTAGACGCTCGGTTAACGAGATATGACGATTTAAACATTTTTAAAAGTGATTTTCTCCAAACGTCAACTCCAATTGAATTGTATGCGAAGGATATCGACTCACAGAGCACAAAAATGTATTTTCTATAAGTTTTGGACTTGTAGTTTTGTTTTTAGAGAATTTTGAATTTTGCAAGTTTTGATGTGTTTAGACGCTCGGTTAACGAGATATGACGATTTAAACATTTTTAAAAGTTATTTTCTCCAAACGTGAATTTTTCAACTCCAATTGAATTGTATGCGAAGGATATCGACTCACAGAGCACAAAAATGTATTTTCTATAAGTTTTGGACTTGTAGTTTTGTTTTTAGAGAATTTTGAATTTTGCAAGTTTTGATGTGTTTAGACGCTCGGTTAACGAGATATGACGATTTAAACATTTTTAAAAGTGATTTTCTCCAAACGTGAATTTTTCAACTCCAATTGAATTGTATGCGAAGGATATCGACTCACAGAGCACAAAAATGTATTTTCTATAAGTTTTGGACTTGTAGTTTTGTTTTTAGAGAATTTTGAATTTTGCAAAGTTTTGATGTGTTTAGACGCTCGGTTAACGAGATATGACGATTTAAACATTTTTAAAAGTGATTTTCTCCAAACGTGAATTTTTCAACTCCAATTGAATTGTATGCGAAGGATATCGACTCACAGAGCACAAAAATGTATTTTCTATAAGTTTTGGACTTGTAGTTTTGTTTTTAGAGAATTTTGAATTTTGCAAGTTTTGATGTGTTTAGACGCTCGGTTAACGAGATATGACGATTTAAACATTTTTAAAAGTGATTTTCTCCAAACGTCAACTCCAATTGAATTGTATGCGAAGGATATCGACTCACAGAGCACAAAAATGTATTTTCTATAAGTTTTGGACTTGTAGTTTTGTTTTTAGAGAATTTTGAATTTTGCAAGTTTTGATGTGTTTAGACGCTCGGTTAACGAGATATGACGATTTAAACATTTTTAAAAGTTATTTTCTCCAAACGTGAATTTTTCAACTCCAATTGAATTGTATGCGAAGGATATCGACTCACAGAGCACAAAAATGTATTTTCTATAAGTTTTGGACTTGTAGTTTTGTTTTTAGAGAATTTTGAATTTTGCAAGTTTTGATGTGTTTAGACGCTCGGTTAACGAGATATGACGATTTAAACATTTTTAAAAGTGATTTTCTCCAAACGTGAATTTTTCAACTCCAATTGAATTGTATGCGAAGGATATCGACTCACAGAGCACAAAAATGTATTTTCTATAAGTTTTGGACTTGTAGTTTTGTTTTTAGAGAATTTTGAATTTTGCAAGTTTTGATGTGTTTAGACGCTCGGTTAACGAGATATGACGATTTAAACATTTTTAAAAGTTATTTTCTCCAAACGTGAATTTTTCAACTCCAATTGAATTGTATGCGAAGGATATCGACTCACAGAGCACAAAAATGTATTTTCTATAAGTTTTGGACTTGTAGTTTTGTTTTTAGAGAATTTTGAATTTTGCAAGTTTTGATGTGTTTAGACGCTCGGTTAACGAGATATGACGATTTAAACATTTTTAAAAGTGATTTTCTCCAAACGTGAATTTTTCAACTCCAATTGAATTGTATGCGAAGGATATCGACTCACAGAGCACAAAAATGTATTTTCTATAAGTTTTGGACTTGTAGTTTTGTTTTTAGAGAATTTTGAATTTTGCAAAGTTTTGATGTGTTTAGACGCTCGGTTAACGAGATATGACGATTTAAACATTTTTAAAATTGATTTTCTCCAAACGTGAATTTTTCAACTCCAATTGAATTGTATGCGAAGGATATCGACTCACAGAGCTAAAAAATTTATTTTCTATAAGTTTTGGACTTGTAGTTTTGTTTTTAGAGAATTTTGAATTTTGAAAGTTTTGATGTGTTTAGACGCTCGGTTTACGAGATATGACGATTTAAACATTTTTAAAAGTGATTTTCTCCAAACGTGAATTTTTCAACTCCAATTGAATTGTATGCGAAGGATATCGACTCACAGAGCTAAAAAATGTATTTTCTATAAGTTTTGGACTTGTAGTTTTGTTTTTAGAGAATTTTGAATTTTGCAAGTTTTGGTGTTTAGACGCTCGGTTAACGAGATATGACGATTTAAACATTTTTAAAAGTGATTTTCTCCAAAAGTGAATTTTTCAACTCCAATTGAATTGTATGCGAAGGATATGGACTCACAGAGCACAAAAATGTATTTTCTATAAGTTTTGGAGTTGTAGTTTTGTTTTTAGAGAATTTTGAACTTTGCAAGTTTTGATGTGTTTAGACGCTCGGTTAACGAGATATGACGATTTAAACATTTTTAAAAGTTATTTTCTCCAAACGTGAATTTTTCAACTCCAATTGAATTGTATGCGAAGGATATCGACTCACAGAGCACAAAAATGTATTTTCTATAAGTTTTGGACTTGTAGTTTTGTTTTTAGAGAATTTTGAATTTTGCAAGTTTTGATGTGTTTAGACGCTCGGTTAACGAGATATGACGATTTAAACATTTTTAAAAGTGATTTTCTCCAAACGTGAATTTTTCAACTCCAATTGAATTGTATGCGAAGGATATCGACTCACAGAGCACAAAAATGTATTTTCTATAAGTTTTGGACTTGTAGTTTTGTTTTTAGAGAATTTTGAATTTTGCAAGTTTTGATGTGTTTAGACGCTCGGTTAACGAGATATGACGATTTAAACATTTTTAAAAGTGATTTTCTCCAAACGTGAATTTTTCAACTCCAATTGAATTGTATGCGAAGGATATCGACTCACAGAGCACAAAAATGTATTTTCTATAAGTTTTGGACTTGTAGTTTTGTTTTTAGAGAATTTTGAATTTTGCAAAGTTTTGATGTGTTTAGACGCTCGGTTAACGAGATATGACGATTTAAACATTTTTAAAAGTGATTTTCTCCAAACGTGAATTTTTCAACTCCAATTGAATTGTATGCGAAGGATATCGACTCACAGAGCACAAAAATGTATTTTCTATAAGTTTTGGACTTGTAGTTTTGTTTTTAGAGAATTTTGAATTTTGCAAGTTTTGATGTGTTTAGACGCTCGGTTAACGAGATATGACGATTTAAACATTTTAAAAAGTGATTTTCTCCAAACGTGAATTTTTCAACTCCAATTGAATTGTATGCGAAGGATATCGACTCACAGAGCACAAAAATGTATTTTCTATAAGTTTTGGACTTGTAGTTTTGTTTTTAGAGAATTTTGAATTTTGCAAGTTTTGATGTGTTTAGACGCTCGGTTAACGAGATATGACGATTTAAACATTTTTAAAAGTGATTTTCTCCAAACGTGAATTTTTCAACTCCAATTGAATTGTATGCGAAGGATATCGACTCACAGAGCACAAAAATGTATTTTCTATAAGTTTTGGACTTGTAGTTTTGTTTTTAGAGAATTTTGAATTTTGCAAAGTTTTGATGTGTTTAGACGCTCGGTTAACGAGATATGACGATTTAAACATTTTTAAAAGTGATTTTCTCCAAACGTGAATTTTTCAACTCCAATTGAATTGTATGCGAAGGATATCGACTCACAGAGCACAAAAATGTATTTTCTATAAGTTTTGGACTTGTAGTTTTGTTTTTAGAGAATTTTGAATTTTGCAAGTTTTGATGTGTTTAGACGCTCGGTTAACGAGATATGACGATTTAAACATTTTAAAAAGTGATTTTCTCCAAACGTGAATTTTTCAACTCCAATTGAATTGTATGCGAAGGATATCGACTCACAGAGCACAAAAATGTATTTTCTATAAGTTTTGGACTTGTAGTTTTGTTTTTAGAGAATTTTGAATTTTGCAAGTTTTGATGTGTTTAGACGCTCGGTTAACGAGATATGACGATTTAAACATTTTTAAAAGTGATTTTCTCCAAACGTGAATTTTTCAACTCCAATTGAATTGTATGCGAACCCAAGTAACAATTTTACTTGCATAAGGTCCATTTTCTTCGATTCGGCAAGCTATAGTTTGCATACGTTTAGTTTAAGGCTTACTTACGCAAATCATCCATTTTGGAAAAAAAGGAGGTCTCCATAAGGCTATCCCGAAGTGTTAAGAAGAAGCCTTGTAAATATAAGTCAAAGAAGACCTTTATAAGACCTGTTTGAACCGTTCTAAAGAAGCCTTCTATTTTCAAGTGACAGAAGGCTTTCATAAGACCTGTTCCAAGAGGTTCTTGTAAGTATGCAATGTTTTCATCTCTCAGGTATGCAATGTTTTTCACCAATAAGTATGCAAAGCTTTTATCCTGCAGATATGGAATGTTTGTAACACTTTAGAAAAAAACATTGCATTTTTATGTAAGGTTTCAATTAGCTCCCTTTTTGCCACTCATCTTTAATATTCGAGTATGGTCTACTGGTAAGGTGCTGGCTTGGTATGCAGAGGTACGTGGGATCGATTCCTGGCGGGGCCATTTGTGAATTAAAAAAAAAAAAAGAGTGTGTGTACACATGTACACGCGACTGAAGTTATACTTCTCATTCAGTATATGTAAATGAATTTCATTTGATATTTTTAATTTCTATTATTCATATAATTAAACGGCGAGCATAGTTTTTGTGGTACAAATTACCGGGCCCCCAAAAACCGAAGGGGCATAAATTATACACGGAACGAAAGAGAATGACGAGTAGATGTGCAGAATCACATTTTTTTTTACTTTTTATTAACCGAAATAACGAAATTAAACAAATTAAAATTCGATACAAAATAAAAAAAAAAAAACAAAAACAACTGGAATTCTATTGGAAAATTTCCAATCGACTGGAATGAAATGTCATTCATGACTGAATGAATGAATGAAAGCATTCAGCGAAATTCAAAAAACATTAAGGTGGATTCACATTGGTGCGTTGTTTTAAGATCCCACGTAAACTATGGTTAACTTTCATTGTTTTAGTTATCTAAGTTTAGAAAGTAAGATGTTTGTTTTATTACCATGAATTTTTTTGTTAAAATCGAATTCTATTAAAATCAAGTCTATAACTTTTGTAAACACTTTTGATACCAATGAAATCTATTTTCGTCCTTTTCTCTCTTGAAAGAACATAAGAATTTGTCAGCAATTACATGAAGCCTCAAGAGGCGCGACTCTTTTTAAACATAATGAGTGCAAAAGAGAAAAAAGATGAAAGAAAAAATGATCCGACCGGAGAGTCGTGGGTCGTGAGTCCGAGACTCTTTTTTGACGTTTCTTTTTCCACTTTTTCTTTTTTCAACATTCCCTCACATTTCTTTTTGCTTCTTGGTGCAATACAACAACAACAAATTTTAATTCAAAAGATAAATGTCAAATTTGAGTCCTTGACTCAATAGGCATCGTGTAATAGTACGCGCCTCACAGAATGATTACACACCCGACTAACAATTTTGGTTCTATAAAGCTTTACAGATGAAATTGTTGCTTCTTTAAAGCATTATAGAAGCAAAATTGTTAGTAGGGCAGCCACACAAAAAAATATAAAAGTTCTGACCTGGGATTGCGACTAGATTTTTCATATAGTTTTTGGGTCGCTGAAACCGAATCCGAATTCCGTTTTGCTCCATCACGTCAGGTTTTCGAGATAACCTCATAAAATGTCACGAAAACAAAAAATTTGTTTCTCTAATCTGGATGTGCGAATATGTTAATCATATAGTTTTTGGATCACTGAATCCAGATTCAAAGTCATTTTCGCCCTATCACGTCAGGTTTCTGGGATATCCTCAAAAAAATGTCAAAACCAAAAAAACAAAAGTTTTTACCTGGGGTTGCGACTAAATTTTTCATATAGTTTTTGGGTCGCTGAAACCGAATCCGAAGTCTATTTTGGCGTATCACGTCAGGTTTTTGAAATATCCTCAAAAAATGTCTAAACTCAAAAAAAAAGTTCTTATCTGACATTTTTTGAGGATATCTCAAAAACCTGACATGATACGGAAAAATAGAGTTCGAATTCGGTTTAAGCAACCCAAAAACTATATGAAAAACTTAGACGCAACCCCAAATAAGAAATTTAGTTTTTTTGGTTTTGACATTTTTTGAGGATATCTCAGAAACCTGACGTGATAGGGCAAAATTGACTTCGAATCTGGATTCAGTGATCCAAAAAATATATGATTTACATATTCGCATATCCAGATCAGTGAAAAAAATTTTTTGTTTTCGTGACATTTTTTTAGGTTATCTCGAAAACCTGACGTGATGGGGCAAAACGGACTCCAGATTCGGTTTCAGTGACCCCAAAACTATATGAAAAACTTAGTCGCAACCCCAAGTCAGAACTTTTTTTTTATTTTGTGGGTGTGTTATCAAAAGAAATTTCGAAAAAAGAGTCAAGCCTCTTGAGGCTTCATGTAATAGTTGACTTTGACAGTTCCTATACCATTTTACCAAGTTTTCACTTTTAGACGTTTACATTTTTGCATAAAAGGCACTAATATTTTATCGCCGCATGGCAAAGCGTTTTTCTTATGAGGTTCAGGGAAAACTAACAAAAACGTCTTTTTTGTTCCTTATCTACAATAACCTAAAAAGTGAAAAAAAGGGAAATTTACAAAATTAAATTTTTTTTTTTTCTTTCTAGCGCTATTTGTTTTTGTTTATTAAAGCAAAAAATAAGCTTTTTGCATCATTATTTTTGATTTTAAGGTAAGAAAAACTGTCAAAAAATGAATTTGAAAATTTTGTAAAAAAGAGTTAAGGTATAACTACAACGGCCACTTTTTGCAAAAAGTCAAAAAGTGAACATTTTCAAACTCATTTTGTGACAGTTTTTCCCATCACAAAATTAAAAATATTGATGCAGAAAGCTTATTTTTTGGTTTAAAAAAACAATTTTTGTAGTTTTTTTCTAAAAAAAAATAGCGCTAGAAAGAAATAAAAAATTTTTTAATTTTGTAAATTTCCCACTTTTTCACTTTTTAGGACATTGTAGTTATGCCTTAACAAATTGTTTTTATACAAAAAAAATATGGTTTTCGCATTTTTTGTTTTAATTTTCTAGCCCGAAGAACCATACAAAAATGCGTTTGAAAATTGTCACTTTTGTACTTTTTCACTTTTTGAGCCAATGTAGTTAAAAGCCACTTAATGCAAAAAGTCAATAAGTCAACATTTTAAACTCATTTTGTGATAGTTTTTTCGACCAAAAAATTAAAAATAATGATGCAGAAAGCTTATTTTTTGGTTTGAAAAACAATTTTTGTAGTTTTTTCCAAAAACAAATGGAGCTTGAAAAGAAATAAATTTTTTTTACTTTTGTAAATTTCCCACGTTTTAGGTCATTGTAGTTAAGCCTTAAGGCTTTAAAAGTATAACTACAACGGCAACTTTTTGCAAAAAGTCAAGAAGTGATAGATTCAAACTCATTTTATGACAGTTTTTACGACGACAAAATAAAAAATAATGATGCAAAAAGCTTATTTTTTGGTTTCAAAAAAAATGTTTGGTAGTTTTTTCCAAAAATTAAAAAAAAAAACAAATATTGCTAGAAAGAAATAAAAAAAAAAATTAATTTTGTAAATTTCCCACTTTTTCACTTTTTAGGTCATTGTAGTTATGGTTTTAACATAAAAAAATAAAAAAAACTTTGTTGTCGTGGTAATGCCTTAAGAATTGATTTGTTTGATTAAAAAATGTCGCTTCTCACCACATAGTACCACGGATTACCTTTTTACTACTGTATATTATGAAGATCTACACCTGAACATACCTTCAATAAATGTGAACATATCTTTAATCATTATTAAGTGTCTGAACGCATTCATTAAAATTTTCCTGGAAGATTTGACATTTCTCAAACGTCAAGCTGAAAGTTTTCTTCGTATTGTTAATTTGAGAACACAGAACACCAACTTCAAATAAAGAGTAAATTCTAATTGAAAATCGTTTTTTTATTGCGGAAAAATATAAAATAAATAAAAAAAAAAACCATTTGCAAAAATATATTTTTTCCTGGTATAGTTATTGTGAAAAAGTCAAATTACTGTGACTTTTCTTCCCGTGATTGTCTTCAGGATATTTTGTCTCTGTAAAACGACAGCATACGGCCAAAATAATTAACTTTCTACTTCATCTTCACTCAGATCTTAATAATATCTGCAATTTCCTATTGATTTTGATTTAATTGAATTTATATTACGGAAGAAAATAAACAAAATTATTGATCAAAGGGATCTCTGTGATGCGTTCTTTTATTCGACGATGTTAACTATTGTTAACAATAGTTAACTTTCATCGTTCCTAAATGAGAAAAAAGTTACAAAGTGTAACATCGTGACGTCACAACATCGTTCCTAAATCCAGTGTTGAAGTGTCAAATAGTTACATTTTGTTACTTTTTCCAACTCAGCTCCTGGACTTGAGTTTCAATGTTAATCTGTCAAACACAACTAAATGGGGAAGAGAGGGGATGATGTGAGAAGAGAATTTCTTGTTTGTTTCCATATTTGAAATTATTGAATGCATATTTTTGTTTCAATTTGCTTAGAATTCAATTAAAAAGAATTATTTCAGTACGAAATTAATTTTTTCTTGTTTATTCATTCATAAAATTAAACTCAAAAATTTTTCTTTTGACAGATCAACAAAATGTAACATTTAGTCGTTCCTAAATCAAAGTTGACATTTTGTAACAAAATCTAACAAAAACAAATACAACGATTTTTTTGACATAACAACAATAGTTAACATTGTTCAATAAAAGAACGGACCACTGGTTTTATTTTGCAGAAGTTGTTTTGATTTCAGATTGACGTACGTGTTAAAATTGTTGTCAAAGGACACATACACAATCGCAAAAAGAACTCGGTCTGTTTTCATGTTCCTACAAGCTAAATGAAAAAAAAAAAATGGTGTGAATGACAAATTTGAGTGAAGTTGGTTCAGGTTGAATGATTGACGGATGGAATTTGAACGAATGGAACATGAAACAGGTTGAATTGAATTGAAATGCAAGGTGCAAACACAATGCCCTTAAGGAGATTACACTTTGCATTTTCTTTTTCGATACTTTTTTTACGTAGTTGAGCGTAGTTAAAACGTAGTTCAACAATATCTAAATCAGGCTTAAAATATATCAAAAAGTAGGTATATTATATATTCCTGTGTAAAAAGTGTAGTTAATCGTAAGAAAACAACAACAAATACTATACAAAATAAAGAAACTATTTTGGTATTATTGTGTTCAAAATTGTTGCAAATAAAAAAAAAATAAAGAAATTGGCACTCGAATTTCGAGGGCTGGGTCGGCTAGTTAAATTAATTAATCCACACATCGTTTTTTTACATTTTTATCAAGTGAACAATAAATTAATTCTTTCATCCTCCTTGCGTCCATGTAGTTTTCAATTTATTCTGTGAAATTTACACATGTTGTGCGGTTCAGAACGTACGGTATACGCTTTACGAAACTAAATGAATTGAGCATAAAATGTGCGATATGGTTATTTTATGAGAATTGTGTGTGCTTCAGCACTAGTAGTAGCAATATGGAACTTGCAGAGTTGCTACAAAGCTCAAAAGTGAGCTGAGCTCAGCTCACAGCTCAGCTCAAATTTTGAGCTAGCTGACTTTTGAGCTATGTACCATAGCTCAGCTCATTTGAGCTGAGCTGAAAGTCAGCTGAGCTGATGGTTGAGCTGAGCTGTTGGGTGAGCTAAAGTAAAGTGAGCTGAGCTGAGCTGTGATGGGTGAGAGGATACATTGATTTTTATTTGGAAAGTATAATGAAATATGAAGATATTTTAAACTTTTATAATAGCCTGTTTTCACTAGAGCAAATGAGATGATTTCGATCAAATTTGCCAAATGAGGTTCGAAATGAGATGATTTCCCATACAAATTTCAAATTTGCAATGAGATAATTATCATCTCATTTCAACGAAATTAGCTAGGAAATTAAGTCAAATCGCCTGAACGCTCATAAAATTTCATTGTGAATAGGTCACAATTATGAATTTTTACCAAACGTCAATCTAAAAAAAATAAAAAAAAAACATAGCGGTAAAATTAAATTGTGTATATTTTGTGTCGCGTCGGTAAATAAAAGTTCTTATAATTCAATTTTTTGAAGAAATTGAAGAAAACTGTGGTTTGGCAAATGATTCAACCTAAGCAAAAATTGATGTAAGAATATAAATGCAAATTTTCTCTCTCAATATACCTAATATTTATCCTTTTTATATATTAATTTACAGGATGAAACAAGAAATGCTCAACTTTTGTTTGAAGGCTACGAATAACTCTCTTTTCTATAACTCTCGGTATACGACTGGCTTCCTACTCCGATGACAAAACCATCCAGATCCGGCTGGCATACCTGCCTGGCAACGAAGGACGTCCATACACCTGACAACGAAACCGTGTGCACCATTTCTGGGGAACACACACGAGCGGTTTATGACATAAGTTGGTGCCATCCCCATCAGACCGGGGAAGCAACGGCGTGTGGATGATTACATCTACATTTTCAAGGAAGACGAAGGTTCATCAAAGAACGACCAACATTTTTGCTGGTCACTGCTGTGAACAAAGCGTATCTGCAAGACGTCAACTGTGTGAAATGGAATCCTTCAGTATCTGGCCAATTGCTGTCGTGTAGTGACGATAGAAACATTAAGATTTGGAACTTAGTTGAATAGTTTTTTGTCCAAAAGAGAAAAAGTTAATTATACGTAAAAAAAAATACGAAAAAATTGTTTTTGTTTTTATTCATTAAAAGAGGAGCATTCAAAGTTTAAAAGTGTTTTCTGGTCTTGCGGGAATCGAGCCCAATAACCAAGGAAAGTCTGTCCTGACTGGCATTGATGATCTTTGCCAAAGTTTTGGAGCAGCGGGACGGCATCATTTTGTTTTCTGGTTTGATGTTGGTTAATGCTGTCACGAGCTGAATAGTAAGACAAAGATTAGACTGAGTCTTACATATTTTCCATTCCAAACTCACCTTTGCAAGAGGATCTGCATCAACCAACATGCTCCATAATCATGTCCGAGGTTGGGTAAACGGTATAATGCCACAATTACCAAATGTTGGGTAGGTAATGATTTCTCTTTCCCTTCGACAGCGAGATTGCAAATGCTCAGAAAGTCAGAATAATGAAGAAGAAAAGGCTGGAAGTTTATATGCATATAAATGATAAACATATTTTATATAGTTATTAGAGAAAGTACAAACCTTTATCCAGAACCTCTTTGGATTATTCCATTTTATTAATTCTTTGATTAATTAAACATTTAAATGTGTCAATCGTCAACATATGCCTGACACGTCAAATTCAAATTTGAGTGTTGACACTTCTTGTCAGTCCAAATGAGATAATTTGTAGTGAAAACACTTTTTTGCTAATTTGCTAAATTACCTCATTTGGGGTGTAGTGAAAACAGGCTATAAAACACCATAGCTCAAGATGTTTGGTTCTAGTTATTAATGGAATTATTTTAACACATGGATATTTTTATAAATAAAACAGATAATTTTTCGTGATCTTTCTCTTGGTTTTTTTAACCCTAGAAAGATAATCATAATATACGTCTCAGAGACGTATGATTCTAAAAAAGATTTTTGGTCTTATGTTAACACTTTTTGTCATATTTATTTAACTCATTACTTAGATTATTTTAAAGAAGTGATATAATAAATCAAATCAATTTAACAAAAACCCAGAAATTTGAATTGAATTAGATAAAACAGTTCTTTACACGCCATACGTCTTACAGACGTAGATTATCTTTCTAGGGTTAATAGTAAATATATTTCTATTTTTTTAGTAAAATATTTCTTTTTTAATCATAAAAAAAATCAGGTACAATCCGGTTTTACGACTTTTTTCAAAATTCCGAGAAAATCGCGTTTGAAAGTTGGGGTAAATTTTTTTTTTCGAAAAATCCCCGAATCTTTGAACGCTCCTGGAAGCTAAACCGCTTGAGAGCAATTTTTGGGAGTGGTGCCAAATGATAGCTTGTGTCATGGGCCTACGCTTTGCACATTATCAGATTTTTAAAAAATCGCCTTCCATGTTAAACCGCCACATCATGTCTTTTTTTTCAGAATCGGGCTTAACTTTTTTTTTACCTTTAAGTTCTCCTGGTTTGAGAACGCGTGTACCTACAGGGATGGAAGTTGTACCCAAATGTAGGTTAGAGTCCCCGCTACCTTTTGTCATCAAAAATTTTTTTTTCATTTTTTTCAAAATTCCGAGATATAGGCGTTGCAAGGCTTTGATCTAGAGACAGGGGAGTGGTGCCATATGAAAGCTTATATTCTCAGCTACCCGAAAGTGGTATAATCCGGTTTTTCGATTTTTTTCAAAATTCCGAGAAAATCGTGTTTGAAAGTTGGGGTAAATTTTTTTTTTCGAAAAATCCCCGAATCTGAACGCTCCTGGAAGCTAAGCCGCTTGAGAGCAATTTTTGGGAGTGATGCCAAATGATAGCTTGTGTCATGGGCCTACGCTTTGCACATTGTCAGATTTTTAAAAAATCGTCTTGCATGTTAAACCGCCACATCATGCCTATTTTGTTAGAATCGGGCTTAACTTTTTTTTTACCTTTAAGTTCTCCTAGTTTGAGAACGCGTGTACCTACAGGGATGGAAGTTGTACCCAAATGTAGGTTAGAGTCCCCGCTACCTTTTGGCATCAAAAAAATTTTTTTCATTTTTTTCAAAATTCCGAGATATAGGCGTTGGAAGTTGGGGCGCTCACTTTCAGCTCAGCTCACTTTCAGCTCAACTCACTTTCAGCTCAGCTCAAATGAGCTAAGCTATGGTACCTAGCTCAAATTTGAGCTGAGCTGTGAGCTGAGCTGAATGTTAGCTTTTTGCAACCCTGGCAACTTGCCACATGTAACTTGCCACATGCAACTTGCCACACGCAATTTGCCACATGCAACTTGCCACACGCAACTTGCCACATACAACTTGCCACATGCAACTTGCCACATGCAACTTGCCACATACAACTTGCCACATGCAACTTGCCACATGAAACATGTAACTTGCTACGTGTTGTGTGTTTTATGTTTGCCGTACTGTGGCGTACTGCATTTTTAAATACTAAAGTACTGCGTACTCTAAAGGTGAAACGACAGCCCTGCTACCCAGGGTGATCGCGTCATAATCCCTTTGACATTCTTGTCAAAAAGTAAATTTTCATACCCACCCTCCCATAAGAAGTATAACTTCAAAAATGTGTTCTTTTTCAATTAAAATAAAATTCTTCCCATTTCAGAACGACAGGAAAAGCATTGACATTGCCAAAAAAGAAGAAAAAACAAAATAGAAAAAAAATTAAAAGAAAAAAAAATTCAATAAAATCTTTTATCTTTTATTCATAAATTCAACATCTTATAACAACCTCCATAAGGCCTTATTATAACATCTAATGCAAATGATAGTTTCCTTAGCGAAGCTATAGCTTCCCTAAAATGTTTCATTGTCTTGTAAAAAGGTCTGCATAAGGTCGTTTTACGCTGTTCGTCACAAGCTATTAGCTTGTGGATTGCCTGTGGAGAAAGGTCTTGGGGAAATTCGGTAATGTGCGCCAAAATGATTTGCATAAGACTTGTCCTTCTTCTTAAACAAGTCAAAAAATAGCTTGCATTGACCCTTATGAAAGCTAAATTGTTACTTGGGAAGGATATCGACTCACAGAGCACAAAAATGTATTTTCTATAAGTTTTGGACTTGTAGTTTTGTTTTTAGAGAATTTTGAATTTTGCAAGTTTTGATGTGTTTAGACGCTCGGTTAACGAGATATGACGATTTAAACATTTTTAAAAGTGATTTTCTCCAAACGTGAATTTTTCAACTCCAATTGAATTGTATGCGAAGGATATCGACTCACAGAGCACAAAAATGTATTTTCTATAAGTTTTGGACTTGTAGTTTTGTTTTTAGAGAATTTTGAATTTTGCAAGTTTTGATGTGTTTAGACGCTCGGTTAACGAGATATGACGATTTAAACATTTTTAAAAGTGATTTTCTCCAAACGTGAATTTTTCAACTCCAATTGAATTGTATGCGAAGGATATCGACTCACAGAGCACAAAAATGTATTTTCTATAAGTTTTGGACTTGTAGTTTTGTTTTTAGAGAATTTTGAATTTTGCAAAGTTTTGATGTGTTTAGACGCTCGGTTAACGAGATATGACGATTTAAACATTTTTAAAAGTGATTTTCTCCAAACGTGAATTTTTCAACTCCAATTGAATTGTATGCGAAGGATATCGACTCACAGAGCTAAAAAATGTATTTTCTATAAGTTTTGGACTTGTAGTTTTGTTTTTAGAGAATTTTGAATTTTGCAAGTTTTGATGTGTTTAGACGCTCGGTTAACGAGATATGACGATTTAAACATTTTTAAAAGTGATTTTCTCCAAACGTGAATTTTTCAACTCCAATTGAATTGTATGCGAAGGATATCGACTCACAGAGCACAAAAAAGTATTTTCTATAAGTTTTGGACTTGTAGTTTTGTTTTTAGAGAATTTTGAATTTTGCAAGTTTTGATGTGTTTAGACGCTCGGTTAACGAGATATGACGATTTAAACATTTTTAAAAGTGATTTTCTCCAAACGTGAATTTTTCAACTCCAATTGAATTGTATGCGAAGGATATCGACTCACAGAGCACAAAAATGTATTTTCTATAGGTTTTGGACTTGTAGTTTTGTTTTTAGAGAATTTTGAATTTTGCAAAGTTTTGATGTGTTTAGACGCTCGGTTAACGAGATATGACGATTTAAACATTTTTAAAAGTGATTTTCTCCAAACGTGAATTTTTCAACTCCAATTGAATTGTATGCGAAGAATATCGACTCACAGAGCTAAAAAATGTATTTTCTATAAGTTTTGGACTTGTAGTTTTGTTTTTAGAGAATTTTGAATTTAGCAAGTTTTGATGTGTTTAGACGCTCGGTTAACGAGATATGACGATTTAAACATTTTTAAAAGTGATTTTCTCCAAACGTGAATTTTTCAACTCCAATTGAATTGTATGCGAAGGATTTCGACTCACAGAGAACAAAAATGTATTTTCTATAAGTTTTGGACTTGTAGTTTTGTTTTTAGAGAATTTTGAATTTTGCAAAGTTTTGATGTGTTTAGACGCTCGGTTAACGAGATATGACGATTTAAACATTTTTAAAAGTGATTTTCTCCAAACGTGAATTTTTCAACTCCAATTGAATTGTATGCGAAGGATATCGACTCACAGAGCACAAAAAAGTATTTTCTATAAGTTTTGGACTTGTAGTTTTGTTTTTAGAGAATTTTGAATTTTGCAAGTTTTGATGTGCTTAGACGCTCGGTTAACGAGATATGACGATTTAAACATTTTTAAAAGTGATTTTCTCCAAACGTGAATTTGTCAACTCCAATTGAATTGTATGCGAAGGATATCGACTCACAGAGCACAAAAATGTATTTTCTATAGGTTTTGGACTTGTAGTTTTGTTTTTAGAGAATTTTGAATTTTGCAAAGTTTTGATGTGTTTAGACGCTCGGTTAACGAGATATGACGATTTAAACATTTTTAAAAGTGATTTTCTCCAAACGTGAATTTTTCAACTCCAATTGAATTGTATGCGAAGAATATCGACTCACAGAGCTAAAAAATGTATTTTCTATAAGTTTTGGACTTGTAGTTTTGTTTTTAGAGAATTTTGAATTTTGCAAGTTTTGATGTGTTTAGACGCTCGGTTAACGAGATATGACGATTTAAACATTTTTAAAAGTGATTTTCTCCAAACGTGAATTTTTCAACTCCAATTGAATTGTATGCGAAGGATATCGACTCACAGAGCACAAAAATGTATTTTCTATAAGTTTTGGACTTGTAGTTTTGTTTTTAGAGAATTTTGAATTTAGCAAGTTTTGATGTGTTTAGACGCTCGGTTAACGAGATATGACGATTTAAACATTTTTAAAAGTGATTTTCTCCAAACGTGAATTTTTCAACTCCAATTGAATTGTATGCGAAGGATTTCGACTCACAGAGAACAAAAATGTATTTTCTATAAGTTTTGGACTTGTAGTTTTGTTTTTAGAGAATTTTGAATTTTGCAAAGTTTTGATGTGTTTAGACGCTCGGTTAACGAGATATGACGATTTAAACATTTTTAAAAGTGATTTTCTCCAAACGTGAATTTTTCAACTCCAATTGAATTGTATGCGAAGGATATCGACTCACAGAGCACAAAAATGTATTTTCTATAAGTTTTGGACTTGTAGTTTTGTTTTTAGAGAATTTTGAATTTTGCAAAGTTTTGATGTGTTTAGACGCTCGGTTAACGAGATATGACGATTTAAACATTTTTAAAAGTGATTTTCTCCAAACGTGAATTTTTCAACTCCAATTGAATTGTATGCGAAGGATATCGACTCACAGAGCACAAAAATGTATTTTCTATAAGTTTTGGACTTGTAGTTTTGTTTTTAGAGAATTTTGAATTTTGCAAAGTTTTGATGTGTTTAGACGCTCGGTTAACGAGATATGACGATTTAAACATTTCTAAAAGTGATTTTCTCCAAACGTAAATTTTTCAACTCCAATTGAATTGTATGCGAAGGATATCGACTCACAGAGCACAAAAATGTATTTTCTATAGGTTTTGGACTTGTAGTTTTGTTTTTAGAGAATTTTGAATTTTGCAAAGTTTTGATGTGTTTAGACGCTCGGTTAACGAGATATGACGATTTAAACATTTTTAAAAGTGATTTTCTCCAAACGTGAATTTTTCAACTCCAATTGAATTGTATGCGAAGAATATCGACTCACAGAGCTAAAAAATGTATTTTCTATAAGTTTTGGACTTGTAGTTTTGTTTTTAGAGAATTTTGAATTTTGCAAGTTTTGATGTGTTTAGACGCTCGGTTAACGAGATATGACGATTTAAACATTTTTAAAAGTGATTTTCTCCAAACGTGAATTTTTCAACTCCAATTGAATTGTATGCGAAGGATATCGACTCACAGAGCACAAAAATGTATTTTCTATAAGTTTTGGACTTGTAGTTTCGTTTTTAGAGAATTTTGAATTTTGCAAAGTTTTGATGTGTTTAGACGCTCGGTTAACGAGATATGACGATTTAAACATTTTTAAAAGTGATTTTCTCCAAACGTGAATTTTTCAACTCCAATTGAATTGTATGCGAAGGATATCGACTCACAGAGCACAAAAATGTATTTTCTATAAGTTTTGGACTTGTAGTTTTGTTTTTAGAGAATTTTGAATTTTGCAAGTTTTGATGTGTTTAGACGCTCGGTTAACGAGATATGACGATTTAAACATTTTTAAAAGTGATTTTCTCCAAACGTGAATTTTTCAACTCCAATTGAATTGTATGCGAAGGATATCGACTCACAGAGCACAAAAATGTATTTTCTATAAGTTTTGGACTTGTAGTTTTGTTTTTAGAGAATTTTGAATTTTGCAAGTTTTGATGTGTTTAGACGCTCGGTTAACGAGATATGACGATTTAAACATTTTTAAAAGTGATTTTCTCCAAACGTGAATTTTTCAACTCCAATTGAATTGTATGCGAAGGATATCGACTCACAGAGCACAAAAATGTATTTTCTATAAGTTTTGGACTTGTAGTTTTGTTTTTAGAGAATTTTGAATTTTGCAAGTTTTGATGTGTTTAGACGCTCGGTTAACGAGATATGACGATTTAAACATTTTAAAAAGTGATTTTCTCCAAACGTGAATTTTTCAACTCCAATTGAATTGTATGCGAAGGATATCGACTCACAGAGCACAAAAATGTATTTTCTATAAGTTTTGGACTTGTAGTTTTGTTTTTAGAGAATTTTGAATTTTGCAAGTTTTGATGTGTTTAGACGCTCGGTTAACGAGATATGACGATTTAAACATTTTTAAAAGTGATTTTCTCCAAACGTGAATTTTTCAACTCCAATTGAATTGTATGCGAAGGATATCGACTCACAGAGCACAAAAATGTATTTTCTATAGGTTTTGGACTTGTAGTTTTGTTTTTAGAGAATTTTGAATTTTGCAAGTTTTGATGTGTTTAGACGCTCGGTTAACGAGATATGACGATTTAAACATTTTTAAAAGTGATTTTCTCCAAACGTGAATTTTTCAACTCCAATTGAATTGTATGCGAAGGATATCGACTCACAGAGCTAAAAAATGTATTTTCTATAAGTTTTGGACTTGTAGTTTTGTTTTTAGAGAATTTTGAATTTTGCAAGTTTTGATGTGTTTAGACGCTCGGTTAACGAGATATGACGATTTAAACATTTTTAAAAGTGATTTTCTCCAAACGTGAATTTTTCAACTCCAATTGAATTGTATGCGAAGGATATCGACTCACAGAGCACAAAAAAGTATTTTCTATAAGTTTTGGACTTGTAGTTTTGTTTTTAGAGAATTTTGAATTTTGCAAGTTTTGATGTGTTTAGACGCTCGGTTAACGAGATATGACGATTTAAACATTTTTAAAAGTGATTTTCTCCAAACGTGAATTTTTCAACTCCAATTGAATTGTATGCGAAGGATATCGACTCACAGAGCACAAAAATGTATTTTCTATAAGTTTTGGACTTGTAGTTTTGTTTTTAGAGAATTTTGAATTTTGCAAAGTTTTGATGTGTTTAGACGCTCGGTTAACGAGATATGACGATTTAAACATTTCTAAAAGTGATTTTCTCCAAACGTAAATTTTTCAACTCCAATTGAATTGTATGCGAAGGATATCGACTCACAGAGCACAAAAATGTATTTTCTATAGGTTTTGGACTTGTAGTTTTGTTTTTAGAGAATTTTGAATTTTGCAAAGTTTTGATGTGTTTAGACGCTCGGTTAACGAGATATGACGATTTAAACATTTTTAAAAGTGATTTTCTCCAAACGTGAATTTTTCAACTCCAATTGAATTGTATGCGAAGAATATCGACTCACAGAGCTAAAAAATGTATTTTCTATAAGTTTTGGACTTGTAGTTTTGTTTTTAGAGAATTTTGAATTTTGCAAGTTTTGATGTGTTTAGACGCTCGGTTAACGAGATATGACGATTTAAACATTTTTAAAAGTGATTTTCTCCAAACGTGAATTTTTCAACTCCAATTGAATTGTATGCGAAGGATATCGACTCACAGAGCACAAAAAAGTATTTTCTATAAGTTTTGGACTTGTAGTTTTGTTTTTAGAGAATTTTGAATTTTGCAAGTTTTGATGTGTTTAGACGCTCGGTTAACGAGATATGACGATTTAAACATTTTTAAAAGTGATTTTCTCCAAACGTGAATTTTTCAACTCCAATTGAATTGTATGCGAAGGATATCGACTCACAGAGCACAAAAATGTATTTTCTATAAGTTTTGGACTTGTAGTTTTGTTTTTAGAGAATTTTGAATTTTGCAAAGTTTTGATGTGTTTAGACGCTCGGTTAACGAGATATGACGATTTAAACATTTCTAAAAGTGATTTTCTCCAAACGTAAATTTTTCAACTCCAATTGAATTGTATGCGAAGGATATCGACTCACAGAGCACAAAAATGTATTTTCTATAGGTTTTGGACTTGTAGTTTTGTTTTTAGAGAATTTTGAATTTTGCAAAGTTTTGATGTGTTTAGACGCTCGGTTAACGAGATATGACGATTTAAACATTTTTAAAAGTGATTTTCTCCAAACGTGAATTTTTCAACTCCAATTGAATTGTATGCGAAGAATATCGACTCACAGAGCTAAAAAATGTATTTTCTATAAGTTTTGGACTTGTAGTTTTGTTTTTAGAGAATTTTGAATTTTGCAAGTTTTGATGTGTTTAGACGCTCGGTTAACGAGATATGACGATTTAAACATTTTTAAAAGTGATTTTCTCCAAACGTGAATTTTTCAACTCCAATTGAATTGTATGCGAAGGATATCGACTCACAGAGCACAAAAATGTATTTTCTATAAGTTTTGGACTTGTAGTTTCGTTTTTAGAGAATTTTGAATTTTGCAAAGTTTTGATGTGTTTAGACGCTCGGTTAACGAGATATGACGATTTAAACATTTTTAAAAGTGATTTTCTCCAAACGTGAATTTTTCAACTCCAATTGAATTGTATGCGAAGGATATCGACTCACAGAGCACAAAAATGTATTTTCTATAAGTTTTGGACTTGTAGTTTTGTTTTTAGAGAATTTTGAATTTTGCAAAGTTTTGATGTGTTTAGACGCTCGGTTAACGAGATATGACGATTTAAACATTTTTAAAAGTGATTTTCTCCAAACGTGAATTTTTCAACTCCAATTGAATTGTATGCGAAGGATATCGACTCACAGAGCACAAAAATGTATTTTCTATAAGTTTTGGACTTGTAGTTTTGTTTTTAGAGAATTTTGAATTTTGCAAGTTTTGATGTGTTTAGACGCTCGGTTAACGAGATATGACGATTTAAACATTTTTAAAAGTGATTTTCTCCAAACGTGAATTTTTCAACTCCAATTGAATTGTATGCGAAGGATATCGACTCACAGAGCACAAAAATGTATTTTCTATACGTTTTGGACTTGTAGTTTTGTTTTTAGAGAATTTTGAATTTTGCAAAGTTTTGATGTGTTTAGACGCTCGGTTAACGAGATATGACGATTTAAACATTTTTAAAAGTGATTTTCTCCAAACGTGAATTTTTCAACTCCAATTGAATTGTATGCGAAGAATATCGACTCACAGAGCTAAAAAATGTATTTTCTATAAGTTTTGGACTTGTAGTTTTGTTTTTAGAGAATTTTGAATTTTGCAAGTTTTGATGTGTTTAGACGCTCGCTCGGTTAACGAGATATGACGATTTAAACATTTTTAAAAGTGATTTTCTCCAAACGTGAATTTTTCAACTCCAATTGAATAATTGTATGCGAAGGATATCGACTCACAGAGCACAAAAATGTATTTTCTATAAGTTTTGGACTTGTAGTTTTGTTTTTAGAGAATTTTGAATTTTGCAAAGTTTTGATGTGTTTAGACGCTCGGTTAACGAGATATGACGATTTAAACATTTCTAAAAGTGATTTTCTCCAAACGTAAATTTTTCAACTCCAATTGAATTGTATGCGAAGGATATCGACTCACAGAGCACAAAAATGTATTTTCTATAGGTTTTGGACTTGTAGTTTTGTTTTTAGAGAATTTTGAATTTTGCAAAGTTTTGATGTGTTTAGACGCTCGGTTAACGAGATATGACGATTTAAACATTTTTAAAAGTGATTTTCTCCAAACGTGAATTTTTCAACTCCAATTGAATTGTATGCGAAGAATATCGACTCACAGAGCTAAAAAATGTATTTTCTATAAGTTTTGGACTTGTAGTTTTGTTTTTAGAGAATTTTGAATTTTGCAAAGTTTTGATGTGTTTAGACGCTCGGTTAACGAGATATGACGATTTAAACATTTTTAAAAGTGATTTTCTCCAAACGTGAATTTTTCAACTCCAATTGAATTGTATGCGAAGAATATCGACTCACAGAGCTAAAAAATGTATTTTCTATAAGTTTTGGACTTGTAGTTTTGTTTTTAGAGAATTTTGAATTTTGCAAGTTTTGATGTGTTTAGACGCTCGGTTAACGAGATATGACGATTTAAACATTTTTAAAAGTGATTTTCTCCAAACGTGAATTTTTCAACTCCAATTGAATTGTATGCGAAGGATATCGACTCACAGAGCACAAAAATGTATTTTCTATAAGTTTTGGACTTGTAGTTTTGTTTTTAGAGAATTTTGAATTTTGCAAGTTTTGATGTGTTTAGACGCTCGGTTAACGAGATATGACGATTTAAACATTTTTAAAAGTGATTTTCTCCAAACGTGAATTTTTCAACTCCAATTGAATTGTATGCGAAGGATATCGACTCACAGAGCACAAAAATGTATTTTCTATAAGTTTTGGACTTGTAGTTTTGTTTTTAGAGAATTTTGAATTTTGCAAGTTTTGATGTGTTTAGACGCTCGGTTAACGAGATATGACGATTTAAACATTTTAAAAAGTGATTTTCTCCAAACGTGAATTTTTCAACTCCAATTGAATTGTATGCGAAGGATATCGACTCACAGAGCACAAAAATGTATTTTCTATAAGTTTTGGACTTGTAGTTTTGTTTTTAGAGAATTTGAATTTTGCAAGTTTTGATGTGTTTAGACGCTCGGTTAACGAGATATGACGATTTAAACATTTTTAAAAGTGATTTTCTCCAAACGTGAATTTTTCAACTCCAATTGAATTGTATGCGAAGGATATCGACTCACAGAGCACAAAAATGTATTTTCTATAGGTTTTTGGACTTGTAGTTTTGTTTTTAGAGAATTTTGAATTTTGCAAGTTTTGATGTGTTTAGACGCTCGGTTAACGAGATATGACGATTTAAACATTTTTAAAAGTGATTTTCTCCAAACGTGAATTTTTCAACTCCAATTGAATTGTATGCGAAGGATATCGACTCACAGAGCTAAAAAATGTATTTTCTATAAGTTTTGGACTTGTAGTTTTGTTTTTAGAGAATTTTGAATTTTGCAAGTTTTGATGTGTTTAGACGCTCGGTTAACGAGATATGACGATTTAAACATTTTTAAAAGTGATTTTCTCCAAACGTGAATTTTTCAACTCCAATTGAATTGTATGCGAAGGATATCGACTCACAGAGCACAAAAAAGTATTTTTTATAAGTTTTGGACTTGTAGTTTTGTTTTTAGAGAATTTTGAATTTTGCAAGTTTTGATGTGTTTAGACGCTCGGTTAACGAGATATGACGATTTAAACATTTTTAAAAGTGATTTTCTCCAAACGTGAATTTTTCAACTCCAATTGAATTGTATGCGAAGGATATCGACTCACAGAGCACAAAAATGTATTTTCTATAAGTTTTGGACTTGTAGTTTTGTTTTTAGAGAATTTTGAATTTTGCAAAGTTTTGATGTGTTTAGACGCTCGGTTAACGAGATATGACGATTTAAACATTTCTAAAAGTGATTTTCTCCAAACGTAAATTTTTCAACTCCAATTGAATTGTATGCGAAGGATATCGACTCACAGAGCACAAAAAATGTATTTTCTATAGGTTTTGGACTTGTAGTTTTGTTTTTTAGAGAATTTTGAATTTTGCAAAGTTTTGATGTGTTTTAGACGCTCGGTTAACGAGATATGACGATTTAAACATTTTTAAAAGTGATTTTCTCCAAACGTGAATTTTTCAACTCCAATTGAATTGTATGCGAAGAATATCGACTCACAGAGCTAAAAAATGTATTTTCTATAAGTTTTGGACTTGTAGTTTTGTTTTTAGAGAATTTTGAATTTTGCAAGTTTTGATGTGTTTAGACGCTCGGTTAACGAGATATGACGATTTAAACATTTTTAAAAGTGATTTTCTCCAAACGTGAATTTTTCAACTCCAATTGAATTGTATGCGAAGGATATCGACTCACAGAGCACAAAAATGTATTTTCTATAAGTTTTGGACTTGTAGTTTCGTTTTTAGAGAATTTTGAATTTTGCAAAGTTTTGATGTGTTTAGACGCTCGGTTAACGAGATATGACGATTTAAACATTTTTAAAAGTGATTTTCTCCAAACGTGAATTTTTCAACTCCAATTGAATTGTATGCGAAGGATATCGACTCACAGAGCACAAAAATGTATTTTCTATAAGTTTTGGACTTGTAGTTTTGTTTTTAGAGAATTTTGAATTTTGCAAAGTTTTGATGTGTTTAGACGCTCGGTTAACGAGATATGACGATTTAAACATTTTTAAAAGTGATTTTCTCCAAACGTGAATTTTTTCAACTCCAATTGAATTGTATGCGAAGGATATCGACTCACAGAGCACAAAAATGTATTTTCTATAAGTTTTGGACTTGTAGTTTTGTTTTTAGAGAATTTTGAATTTTGCAAGTTTTGATGTGTTTAGACGCTCGGTTAACGAGATATGACGATTTAAACATTTTTAAAAGTGATTTTCTCCAAACGTGAATTTTTCAACTCCAATTGAATTGTATGCGAAGGATATCGACTCACAGAGCACAAAAAATGTATTTTCTATACGTTTTGGACTTGTAGTTTTGTTTTTAGAGAATTTTGAATTTTGCAAAGTTTTGATGTGTTTAGACGCTCGGTTAACGAGATATGACGATTTAAACATTTTTAAAAGTGATTTTCTCCAAACGTGAATTTTTCAACTCCAATTGAATTGTATGCGAAGAATATCGACTCACAGAGCTAAAAAATGTATTTTCTATAAGTTTTGGACTTGTAGTTTTGTTTTTAGAGAATTTTGAATTTTGCAAGTTTTGATGTGTTTAGACGCTCGCTCGGTTAACGAGATATGACGATTTAAACATTTTTAAAAGTGATTTTCTCCAAACGTGAATTTTTCAACTCCAATTGAATAATTGTATGCGAAGGATATCGACTCACAGAGCACAAAAATGTATTTTCTATAAGTTTTGGACTTGTAGTTTTGTTTTTAGAGAATTTTGAATTTTGCAAAGTTTTGATGTGTTTAGACGCTCGGTTAACGAGATATGACGATTTAAACATTTCTAAAAGTGATTTTCTCCAAACGTAAATTTTTCAACTCCAATTGAATTGTATGCGAAGGATATCGACTCACAGAGCACAAAAATGTATTTTCTATAGGTTTTGGACTTGTAGTTTTGTTTTTAGAGAATTTTGAATTTTGCAAAGTTTTGATGTGTTTAGACGCTCGGTTAACGAGATATGACGAGATTTAAACATTTTTAAAAGTGATTTTCTCCAAACGTGAATTTTTCAACTCCAATTGAATTGTATGCGAAGAATATCGACTCACAGAGCTAAAAAATGTATTTTCTATAAGTTTTGGACTTGTAGTTTTGTTTTTAGAGAATTTTGAATTTTGCAAAGTTTTGATGTGTTTAGACGCTCGGTTAACGAGATATGACGATTTAAACATTTTTAAAAGTGATTTTCTCCAAACGTGAATTTTTCAACTCCAATTGAATTGTATGCGAAGAATATCGACTCACAGAGCTAAAAAATGTATTTTCTATAAGTTTTGGACTTGTAGTTTTGTTTTTAGAGAATTTTGAATTTTGCAAGTTTTGATGTGTTTAGACGCTCGGTTAACGAGATATGACGATTTAAACATTTTTAAAAGTGATTTTCTCCAAACGTGAATTTTTCAACTCCAATTGAATTGTATGCGAAGGATATCGACTCACAGAGCACAAAAATGTATTTTCTATAAGTTTTGGACTTGTAGTTTTGTTTTTAGAGAATTTTGAATTTTGCAAGTTTTGATGTGTTTAGACGCTCGGTTAACGAGATATGACGATTTAAACATTTTTAAAAGTGATTTTCTCCAAACGTGAATTTTTCAACTCCAATTGAATTGTATGCGAAGGATATCGACTCACAGAGCACAAAAATGTATTTTCTATAAGTTTTGGACTTGTAGTTTTGTTTTTAGAGAATTTTGAATTTTGCAAAGTTTTGATGTGTTTAGACGCTCGGTTAACGAGATATGACGATTTAAACATTTTTAAAAGTGATTTTCTCCAAACGTGAATTTTTCAACTCCAATTGAATTGTATGCGAAGGATATCGACTCACAGAGCACAAAAATGTATTTTCTATAGGTTTTGGACTTGTAGTTTTGTTTTTAGAGAATTTTGAATTTTGCAAAGTTTTGATGTGTTTAGACGCTCGGTTAACGAGATATGACGATTTAAACATTTTTAAAAGTGATTTTCTCCAAACGTGAATTTTTCAACTCCAATTGAATTGTATGCGAAGAATATCGACTCACAGAGCTAAAAAATGTATTTTCTATAAGTTTTGGACTTGTAGTTTTGTTTTTAGAGAATTTTGAATTTTGCAAGTTTTGATGTGTTTAGACGCTCGGTTAACGAGATATGACGATTTAAACATTTTTAAAAGTGATTTTCTCCAAACGTGAATTTTTCAACTCCAATTGAATTGTATGCGAAGGATATCGACTCACAGAGCACAAAAATGTATTTTCTATAAGTTTTGGACTTGTAGTTTCGTTTTTAGAGAATTTTGAATTTTGCAAAGTTTTGATGTGTTTAGACGCTCGGTTAACGAGATATGACGATTTAAACATTTTTAAAAGTGATTTTCTCCAAACGTGAATTTTTCAACTCCAATTGAATTGTATGCGAAGGATATCGACTCACAGAGCACAAAAATGTATTTTCTATAAGTTTTGGACTTGTAGTTTTGTTTTTAGAGAATTTTGAATTTTGCAAAGTTTTGATGTGTTTAGACGCTCGGTTAACGAGATATGACGATTTAAACATTTTTAAAAGTGATTTTCTCCAAACGTGAATTTTTCAACTCCAATTGAATTGTATGCGAAGGATATCGACTCACAGAGCACAAAAATGTATTTTCTATAAGTTTTGGACTTGTAGTTTTGTTTTTAGAGAATTTTGAATTTTGAATTTTGCAAGTTTTGATGTGTTTAGACGCTCGGTTAACGAGATATGACGATTTAAACATTTCTAAAAGTGATTTTCTCCAAACGTAAATTTTTCAACTCCAATTGAATTGTATGGGAAGGATATCGACTCACAGAGCACAAAAATGTATTTTCTATAGGTTTTGGACTTGTAGTTTTGTTTTTAGAGAATTTTGAATTTTGCAAAGTTTTGATGTGTTTAGACGCTCGGTTAACGAGATATGGACGATTTAAACATTTTTAAAAGTGATTTTCTCCAAACGTGAATTTTTCAACTCCAATTGAATTGTATGCGAAGAATATCGACTCACAGAGCTAAAAAATGTATTTTCTATAAGTTTTGGACTTGTAGTTTTGTTTTTAGAGAATTTTGAATTTTGCAAGTTTTGATGTGTTTAGACGCTCGGTTAACGAGATATGACGATTTAAACATTTTTAAAAGTGATTTTCTCCAAACGTGAATTTTTCAACTCCAATTGAATTGTATGCGAAGGATATCGACTCACAGAGCACAAAAATGTATTTTCTATAAGTTTTGGACTTGTAGTTTCGTTTTTAGAGAATTTTGAATTTTGCAAAGTTTTGATGTGTTTAGACGCTCGGTTAACGAGATATGACGATTTAAACATTTTTAAAAGTGATTTTCTCCAAACGTGAATTTTTCAACTCCAATTGAATTGTATGCGAAGGATATCGACTCACAGAGCACAAAAATGTATTTTCTATAAGTTTTGGACTTGTAGTTTTGTTTTTAGAGAATTTTGAATTTTGCAAAGTTTTGATGTGTTTAGACGCTCGGTTAACGAGATATGACGATTTAAACATTTTTAAAAGTGATTTTCTCCAAACGTGAATTTTTCAACTCCAATTGAATTGTATGCGAAGGATATCGACTCACAGAGCACAAAAATGTATTTTCTATAAGTTTTGGACTTGTAGTTTTGTTTTTAGAGAATTTTGAATTTTGCAAAGTTTTGATGTGTTTAGACGCTCGGTTAACGAGATATGACGATTTAAACATTTTTAAAAGTGATTTTCTCCAAACGTGAATTTTTCAACTCCAATTGAATTGTATGCAAAGGATATCGACTCACAGAGCACAAAAATGTATTTTCTATAAGTTTTGGACTTGTAGTTTTGTTTTTAGAGAATTTTGAATTTTGCAAGTTTTGATGTGTTTAGACGCTCGGTTAACGAGATATGACGATTTAAACATTTTTAAAAGTGATTTTCTCCAAACGTGAATTTTTCAACTCCAATTGAATTGTATGCGAAGGATATCGACTCACAGAGCACAAAAATGTATTTTCTATAAGTTTTGGACTTGTAGTTTTGTTTTTAGAGAATTTTGAATTTTGCAAAGTTTTGATGTGTTTAGACGCTCGGTTAACGAGATATGACGATTTAAACATTTTTAAAAGTGATTTTCTCCAAACGTGAATTTTTCAACTCCAATTGAATTGTATGCGAAGGATATCGACTCACAGAGCACAAAAATGTATTTTCTATAAGTTTTGGACTTGTAGTTTTGTTTTTAGAGAATTTTGAATTTTGCAAGTTTTGATGTGTTTAGACGCTCGGTTAACGAGATATGACGATTTAAACATTTTTAAAAGTGATTTTCTCCAAACGTGAATTTTTCAACTCCAATTGAATTGTATGCGAAGGATATCGACTCACAGAGCACAAAAATGTATTTTCTATAAGTTTTGGACTTGTAGTTTTGTTTTTAGAGAATTTTGAATTTTGCAAGTTTTGATGTGTTTAGACGCTCGGTTAACGAGATATGACGATTTAAACATTTTTAAAATTGATTTTCTCCAAACGTGGATTTTTCAACTCCAATTGAATTGTATGCGAAGGATATCGACTCACAGAGCACAAAAATGTATTTTCTATAAGTTTTGGACTTGTAGTTTTGTTTTTAGAGAATTTTGAATTTTGCAAAGTTTTGATGTGTTTAGACGCTCGGTTAACGAGATATGACGATTTAAACATTTTTAAAAGTGATTTTTCTCCAAACGTGAATTTTTCAACTCCAATTGAATTGGATGCGAAGGATATCGACTCACAGAGCACAAAAATGTATTTTCTATAAGTTTTGGACTTGTAGTTTTGTTTTAAGAGAATTTTGAATTTTGCAAGTTTTGATGTGTTTAGACGCTCGGTTAACGAGATATGACGATTTAAACATTTTTAAAAGTGATTTTCTCCAAACGTGAATTTTTCAACTCCAATTGAATTGTATGCGAAGGATATCGACTCATAGAGCACAAAAATGTATTTTCTATAAGTTTTGGACTTGTAGTTTTGTTTTTAGAGAATTTTGAATTTTGCAAGTTTTGATGTGTTTAGACGCTCGGTTAACGAGATATGACGATTTAAACATTTTTAAAAGTGATTTTCTCCAAACGTGAATTTTTCAACTCCAATTGAATTGTATGCGAAGGATATCGACTCACAGAGCACAAAAATGTTTTTTCTATAAGTTTTGGACTTGTAGTTTTGTTTTTAGAGAATTTTGAATTTTGCAAAGTTTTGATGTGTTTAGACGCTCGGTTAACGAGATATGACGATTTAAACATTTTTAAAAGTGATTTTCTCCAAACGTGAATTTTTCAACTCCAATTGAATTGTATGCGAAGGATATCGACTCACAGAGCACAAAAATGTTTTTTCTATAAGTTTTGGACTTGTAGTTTTGTTTTTAGAGAATTTTGAATTTTGCAAGTTTTGATGTGTTTAGACGCTCGGTTAACGAGATATGACGATTTAAACATTTTTAAAAGTGATTTTCTCCAAACGTGAATTTTTCAACTCCAATTGAATTGTATGCGAAGGATATCGACTCACAGAGCACAAAAATGTTTTTTCTATAAGTTTTGGACTTGTAGTTTTGTTTTTAGAGAATTTTGAATTTTGCAAGTTTTGATGTGTTTAGACGCTCGGTTAACGAGATATGACGATTTAAACATTTTTAAAAGTGATTTTCTCCAAACGTGAATTTTTCAACTCCAATTGAATTGTATGCGAAGGATATCGACTCACAGAGCACAAAAATGTATTTTCTATAAGTTTTGGACTTGTAGTTTTTTTTTTTAGAGAATTTTGAATTTTGCAAAGTTTTGATGTGTTTAGACGCTCGGTTAACGAGATATGACAATTTAAACATTTTTAAAAGTGATTTTCTCCAAACGTGAATTTTTCAACTCCAATTGAATTGTATGCGAAGGATATCGGACTCACAGAGCACAAAAATGTATTTTCTATAAGTTTTGGACTTGTAGTTTTGTTTTTAGAGAATTTTGAATTTTGCAAAGTTTTGATGTGTTTAGACGCTCGGTTAACGGGATATGACGATTTAAACATTTTTAAAAGTGATTTTCTCCAAACGTGAATTTTTCAACTCCAATTGAATTGTATGCGAAGGATATCGACTCACAGAGCACAAAAATGTATTTTCTATAAGTTTTGGACTTGTAGTTTTGTTTTTAGAGAATTTTGAATTTTGCATGTTTTGATGTGTTTAGACGCTCGGTTAACGAGATATGACGATTTAAACATTTTTAAAAGTGATTTTCTCCAAACGTGAATTTTTCAACTCCAATTGAATTGTATGCGAAGGATATCGACTCACAGAGCACAAAAATGTATTTTCTATAAGTTTTGGACTTGTAGTTTTGTTTTTAGAGAATTTTGAATTTTGCAAGTTTTGATGTGTTTAGACGCTCGGTTAACGAGATATGACGATTTAAACATTTTTAAAAGTGATTTTCTCCAAACGTGAATTTTTCAACTCCAATTGAATTGTATGCGAAGGATATCGACTCACAGAGCACAAAAATGTATTTTCTATAAGTTTTGGACTTGTAGTTTTGTTTTTAGAGAATTTTGAATTTTGCAAAGTTTTGATGTGTTTAGACGCTCGGTTAACGAGATATGACGATTTAAACATTTTTAAAAGTGATTTTCTCCAAACGTGAATTTTTCAACTCCAATTGAATTGTATGCGAAGGATATCGACTCACAGAGCACAAAAATGTATTTTCTATAAGTTTTGGACTTGTAGTTTTGTTTTTAGAGAATTTTGAATTTTGCAAGTTTTGATGTGTTTAGACGCTCGGTTAACGAGATATGACGATTTAAACATTTTTAAAAGTGATTTTCTCCAAACGTGAATTTTTCAACTCCAATTGAATTGTATGCGAAGGATATCGACTCACAGAGCACAAAAATGTATTTTCTATAAGTTTTGGACTTGTAGTTTTGTTTTTAGAGAATTTTGAATTTTGCAAAGTTTTGATGTGTTTAGACGCTCGGTTAACGGGATATGACGATTTAAACATTTTTAAAAGTGATTTTCTCCAAACGTGAATTTTTCAACTCCAATTGAATTGTATGCGAAGGATATCGACTCACAGAGCACAAAAATGTATTTTCTATAAGTTTTGGACTTGTAGTTTTGTTTTTAGAGAATTTTGAATTTTGCAAGTTTTGATGTGTTTAGACGCTCGGTTAACGAGATATGACGATTTAAACATTTTTAAAAGTGATTTTCTCCAAACGTGAATTTCAACTCCAATTGAATTGTATGCGAAGGATATCGACTCACAGAGCACAAAAATGTATTTTCTATAAGTTTTGGACTTGTAGTTTTGTTTTTAGAGAATTTTGAATTTTGCAAAGTTTTGATGTGTTTAGACGCTCGGTTAACGGGATATGACGATTTAAACATTTTTTAAAAGTGATTTTCTCCAAACGTGAATTTTTCAACTCCAATTGAATTGTATGCGAAGGATATCGACTCACAGAGCACAAAAATGTATTTTCTATAAGTTTTGGACTTGTAGTTTTGTTTTTAGAGAATTTTGAATTTTGCAAGTTTTGATGTGTTAAGGCGCTCGGTTAACGAGATATGACGATTTAAACATTTTTAAAAGTGATTTTCTCCAAACGTGAATTTTTCAACTCCAATTGAATTGTATGCGAAGGATATCGACTCACAGAGCACAAAAATGTATTTTCTATAAGTTTTGGACTTGTAGTTTTGTTTTTTAGAGAATTTTGAATTTTGCAAGTTTTGATGTGTTTAGACGCTCGGTTAACGAGATATGACGATTTAAACATTTTTAAAAGTGATTTTCTCCAAACGTGAATTTTTCAACTCCAATTGAATTGTATGCGAAGGATATCGACTCACAGAGCACAAAAATGTATTTTCTATAAGTTTTGGACTTGTAGTTTTGTTTTTAGAGAATTTTGAATTTTGCAAAGTTTTGATGTGTTTAGACGCTCGGTTAACGAGATATGACGATTTAAACATTTTAAAAGTGATTTTCTCCAAACGTGAATTTTTCAACTCCAATTGAATTGTATGCGAAGGATATCGACTCACAGAGCTAAAAAATGTATTTTCTATAAGTTTTGGACTTGTAGTTTTGTTTTTAGAGAATTTTGAATTTTGCAAGTTTTGATGTGTTTAGACGCTCGGTTAACGAGATATATGACGATTTAAACATTTTTAAAAGTGATTTTCTCCAAACGTGAATTTTTCAACTCCAATTGAATTGTATGCGAAGGATATCGACTCACAGAGCACAAAAATGTATTTTCTATAAGTTTTGGACTTGTAGTTTTGTTTTTAGAGAATTTTGAATTTTGCAAGTTTTGATGTGTTTAGACGCTCGGTTAACGAGATATGACGATTTAAACATTTTTAAAAGTGATTTTCTCCAAACGTGAATTTTTCAACTCCAATTGAATTGTATGCGAAGGATATCGACTCACAGAGCACAAAAATGTATTTTCTATAAGTTTTGGACTTGTAGTTTTGTTTTTAGTGAATTTGAATTTTGCAAGTTTTGATGTGTTTAGACGCTCGGTTAACGAGATATGACGATTTAAACATTTTTAAAAGTGATTTTCTCCAAACGTGAATTTTTCAACTCCAATTGAATTGTATGCGAAGGATATCGACTCACAGAGCACAAAAATGTATTTTCTATAAGTTTTGGACTTGTAGTTTTGTTTTTAGAGAATTTTGAATTTTGCAAGTTTTGATGTGTTTAGACGCTCGGTTAACGAGATATGACGATTTAAACATTTTTAAAAGTGATTTTCTCCAAACGTGAATTTTTCAACTCCAATTGAATTGTATGCGAAGGATATCGACTCACAGAGCACAAAAATGTATTTTCTATAAGTTTTGGACTTGTAGTTTTGTTTTTAGAGAATTTTGAATTTTGCAAGTTTTGATGTGTTTAGACGCTCGGTTAACGAGATATGACGATTTAAACATTTTTAAAAGTGATTTTCTCCAAACGTGAATTTTTCAACTCCAATTGAATTGTATGCGAAGGATATCGACTCACAGAGCACAAAAATGTATTTTCTATAAGTTTTGGACTTGTAGTTTTGTTTTTAGTGAATTTTGAATTTTGCAAGTTTTGATGTGTTTAGACGCTCGGTTAACGAGATATGACGATTTAAACATTTTTAAAAGTGATTTTCTCCAAACGTGAATTTTTCAACTCCAATTGAATTGTATGCGAAGGATATCGACTCACAGAGCACAAAAATGTATTTTCTATAAGTTTTGGACTTGTAGTTTTGTTTTTAGAGAATTTTGAATTTTGCAAGTTTTGATGTGTTTAGACGCTCGGTTAACGAGATATGACGATTTAAACATTTTTAAAAGTGATTTTCTCCAAACGTGAATTTTTCAACTCCAATTGAATTGTATGCGAAGGATATCGACTCACAGAGCACAAAAATGTATTTTCTATAAGTTTTGGACTTGTAGTTTTGTTTTTAGAGAATTTTGAATTTTGCAAGTTTTGATGTGTTTAGACGCTCGGTTAACGAGATATGACGATTTAAACATTTTTAAAAGTGATTTTCTCCAAACGTGAATTTTTCAACTCCAATTGAATTGTATGCGAAGGATATCGACTCACAGAGCACAAAAATGTATTTTCTATAAGTTTTGGACTTGTAGTTTTGTTTTTAGAGAATTTTGAATTTTGCAAGTTTTGATGTGTTTAGACGCTCGGTTAACGAGATATGACGATTTAAACATTTTTAAAAGTGATTTTCTCCAAACGTGAATTTTTCAACTCCAATTGAATTGTATGCGAAGGATATCGACTCACAGAGCACAAAAATGTATTTTCTATAAGTTTTGGACTTGTAGTTTTGTTTTTAGAGAATTTTGAATTTTGCAAAGTTTTGATGTGTTTAGACGCTCGGTTAACGAGATATGACGATTTAAACATTTTAAAAGTGATTTTCTCCAAACGTGAATTTTTCAACTCCAATTGAATTGTATGCGAAGGATATCGACTCACAGAGCTAAAAAATGTATTTTCTATAAGTTTTGGACTTGTAGTTTTGTTTTTAGAGAATTTTGAATTTTGCAAGTTTTGATGTGTTTAGACGCTCGGTTAACGAGATATATGACGATTTAAACATTTTTAAAAGTGATTTTCTCCAAACGTGAATTTTTCAACTCCAATTGAATTGTATGCGAAGGATATCGACTCACAGAGCACAAAAATGTATTTTCTATAAGTTTTGGACTTGTAGTTTTGTTTTTAGAGAATTTTGAATTTTGCAAGTTTTGATGTGTTTAGACGCTCGGTTAACGAGATATGACGATTTAAACATTTTTAAAAGTGATTTTCTCCAAACGTGAATTTTTCAACTCCAATTGAATTGTATGCGAAGGATATCGACTCACAGAGCACAAAAATGTATTTTCTATAAGTTTTGGACTTGTAGTTTTGTTTTTAGTGAATTTTGAATTTTGCAAGTTTTGATGTGTTTAGACGCTCGGTTAACGAGATATGACGATTTAAACATTTTTAAAAGTGATTTTCTCCAAACGTGAATTTTTCAACTCCAATTGAATTGTATGCGAAGGATATCGACTCACAGAGCACAAAAATGTATTTTCTATAAGTTTTGGACTTGTAGTTTTGTTTTTAGAGAATTTTGAATTTTGCAAAGTTTTGATGTGTTTAGACGCTCGGTTAACGAAATATGACGATTTAAACATTTTTAAAAGTGATTTTCTCCAAACGTGAATTTTTCAACTCCAATTGAATTGTATGCGAAGGATATCGACTCACAGAGCACAAAAATGTATTTTCTATAAGTTTTGGACTTGTAGTTTTGTTTTTAGAGAATTTTGAATTTTGCAAGTTTTGATGTGTTTAGACGCTCGGTTAACGAGATATGACGATTTAAACATTTTTAAAAGTGATTTTCTCCAAACGTGAATTTTTCAACTCCAATTGAATTGTATGCGAAGGATATCGACTCACAGAGCACAAAAATGTATTTTCTATAAGTTTTGGACTTGTAGTTTTGTTTTTAGTGAATTTTGAATTTTGCAAGTTTTGATGTGTTTAGACGCTCGGTTAACGAGATATGACGATTTAAACATTTTTAAAAGTGATTTTCTCCAAACGTGAATTTTTCAACTCCAATTGAATTGTATGCGAAGGATATCGACTCACAGAGCACAAAAATGTATTTTCTATAAGTTTTGGACTTGTAGTTTTGTTTTTAGAGAATTTTGAATTTTGCAAAGTTTTGATGTGTTTAGACGCTCGGTTAACGAGATATGACGATTTAAACATTTTTAAAATTAGAGAATTTTGAATTTTGCAAAGTTTTGATGTGTTTAGACGCTCGGTTAACGAGATATGACGATTTAAACATTTTTAAAAGTGATTTTCTCCAAACGTGAATTTTTCAACTCCAATTGAATTGTATGCGAAGGATATCGACTCACAGAGCACAAAAATGTATTTTCTATAAGTTTTGGACTTGTAGTTTTGTTTTTAGAGAATTTTGAATTTTGCAAAGTTTTGATGTGTTTAGACGCTCGGTTAACGAGATATGACGATTTAAACATTTTTAAAAGTGATTTTCTCCTAACGTGAATTTTTCAACTCCAATTGAATTGTATGCGAAGGATATCGACTCACAGAGCACAAAAATGTATTTTCTATAAGTTTTGGACTTGTAGTTTTGTTTTTAGAGAATTTTGAATTTTGCAAGTTTTGATGTGTTTAGACGCTCGGTTAACGAGATATGACGATTTAAACATTTTTAAAAGTGATTTTCCTCCAAACGTGAATTTTTCAACTCCAATTGAATTGTATGCGAAGGATATCGACTCACAGAGCACAAAAATGTATTTTCTATAAGTTTTGGACTTGTAGTTTTGTTTTTAGAGAATTTTGAATTTTGCAAAGTTTTGATGTGTTTAGACGCTCGGTTAACGAGATATGACGATTTAAACATTTTTAAAAGTGATTTTCTCCAAACGTGAATTTTTCAACTCCAATTGAATTGTATGCGAAGGATATCGACTCACAGAGCACAAAAATGTATTTTCTATAGGTTTTGGACTTGTAGTTTTGTTTTTAGAGAATTTTGAATTTTGCAAAGTTTTGATGTGTTTAGACGCTCGGTTAACGGGATATGACGATTTAAACATTTTTAAAAGTGATTTTCTCCAAACGTGAATTTTTCAACTCCAATTGAATTGTATGCGAAGGATATCGACTCACAGAGCACAAAAATGTATTTTCTATAAGTTTTGGACTTGTAGTTTTGTTTTTAGAGAATTTTGAATTTTGCAAGTTTTGATGTGTTTAGACGCTCGGTTAACGAGATATGACGATTTAAACATTTTTAAAAGTGATTTTCTCCAAACGTGAATTTTTCAACTCCAATTGAATTGTATGCGAAGGATATCGACTCACAGAGCACAAAAATGTATTTTCTATAAGTTTTGGACTTGTAGTTTTGTTTTTAGAGAATTTTGAATTTTGCAAAGTTTTGATGTGTTTAGACGCTCGGTTAACGGGATATGACGATTTAAACATTTTTAAAAGTGATTTTCTCCAAACGTGAATTTTTCAACTCCAATTGAATTGTATGCGAAGGATATCGACTCACAGAGCACAAAAATGTATTTTCTATAAGTTTTGGACTTGTAGTTTTGTTTTTAGAGAATTTTGAATTTTGCAAGTTTTGATGTGTTTAGACGCTCGGTTAACGAGATATGACGATTTAAACATTTTTAAAAGTGATTTTCTCCAAACGTGAATTTTTCAACTCCAATTGAATTGTATGCGAAGGATATCGACTCACAGAGCACAAAAATGTATTTTCTATAAGTTTTGGACTTGTAGTTTTGTTTTTAGAGAATTTTGAATTTTGCAAGTTTTGATGTGTTTAGACGCTCGGTTAACGAGATATGACGATTTAAACATTTTTAAAAGTGATTTTCTCCAAACGTGAATTTTTCAACTCCAATTGAATTGTATGCGAAGGATATCGACTCACAGAGCTAAAAAATGTATTTTCTATAAGTTTTGGACTTGTAGTTTTGTTTTTAGAGAATTTTGAATTTTGCAAGTTTTGATGTGTTTAGACGCTCGGTTAACGAGATATGACGATTTAAACATTTTTAAAAGTGATTTTCTCCAAACGTGAATTTTTCAACTCCAATTGAATTGTATGCGAAGGATATCGACTCACAGAGCACAAAAATGTATTTTCTATAAGTTTTGGACTTGTAGTTTTGTTTTTAGAGAATTTTGAATTTTGCAAGTTTTGATGTGTTTAGACGCTCGGTTAACGAGATATGACGATTTAAACATTTTTAAAAGTGATTTTCTCCAAACGTGAATTTTTCAACTCCAATTGAATTGTATGCGAAGGATATCGACTCACAGAGCACAAAAATGTATTTTCTATAAGTTTTGGACTTGTAGTTTTGTTTTTAGAGAATTTTGAATTTTGCAAGTTTTGATGTGTTTAGACGCTCGGTTAACGAGATATGACGATTTAAACATTTTTAAAAGTGATTTTCTCCAAACGTGAATTTTTCAACTCCAATTGAATTGTATGCGAAGGATATCGACTCACATAGCACAAAAATGTATTTTCTATAAGTTTTGGACTTGTAGTTTTGTTTTTAGAGAATTTTGAATTTTGCAAAGTTTTGATGTGTTTAGACGCTCGGTTAACGAGATATGACGATTTAAACATTTTTAAAAGTGATTTTCTCCAAACGTGAATTTTTCAACTCCAATTGAATTGGATGCGAAGGATATCGACTCACAGAGCACAAAAATGTATTTTCTATAAGTTTTGGACTTGTAGTTTTGTTTTTAAGAGAATTTTGAATTTTGCAAGTTTTGATGTGTTTAGACGCTCGGTTAACGAGATATGACGATTTAAACATTTTTAAAAGTGATTTTCTCCAAACGTGAATTTTTCAACTCCAATTGAATTGTATGCGAAGGATATCGACTCACAGAGCACAAAAATGTATTTTCTATAAGTTTTGGACTTGTAGTTTTGTTTTTAAGAGAATTTTGAATTTTGCAAGTTTTGATGTGTTTAGACGCTCGGTTAACGAGATATGACGATTTAAACATTTTTAAAAGTGATTTTCTCCAAACGTGAATTTTTCAACTCCAATTGAATTGTATGCGAAGGATATCGACTCACAGAGCACAAAAATGTATTTTCTATAAGTTTTGGACTTGTAGTTTTGTTTTTAGAGAATTTTGAATTTTGCAAGTTTTGATGTGTTTAGACGCTCGGTTAACGAGATATGACGATTTAAACATTTTTAAAAGTGATTTTCTCCAAACGTGAATTTTTCAACTCCAATTGAATTGTATGCGAAGGATATCGACTCACAGAGCACAAAAATGTATTTTCTATAAGTTTTGGACTTGTAGTTTTGTTTTTAGAGAATTTTGAATTTTGCAAGTTTTGATGTGTTTAGACGCTCGGTTAACGAGATATGACGATTTAAACATTTTTAAAAGTGATTTTCTCCAAACGTGAATTTTTCAACTCCAATTGAATTGTATGCGAAGGATATCGACTCACAGAGCACAAAAATGTATTTTCTATAAGTTTTGGACTTGTAGTTTTGTTTTTAGAGAATTTTGAATTTTGCAAGTTTTGATGTGTTTAGACGCTCGGTTAACGAGATATGACGATTTAAACATTTTTAAAAGTGATTTTCTCCAAACGTGAATTTTTCAACTCCAATTGAATTGTATGCGAAGGATATCGACTCACAGAGCACAAAAATGTATTTTCTATAAGTTTTGGACTTGTAGTTTTGTTTTTAGAGAATTTTGAATTTTGCAAGTTTTGATGTGTTTAGACGCTCGGTTAACGAGATATGACGATTTAAACATTTTTAAAAGTGATTTTCTCCAAACGTGAATTTTTCAACTCCAATTGAATTGTATGCGAAGGATATCGACTCACAGAGCACAAAAATGTATTTTCTATAAGTTTTGGACTTGTAGTTTTGTTTTTAGAGAATTTTGAATTTTGCAAGTTTTGATGTGTTTAGACGCTCGGTTAACGAGATATGACGATTTAAACATTTTTAAAAGTGATTTTCTCCAAACGTGAATTTTTCAACTCCAATTGAATTGTATGCGAAGGATATCGACTCACAGAGCACAAAAATGTATTTTCTATAAGTTTTGGACTTGTAGTTTTGTTTTTAGAGAATTTTGAATTTTGCAAGTTTTGATGTGTTTAGACGCTCGGTTAACGAGATATGACGATTTAAACATTTTTAAAAGTGATTTTCTCCAAACGTGAATTTTTCAACTCCAATTGAATTGTATGCGAAGGATATCGACTCACAGAGCACAAAAATGTATTTTCTATAAGTTTTGGACTTGTAGTTTTGTTTTTAGAGAATTTTGAATTTTGCAAGTTTTGATGTGTTTAGACGCTCGGTTAACGAGATATGACGATTTAAACATTTTTAAAAGTGATTTTCTCCAAACGTGAATTTTTCAACTCCAATTGAATTGTATGCGAAGGATATCGACTCACAGAGCACAAAAATGTATTTTCTATAAGTTTTGGACTTGTAGTTTTGTTTTTAGAGAATTTTGAATTTTGCAAGTTTTGATGTGTTTAGACGCTCGGTTAACGAGATATGACGATTTAAACATTTTTAAAAGTGATTTTCTCCAAACGTGAATTTTTCAACTCCAATTGAATTGTATGCGAAGGATATCGACTCACAGAGCACAAAAATGTATTTTCTATAAGTTTTGGACTTGTAGTTTTGTTTTTAGAGAATTTTGAATTTTGCAAGTTTTGATGTGTTTAGACGCTCGGTTAACGAGATATGACGATTTAAACATTTTTAAAAGTGATTTTCTCCAAACGTGAATTTTTCAACTCCAATTGAATTGGATGCGAAGGATATCGACTCACAGAGCACAAAAATGTATTTTCTATAAGTTTTGGACTTGTAGTTTTGTTTTAAGAGAATTTTGAATTTTGCAAGTTTTGATGTGTTTAGACGCTCGGTTAACGAGATATGACGATTTAAACATTTTTAAAAGTGATTTTCTCCAAACGTGAATTTTTCAACTCCAATTGAATTGTATGCGAAGGATATCGACTCACAGAGCACAAAAATGTATTTTCTATAAGTTTTGGACTTGTAGTTTTGTTTTTAGAGAATTTTGAATTTTGCAAGTTTTGATGTGTTTAGACGCTCGGTTAACGAGATATGACGATTTAAACATTTTTAAAAGTGATTTTCTCCAAACGTGAATTTTTCAACTCCAATTGAATTGTATGCGAAGGATATCGACTCACAGAGCACAAAAATGTATTTTCTATAAGTTTTGGACTTGTAGTTTTGTTTTTAGAGAATTTTGAATTTTGCAAAGTTTTGATGTGTTTAGACGCTCGGTTAACGAGGTATGACGATTTAAACATTTTTAAAAGTGATTTTCTCCAAACGTGAATTTTTCAACTCCAATTGAATTGTATGCGAAGGATATCGACTCACAGAGCACAAAAATGTATTTTCTATAAGTTTTGGACTTGTAGTTTTGTTTTTAGAGAATTTTGAATTTTGCAAGTTTTGATGTGTTTAGACGCTCGGTTAACGAGATATGACGATTTAAACATTTTTAAAAGTGATTTTCTCCAAACGTGAATTTTTCAACTCCAATTGAATTGTATGCGAAGGATATCGACTCACAGAGCACAAAAATGTATTTTCTATAAGTTTTGGACTTGTAGTTTTGTTTTTAGAGAATTTTGAATTTTGCAAGTTTTGATGTGTTTAGACGCTCGGTTAACGAGATATGACGATTTAAACATTTTTAAAAGTGATTTTCTCCAAACGTGAATTTTTCAACTCCAATTGAATTGTATGCGAAGGATATCGACTCACAGAGCACAAAAATGTATTTTCTATAAGTTTTGGACTTGTAGTTTTGTTTTTAGAGAATTTTGAATTTTGCAAGTTTTGATGTGTTTAGACGCTCGGTTAACGAGATATGACGATTTAAACATTTTTAAAAGTGATTTTCTCCAAACGTGAATTTTTCAACTCCAATTGAATTGTATGCGAAGGATATCGACTCACAGAGCACAAAAATGTATTTTCTATAAGTTTTGGACTTGTAGTTTTGTTTTTAGAGAATTTTGAATTTTGCAAGTTTTGATGTGTTTAGACGCTCGGTTAACGAGATATGACGATTTAAACATTTTTAAAAGTGATTTTCTCCAAACGTGAATTTTTCAACTCCAATTGAATTGTATGCGAAGGATATCGACTCACAGAGCACAAAAATGTATTTTCTATAAGTTTTGGACTTGTAGTTTTGTTTTTAGAGAATTTTGAATTTTGCAAGTTTTGATGTGTTTAGACGCTCGGTTAACGAGATATGACGATTTAAACATTTTTAAAAGTGATTTTCTCCAAACGTGAATTTTTCAACTCCAATTGAATTGTATGCGAAGGATATCGACTCACAGAGCACAAAAATGTATTTTCTATAAGTTTTGGACTTGTAGTTTTGTTTTTAGAGAATTTTGAATTTTGCAAGTTTTGATGTGTTTAGACGCTCGGTTAACGAGATATGACGATTTAAACATTTTTAAAAGTGATTTTCTCCAAACGTGAATTTTTCAACTCCAATTGAATTGTATGCGAAGGATATCGACTCACAGAGCACAAAAATGTATTTTCTATAAGTTTTGGACTTGTAGTTTTGTTTTTAGAGAATTTTGAATTTTGCAAGTTTTGATGTGTTTAGACGCTCGGTTAACGAGATATGACGATTTAAACATTTTTAAAAGTGATTTTCTCCAAACGTGAATTTTTCAACTCCAATTGAATTGTATGCGAAGGATATCGACTCACAGAGCACAAAAATGTATTTTCTATAAGTTTTGGACTTGTAGTTTTGTTTTTATAGAATTTTGAATTTTGCAAGTTTTGATGTGTTTAGACGCTCGGTTAACGAAATATGACGATTTAAACATTTTTATAAGTGATTTTCTCCAAACGTGAATTTTTCAACTCCAATTGAATTGTATGCGAAGGATATCGACTCACAGAGCTAAAAAATGTATTTTCTATAAGTTTTGGACTTGTAGTTTTGTTTTTAGAGAATTTTGAATTTTGCAAGTTTTGATGTGTTTAGACGCTCGGTTAACGAGATATGACGATTTAAACATTTTTAAAAGTGATTTTCTCCAAACGTGAATTTTTCAACTCCAATTGAATTGTATGCGAAGGATATCGACTCACAGAGCACAAAAATGTATTTTCTATAAGTTTTGGACTTGTAGTTTTGTTTTTAGAGAATTTTGAATTTTGCAAGTTTTGATGTGTTTAGACGCTCGGTTAACGAGATATGACGATTTAAACATTTTTAAAAGTGATTTTCTCCAAACGTGAATTTTTCAACTCCAATTGAATTGTATGCGAAGGATATCGACTCACAGAGCACAAAAATGTATTTTCTATAAGTTTTGGACTTGTAGTTTTGTTTTTAGAGAATTTTGAATTTTGCAAGTTTTGATGTGTTTAGACGCTCGGTTAACGAGATATGACGATTTAAACATTTTTAAAAGTGATTTTCTCCAAACGTGAATTTTTCAACTCCAATTGAATTGTATGCGAAGGATATCGACTCACAGAGCACAAAAATGTATTTTCTATAAGTTTTGGACTTGTAGTTTTGTTTTTAGAGAATTTTGAATTTTGCAAGTTTTGATGTGTTTAGACGCTCGGTTAACGAGATATGACGATTTAAACATTTTTAAAAGTGATTTTCTCCAAACGTGAATTTTTCAACTCCAATTGAATTGTATGCGAAGGATATCGACTCACAGAGCTAAAAAATGTATTTTCTATAAGTTTTGGACTTGTAGTTTTGTTTTTAGAGAATTTTGAATTTTGCAAGTTTTGATGTGTTTAGACGCTCGGTTAACGAGATATGACGATTTAAACATTTTTAAAAGTGATTTTCTCCAAACGTGAATTTTTCAACTCCAATTGAATTGTATGCGAAGGATATCGACTCACAGAGCACAAAAATGTATTTTCTATAAGTTTTGGACTTGTAGTTTTGTTTTTAGAGAATTTTGAATTTTGCAAGTTTTGATGTGTTTAGACGCTCGGTTAACGAGATATGACGATTTAAACATTTTTAAAAGTGATTTTCTCCAAACGTGAATTTTTCAACTCCAATTGAATTGTATGCGAAGGATATCGACTCACAGAGCACAAAAATGTATTTTCTATAAGTTTTGGACTTGTAGTTTTGTTTTTAGAGAATTTTGAATTTTGCAAGTTTTGATGTGTTTAGACGCTCGGTTAACGAGATATGACGATTTAAACATTTTTAAAAGTGATTTTCTCCAAACGTGAATTTTTCAACTCCAATTGAATTGTATGCGAAGGATATCGACTCACAGAGCACAAAAATGTATTTTCTATAAGTTTTGGACTTGTAGTTTTGTTTTTAGAGAATTTTGAATTTTGCAAGTTTTGATGTGTTTAGACGCTCGGTTAACGAGATATGACGATTTAAACATTTTTAAAAGTGATTTTCTCCAAACGTGAATTTTTCAACTCCAATTGAATTGTATGCGAAGGATATCGACTCACAGAGCACAAAAATGTATTTTCTATAAGTTTTGGACTTGTAGTTTTGTTTTTAGAGAATTTTGAATTTTGCAAGTTTTGATGTGTTTAGACGCTCGGTTAACGAGATATGACGATTTAAACATTTTTAAAAGTGATTTTCTCCAAACGTGAATTTTTCAACTCCAATTGAATTGTATGCGAAGGATATCGACTCACAGAGCACAAAAATGTATTTTCTATAAGTTTTGGACTTGTAGTTTTGTTTTTAGAGAATTTTGAATTTTGCAAGTTTTGATGTGTTTAGACGCTCGGTTAACGAGATATGACGATTTAAACATTTTTAAAAGTGATTTTCTCCAAACGTGAATTTTTCAACTCCAATTGAATTGTATGCGAAGGATATCGACTCACAGAGCACAAAAATGTATTTTCTATAAGTTTTGGACTTGTAGTTTTGTTTTTAGAGAATTTTGAATTTTGCAAGTTTTGATGTGTTTAGACGCTCGGTTAACGAGATACGACGATTTAAACATTTTTAAAAGTGATTTTCTCCAAACGTGAATTTTTCAACTCCAATTGAATTGTATGCGAAGGATATCGACTCACAGAGCACAAAAATGTATTTTCTATAAGTTTTGGACTTGTAGTTTTGTTTTTAGAGAATTTTGAATTTTGCAAGTTTTGATGTGTTTAGACGCTCGGTTAACGAGATATGACGATTTAAACATTTTTAAAAGTGATTTTCTCCAAACGTGAATTTTTCAACTCCAATTGAATTGTATGCGAAGGATATCGACTCACAGAGCACAAAAATGTATTTTCTATAAGTTTTGGACTTGTAGTTTTGTTTTTAGAGAATTTTGAATTTTGCAAGTTTTGATGTGTTTAGACGCTCGGTTAACGAGATATGACGATTTAAACATTTTTAAAAGTGATTTTCTCCAAACGTGAATTTTTCAACTCCAATTGAATTGTATGCGAAGGATATCGACTCACAGAGCTAAAAAATGTATTTTCTATAAGTTTTGGACTTTTAGTTTTGTTTTTAGAGAATTTTGAATTTTGCAAGTTTTGATGTGTTTAGACGCTCGGTTAACGAGATATGACGATTTAAACATTTTTAAAAGTGATTTTCTCCAAACGTGAATTTTTCAACTCCAATTGAATTGTATGCGAAGGATATCGACTCACAGAGCACAAAAATGTATTTTCTATAAGTTTTGGACTTGTAGTTTTGTTTTTAGAGAATTTTGAATTTTGCAAGTTTTGATGTGTTTAGACGCTCGGTTAACGAGATATGACGATTTAAACATTTTTAAAAGTGATTTTCTCCAAACGTGAATTTTTCAACTCCAATTGAATTGTATGCGAAGGATATCGACTCACAGAGCACAAAAATGTATTTTCTATAAGTTTTGGACTTGTAGTTTTGTTTTTAGAGAATTTTGAATTTTGCAAGTTTTGATGTGTTTAGACGCTCGGTTAACGAGATATGACGATTTAAACATTTTTAAAAGTGATTTTCTCCAAACGTGAATTTTTCAACTCCAATTGAATTGTATGCGAAGGATATCGACTCACAGAGCACAAAAATGTATTTTCTATAAGTTTTGGACTTGTAGTTTTGTTTTTAGAGAATTTTGAATTTTGCAAGTTTTGATGTGTTTAGACGCTCGGTTAACGAGATATGACGATTTAAACATTTTTAAAAGTGATTTTCTCCAAACGTGAATTTTTCAACTCCAATTGAATTGTATGCGAAGGATATCGACTCACAGAGCACAAAAATGTATTTTCTATAAGTTTTGGACTTGTAGTTTTGTTTTTAGAGAATTTTGAATTTTGCAAAGTTTTGATGTGTTTAGACGCTCGGTTAACGAGATATGACGATTTAAACATTTTTAAAAGTGATTTTCTCCAAACGTGAATTTTTCAACTCCAATTGAATTGTATGCGAAGGATATCGACTCACAGAGCACAAAAATGTATTTTCTATAAGTTTTGGACTTGTAGTTTTGTTTTTAGAGAATTTTGATTTTTGCAAGTTTTGATGTGTTTAGACGCTCGGTTAACGAGATATGACGATTTAAACATTTTTAAAAGTGATTTTCTCCAAACGTGAATTTTTCAACTCCAATTGAATTGTATGCGAAGGATATGGACTCACAGAGCACAAAAATGTATTTTCTATAAGTTTTGGACTTGTAGTTTTGTTTTTAGAGAATTTTGAATTTTGCAAAGTTTTGATGTGTTTAGACGCTCGGTTAACGAGATATGACGATTTAAACATTTTTAAAAGTGATTTTCTCCAAACGTGAATTTTTCAACTCCAATTGAATTGTATGCGAAGGATATCGACTCACAGAGCTAAAAAATGTATTTTCTATAAGTTTTGGACTTGTAGTTTTGTTTTTAGAGAATTTTGAATTTTGCAAGTTTTGATGTGTTTAGACGCTCGGTTAACGAGATATGACGATTTAAACATTTTTAAAAGTGATTTTCTCCAAACGTGAATTTTTCAACTCCAATTGAATTGGATGCGAAGGATATCGACTCACAGAGCACAAAAATGTATTTTCTATAAGTTTTGGACTTGTAGTTTTGTTTTAAGAGAATTTTGAATTTTGCAAGTTTTGATGTGTTTAGACGCTCGGTTAACGAGATATGACGATTTAAACATTTTTAAAAGTGATTTTCTCCAAACGTGAATTTTTCAACTCCAATTGAATTGTATGCGAAGGATATCGACTCACAGAGCACAAAAATGTATTTTCTATAAGTTTTGGACTTGTAGTTTTGTTTTTAGAGAATTTTGAATTTTGCAAGTTTTGATGTGTTTAGACGCTCGGTTAACGAGATATGACGATTTAAACATTTTTAAAAGTGATTTTCTCGAAACGTGAATTTTTCAACTCCAATTGAATTGTATGCGAAGGATATCGACTCACAGAGCACAAAAATGTATTTTCTATAAGTTTTGGACTTGTAGTTTTGTTTTTAGAGAATTTTGAATTTTGCAAAGTTTTGATGTGTTTAGACGCTCGGTTAACGGGATATGACGATTTAAACATTTTTAAAAGTGATTTTCTCCAAACGTGAATTTTTCAACTCCAATTGAATTGTATGCGAAGGATATCGACTCACAGAGCACAAAAATGTATTTTCTATAAGTTTTGGACTTGTAGTTTTGTTTTTAGAGAATTTTGAATTTTGCAAGTTTTGATGTGTTTAGACGCTCGGTTAACGAGATATGACGATTTAAACATTTTTAAAAGTGATTTTCTCCAAACGTGAATTTTTCAACTCCAATTGAATTGTATGCGAAGGATATGGACTCACAGAGCACAAAAATGTATTTTCTATAAGTTTTGGACTTGTAGTTTTGTTTTTAGAGAATTTTGAATTTTGCAAAGTTTTGATGTGTTTAGACGCTCGGTTAACGAGATATGACGATTTAAACATTTTTAAAAGTGATTTTCTCCAAACGTGAATTTTTCAACTCCAATTGAATTGGATGCGAAGGATATCGACTCACAGAGCACAAAAATGTATTTTCTATAAGTTTTGGACTTGTAGTTTTGTTTTAACCCTAGTTTACATCCCCAAAAAAATTACTACTTTTCTTGCCTGGGGTGTGTTACACCCCAACAGTTTTAAGTGCATATATTTGTTTAAATTAATGTTCTGGTGCATTGTTTATGTTTTTTTCAATCGAGTTGACATTAAAATTGTTTTTATTTATGAAAACGTGTATTGTTCGGCAAAATTTAAAGCGATTTTGTAGATAAGTGCTAAAAGCTTTGCAATTTATCAAAAATTAAGTATGAAAATATTGTTTTCCAACATAATTGTTAAAAGTTAAATAAATTTGTAAATGTAATTTTTGTTTTAGTGTCTAATTTACATGGATAAATTATTGAAAAAATATAATAAAGGTGATGAAAAAGAAAGAGCAACTGCGTTGAGAGCAATGCTAGACTTGGGTTCCAAAACCCAGGAAACATGTGCTGCTTTCAACAGAGCAGATTGCAGTTTTTGGACCTCAAAATAAACCTGTCATGATATTGGTCTATAACGGAACAAAAGGAGTCGACTTTTTTGACCAAATGGTATCTTTATATTCATGTTCTCACCAAACCAATCGGTGGCTTATGGTTGTATTTTACAAATTATTGGATATTTCAGCATTAGCCACAGTTATTATTTTTCGCCATTTTAACCCTCCTTCAAGAAATACAAAGTTATTTAAACGAAAGCTTATCCAACTTGCAGAAGAACAAATGGAAATAGAGTTGGATGATAGTTCGCATCCTTCTATAGAAAAATGGTTATCCAAAGCTAGTCTTGATGCTCTCTATGATGCAGTATGGGAAGACAATCGTAGTTTTTCGTTCAGTTGACGAGAAGCTTCCACGAAAACAGGTATTGCTAATCATAAAAAAAACGTTCGAATAAATGCCACCTTTGTCCGAGAGCAGACGACAGGAAATCGAGATCAACTCGCGATGGTTGTGAAAAAAACACTTGTCATCGCCACATCAATAAAGTTTGTACTTAATTTCTCCCAGAACTTCGATCTATACCAGAATAAGTTTACACATCGAAATCTTAATTATAATTTACTTATAATTCATAAAAAATTAAATAAACACTAAAGAAAAATTGATTTATTTCACATTTTGGTCATTGGGGTGTAACACACCCCAGGCAAGTGTGGACGACCTTTTTTCACACGAAATTTCCAAAAAATCAAGTTGAAGCTCTTTGATAAAATAAAGAAGAAAACTATTTAGAAAAAAGAATTTTGTTCACTGATTTTTTATCCCAAGTCGAAAAACTGATTTTCGAAAAAGTTACAAACATTTAAAAGTCGTCTGGGGTGTATCACACCCCAGGATGTAAACTAGGGTTAAGAGAATTTTGAATTTTGCAAGTTTTGATGTGTTTAGACGCTCGGTTAACGAGATATGACGATTTAAACATTTTTAAAAGTGATTTTCTCCAAACGTGAATTTTTCAACTCCAATTGAATTGTATGCGAAGGATATCGACTCACAGAGCACAAAAATGTATTTTCTATAAGTTTTGGACTTGTAGTTTTGTTTTTAGAGAATTTTGAATTTTGCAAGTTTTGATGTGTTTAGACGCTCGGTTAACGAGATATGACGATTTAAACATTTTTAAAAGTGATTTTCTCCAAACGTGAATTTTTCAACTCCAATTGAATTGTATGCGAAGGATATCGACTCACAGAGCACAAAAATGTATTTTCTATAAGTTTTGGACTTGTAGTTTTGTTTTTAGAGAATTTTGAATTTTGCAAGTTTTGATGTGTTTAGACGCTCGGTTAACGAGATATGACGATTTAAACATTTTTAAAAGTGATTTTCTCCAAACGTGAATTTTTCAACTCCAATTGAATTGTATGCGAAGGATATCGACTCACAGAGCACAAAAATGTATTTTCTATAAGTTTTGGACTTGTAGTTTTGTTTTTAGAGAATTTTGAATTTTGCAAGTTTTGATGTGTTTAGACGCTCGGTTAACGAGATATGACGATTTAAACATTTTTAAAAGTGATTTTCTCCAAACGTGAATTTTTCAACTCCAATTGAATTGTATGCGAAGGATATCGACTCACAGAGCACAAAAATGTATTTTCTATAAGTTTTGGACTTGTAGTTTTGTTTTTAGAGAATTTTGAATTTTGCAAAGTTTTGATGTGTTTAGACGCTCGGTTAACGAGATATGACGATTTAAACATTTTTAAAAGTGATTTTCTCCAAACGTGAATTTTTCAACTCCAATTGAATTGTATGCGAAGGATATCGACTCACAGAGCACAAAAATGTATTTTCTATAAGTTTTGGACTTGTAGTTTTGTTTTTAGAGAATTTTGAATTTTGCAAGTTTTGATGTGTTTAGACGCTCGGTTAACGAGATATGACGATTTAAACATTTTTAAAAGTGATTTTCTCCAAACGTGAATTTTTCAACTCCAATTGAATTGTATGCGAAGGATATCGACTCACAGAGCACAAAAATGTATTTTCTATAAGTTTTGGACTTGTAGTTTTGTTTTTAGAGAATTTTGAATTTTGCAAGTTTTGATGTGTTTAGACGCTCGGTTAACGAGATATGACGATTTAAACATTTTTAAAAGTGATTTTCTCCAAACGTGAATTTTTCAACTCCAATTGAATTGTATGCGAAGGATATCGACTCACATAGCACAAAAATGTATTTTCTATAAGTTTTGGACTTGTAGTTTTGTTTTTAGAGAATTTTGAATTTTGCAAAGTTTTGATGTGTTTAGACGCTCGGTTAACGAGATATGACGATTTAAACATTTTTAAAAGTGATTTTCTCCAAACGTGAATTTTTCAACTCCAATTGAATTGGATGCGAAGGATATCGACTCACAGAGCACAAAAATGTATTTTCTATAAGTTTTGGACTTGTAGTTTTGTTTTTAGAGAATTTTGAATTTTGCAAGTTTTGATGTGTTTAGACGCTCGGTTAACGAGATATGACGATTTAAACATTTTTAAAAGTGATTTTCTCCAAACGTGAATTTTTCAACTCCAATTGAATTGTATGCGAAGGATATCGACTCACAGAGCACAAAAATGTATTTTCTATAAGTTTTGGACTTGTAGTTTTGTTTTTAGAGAATTTTGAATTTTGCAAAGTTTTGATGTGTTTAGACGCTCGGTTAACGAGATATGACGATTTAAACATTTTTAAAAGTGATTTTCTCCAAACGTGAATTTTTCAACTCCAATTGAATTGTATGCGAAGGATATCGACTCACAGAGCACAAAAATGTATTTTCTATAAGTTTTGGACTTGTAGTTTTGTTTTTAGAGAATTTTGAATTTTGCAAGTTTTGATGTGTTTAGACGCTCGGTTAACGAGATATGACGATTTAAACATTTTTAAAAGTGATTTTCTCCAAACGTGAATTTTTCAACTCCAATTGAATTGTATGCGAAGGATATCGACTCACAGAGCACAAAAATGTATTTTCTATAAGTTTTGGACTTGTAGTTTTGTTTTTAGAGAATTTTGAATTTTGCAAGTTTTGATGTGTTTAGACGCTCGGTTAACGAGATATGACGATTTAAACATTTTTAAAAGTGATTTTCTCCAAACGTGAATTTTTCAACTCCAATTGAATTGTATGCGAAGGATATTGTATCGAACCGACATGCAATACAAAAGATTGTAAGCGTATTTGTGAATGTATTTGTATTTGTATTTGTATAGAATAATGTCTGCCATTTTGGTTTGTGTTAATGTTGGTAAATCTACCTCTTTTTGATTGCTTTTAAGTAGTTCAGTTCACAGTTCAGTTCTCTCTATAACCCGGTACAGAACAGTTGTTGTGCATGTCGGTCGAGTATTTATTTCTAAATAAATAATTGTGTAAACGTAGTAAAGTTAATAGAATAAAAGAAGATATAGATTATAATAGAGTAGAGAATATACAATGTGAATTAACGTACAGAATATAAAATATTTGATTAAGAACGTTTAATGTACAGAATTCTTGTTATAAATAAATTTATTACTATAGTCGGGTTTTCTCCATCTTGGTTTCCCGACTCTAAAAGTGTTTGTCTTTTTATTTGTTATTAACGGAAATCTACAGTCCAAAAATATACATTGGTCCACGTCGAGTCGGATATAGTTAACTCGCGCATAAAACAAATATTCTAAAAAGTAACGATCCTGTATAAAATCCGTTACAGTGGATCGTTACACAAACACAATTCAGTGCACACAAAAAGAAGCAGAGAAAGAAAATAACACATACGTGTGTCATAGTATAGGTTCATGCTAGGTAGCAACCGCTCAGCAGCTACCTCTCGTTTATGCCTTCTGCTCTTTTTACTTCAGTTGATAACCGAACACCAGACAGTGCGGAAGTGAGTAGTTATTTAAAAAAAAAAAAAAACAAAACAAACAAAAACTATCAAAAACTTACAAACTATAATAAATAAAACATAGAAATAAAGTGTACAGAAAGTAAAATATAATAAATAAAACATAGAAATAAAGTGTACAGAAAGTAAAATATAATAAATAAAACATAGAAATAAAGTGTACAGAAAGTAAAAAATATAATAAAAATATATATATATAAAGTGTACAGAAGAAGCATACAAAGAAGTATAGAAAGTGCGGCAGAAAGCCCAGAAAAGAAATTTACAAACTAAAAATTCAGGTATGTGAAACAATTTTTAAAATTTTTTTTATCATTAGTGTTTGCATGCTCAAAGAACATGTTTGAACGTGCACAGAATATTGTATTTTTTCTCGGTTGTCGTATGTAGCGGCGTTCTTTTTTTTCTTTGCCATAATGGCGACGCCACCAACCACCATGGTTGCTATGCATAGTTATATGTCTGCTTGGCTGAAGCGACAGTGCATAGTATACACACCAAGATAAGGGTGTCGGTATATCTTAAACAAAACATTGACAACTGAGAGAATACACACAGAAAGAAAATTTGTACAGACGAGCATGAGTAAGAGCATACATTAAAACACGTATGCACATGCTCATGTGGATAGAAAATAAGAAAGAATAAGAACGGGTTGTTCTCTTAAAAAAGGGCGGTGCCTGTTTCTCTCTCACGTATTTGCAGTGAGGCATGCACGTGTATATGTGGAAGAAGCAGCACAGTGTACAGAACGAAGGTACGAAACTTGAAACGGGCACTGGTTACTAAGAGAGAACACACAGCATGTGAAAAGAAAAATAAATAACAAGCTGCGCAGAACAATTGCGCATATAAAAAAGGGGTATAGATATAAATAGAAAAAATGTAACTACTACTAAGAGAGAACACACAGCATGTGAAAAGAAAAATAAATAACAAGCTGCGCAGAACAATTGCGCATATAAAAAAGGGGTATAGATATAAAAAGAAAAAATGTAGTTACCGTTCGAAAACGAATGTTGACATTAAAAATGTACAGATGCATACAGAAGAAACAAATTGAGATTTTTTCTTTCCGTTTAAACTAAAACTGTAGGGTATTATGTGCGACGCGCTGCTGTATCTTTAATAGGAGCACATGCTATAATTCGAGTTAAGGAATTTGGCAACTGTGAAACTTTAAAGTGCGAATGCGCGGAACACAGTTAAGCTTTATTAGGGTTAAATGCTAATTCAAGTTAATGGATTTAGCAAATATAAGTTTCAGAGTAGGTCTAGCTATATTAATTTCATAGATTTAATTTTTTTTTTTTTTTTTTTTTGCTACAATTCGAAAATGAATTTAGTAAAATATAAGTTGAATAGATTCAACATGAATACGGGTACAGATGCGCAGAGCGCAATTAGATTTGATTACATTTATTTGCTACAATTCAAAAAAAAAAAAAAAAAAAAATTTAATTTAGTAAAAATATATATATATTGTAAATAAATAAAGATGCATATGCACACAACGGAGTTAGATTTTGTTAAGGTTGCATACGTGCTTAGAGTTCGAGTTAATGAATTTGGCAAATATAAAACTTTAAGATACAGATTTAACTAAATCAGATTCAATTGTATTAGCAGCTACAATTCAAAAAAAATGAATTTAATAGAATACATATATACAGTACAGATGCGCAGTCAGATTAAGTTTCAAGTTATACGCTATAATTCAAGTTAATGATTTAGCAGTTAAAAAAAAAAAATAGATAAATGAAAGTACAGATGCGCAGGACGCAATTAGAGTTGAATATATTTACATGCTGCTGTTCGAGAATGAAAAACATGGGAAAATTTTTAATAAGGGTGCGTATGCACGCACCGCCGTTAGTTTTTGTTAAGGTTGCGTACGTGCTAAAATTCGAGTTAATGAGTTTGGCAGGTGTGAGACTTTAAAAAACAGGTTTAGGGAGATTAGGTCAATTGTATTTAATCATTGCATTTTAAAATCAAAATATATATTATAAAATAAAAAATACAGATGCGCGGAGCGCAATCAGCTTCAAAAATATTTTGTTACAACGGTATAAAATTATAAAAAAAAAAGGTGCAGATGCGCAGGACGCAATCCGATGATAGTAAATGTAAAGTATAGACGCGCAAGCCGAAATGAAATTTGAACACATTTACATGCTCAAAAAAAAAAAAAAAATGAAGCCAGCAGTTAAATTTTTTTATAAAAAATATATATGCGCGTAGCGCAGCTGGGTCTTGTTTGAGGTTGCATACGCGCCAGAATTCGAGTTAATGAGTTTGGCGGGTGTGGGACTTCAAAATACAGATTCAGTAAAACTGGATTCAATTGTATTTAATTACTATAATTCAAATGAATTTGGCAGATAAAATTGAATACAGTTACGTAATAAGAAATCATTTTCAAATAAGTATAGATGCTACTATTCAAAAATGAATTTAGCAAGTAGATTTAAGCAAAGAAAATTAAGTATAGATGCTACTATTCGAAAATGAATTTAGCAATTAAAATTTTTTAAACAAGTACAGATGCGCGCAGCACAGTCAGATTAAAAATGTACTAGTGCTATATTTCAAAACGAATTCAGTAAGACAAAATTGAAGAAAATGTACAGATACGTGCAGTACAGTTAGAAAAACACTTAAATCCATTTAAAAATGGGGAGAAAGAATACAACCAAACAGATTCAAGGTTGAAGACATTTACAAATATGTATGATAGCCGATCGTTAAGATCGTTAAGGTAGTCAGGCACGGGGGAAGAATTTAAAGCCCAAATCTACTCATTAGAAGCTCATACGCCGCGTCGGTACTGTTGTACGGGCGTGCATGGACGATTTGTACTGGCCATATAAGAAGTTCATGCTCGTTCGTATTTACAGTCAGATGTCCTCAACCTCTCTCCAATTGATAACAAGAATGCACGGTTTTAGTTGTCATGTCTCAAAACCTCAGTATTTCAGTATAGTAGTACAGGATCTTGGTAGTACAGAAAGTCCTAGTAACAGGTTGCTTGTTCGGGCCACTTAACGTGGATTGTTTATAAAAAACGTAGGGGAAGACATGACATGGGATATGCATACATATTATCTACAAATCTACAAACACAAATGAGAATTTTTAGTAATTTCTTTTTCTTTTTACCTCGAAATTGTATAGAAATGGCGACGAACAGGGCACGCTCTTCGGCGAATGCCATCAAAAGCGCCAAGCTTTTTGTACAGACGGAGGAATTCCAGTCGCTGACGCTATACCAAGCAAAGCTAAGACTGGCAACCTTGGAGGGTGACTGGGCAAAGTACCAGAATCTGGCCGACGACTCTTTGGACGTAGTCAGCAAGAAAGATCTACCCAAGATTTTGGGCGAAATCGAGGCAGTTCGCAACGACTACTTCACTGCCGGGGCTGCCCTCCAACAAAAAGTACAGGAGTCGATACCATCATCGTCAGTACAGGGGTCAACGTTGTCGGAAGGCGACAACAGACAAATCCAAGTAGAAGTCAATATGCCTTTCCAACAGCACGACTTAAACAACACGTGGGGGAGCTTCGATGGGGCTTACACCAAGTGGATAGGTTTCCACGACAGGTTCAAGGCCGCCATCCACGACAATCCGAAAGTATCTCCAGCATTCAAGTTCCAGTATCTAAAGAACTCACTTGTTGGTCGTGCTGCCCGAGCACTTGGCGAGTGGCAATTGTCTGAGGAAAATTATAACGAAGCCTGGGACCGCCTAAATCAGGTGTACAACAAGAGGTACCTCATAGGCCGCGAGCATCTAAGGCAAATCATCTCGCTTCCCGAAATCAGAGGCCGTCCAAGTGCCAATACGCTCCAAAGAATGGCTGACGCGACACACGAAGCTTTGAGGCAACTAAAAGCACTTGACTTGCCAGTTGAACACTGGGACTTCTTTATAGTCCATTTGCTATGCGAAAAGTTTGACCAGGAGACAGCCAGGCAATGGGAGCTGCAGCGGGAATCAGAGCAGCCAAAATTGTCAACACTATTAGCGTTCATAGATAAACAGGCAGCTGCACTGTGCAGTGTGACAGTGGAACAGCAAGCACGAAATGCCAGCACAAGTTATAAAGAAGAAAGGCAAAGGACAGCTAAAGTACAAGACACAAAACCCGCTGTAAGCGGCAGACCCCAGCCACTAAGGAAAGCCTGCGAGGTGTGTGGCTCCTGGCACCCGATCTGGGAGTGCCCAGAATTCGCATCATTATCATTCAGAGGCAAAGGAGACTTCATAGAAAGGCGAGCGCTGTGCCCGAATTGCCTAAAACATGGGCATAAGGAAAATAATTGTTTCATGCGAGGCTGCGCAAGATGTCCAGGGGCACCCAAGCATAACATATTTTTATGCCCAATGAAAGAAGTCCTAAAACCAATGCTTCCATTGATACGCAATGAAGAGGAGAAAGCAGGAACCAGAGGTGCAATGCGCAAAAGGGGGGTCTACAAGGCGAAGAACGAATGACGCCAGAATAAAGGTCTTGGATGCGCTAAAAGATACAAACATACAAACAATCGTATAGGCAACAGAAGGAATAATCGTACAGACAACATCAAAAACAAGAATCGTACAGATAACATCAAAATTAATAATCGTACAGACAATATCAAAATTAATAATCGTACAGGCAACAACATTCGTACAGTCAACATTAAAGACGAGGATCGTATAGACAACATGAGAAACAACAATCAAACAAAAAGAATAAAATATGAAGATGAAAAGTTCGGTACAGATAAAGCATCAAATAAAAGATGCAGCAAAGAAAATGTAGAATGTAAGGTATTTTCAAAGAAATTTCGCTCAATAAATGATGAAAATTATGTGCATGTTGTTCACAATTTAGAAATTAAGACAGATTTTATTCCCACAGCAATGGTAAGAATCGAAGCCGATGGATTTATTTATGGTCCATATAGGGCAATGTTAGACACAGGGGCTCACATCAACCTGATGGTTGACAGGTTGAGAAGAGATTTAAAGGTACAAACGAAACAGGCGTCAGGAAAGCTAGTAGGTATTAACGGTAGTCCATTTACAATAACACGACAAGCCATGGTCAAGATATTACCGTGGTACAGTACAGACTCTTTCAAAAGCCACGAAAGCGAATCATTTTGGTTTCTTCCAGAAGAAAGTCAATGGAATCCCATTCTACCTACACGTACGACAGAGGCTGTTGAAGTAGGCAACATAGACCCACATAAATATGCAGATCCAGAATATTATAAGTCAAGGCAAATAGAGATTTTGTTGGGAGTAGATTTTTTCGCAAAATCCATAAAATCAGTATTTAAGAAAAATGAAGATGGTACAGTTTTATTAGAGACGACGCTAGGTTTAGTAGTACTAGGCTCAAATCTGTTCAGGTACAATGATCAAGTAAATGTTTGTTCAACTGTAGAATATTCAGAAAGCGACCAGTTAGATAATCTTCTAAAGAGACTCTGGGAAATGGATGAAATCAAGTCATGTTCTCAGAGAACAGAAGAAGAAGAATTGGTAGAACAACACTTCCAACAAAACCACTATCGTGACAAAGATGGTGTATTTGTGGTAAAGATGCCACTCAAAGAAGAGTTTAAAGATATAGGCAGCTCACGAGAGACAGCTTTGCGTAGGTTCACATATCTAGAAAGAAGATTAGAGAAAAATGAGCAGATGAAAAATGCTTACGTCCAGAAAATGAGAGAAAGTATCCAACTAGGTCATGTACAGGTAGCTAATAGAAGCCCTAGAGCTAGCAATATAGTCTATTATATACCACATCATTGTATAGAAAAGAAATTCCGTATAGTATATGATGCAAGCTGTCGCACGAATAAAGGTATATCATTGAATGAAATACAAATGTTAGGTGAGAAACTGCAAAGGGACTTGCATGAGATAATCATGCGCTTCAGAAGACATCGTATAGCAATTTGCGCTGACATTAAGAAGATGTTCAATCAAGTCAGGCTTAACAAAGAACAATGGGATCTACAACGCATATTTTGGAGAGAAAACAGGTATGAACAACTCAAAGAATACTGGTTAACAGTCGTCACATTTGGTCTGACTTCGTCAGCACACCTGGCAGTGCGTTCAGTACTACAAGCAGCCAAAGAAGCTCAACACAACTACCCAGAAGCAGCCAACGCAATTAAGAATGACTTTTATATAGACGATTGTGCCACTGGTGAAACCGACGATAAGAAAGCCATTCAGTTAGCAAAGGAGATGTATGAAATATTAAAGGGAGCTGGTTTCGAATTATGTCAGTGGAAATCAAACTCCAAGAGATTCATGGAAGAACTTCACGCTGGCACAGTTGACCCCACCATGGTGTTTTCGGGGGAAGAGAAATCATCCATTTTAGGCCTTAAATGGCTAATTGTTTCAGATCAATTCACTTATGAGGTGAAAACACCACGTCTAGTAGGGACTCTCACCAAAAGAAAAGTAGTAAGCTGCGTAGCACAGCTCTATGACCCAAACGGCTATATTTCCCCAGTCACAGTAATAGGGAAAATAATCATTCAAGACATTTGGAGATTAGGTACAGGGTGGGACGAAAGAGTCTCGTCAGGTATAGAAGAAAGATGGAAAGAGTACTGGAATGGGATAATGGGCCTAGAGAATTTTCGTATAGACAGATGGTTAGGCACCACTGGTGCATCAGGTATACAACTTCATGGTTTTTCAGATGCCTCAAGTGCAGCCTACGGTGCAGTTATTTACGTTCGTACAGAAAACACAAATGGCACAGGTAAAGGGAGGTTACTCATATCAAAGACGCGTTTAGCCCCATTAAGGACCATCACGATTCCCAGGTTAGAGCTAGCAGCTGCAGAGTTGCTATCAAGGTTGTTAGTAGAAGTAAGAAATTCCATGGAATGGATAGATACGCCATGCTTTCTATGGTCAGACTCGTCAGTTGTACTGCACTGGATAAGGAAGCTTCCATGCGACCTAAAAACTTATGTTGCCAATCGTGTCTCGTCCATACAGTCGAACACACAGGCTAAATGCTGGCACTATGTCAATACAAAAGAAAACCCAGCTGATTTACTGAGTAGAGGTGTACAGACGTCTGCGTTAGCAGACAATAAACTATGGTTGGAAGGGCCCAAGTGGCTCCAACAACCACGTACAGATTGGCCTGAAACAGGTCTTGGTAAAGAATGGCCAGAGACAGGCCTAAGTACAGGTTGGCCGGATGGAGGCCTTAGTACAGATACATCAATAGAAGTAAAGAGAGAGTTTAAAGTTTGTATAGTAGTAAAATTGAAACCACAATTATGCATAGGTTTAAAGAAAAAGGGTTACAATGTTCCACTTTTTGAATATACAGATAAGTTAGAAAGGTTAGTCAACATAGTTAGCTATATGATTCGTTTCATAGATAATTGGTCCAAAAAGCCAACCTTTAAAATTAGAGTACAGAGACGCAAAAGCAAAGTACAGGTGCCAACCTTGGCAGAAAGAGCAAGAGCAATGGCATATCTCTTGCGCAAGTCACAGGAAGAACGCTATGGTAAGGAGATAACATGGCTGAAGAAGAGGAAAGGTCTCCCAGAAGGAAGTGATCTGGGACCGCTCAATCCACTTCTAGATGCACAGAACATACTTAGAGTAGGTGGTAGATTAGACAGAAGCAGCAACTCATACGAGATGAATCATCCTGCAATCGTTCCCAATGGATCAAGGCTAGCATGGTTAATTGTAAATCACGCACACCACAACACAAAACATGGTGCAGTACAGATTATGATGCAATTTGTAAGAGAGAAATACTGGATCCCGAAACTAAGGAGTGAACTAAGGGGCTATTTGCACAAATGTGTCGTATGTGCAAGGTACAGTTGCAAACTGGGGCAACAGTTGATGTCCGAGCTACCAGCAGATAGAGTACAAATAGGCAAGCCGTTCGTCCATTGTGGTGTAGACTACGCAGGACCCTTTGAGATCAAGATGTTAGACAAAAAGGGCGAACAGATAACACGAAGCAAGTGCTGGGTGGCAATTTTTGTATGTCTCAAAACAAGAGCTGTGCATATAGATCTCGTCACAGATCTAACCTCGCTATCATTTATAGCATGCTATGAACGTTTTATAGCCAGAAGAGGCAGATGTGAAAGGATGTATAGTGACAACGGCACAACCTTTGTAGGTACCAACAACGAACTAAAAAGAGCTATAGATAAATGGACAGGAGATGCAACAATATCGCATCTAAACAGCAAACACACTGAATGGCATTTCATGACGCCAGCCGCTCCTCATCAAGGCGGTATTTACGAAGCAGCCGTAAAGTCCATGAAGTATCATCTAAAGAGAGTCGTTGGGCTAAAGAAACTGTCCTATGAGCAAATGTCGACTCTATTGACGCAAATCGAAGCCATACTCAACTCGAGGCCAATCCATCCACTGAGCGATGACCCTTCAGATGTACAGGCTCTTACACCTGCCCACTTTCTCGTAGGTGAGCCAACCATATTACCGATTCCATTTGATGTCAGCGACCAGCCAGGTACCGCAGGAGTTAGACTCTGGAAGTAGCGCCAGATGATGCTCAAGCATTTCTGGAATAGATGGAGCACCGAATATCTCGTCACTCTCCAACAGCGTAAGAAATGGCGTAGAGAAAGAGAGAAGCTCCGCATTGGGCAACTGGTGACCATAGCTAGCGAAAACTTTCCACCAGCGCACTGGGCGTTAGGCAGAATCCATGAGCTCATAACTAGCAAGGACGGATTGGTAAGATCTGTAGTTGTGCAGACGGAAACAGGTAAGCTTAGCCGACCAGTACAAAAAATTTGTGTAATTCCAATAGAATCAGAAAAACTTTTAAGTAATGATATAAACATGTTGTAAAGATAAAAAGTACAGTAAAATTAAAATAAAAACACTATGTAATAGCATATGTACAGAATAAGTTTGAAATGTATGTAAACGTAAAGAGATAAGCACGTTGTAAAGAGTAAGGTATAACGAAATTAAAATAAAATACTGCGTAATAACACATGTACACAATAATGTTGAAATATATGTAAAGATTGAGTTAAGATACTTTGAAGGTCAGAATAAATGTAAAAGTTAATTGTAAGGAAATGAAAGCATTATGTATACTAACCAATGTAATCTATATTTTTTATCAAATTTAATTCAAACGAAACAATAGATGAATAACAAGAATAATAATAATAACAATGTAAAAGAAATAATATATAAATAAGAACAGACTAAAACTATATAAATTATGTACAATTCAAAAGGAAAAATGATAAATGTTTAACTTTAGAGGATAATATAAAAATTGTTAATTTTTGCTGGCACTGTATCGAACCGACATGCAATACAAAAGATTGTAAGCGTATTTGTGAATGTATTTGTATTTGTATTTGTATAGAATAATGTCTGCCATTTTGGTTTGTGTTAATGTTGGTAAATCTACCTCTTTTTGATTGCTTTTAAGTAGTTCAGTTCACAGTTCAGTTCTCTCTATAACCCGGTACAGAACAGTTGTTGTGCATGTCGGTCGAGTATTTATTTCTAAATAAATAATTGTGTAAACGTAGTAAAGTTAATAGAATAAAAGAAGATATAGATTATAATAGAGTAGAGAATATACAATGTGAATTAACGTACAGAATATAAAATATTTGATTAAGAACGTTTAATGTACAGAATTCTTGTTATAAATAAATTTATTACTATAGTCGGGTTTTCTCCATCTTGGTTTCCCGACTCTAAAAGTGTTTGTCTTTTTATTTGTTATTAACGGAAATCTACAGTCCAAAAATATACAGATATCGACTCACAGAGCTAAAAAATGTATTTTCTATAAGTTTTGGACTTGTAGTTTTGTTTTTAGAGAATTTTGAATTTTGCAAGTTTTGATGTGTTTAGACGCTCGGTTAACGAGATATGACGATTTAAACATTTTTAAAAGTGATTTTCTCTAAACGTGAATTTTTCAACTCCAATTGAATTGTATGCGAAGGATATCGACTCACAGAGCACAAAAATGTATTTTCTATAAGTTTTGGACTTGTAGTTTTGTTTTTAGAGAATTTTGAATTTTGCAAGTTTTGATGTGTTTAGACGCTCGGTTAACGAGATATGACGATTTAAACATTTTTAAAAGTGATTTTCTCCAAACGTGAATTTTTCAACTCCAATTGAATTGTATGCGAAGGATATCGACTCACAGAGCACAAAAATGTATTTTCTATAAGTTTTGGACTTGTAGTTTTGTTTTTAGAGAATTTTGAATTTTGCAAGTTTTGATGTGTTTAGACGCTCGGTTAACGAGATATGACGATTTAAACATTTTTAAAAGTGATTTTCTCCAAACGTGAATTTTTCAACTCCAATTGAATTGTATGCGAAGGATATCGACTCACAGAGCACAAAAATGTATTTTCTATAAGTTTTGGACTTGTAGTTTTGTTTTTAGAGAATTTTGAATTTTGCAAGCTTTGATGTGCTTAGACGCTCGGTTAACGAGATATGACGATTTAAACATTTTTAAAAGTGATTTTCTCCAAACGTGAATTTTTCAACTCCAATTGAATTGTATGCGAAGGATATCGACTCACAGAGCACAAAAATGTATTTTCTATAAGTTTTGGACTTGTAGTTTTGTTTTTAGAGAATTTTGAATTTTGCAAAGTTTTGATGTGTTTAGACTCTCGGTTAACGAGATATGACGATTTAAACATTTTTAAAAGTGATTTTCTCCAAACGTGAATTTTTCAACTCCAATTGAATTGTATGCGAAGGATATCGACTCACAGAGCACAAAAATGTATTTTCTATAAGTTTTGGACTTGTAGTTTTGTTTTTAGAGAATTTTGAATTTTGCAAAGTTTTGATGTGTTTAGACGCTCGGTTAACGAGATATGACGATTTAAACATTTTTAAAAGTGATTTTCTCCAAACGTGAATTTTTCAACTCCAATTGAATTGTATGCGAAGGATATCGACTCACAGAGCACAAAAATGTATTTTCTATAAGTTTTGGACTTGTAGTTTTGTTTTTAGAGAATTTTGAATTTTGCAAGTTTTGATGTGTTTAGACGCTCGGTTAACGAGATATGACGATTTAAACATTTTTAAAAGTGATTTTCTCCAAACGTGAATTTTTCAACTCCAATTGAATTGTATGCGAAGGATATCGACTCACAGAGCACAAAAATGTATTTTCTATAAGTTTTGGACTTGTAGTTTTGTTTTTAGAGAATTTTGAATTTTGCAAGTTTTGATGTGTTTAGACGCTCGGTTAACGAGATATGACGATTTAAACATTTTTAAAAGTGATTTTCTCCAAACGTGAATTTTTCAACTCCAATTGAATTGTATGCGAAGGATATCGACTCACAGAGCACAAAAATGTATTTTCTATAAGTTTTGGACTTGTAGTTTTGTTTTTAGAGAATTTTGAATTTTGCAAAGTTTTGATGTGTTTAGACGCTCGGTTAACGAGATATGACGATTTAAACATTTTTAAAAGTGATTTTCTCCAAACGTGAATTTTTCAACTCCAATTGAATTGTATGCGAAGGATATCGACTCACAGAGCACAAAAATGTATTTTCTATAAGTTTTGGACTTGTAGTTTTGTTTTTAGAGAATTTTGAATTTTGCAAAGTTTTGATGTTTAGACGCTCGGTTAACGAGATATGACGATTAAAACATTTTTAAAAGTGATTTTCTCCAAACGTGAATTTTTCAACTCCAATTGAATTGTATGCGAAGGATATCGACTCACAGAGCACAAAAATGTATTTTCTATAAGTTTTGGACTTGTAGTTTTGTTTTTAGAGAATTTTGAATTTTGCAAGTTTTGATGTGTTTAGACGCTCGGTTAACGAGATATGACGATTTAAACATTTTTAAAAGTGATTTTCTCCAAACGTGAATTTTTCAACTCCAATTGAATTGTATGCGAAGGATATGGACTCACAGAGCACAAAAATGTATTTTCTATAAGTTTTGGACTTGTAGTTTTGTTTTTAGAGAATTTTGAATTTTGCAAAGTTTTGATGTGTTTAGACGCTCGGTTAACGAGATATGACGATTTAAACATTTTTAAAAGTGATTTTCTCCAAACGTGAATTTTTCAACTCCAATTGAATTGTATGCGAAGGATATCGACTCACAGAGCTAAAAAATGTATTTTCTATAAGTTTTGGACTTGTAGTTTTGTTTTTAGAGAATTTTGAATTTTGCAAGTTTTGATGTGTTTAGACGCTCGGTTAACGAGATATGACGATTTAAACATTTTTAAAAGTGATTTTCTCTAAACGTGAATTTTTCAACTCCAATTGAATTGTATGCGAAGGATATCGACTCACAGAGCACAAAAATGTATTTTCTATAAGTTTTGGACTTGTAGTTTTGTTTTTAGAGAATTTTGAATTTTGCAAGTTTTGATGTGTTTAGACGCTCGGTTAACGAGATATGACGATTTAAACATTTTTAAAAGTGATTTTCTCCAAACGTGAATTTTTCAACTCCAATTGAATTGTATGCGAAGGATATCGACTCACAGAGCACAAAAATGTATTTTCTATAAGTTTTGGACTTGTAGTTTTGTTTTTAGAGAATTTTGAATTTTGCAAAAAACGAGATATGACGATTTAAACATTTTTAAAAGTGATTTTCTCCAAACGTGAATTTTTCAACTCCAATTGAATTGTATGCGAAGGATATCGACTCACAGAGCACAAAAATGTATTTTCTATAAGTTTTGGACTTGTAGTTTTGTTTTTAGAGAATTTTGAATTTTGCAAGTTTTGATGTGTTTAGACGCTCGGTTAACGAGATATGACGATTTAAACATTTTTAAAAGTGATTTTCTCCAAACGTGAATTTTTCAACTCCAATTGAATTGTATGCGAAGGATATCGACTCACAGAGCACAAAAATGTATTTTCTATAAGTTTTGGACTTGTAGTTTTGTTTTTAGAGAATTTTGAATTTTGCAAAGTTTTGATGTGTTTAGACGCTCGGTTAACGAGATATGACGATTTAAACATTTTTAAAAGTGATTTTCTCCAAACGTGAATTTTTCAACTCCAATTGAATTGGATGCGAAGGATATCGACTCACAGAGCACAAAAATGTATTTTCTATAAGTTTTGGACTTGTAGTTTTGTTTTAAGAGAATTTTGAATTTTGCAAGTTTTGATGTGTTTAGACGCTCGGTTAACGAGATATGACGATTTAAACATTTTTAAAAGTGATTTTCTCCAAACGTGAATTTTTCAACTCCAATTGAATTGTATGCGAAGGATATCGACTCACAGAGCACAAAAATGTATTTTCTATAAGTTTTGGACTTGTAGTTTTGTTTTTAGAGAATTTTGAATTTTGCAAGTTTTGATGTGTTTAGACGCTCGGTTAACGAGATATGACGATTTAAACATTTTTAAAAGTGATTTTCTCCAAACGTGAATTTTTCAACTCCAATTGAATTGTATGCGAAGGATATCGACTCACAGAGCACAAAAATGTATTTTCTATAAGTTTTGGACTTGTAGTTTTGTTTTTAGAGAATTTTGAATTTTGCAAAGTTTTGATGTGTTTAGACGCTCGGTTAACGAGATATGACGATTTAAACATTTTTAAAAGTGATTTTCTCCAAACGTGAATTTTTCAACTCCAATTGAATTGTATGCGAAGGATATCGACTCACAGAGCACAAAAATGTATTTTCTATAAGTTTTGGACTTGTAGTTTTGTTTTTAGAGAATTTTGAATTTTGCAAGTTTTGATGTGTTTAGACGCTCGGTTAACGAGATATGACGATTTAAACATTTTTAAAAGTGATTTTCTCCAAACGTGAATTTTTCAACTCCAATTGAATTGTATGCGAAGGATATGGACTCACAGAGCACAAAAATGTATTTTCTATAAGTTTTGGACTTGTAGTTTTGTTTTTAGAGAATTTTGAATTTTGCAAAGTTTTGATGTGTTTAGACGCTCGGTTAACGAGATATGACGATTTAAACATTTTTAAAAGTGATTTTCTCCAAACGTGAATTTTTCAACTCCAATTGAATTGTATGCGAAGGATATCGACTCACAGAGCTAAAAAATGTATTTTCTATAAGTTTTGGACTTGTAGTTTTGTTTTTAGAGAATTTTGAATTTTGCAAGTTTTGATGTGTTTAGACGCTCGGTTAACGAGATATGACGATTTAAACATTTTTAAAAGTGATTTTCTCTAAACGTGAATTTTTCAACTCCAATTGAATTGTATGCGAAGGATATCGACTCACAGAGCACAAAAATGTATTTTCTATAAGTTTTGGACTTGTAGTTTTGTTTTTAGAGAATTTTGAATTTTGCAAGTTTTGATGTGTTTAGACGCTCGGTTAACGAGATATGACGATTTAAACATTTTTAAAAGTGATTTTCTCCAAACGTGAATTTTTCAACTCCAATTGAATTGTATGCGAAGGATATCGACTCACAGAGCACAAAAATGTATTTTCTATAAGTTTTGGACTTGTAGTTTTGTTTTTAGAGAATTTTGAATTTTGCAAGTTTTGATGTGTTTAGACGCTCGGTTAACGAGATATGACGATTTAAACATTTTTAAAAGTGATTTTCTCCAAACGTGAATTTTTCAAATCCAATTGAATTGTATGCGAAGGATATGGACTCACAGAGCACAAAAATGTATTTTCTATAAGTTTTGGACTTGTAGTTTTGTTTTTAGAGAATTTTGAATTTTGCAAGTTTTGATGTGTTTAGAAGCTCGGTTAACGAGATATGACGATTTAAACATTTAAGTGATTTTCTCCAAACGTGAATTTTTCAACTCCAATTGAATTGTATGCGAAGGATATCGACTCACAGAGCACAAAAATGTATTTTCTATAAGTTTTGGACTTGTAGTTTTGTTTTTAGAGAATTTTGAATTTTGCAAAGTTTTGATGTGTTTAGACGCTCGGTTAACGAGATATGACGATTTAAACATTTTTAAAAGTGATTTTCTCCAAACGTGAATTTTTCAACTCCAATTGAATTGTATGCGAAGGATATCGACTCACAGAGCACAAAAATGTATTTTCTATAAGTTTTGGACTTGTAGTTTTGTTTTTAGAGAATTTTGAATTTTGCAAAGTTTTGATGTGTTTAGACGCTCGGTTAACGAGATATGACGATTTAAACATTTTTAAAAGTGATTTTCTCCAAACGTGAATTTTTCAACTCCAATTGAATTGTATGCGAAGGATATCGACTCACAGAGCACAAAAATGTATTTTCTATAAGTTTTGGACTTGTAGTTTTGTTTTTAGAGAATTTTGAATTTTGCAAGTTTTGATGTGTTTAGACGCTCGGTTAACGAGATATGACGATTTAAACATTTTTAAAAGTGATTTTCTCCAAACGTGAATTTTTCAACTCCAATTGAATTGTATGCGAAGGATATCGACTCACAGAGCACAAAAATGTATTTTCTATAAGTTTTGGACTTGTAGTTTTGTTTTTAGAGAATTTTGAATTTTGCAAGTTTTGATGTGTTTAGACGCTCGGTTAACGAGATATGACGATTTAAACATTTTTAAAAGTGATTTTCTCCAAACGTGAATTTTTCAACTCCAATTGAATTGTATGCGAAGGATATCGACTCACAGAGCACAAAAATGTATTTTCTATAAGTTTTAGACTTGTAGTTTTGTTTTTAGAGAATTTTGAATTTTGCAAGTTTTGATGTGTTTAGACGCTCGGTTAACGAGATATGACGATTTAAACATTTTTAAAAGTGATTTTCTCCAAACGTGAATTTTTCAACTCCAATTGAATTGTATGCGAAGGATATCGACTCACAGAGCACAAAAATGTATTTTCTATAAGTTTTGGACTTGTAGTTTTGTTTTTAGAGAATTTTGAATTTTGCAAAGTTTTGATGTGTTTAGACGCTCGGTTAACGAGATATGACGATTTAAACATTTTTAAAAGTGATTTTCTCCAAACGTGAATTTTTGAACTCCAATTGAATTGTATGCGAAGGATATCGAATCACAGAGCACAAAAATGTATTTTCTATAAGTTTTGGACTTGTAGTTTTGTTTTTAGAGAATTTTGAATTTTGCAAAGTTTTGATGTGTTTAGACGCTCGGTTAACGAGATATGACGATTTAAACATTTTTAAAAGTGATTTTCTCCAAACGTGAATTTTTCAACTCCAATTGAATTGTATGCGAAGGATATCGACTCACAGAGCACAAAAATGTATTTTCTATAAGTTTTGGACTTGTAGTTTTGTTTTTAGAGAATTTTGAATTTTGCAAAGTTTTGATGTGTTTAGACGCTCGGTTAACGAGATATGACGATTTAAACATTTTTAAAAGTGATTTTCTCCAAACGTGAATTTTTCAACTCCAATTGAATTGTATGCGAAGGATATTGACTCACAGAGCACAAAAATGTATTTTCTATAAGTTTTGGACTTGTAGTTTTGTTTTTAGAGAATTTTGAATTTTGCAAAGTTTTGATGTGTTTAGACGCTCGGTTAACGAGATATGACGATTTAAACATTTTTAAAAGTGATTTTCTCCAAACGTGAATTTTTCAACTCCAATTGAATTGTATGCGAAGGATATCGACTCACAGAGCACAAAAATGTATTTTCTATAAGTTTTGGACTTGTAGTTTTGTTTTTAGAGAATTTTGAATTTTGCAAGTTTTGATGTGTTTAGACGCTCGGTTAACGAGATATGACGATTTAAACATTTTTAAAAGTGATTTTCTCCAAACGTGAATTTTTCAACTCCAATTGAATTGTATGCGAAGGATATCGACTCACAGAGCACAAAAATGTATTTTCTATAAGTTTTGGACTTGTAGTTTTGTTTTTAGAGAATTTTGAATTTTGCAAGTTTTGATGTGTTTAGACGCTCGGTTAACGAGATATGACGATTTAAACATTTTTAAAAGTGATTTTCTCCAAACGTGAATTTTTCAACTCCAATTGAATTGTATGCGAAGGATATCGACTCACAGAGCACAAAAATGTATTTTCTATAAGTTTTAGACTTGTAGTTTTGTTTTTAGAGAATTTTGAATTTTGCAAGTTTTGATGTGTTTAGACGCTCGGTTAACGAGATATGACGATTTAAACATTTTTAAAAGTGATTTTCTCCAAACGTGAATTTTTCAACTCCAATTGAATTGTATGCGAAGGATATCGACTCACAGAGCACAAAAATGTATTTTCTATAAGTTTTGGACTTGTAGTTTTGTTTTTAGAGAATTTTGAATTTTGCAAAGTTTTGATGTGTTTAGACGCTCGGTTAACGAGATATGACGATTTAAACATTTTTAAAAGTGATTTTCTCCAAACGTGAATTTTTGAACTCCAATTGAATTGTATGCGAAGGATATCGACTCACAGAGCACAAAAATGTATTTTCTATAAGTTTTGGACTTGTAGTTTTGTTTTTAGAGAATTTTGAATTTTGCAAAGTTTTGATGTGTTTAGACGCTCGGTTAACGAGATATGACGATTTAAACATTTTTAAAAGTGATTTTCTCCAAACGTGAATTTTTCAACTCCAATTGAATTGTATGCGAAGGATATCGACTCACAGAGCACAAAAATGTATTTTCTATAAGTTTTGGACTTGTAGTTTTGTTTTTAGAGAATTTTGAATTTTGCAAGTTTTGATGTGTTTAGACGCTCGGTTAACGAGATATGACGATTTAAACATTTTTAAAAGTGATTTTCTCCAAACGTGAATTTTTCAACTCCAATTGAATTGTATGCGAAGGATATCGACTCACAGAGCACAAAAATGTATTTTCTATAAGTTTTGGACTTGTAGTTTTGTTTTTAGAGAATTTTGAATTTTGCAAAGTTTTGATGTGTTTAGACGCTCGGTTAACGAGATATGACGATTTAAACATTTTTAAAAGTGATTTTCTCCAAACGTGAATTTTTCAACTCCAATTGAATTGTATGCGAAGGATATCGACTCACAGAGCACAAAAATGTATTTTCTATAAGTTTTGGACTTGTAGTTTTGTTTTTAGAGAATTTTGAATTTTGCAAGTTTTGATGTGTTTAGACGCTCGGTTAACGAGATATGACGATTTAAACATTTTTAAAAGTGATTTTCTCCAAACGTGAATTTTTCAACTCCAATTGAATTGTATGCGAAGGATATCGACTCACAGAGCACAAAAATGTATTTTCTATAAGTTTTGGACTTGTAGTTTTGTTTTTAGAGAATTTTGAATTTTGCAAAGTTTTGATGTGTTTAGACGCTCGGTTAACGAGATATGACGATTTAAACATTTTTAAAAGTGATTTTCTCCAAACGTGAATTTTTCAACTCCAATTGAATTGGATGCGAAGGATATCGACTCACAGAGCACAAAAATGTATTTTCTATAAGTTTTGGACTTGTAGTTTTGTTTTAAGAAAATTTTGAATTTTGCAAGTTTTGATGTGTTTAGACGCTCGGTTAACGAGATATGACGATTTAAACATTTTTAAAAGTGATTTTCTCCAAACGTGAATTTTTCAACTCCAATTGAATTGTATGCGAAGGATATCGACTCACAGAGCACAAAAATGTATTTTCTATAAGTTTTGGACTTGTAGTTTTGTTTTTAGAGAATTTTGAATTTTGCAAAGTTTTGATGTGTTTAGACGCTCGGTTAACGAGATATGACGATTTAAACATTTTTAAAAGTGATTTTCTCCAAACGTGAATTTTTCAACTCCAATTGAATTGTATGCGAAGGATATCGACTCACAGAGCACAAAAATGTATTTTCTATAAGTTTTGGACTTGTAGTTTTGTTTTTAGAGAATTTTGAATTTTGCAAGTTTTGATGTGTTTAGACGCTCGGTTAACGAGATATGACGATTTAAACATTTTTAAAAGTGATTTTCTCCAAACGTGAATTTTTCAACTCCAATTGAATTGTATGCGAAGGATATCGACTCACAGAGCACAAAAATGTATTTTCTATAAGTTTTGGACTTGTAGTTTTGTTTTTAGAGAATTTTGAATTTTGCAAGTTTTGATGTGTTTAGACGCTCGGTTAACGAGATATGACGATTTAAACATTTTTAAAAGTGATTTTCTCCAAACGTGAATTTTTCAACTCCAATTGAATTGTATGCGAAGGATATCGACTCACAGAGCACAAAAATGTATTTTCTATAAGTTTTGGACTTGTAGTTTTGTTTTTAGAGAATTTTGAATTTTGCAAAGTTTTGATGTGTTTAGACGCTCGGTTAACGAGATATGACGATTTAAACATTTTTAAAAGTGATTTTCTCCAAACGTGAATTTTTCAACTCCAATTGAATTGTATGCGAAGGATATCGACTCACAGAGCACAAAAATGTATTTTCTATAAGTTTTGGACTTGTAGTTTTGTTTTTAGAGAATTTTGAATTTTGCAAGTTTTGATGTGTTTAGACGCTCGGTTAACGAGATATGACGATTTAAACATTTTTAAAAGTGATTTTCTCCAAACGTGAATTTTTCAACTCCAATTGAATTGTATGCGAAGGATATCGACTCACAGAGCACAAAAATGTATTTTCTATAAGTTTTGGACTTGTAGTTTTGTTTTTAGAGAATTTTGAATTTTGCAAAGTTTTGATGTGTTTAGACGCTCGGTTAACGAGATATGACGATTTAAACATTTTTAAAAGTGATTTTCTCCAAACGTGAATTTTTCAACTCCAATTGAATTGGATGCGAAGGATATCGACTCACAGAGCACAAAAATGTATTTTCTATAAGTTTTGGACTTGTAGTTTTGTTTTAAGAGAATTTTGAATTTTGCAAGTTTTGATGTGTTTAGACGCTCGATTAACGAGATATGACGATTTAAACATTTTTAAAAGTGATTTTCTCCAAACGTGAATTTTTCAACTCCAATTGAATTGTATGCGAAGGATATCGACTCACAGAGCACAAAAATGTATTTTCTATAAGTTTTGGACTTGTAGTTTTGTTTTAAGAGAATTTTGAATTTTGCAAGTTTTGATGTGTTTAGACGCTCGGTTAACGAGATATGACGATTTAAACATTTTTAAAAGTGATTTTCTCCAAACGTGAATTTTTCAACTCCAATTGAATTGTATGCGAAGGATATCGACTCACAGAGCACAAAAATGTATTTTCTATAAGTTTTGGACTTGTAGTTTTGTTTTTAGAGAATTTTGAATTTTGCAAGTTTTGATGTGTTTAGACGCTTGGTTAACGAGATATGACGATTTAAACATTTTTAAAAGTGATTTTCTCCAAACGTGAATTTTTCAACTCCAATTGAATTGTATGCGAAGGATATCGACTCACAGAGCACAAAAATGTATTTTCTATAAGTTTTGGACTTGTAGTTTTGTTTTTAGAGAATTTTGAATTTTGCAAAGTTTTGATGTGTTTAGACGCTCGGTTAACGAGATATGACGATTTAAACATTTTTAAAAGTGATTTTCTCCAAACGTGAATTTTTCAACTCCAATTGAATTGTATGCGAAGGATATCGACTCACAGAGCACAAAAATGTATTTTCTATAAGTTTTGGACTTGTAGTTTGGTTTTTAGAGAATTTTGAATTTTGCAAGTTTTGATGTGTTTAGACGCTCGGTTAACGAGATATGACGATTTAAACATTTTTAAAAGTGATTTTCTCCAAACGTGAATTTTTCAACTCCAATTGAATTGTATGCGAAGGATATCGACTCACAGAGCACAAAAATGTATTTTCTATAAGTTTTGGACTTGTAGTTTTGTTTTTAGAGAATTTTGAATTTTGCAAAGTTTTGATGTGTTTAGACGCTCGGTTAACGAGATATGACGATTTAAACATTTTTAAAAGTGATTTTCTCCAAACGTGAATTTTTCAACTCCAATTGAATTGTATGCGAAGGATATCGACTCACAGAGCACAAAAATGTATTTTCTATAAGTTTTGGACTTGTAGTTTTGTTTTTAGAGAATTTTGAATTTTGCAAAGTTTTGATGTGTTTAGACGCTCGGTTAACGAGATATGACGATTTAAACATTTTTAAAAGTGATTTTCTCCAAACGTGAATTTTTCAACTCCAATTGAATTGTATGCGAAGGATATCGACTCACAGAGCACAAAAATGTATTTTCTATAAGTTTTGGACTTGTAGTTTTGTTTTTAGAGAATTTTGAATTTTGCAAGTTTTGATGTGTTTAGACGCTCGGTTAATGAGATATGACGATTTAAACATTTTTAAAAGTGATTTTCTCCAAACGTGAATTTTTCAACTCCAATTGAATTGTATGCGAAGGATATCGACTCACAGAGCACAAAAATGTATTTTCTATAAGTTTTGGACTTGTAGTTTTGTTTTTAGAGAATTTTGAATTTTGCAAGTTTTGATGTGTTTAGACGCTCGGTTAACGAGATATGACGATTTAAACATTTTTAAAAGTGATTTTCTCCAAACGTGAATTTTTCAACTCCAATTGAATTGTATGCGAAGGATATCGACTCACAGAGCACAAAAATGTATTTTCTATAAGTTTTGGACTTGTAGTTTTGTTTTTAGAGAATTTTGAATTTTGCAAAGTTTTGATGTGTTTAGACGCTCGGTTAACGAGATATGACGATTTAAACATTTTTAAAAGTGATTTTCTCCAAACGTGAATTTTTCAACTCCAATTGAATTGTATGCGAAGGATATCGACTCACAGAGCACAAAAATGTATTTTCTATAAGTTTTGGACTTGTAGTTTTGTTTTTAGAGAATTTTGAATTTTGCAAGTTTTGATGTGTTTAGACGCTCGGTTAACGAGATATGACGATTTAAACATTTTTAAAAGTGATTTTCTCCAAACGTGAATTTTTCAACTCCAATTGAATTGTATGCGAAGGATATCGACTCACAGAGCACAAAAATGTATTTTCTATAAGTTTTGGACTTGTAGTTTTGTTTTTAGAGAATTTTGAATTTTGCAAGTTTTGATGTGTTTAGACGCTCGGTTAACGAGATATGACGATTTAAACATTTTTAAAAGTGATTTTCTCCAAACGTGAATTTTTCAACTCCAATTGAATTGTATGCGAAGGATATCGACTCACAGAGCACAAAAATGTATTTTCTATAAGTTTTGGACTTGTAGTTTTGTTTTTAGAGAATTTTGAATTTTGCAAAGTTTTGATGTGTTTAGACGCTCGGTTAACGAGATATGACGATTTAAACATTTTTAAAAGTGATTTTCTCCAAACGTGAATTTTTCAACTCCAATTGAATTGGATGCGAAGGATATCGACTCACAGAGCACAAAAATGTATTTTCTATAAGTTTTGGACTTGTAGTTTTGTTTTAAGAGAATTTTGAATTTTGCAAGTTTTGATGTGTTTAGACGCTCGGTTAACGAGATATGACGATTTAAACATTTTTAAAAGTGATTTTCTCCAAACGTGAATTTTTCAACTCCAATTGAATTGTATGCGAAGGATATCGACTCACAGAGCACAAAAATGTATTTTCTATAAGTTTTGGACTTGTAGTTTTGTTTTTAGAGAATTTTGAATTTTGCAAGTTTTGATGTGTTTAAACGCTCGGTTAACGAGATATGACGATTTAAACATTTTTAAAAGTGATTTTCTCCAAACGTGAATTTTTCAACTCCAATTGAATTGTATGCGAAGGATATCGACTCACAGAGCACAAAAATGTATTTTCTATAAGTTTTGGACTTGTAGTTTTGTTTTTAGAGAATTTTGAATTTTGCAAAGTTTTGATGTGTTTAGACGCTCGGTTAACGAGATATGACGATTTAAACATTTTTAAAAGTGATTTTCTCCAAACGTGAATTTTTCAACTCCAATTGAATTGTATGCGAAGGATATCGACTCACAGAGCACAAAAATGTATTTTCTATAAGTTTTGGACTTGTAGTTTTGTTTTTAGAGAATTTTGAATTTTGCAAGTTTTGATGTGTTTAGACGCTCGGTTAACGAGATATGACGATTTAAACATTTTTAAAAGTGATTTTCTCCAAACGTGAATTTTTCAACTCGAATTGAATTGTATGCGAAGGATATCGACTCACAGAGCACAAAAATGTATTTTCTATAAGTTTTGGACTTGTAGTTTTGTTTTTAGAGAATTTTGAATTTTGCAAGTTTTGATGTGTTTAGACGCTCGGTTAACGAGATATGACGATTTAAACATTTTTAAAAGTGATTTTCTCCAAACGTGAATTTTTCAACTCCAATTGAATTGTATGCGAAGGATATCGACTCACAGAGCACAAAAATGTATTTTCTATAAGTTTTGGACTTGTAGTTTTGTTTTTTTTAGAGAATTTTGAATTTTGCAAAGTTTTGATGTGTTTAGACGCTCGGTTAACGAGATATGACGATTTAAACATTTTTAAAAGTGATTTTCTCCAAACGTGAATTTTTCAACTCCAATTGAATTGGATGCGAAGGATATCGACTCACAGAGCACAAAAATGTATTTTCTATAAGTTTTGGACTTGTAGTTTTGTTTTAAGAGAATTTTGAATTTTGCAAGTTTTGATGTGTTTAGACGCTCGGTTAACGAGATATGACGATTTAAACATTTTTAAAAGTGATTTTCTCCAAACGTGAATTTTTCAACTCCAATTGAATTGTATGCGAAGGATATCGACTCACAGAGCACAAAAATGTATTTTCTATAAGTTTTGGACTTGTAGTTTTGTTTTTAGAGAATTTTGAATTTTGCAAGTTTTGATGTGTTTAGACGCTCGGTTAACGAGATATGACGATTTAAACATTTTTAAAAGTGATTTTCTCCAAACGTGAATTTTTCAACTCCAATTGAATTGTATGCGAAGGATATCGACTCACAGAGCACAAAAATGTATTTTCTATAAGTTTTGGACTTGTAGTTTTGTTTTTAGAGAATTTTGAATTTTGCAAAGTTTTGATGTGTTTAGACGCTCGGTTAACGAGATATGACGATTTAAACATTTTTAAAAGTGATTTTCTCCAAACGTGAATTTTTCAACTCCAATTGAATTGTATGCGAAGGATATCGACTCACAGAGCACAAAAATGTATTTTCTATAAGTTTTGGACTTGTAGTTTTGTTTTTAGAGAATTTTGAATTTTGCAAGTTTTGATGTGTTTAGACGCTCGGTTAACGAGATATGACGATTTAAACATTTTTAAAAGTGATTTTCTCCAAACGTGAATTTTTCAACTCCAATTGAATTGTATGCGAAGGATATCGACTCACAGAGCACAAAAATGTATTTTCTATAAGTTTTGGACTTGTAGTTTTGTTTTTAGAGAATTTTGAATTTTGCAAAGTTTTGATGTGTTTAGACGCTCGGTTAACGAGATATGACGATTTAAACATTTTTAAAAGTGATTTTCTCCAAACGTGAATTTTTCAACTCCAATTGAATTGTATGCGAAGGATATCGACTCACAGAGCACAAAAATGTATTTTCTATAAGTTTTGGACTTGTAGTTTTGTTTTTAGAGAATTTTGAATTTTGCAAGTTTTGATGTGTTTAGACGCTCGGTTAACGAGATATGACGATTTAAACATTTTTAAAAGTGATTTTCTCCAAACGTGAATTTTTCAACTCCAATTGAATTGTATGCGAAGGATATCGACTCACAGAGCACAAAAATGTATTTTCTATAAGTTTTGGACTTGTAGTTTTGTTTTTAGAGAATTTTGAATTTTGCAAGTTTTGATGTGTTTAGACGCTCGGTTAACGAGATATGACGATTTAAACATTTTTAAAAGTGATTTTCTCCAAACGTGAATTTTTCAACTCCAATTGAATTGTATGCGAAGGATATCGACTCACAGAGCTAAAAAATGTATTTTCTATAAGTTTTGGACTTGTAGTTTTGTTTTTAGAGAATTTTGGATTTTGCAAGTTTTGATGTGTTTAGACGCTCGGTTAACGAGATATGACGATTTAAACATTTTTAAAAGTGGTTTTCTCTAAACGTGAATTTTTCAACTCCAATTGAATTGTATGCGAAGGATATCGACTCACAGAGCACAAAAATGTATTTTCTATAAGTTTTGGACTTGTAGTTTTGTTTTTAGAGAATTTTGAATTTTGCAAGTTTTGATGTGTTTAGACGCTCGGTTAACGAGATATGACGATTTAAACATTTTTAAAAGTGATTTTCTCCAAACGTGAATTTTTCAACTTCAATTGAATTGTATGCGAAGGATATCGACTCACAGAGCACAAAAATGTATTTTCTATAAGTTTTGGACTTGTAGTTTTGTTTTTAGAGAATTTTGAATTTTGCAAGTTTTGATGTGTTTAGACGCTCGGTTAACGAGATATGACGATTTAAACATTTTTAAAAGTGATTTTCTCCAAACGTGAATTTTTCAACTCCAATTGAATTGTATGCGAAGGATATCGACTCACAGAGCTAAAAAATGTATTTTCTATAAGTTTTGGACTTGTAGTTTTGTTTTTAGAGAATTTTGAATTTTGCAAGTTTTGATGTGTTTAGACGCTCGGTTAACGAGATATGACGATTTAAACATTTTTAAAAGTGGTTTTCTCTAAACGTGAATTTTTCAACTCCAATTGAATTGTATGCGAAGGATATCGACTCACAGAGCACAAAAATGTATTTTCTATAAGTTTTGGACTTGTAGTTTTGTTTTTAGAGAATTTTGAATTTTGCAAGTTTTGATGTGTTTAGACGCTCGGTTAACGAGATATGACGATTTAAACATTTTTAAAAGTGATTTTCTCCAAACGTGAATTTTTCAACTCCAATTGAATTATATGCGAAGGATATCGACTCACAGAGCACAAAAATGTATTTTCTATAAGTTTTGGACTTGTAGTTTTGTTTTTAGAGAATTTTGAATTTTGCAAGTTTTGATGTGTTTAGACGCTCGGTTAACGAGATATGACGATTTAAACATTTTTAAAAGTGATTTTCTCCAAACGTGAATTTTTCAACTCCAATTGAATTGTATGCGAAGGATATGGACTCACAGAGCACAAAAATGTATTTTCTATAAGTTTTGGACTTGTAGTTTTGTTTTTAGAGAATTTTGAATTTTGCAAGTTTTGATGTGTTTAGACGCTCGGTTAACGAGATATGACGATTTAAACATTTTTAAAAGTGATTTTCTCCAAACGTGAATTTTTCAACTCCAATTGAATTGTATGCGAAGGATATCGACTCACAGAGCACAAAAATGTATTTTCTATAAGTTTTGGACTTGTAGTTTTGTTTTTAGAGAATTTTGAATTTTGCAAGTTTTGATGTGTTTAGACGCTCGATTAACGAGATATGACGATTTAAACATTTCTAAAAGTGATTTTCTCCAAACGTGAATTTTTCAACTCCAATTGAATTGTATGCGAAGGATATCGACTCACAGAGCACAAAAATGTATTTTCTATAGGTTTTGGACTTGTAGTTTTGTTTTTAGAGAATTTTGAATTTTGCAAAGTTTTGATGTGTTTAGACGCTCGGTTAACGAGATATGACGATTTAAACATTTTTAAAAGTGATTTTCTCCAAACGTGAATTTTTCAACTCCAATTGAATTGTATGCGAAGGATATCGACTCACAGAGCACAAAAATGTATTTTCTATAAGTTTTGGACTTGTAGTTTCGTTTTTAGAGAATTTTGAATTTTGCAAAGTTTTGATGTGTTTAGACGCTCGGTTAACGAGATATGACGATTTAAACATTTTTAAAAGTGATTTTCTCCAAACGTGAATTTTTCAACTCCAATTGAATTGTATGCGAAGGATATCGACTCACAGAGCACAAAAATGTATTTTCTATAAGTTTTGGACTTGTAGTTTTGTTTTTAGAGAATTTTGAATTTTGCAAAGTTTTGATGTGTTTAGACGCTCGGTTAACGAGATATGACGATTTAAACATTTTTAAAAGTGATTTTCTCCAAACGTGAATTTTTCAACTCCAATTGAATTGTATGCGAAGGATATCGACTCACAGAGCACAAAAATGTATTTTCTATAAGTTTTGGACTTGTAGTTTTGTTTTTAGAGAATTTTGAATTTTGCAAAGTTTTGATGTGTTTAGACGCTCGGTTAACGAGATATGACGATTTAAACATTTTTAAAAGTGATTTTCTCCAAACGTGAATTTTTCAACTCCAATTGAATTGTATGCGAAGGATATCGACTCACAGAGCACAAAAATGTATTTTCTATAAGTTTTGGACTTGTAGTTTTGTTTTTAGAGAATTTTGAATTTTGCAAAGTTTTGATGTGTTTAGACGCTCGGTTAACGAGATATGACGATTTAAACATTTTTAAAAGTGATTTTTTCCAAACGTGAATTTTTCAACTCCAATTGAATTGTATGCGAAGGATATCGACTCACAGAGCACAAAAATGTATTTTCTATAAGTTTTGGACTTGTAGTTTTGTTTTTAGAGAATTTTGAATTTTGCAAGTTTTGATGTGTTTAGACGCTCGGTTAACGAGATATGACGATTTAAATATTTTTAAAAGTGATTTTCTCCAAACGTGAATTTTTCAACTCCAATTGAATTGTATGCGAAGGATATCGACTCACAGAGCACAAAAATGTATTTTCTATAAGTTTTGGACTTGTAGTTTTGTTTTTAGAGAATTTTGAATTTTGCAAGTTTTGATGTGTTTAGACGCTCGGTTAACGAGATATGACGATTTAAACATTTTTAAAAGTGATTTTCTCCAAACGTGAATTTTTCAACTCCAATTGAATTGTATGCGAAGGATATCGACTCACAGAGCACAAAAATGTATTTTCTATAAGTTTTGGACTTGTAGTTTCGTTTTTAGAGAATTTTGAATTTTGCAAAGTTTTGATGTGTTTAGACGCTCGGTTAACGAGATATGACGATTTAAACATTTTTAAAAGTGATTTTCTCCAAACGTGAATTTTTCAACTCCAATTGAATTGTATGCGAAGGATATCGACTCACAGAGCACAAAAATGTATTTTCTATAAGTTTTGGACTTGTAGTTTTGTTTTTAGAGAATTTTGAATTTTGCAAGTTTTGATGTGTTTAGACGCTCGGTTAACGAGATATGACGATTTAAACATTTTTAAAAGTGATTTTCTCCAAACGTGAATTTTTCAACTCCAATTGAATTGTATGCGAAGGATATCGACTCACAGAGCACAAAAATGTATTTTCTATAAGTTTTGGACTTGTAGTTTTGTTTTTAGAGAATTTTGAATTTTGCATAGTTTTGATGTGTTTAGACGCTCGGTTAACGAGATATGACGATTTAAACATTTTTAAAAGTGATTTTCTCCAAACGTGAATTTTTCAACTCCAATTGAATTGTATGCGAAGGATATCGACTCACAGAGCACAAAAATGTATTTTCTATAAGTTTTGGACTTGTAGTTTTGTTTTTAGAGAATTTTGAATTTTGCAAGTTTTGATGTGTTTAGACGCTCGGTTAACGAGATATGACGATTTAAACATTTTTAAAAGTGATTTTCTCCAAACGTGAATTTTTCAACTCCAATTGAATTGTATGCGAAGGATATCGACTCACAGAGCACAAAAATGTATTTTCTATAAGTTTTGGACTTGTAGTTTTGTTTTTAGAGAATTTTGAATTTTCTATGTGTTTGATGTGTTTAGACGCTCGGTTAACGAGATATGACGATTTAAACATTTTTAAAAGTGATTTTCTCCAAACGTGAATTTTTCAACTCCAATTAAATTGTATGCGAAGGATATCGACTCACAGAGCACAAAAATGTATTTTCTATAAGTTTTGGACTTGTAGTTTTGTTTTTAGAGAATTTTGAATTTTGCAAAGTTTTGATGTGTTTAGACGCTCGGTTAACGAGATATGGCGATTTAAACATTTTTAAAAGTGATTTTCTCCAAACGTGAATTTTTCAACTCCAATTGAATTGTATGCGAAGGATATCGACTCACAGATTTTGCAAAGTTTTGATGTGTTTAGACGCTCGGTTAACGAGATATGACGATTTAAAAAGTGATTTTCTCCAAACGTGAATTTTTCAACTCCAATTGAATTGTATGCGAAGAATATCGACTCACAGAGCTAAAAAATGTATTTTCTATAAGTTTTGGACTTGTAGTTTTGTTTTTAGAGAATTTTAAATTTTGCAAGTTTTGATGTGTTTAGACGCTCGGTTAACGAGATATGACGATTTAAACATTTTTAAAAGTGATTTTCTCCAAACGTGAATTTTTCAACTCCAATTGAATTGTATGCGAAGAATATCGACTCACAGAGCTAAAAAATGTATTTTCTATAGGTTTTGGACTTGTAGTTTTGTTTTTAGAGAATTTTGAATTTTGCAAAGTTTTGATGTGTTTAGACGCTCGGTTAACGAGATATGACGATTTAAAAAGTGATTTTCTCCAAACGTGAATTTTTCAACTCCAATTGAATTGTATGCGAAGGATATCGACTCACAGAGCACAAAAATGTATTTTCTATAAGTTTTGGACTTGTAGTTTTGTTTTTAGAGAATTTTGAATTTTCTATGTGTTTGATGTGTTTAGACGCTCGGTTAACGAGATATGACGATTTAAACATTTTTAAAAGTGATTTTCTCCAAACGTGAATTTTTCAATTCCAATTGAATTGTATGCGAAGGATATCGACTCACAGAGCACAAAAATGTATTTTCTATAAGTTTTGGACTTGTAGTTTTGTTTTTAGAGAATTTTGAATTTTGCAAAGTTTTGATGTGTTTAGACGCTCGGTTAACGAGATATGGCGATTTAAACATTTTTAAAAGTGATTTTCTCCAAACGTGAATTTTTCAACTCCAATTGAATTGTATGCGAAGGATATCGACTCACAGAGCACAAAAATGTATTTTCTATAGGTTTTGGACTTGTAGTTTTGTTTTTAGAGAATTTTGAATTTTGCAAAGTTTTGATGTGTTTAGACGCTCGGTTAACGAGATATGACGATTTAAAAAGTGATTTTCTCCAAACGTGAATTTTTCAACTCCAATTGAATTGTATGCGAAGAATATCGACTCACAGAGCTAAAAAATGTATTTTCTATAAGTTTTGGACTTGTAGTTTTGTTTTTAGAGAATTTTGAATTTTGCAAAGTTTTGATGTGTTTAGACGCTCGGTTAACGAGATATGGCGATTTAAACATTTTTAAAAGTGATTTTCTCCAAACGTGAATTTTTCAACTCCAATTGAATTGTATGCGAAGGATATCGACTCACAGAGCACAAAAATGTATTTTCTATAAGTTTTGGACTTGTAGTTTTGTTTTTAGAGAATTTTGAATTTTGCAAAGTTTTGATGTGTTTAGACGCTCGGTTAACGAGATATGACGATTTAAAAAGTGATTTTCTCCAAACGTGAATTTTTCAACTCCAATTGAATTGTATGCGAAGAATATCGACTCACAGAGCTAAAAAATGTATTTTCTATAAGTTTTGGACTTGTAGTTTTGTTTTTAGAGAATTTTAAATTTTGCAAGTTTTGATGTGTTTAGACGCTCGGTTAACGAGATATGACGATTTAAACATTTTTAAAAGTGATTTTCTCCAAACGTGAATTTTTCAACTCCAATTGAATTGTATGCGAAGAATATCGACTCACAGAGCTAAAAAATGTATTTTCTATAGGTTTTGGACTTGTAGTTTTGTTTTTAGAGAATTTTGAATTTTGCAAAGTTTTGATGTGTTTAGACGCTCGGTTAACGAGATATGACGATTTAAAAAGTGATTTTCTCCAAACGTGAATTTTTCAACTCCAATTGAATTGTATGCGAAGGATATCGACTCACAGAGCACAAAAATGTATTTTCTATAAGTTTTGGACTTGTAGTTTTGTTTTTAGAGGATTTTGAATTTTCTATGTGTTTGATGTGTTTAGACGCTCGGTTAACGAGATATATGACGATTTAAACATTTTTAAAAGTGATTTTCTCCAAACGTGAATTTTTCAATTCCAATTGAATTGTATGCGAAGGATATCGACTCACAGAGCACAAAAATGTATTTTCTATAAGTTTTGGACTTGTAGTTTTGTTTTTAGAGAATTTTGAATTTTGCAAAGTTTTGATGTGTTTAGACGCTCGGTTAACGAGATATGGCGATTTAAACATTTTTAAAAGTGATTTTCTCCAAACGTGAATTTTTCAACTCCAATTGAATTGTATGCGAAGGATATCGACTCACAGAGCACAAAAATGTATTTTCTATAGGTTTTGGACTTGTAGTTTTGTTTTTAGAGAATTTTGAATTTTGCAAAGTTTTGATGTGTTTAGACGCTCGGTTAACGAGATATGACGATTTAAAAAGTGATTTTCTCCAAACGTGAATTTTTCAACTCCAATTGAATTGTATGCGAAGAATATCGACTCACAGAGCTAAAAAATGTATTTTCTATAAGTTTTGGACTTGTAGTTTTGTTTTTAGAGAATTTTGAATTTTGCAAGTTTTGATGTGTTTAGACGCTCGGTTAACGAGATATGACGATTTAAACATTTTTAAAAGTGATTTTCTCCAAACGTGAATTTTTCAACTCCAATTGAATTGTATGCGAAGAATATCGACTCACAGAGCTAAAAAATGTATTTTCTATAGGTTTTGGACTTGTAGTTTTGTTTTTAGAGAATTTTGAATTTTGCAAGTTTTGATGTGTTTAGACGCTCGGTTAACGAGATATGACGATTTAAACATTTTTAAAAGTGATTTTCTCCAAACGTGAATTTTTCAACTCCAATTGAATTGTATGCGAAGGATATCGACTCACAGAGCACAAAAATGTATTTTCTATAAGTTTTGGACTTGTAGTTTTGTTTTTAGAGAATTTTGAATTTTGCAAGTTTTGATGTGTTTAGACGCTCGGTTAACGAGATATGACGATTTAAACATTTTTAAAAGTGATTTTCTCCAAACGTGAATTTTTCAACTCCAATTGAATTGTATGCGAAGGATATCGACTCACAGAGCACAAAAATGTATTTTCTATAAGTTTTGGACTTGTAGTTTTGTTTTTAGAGAATTTTGAATTTTGCAAAGTTTTGATGTGTTTAGACGCTCGGTTAACGAGATATGACGATTTAAACATTTTTAAAAGTGATTTTCTCCAAACGTGAATTTTTCAACTCCAATTGAATTGTATGCGAAGGATATCGACTCACAGAGCACAAAAATGTATTTTCTATAAGTTTTGGACTTGTAGTTTTGTTTTTAGAGAATTTTGAATTTTGCAAAGTTTTGATGTGTTTAGACGCTCGGTTAACGAGATATGACGATTTAAACATTTTTAAAAGTGATTTTCTCCAAACGTGAATTTTTCAACTCCAATTGAATTGTATGCGAAGGATATCGACTCACAGAGCACAAAAATGTATTTTCTATAAGTTTTGGACTTGTAGTTTTGTTTTAAGAGAATTTTGAATTTTGCAAGTTTTGATGTGTTTAGACGCTCGGTTAACGAGATATGACGATTTAAACATTTTTAAAAGTGATTTTCTCCAAACGTGAATTTTTCAACTCCAATTGAATTGTATGCGAAGGATATCGACTCACAGAGCACAAAAATGTATTTTCTATAAGTTTTGGACTTGTAGTTTTGTTTTTAGAGAATTTTGAATTTTGCAAAGTTTTGATGTGTTTAGACGCTCGGTTAACGAGATATGACGATTTAAACATTTTTAAAAGTGATTTTCTCCAAACGTGAATTTTTCAACTCCAATTGAATTGTATGCGAAGGATATCGACTCATAGAGCACAAAAATGTATTTTCTATAAGTTTTGGACTTGTAGTTTTGTTTTTAGAGAATTTTGAATTTTGCAAGTTTTGATGTGTTTAGACGCTCGGTTAACGAGATATGACGATTTAAACATTTTTAAAAGTGAGTTTCTCCAAACGTGAATTTTTCAACTCCAATTGAATTGTATGCGAAGGATATCGACTCACAGAGCACAAAAATGTATTTTCTATAAGTTTTGGACTTGTAGTTTTGTTTTTAGAGAATTTTGAATTTTGCAAAGTTTTGATGTGTTTAGACGCTCGGTTAACGAGATATGACGATTTAAACATTTTTAAAAGTGATTTTCTCCAAACGTGAATTTTTCAACTCCAATTGAATTGTATGCGAAGGATATCGACTCACAGAGCACAAAAATGTATTTTCTATAAGTTTTGGACTTGTAGTTTTGTTTTTAGAGAATTTTGAATTTTGCAAGTTTTGATGTGTTTAGACGCTCGGTTAACGAGATATGACGATTTAAACATTTTTAAAAGTGATTTTCTCCAAACGTGAATTTTTCAACTCCAATTGAATTGTATGCGAAGGATATCGACTCACAGAGCACAAAAATGTATTTTCTATAAGTTTTGGACTTGTAGTTTTGTTTTTAGAGAACTTTGAATTTTGCAAGTTTTGATGTGTTTAGACGCTCGGTTAACGAGATATGACGATTTAAACATTTTTAAAAGTGATTTTCTCCAAACGTGAATTTTTCAACTCCAATTGAATTGTATGCGAAGGATATCGACTCACAGAGCACAAAAATGTATTTTCTATAAGTTTTGGACTTGTAGTTTTGTTTTTAGAGAATTTTGAATTTTGCAAAGTTTTGATGTGTTTAGACGCTCGGTTAACGAGATATGACGATTTAAACATTTTTAAAAGTGATTTTCTCCAAACGTGAATTTTTCAACTCCAATTGAATTGTATGCGAAGGATATCGACTCACAGAGCACAAAAATGTATTTTCTATAAGTTTTGGACTTGTAGTTTTGTTTTTAGAGAATTTTGAATTTTGCAAAGTTTTGATGTGTTTAGACGCTCGGTTAACGAGATATGACGATTTAAACATTTTTAAAAGTGATTTTCTCCAAACGTGAATTTTTCAACTCCAATTGAATTGTATGCGAAGGATATCGACTCACAGAGCACAAAAATGTATTTTCTATAAGTTTTGGACTTGTAGTTTTGTTTTAAGAGAATTTTGAATTTTGCAAGTTTTGATGTGTTTAGACGCTCGGTTAACGAGATATGACGATTTAAACATTTTTAAAAGTGATTTTCTCCAAACGTGAATTTTTCAACTCCAATTGAATTGTATGCGAAGGATATCGACTCACAGAGCACAAAAATGTATTTTCTATAAGTTTTGGACTTGTAGTTTTGTTTTTAGAGAATTTTGAATTTTGCAAAGTTTTGATGTGTTTAGACGCTCGGTTAACGAGATATGACGATTTAAACATTTTTAAAAGTGATTTTCTCCAAACGTGAATTTTTCAACTCCAATTGAATTGTATGCGAAGGATATCGACTCATAGAGCACAAAAATGTATTTTCTATAAGTTTTGGACTTGTAGTTTTGTTTTTAGAGAATTTTGAATTTTGCAAGTTTTGATGTGTTTAGACGCTCGGTTAACGAGATATGACGATTTAAACATTTTTAAAAGTGAGTTTCTCCAAACGTGAATTTTTCAACTCCAATTGAATTGTATGCGAAGGATATCGACTCACAGAGCACAAAAATGTATTTTCTATAAGTTTTGGACTTGTAGTTTTGTTTTTAGAGAATTTTGAATTTTGCAAAGTTTTGATGTGTTTAGACGCTCGGTTAACGAGATATGACGATTTAAACATTTTTAAAAGTGATTTTCTCCAAACGTGAATTTTTCAACTCCAATTGAATTGTATGCGAAGGATATCGACTCACAGAGCACAAAAATGTATTTTCTATAAGTTTTGGACTTGTAGTTTTGTTTTTAGAGAATTTTGAATTTTGCAAGTTTTGATGTGTTTAGACGCTCGGTTAACGAGATATGACGATTTAAACATTTTTAAAAGTGATTTTCTCCAAACGTGAATTTTTCAACTCCAATTGATTTGTATGCGAAGGATATCGACTCACAGAGCACAAAAATGTATTTTCTATAAGTTTTGGACTTGTAGTTTTGTTTTTAGAGAATTTTGAATTTTGCAAGTTTTGATGTGTTTAGACGCTCGGTTAACGAGATATGACGATTTAAACATTTTTAAAAGTGATTTTCTCCAAACGTGAATTTTTCAACTCCAATTGATTTGTATGCGAAGGATATCGACTCACAGAGCACAAAAATGTATTTTCTATAAGTTTTGGACTTGTAGTTTTGTTTTTAGAGAATTTTGAATTTTGCAAGTTTTGATGTGTTTAGACGCTCGGTTAACGAGATATGACGATTTAAACATTTTTAAAAGTGATTTTCTCCAAACGTGAATTTTTCAACTCCAATTGAATTGTATGCGAAGGATATCGACTCACAGAGCACAAAAATGTATTTTCTATAAGTTTTGGACTTGTAGTTTTGTTTTTAGAGAATTTTGAATTTTGCAAGTTTTGATGTGTTTAGACGCTCGGTTAACGAGATATGACGATTTAAACATTTTTAAAAGTGATTTTCTCCAAACGTGAATTTTTCAACTCCAATTGAATTGTATGCGAAGGATATCGACTCACAGAGCACAAAAATGTATTTTCTATAAGTTTTGGACTTGTAGTTTTGTTTTTAGAGAATTTTGAATTTTGCAAGTTTTGATGTGTTTAGACGCTCGGTTAACGAGATATGACGATTTAAACATTTTTAAAAGTGATTTTCTCCAAACGTGAATTTTTCAACTCCAATTGAATTGAAGGATATCGACTCACAGAGCACAAAAATGTATTTTCTATAAGTTTTGGACTTGTAGTTTTGTTTTTAGAGAATTTTGAATTTTGCAAAGTTTTGATGTGTTTAGACGCTCGGTTAACGAGATATGACGATTTAAACATTTTTAAAAGTGATTTTCTCCAAACGTGAATTTTTCAACTCCAATTGAATTGTATGCGAAGGATATCGACTCACAGAGCACAAAAATGTATTTTCTATAAGTTTTGGACTTGTAGTTTTGTTTTTAGAGAATTTTGAATTTTGCAAGTTTTGATGTGTTTAGACGCTCGGTTAACGAGATATGACGATTTAAACATTTTTAAAAGTGATTTTCTCCAAACGTGAATTTTTCAACTCCAATTGAATTGTATGCGAAGGATATCGACTCACAGAGCACAAAAATGTATTTTCTATAAGTTTTGGACTTGTAGTTTTGTTTTTAGAGAATTTTGAATTTTGCAAAGTTTTGATGTGTTTAGACGCTCGGTTAACGAGATATGACGATTTAAACATTTTTAAAAGTGATTTTCTCCAAACGTGAATTTTTCAACTCCAATCGACTCACAGAGCACAAAAATGTATTTTCTATAAGTTTTGGACTTGTAGTTTTGTTTTTAGAGAATTTTGAATTTTGTAAGTTTTGATGTGTTTAGACGCTCGGTTAACGAGATATGACGATTTAAACATTTTTAAAAGTGATTTTCTCCAAATGTGAATTTTTCAACTCCAATTGAATTGTATGCGAAGGATATCGACTCACAGAGCACAAAAATGTATTTTCTATAAGTTTTGGACTTGTAGTTTTGTTTTTAGAGAATTTTGAATTTTGCAAGTTTTGATGTGTTTAGACGCTCGGTTAACGAGATATGACGATTTAAACATTTTTAAAAGTGATTTTCTCCAAACGTGAATTTTTCAACTCCAATTGAATTGTATGCGAAGGATATCGACTCACAGAGCACAAAAATGTATTTTCTATAAGTTTTGGACTTGTAGTTTTGTTTTTAGAGAATTTTGAATTTTGCAAAGTTTTGATGTGTTTAGACGCTCGGTTAACGAGATATGACGATTTAAACATTTTTAAAAGTGATTTTCTCCAAACGTGAATTTTTCAACTCCAATCGACTCACAGACCACAAAAATGTATTTTCTATAAGTTTTGGACTTGTAGTTTTGTTTTTAGAGAATTTTGAATTTTGTAAGTTTTGATGTGTTTAGACGCTCGGTTAACGAGATATGACGATTTAAACATTTTTAAAAGTGATTTTCTCCAAACGTGAATTTTTCAACTCCAATTGAATTGTATGCGAAGAATATCGACTCACAGAGCATAAAAATGTATTTTCTATAAGTTTTGGACTTGTAGTTTTGTTTTTAGAGAATTTTGAATTTTGCAAGTTTTGATGTGTTTAGACGCTCGGTTAACGAGATATGACGATTTAAACATTTTTAAAAGTGATTTTCTCCAAACGTGAATTTTTCAACTCCAATTGAATTGTATGCGAAGGATATCGACTCACAGAGCACAAAAATGTATTTTCTATAAGTTTTGGACTTGTAGTTTTGTTTTTAGAGAATTTTGAATTTTGCAAGCTTTGATGTGTTTAGACGCTCGGTTAACGAGATATGACGATTTAAACATTTTTAAAAGTGATTTTCTCCAAACGTGAATTTTTCAACTCCAATTGAATTGTATGTGAAGGATATCGACTCACAGAGCACAAAAATGTATTTTCTATAAGTTTTGGACTTGTAGTTTTGTTTTTAGAGAATTTTGAATTTTGCAAGTTTTGATGTGTTTAGACGCTCGGTTAACGAGATATGACGATTTAAACATTTTTAAAAGTGATTTTCTCCAAACGTGAATTTTTCAACTCCAATTGAATTGTATGCGAAGGATATCGACTCACAGAGCACAAAAATGTATTTTCTATAAGTTTTGGACTTGTAGTTTTGTTTTTAGAGAATTTTGAATTTTGCAAGTTTTGATGTGTTTAGACGCTCGGTTAACGAGATATGACGATTTAAACATTTTTAAAAGTGATTTTCTCCAAACGTGAATTTTTCAACTCCAATTGAATTGTATGCGAAGGATATCGACTCACAGAGCACAAAAATGTATTTTCTATAAGTTTTGGACTTGTAGTTTTGTTTTTAGAGAATTTTGAATTTTGCAAGTTTTGATGTGTTTAGACGCTCGGTTAACGAGATATGACGATTTAAACATTTTTAAAAGTGATTTTCTCCAAACGTGAATTTTTCAACTCCAATTGAATTGTATGCGAAGGATATCGACTCACAGAGCACAAAAATGTATTTTCTATAAGTTTTGGACTTGTAGTTTTGTTTTTAGAGAATTTTGAATTTTGCAAAGTTTTGATGTGTTTAGACGCTCGGTTAACGAGATATGACGATTTAAACATTTTTAAAAGTGATTTTCTCCAAACGTGAATTTTTCAACTCCAATTGAATTGTATGCGAAGGATATCGACTCACAGAGCACAAAAATGTATTTTCTGTAAGTTTTGGACTTGTAGTTTTGTTTTTAGAGAATTTTGAATTTTGCAAGTTTTGATGTGTTTAGACGCTCGGTTAACGAGATATGACGATTTAAACATTTTTAAAAGTGATTTTCTCCAAACGTGCATTTTTCAACTCCAATTGAATTGTATGCGAAGGATATCGACTCACAGAGCACAAAAATGTATTTTCTATAAGTTTTGGACTTGTAGTTTTGTTTTTAGAGAATTTTGAATTTTGCAAGTTTTGATGTGTTTAGACGCTCGGTTAACGAGATATGACGATTTAAACATTTTTAAAAGTGATTTTCTCCAAACGTGAATTTTTCAACTCCAATTGAATTGTATGCGAAGGATATCGACTCACAGAGTACAAAAATGTATTTTCTATAAATTTTGGACTTGTAGTTTTGTTTTTAGAGAATTTTGAATTTTGCAAGTTTTGATGTGTTTAGACGCTCGGTTAACGAGATATGACGATTTAAACATTTTTAAAAGTGATTTTCTCCAAACGTGAATTTTTCAACTCCAATTGAATTGTATGCGAAGGATATCGACTCACAGAGCACAAAAATGTATTTTCTATAAGTTTTGGACTTGTAGTTTTGTTTTTAGAGAATTTTGAATTTTGCAAGTTTTGATGTGTTTAGACGCTCGGTTAACGAGATATGACGATTTAAACATTTTTAAAAGTGATTTTCTCCAAACGTGAATTTTTCAACTCCAATTGAATTGTATGCGAAGGATATCGACTCACAGAGCACAAAAATGTATTTTCTATAAGTTTTGGACTTGTAGTTTTGTTTTTAGAGAATTTTGAATTTTGCAAGTTTTGATGTGTTTAGACGATCGGTTAACGAGATATGACGATTTAAACATTTTTAAAAGTGATTTTCTCCAAACGTGAATTTTTCAACTCCAATTGAATTGTATGCGAAGGATATCGACTCACAGAGCACAAAAATGTATTTTCTATAAGTTTTGGACTTGTAGTTTTGTTTTTAGAGAATTTTGAATTTTGCAAAGTTTTGATGTGTTTAGACGCTCGGTTAACGAGATATGACGATTTAAACATTTTTAAAAGTGATTTTCTCCAAACGTGAATTTTTCAACTCCAATTGAATTGTATGCGAAGGATATCGACTCACAGAGCACAAAAATGTATTTTCTGTAAGTTTTGGACTTGTAGTTTTGTTTTTAGAGAATTTTGAATTTTGCAAGTTTTGATGTGTTTAGACGCTCGGTTAACGAGATATGACGATTTAAACATTTTTAAAAGTGATTTTCTCCAAATGTGAATTTTTCAACTCCAATTGAATTGTATGCGAAGGATATCGACTCACAGAGCACAAAAATGTATTTTCTATAAGTTTTGGACTTGTAGTTTTGTTTTTAGAGAATTTTGAATTTTGCAAAGTTTTGATGTGTTTAGACGCTCGGTTAACGAGATATGACGATTTAAACATTTTTAAAAGTGATTTTCTCCAAACGTGAATTTTTCAACTCCAATTGAATTGTATGCGAAGGATATCGACTCACAGAGCACAAAAATGTATTTTCTGTAAGTTTTGGACTTGTAGTTTTGTTTTTAGAGAATTTTGAATTTTGCAAGTTTTGATGTGTTTAGACGCTCGGTTAACGAGATATGACGATTTAAACATTTTTAAAAGTGATTTTCTCCAAACGTGAATTTTTCAACTCCAATTGAATTGTATGCGAAGGATATTGACTCACAGAGCACAAAAATGTATTTTCTATAAGTTTTGGACTTGTAGTTTTGTTTTTAGAGAATTTTGAATTTTGCAAGTTTTGATGTGTTTAGACGCTCGGTTAACGAGATATGACGATTTAAACATTTTTAAAATTGATTTTCTCCAAACGTGAATTTTTCAACTCCAATTGAATTGTATGCGAAGGATATCGACTCACAGAGCACAAAAATGTATTTTCTATAAGTTTTGGACTTGTAGTTTTGTTTTTAGAGAATTTTGAATTTTGCAAGTTTTGATGTGTTTAGACGCTCGGTTAACGAGATATGACGATTTAAACATTTTTAAAAGTGATTTTCTCCAAACGTGAATTTTTCAACTCCAATTGAATTGTATGCGAAGGATATCGACTCACAGAGCACAAAAATGTATTTTCTATAAGTTTTGGACTTGTAGTTTTGTTTTTAGAGAATTTTGAATTTTGCAAAGTTTTGATGTGTTTAGACGCTCGGTTAACGAGATATGACGATTTAAACATTTTTAAAAGTGATTTTCTCCAAACGTGAATTTTTCAACTCCAATTGAATTGTATGCGAAGGATATCGACTCACAGAGCACAAAAATGTATTTTCTATAAGTTTTGGACTTGTAGTTTTGTTTTTAGAGAATTTTGAATTTTGCAAGTTTTGATGTGTTTAGACGCTCGGTTAACGAGATATGACGATTTAAACATTTTTAAAAGTTATTTTCTCCAAACGTGAATTTTTCAACTCCAATTGAATTGTATGCGAAGGATATCGACTCACAGAGCACAAAAATGTATTTTCTATAAGTTTTGGACTTGTAGTTTTGTTTTTAGAGAATTTTGAATTTTGCAAGTTTTGATGTGTTTAGACGCTCGGTTAACGAGATATGACGATTTAAACATTTTTAAAAGTGATTTTCTCCAAACGTGAATTTTTCAACTCCAATTGAATTGTATGCGAAGGATATCGACTCACAGAGCACAAAAATGTATTTTCTATAAGTTTTGGACTTGTAGTTTTGTTTTTAGAGAATTTTGAATTTTGCAAGTTTTGATGTGTTTAGACGCTCGGTTAACGAGATATGACGATTTAAACATTTTTAAAAGTGATTTTCTCCAAACGTGAATTTTTCAACTCCAATTGAATTGTATGCGAAGGATATCGACTCACAGAGCACAAAAATGTATTTTCTATAAGTTTTGGACTTGTAGTTTTGTTTTTAGAGAATTTTGAATTGTGCAAGTTTTGATGTGTTTAGACGCTCGGTTAACGAGATATGACGATTTAAACATTTTTAAAAGTGATTTTCTCCAAACGTGAATTTTTCAACTCCAATTGAATTGTATGCGAAGGATATCGACTCACAGAGCACAAAAATGTATTTTCTATAAGTTTTGGACTTGTAGTTTTGTTTTTAGAGAATTTTGAATTTTGCAAGTTTTGATGTGTTTAGACGCTCGGTTAACGAGATATGACGATTTAAACATTTATAAAAGTGATTTTCTCCAAACGTGAATTTTTCAACTCCAATTGAATTGTATGCGAAGGATATCGACTTACAGAGCACAAAAATGTATTTTCTATAAGTTTTGGACTTGTAGTTTTGTTTTTAGAGAATTTTGAATTTTGCAAGTTTTGATGTGTTTAGACGCTCGGTTAACGAGATATGACGATTTAAACATTTTTAAAAGTGATTTTCTCCAAACGTGAATTTTTCAACTCCAATTGAATTGTATGCGAAGGATATCGACTCACAGAGCACAAAAATGTATTTTCTATAAGTTTTGGACTTGTAGTTTTGTTTTTAGAGAATTTTTAATTTTGCAAGTTTTGATGTGTTTAGACGCTCGGTTAACGAGATATGACGATTTAAACATTTTTAAAAGTGATTTTCTCCAAACGTGAATTTTTCAACTCCAATTGAATTGTATGCGAAGGATATCGACTCACAGAGCACAAAAATGTATTTTCTATAAGTTTTGGACTTGTAGTTTTGTTTTTAGAGAATTTTGAATTTTGCAAAGTTTTGATGTGTTTAGACGCTCGGTTAACGAGATATGACGATTTAAACATTTTTAAAAGTGATTTTCTCCAAACGTGAATTTTTCAACTCCAATTGAATTGTATGCGAAGGATATCGACTCACAGAGCACAAAAATGTATTTTCTATAAGTTTTGGACTTGTAGTTTTGTTTTTAGAGAATTTTGAATTTTGCAAGTTTTGATGTGTTTAGACGCTCGGTTAACGAGATATGACGATTTAAACATTTTTAAAAGTGATTTTCTCCAAACGTGAATTTTTCAACTCCAATTGAATTGTATGCGAAGGATATCGACTCACAGAGCACAAAAATGTATTTTCTATAAGTTTTGGACTTGTAGTTTTGTTTTTAGAGAATTTTGAATTTTGCAAAGTTTTGATGTGTTTAGACGCTCGGTTAACGAGATATGACGATTTAAACATTTTTAGAAGTGATTTTCTCCAAACGTGAATTTTTCAACTCCAATTGAATTGTATGCGAAGGATATCGACTCACAGAGCACAAAAATGTATTTTCTATAAGTTTTGGACTTGTAGTTTTGTTTTTAGAGAATTTTGAATTTTGCAAGTTTTGATGTGTTTAGACGCTCGGTTAACGAGATATGACGATTTAAACATTTTTAAAAGTGAATTTCTCCAAACGTGAATTTTTCAACTCCAATTGAATTGTATGCGAAGGATATCGACTCACAGAGCACAAAAATGTATTTTCTATAAGTTTTGGACTTGTAGTTTTGTTTTTAGAGAATTTTGAATTTTGCAAAGTTTTGGATTGTTTAGACGCTCGGTTAACGAGATATGACGATTTAAACATTTTTAGAAGTGATTTTCTCCAAACGTGAATTTTTCAACTCCAATTGAATTGTATGCGAAGGATATCGACTCACAGAGCACAAAAATGTATTTTCTATAAGTTTTGGACTTGTAGTTTTGTTTTTAGAGAATTTTGAATTTTGCAAGTTTTGATGTGTTTAGACGCTCGGTTAACGAGATATGACGATTTAAACATTTTTAAAAGTGATTTTCTCCAAACGTGAATTTTTCAACTCCAATTGAATTGTATGCGAAGGATATCGACTCACAGAGCACAAAAATGTATTTTCTATAAGTTTTGGACTTGTAGTTTTGTTTTTAGAGAATTTTGAATTTTGCAAGTTTTGATGTGTTTAGACGCTCGGTTAACGAGATATGACGATTTAAACATTTTTAAAAAGTGATTTTCTCCAAACGTGAATTTTTCAACTCCAATTGAATTGTATGCGAAGGATATCGACTCACAGAGCACAAAAATGTATTTTCTATAAGTTTTGGACTTGTAGTTTTGTTTTCAGAGAATTTTGAATTTTGCAAAGTTTTGATGTGTTTAGACGCTCGGTTAACGAGATATGACGATTTAAACATTTTTAAAAGTGATTTTCTCCAAACGTGAATTTTTCAACTCCAATTGAATTGTATGCGAAGGATATCGACTCACAGAGCACAAAAATGTATTTTCTATAAGTTTTGGACTTGTAGTTTTGTTTTTAGAGAATTTTGAATTTTGCAAGTTTTGATGTGTTTAGACGCTCGGTTAACGAGATATGACGATTTAAACATTTTTAAAAGTGATTTTCTCCAAACGTGAATTTTTCAACTCCAATTGAATTGTATGCGAAGGATATCGACTCACAGAGCACAAAAATGTATTTTCTATAAGTTTTGGACTTGTAGTTTTGTTTTTAGAGAATTTTGAATTTTGCAAGTTTTGATGTATTTAGACGCTCGGTTAACGAGATATGACGATTTAAACATTTTTAAAAGTGATTTTCTCCAAACGTGAATTTTTCAACTCCAATTGAATTGTATGCGAAGGATATCGACTCACAGAGCACAAAAATGTATTTTCTATAAGTTTTGGACTTGTAGTTTTGTTTTTAGAGAATTTTGAATTTTGCAAGTTTTGATGTGTTTAGACGCTCGGTTAACGAGATATGACGATTTAAACATTTTTAAAAGTGATTTTCTCCAAACGTGAATTTTTCAACTCCAATTGAATTGTATGCGAAGGATATCGACTCACAGAGCACAAAAATGTATTTTCTATAAGTTTTGGACTTGTAGTTTTGTTTTTAGAGAATTTTGAATTTTGCAAGTTTTGATGTGTTTAGACGCTCGGTTAACGAGATATGACGATTTAAACATTTTTAAAAGTGATTTTCTCCAAACGTGAATTTTTCAACTCCAATTGAATTGTATGCGAAGGATATCGACTCACAGAGCACAAAAATGTATTTTCTATAAGTTTTGGACTTGTAGTTTTGTTTTTAGAGAATTTTGAATTTTGCAAGTTTTGATGTGTTTAGACGCTCGGTTAACGAGATATGACGATTTAAACATTTTTATAAGTGATTTTCTCCAAACGTGAATTTTTCAACTCCAATTGAATTGTATGCGAAGGATATCGACTCACAGAGCACAAAAATGTATTTTCTATAAGTTTTGGACTTGTAGTTTTGTTTTTAGAGAATTTTGAATTTTGCAAGTTTTGATGTGTTTAGACGCTCGGTTAACGAGATATGACGATTTAAACATTTTTAAAAGTGATTTTCTCCAAACGTGAATTTTTCAACTCCAATTGAATTGTATGCGAAGGATATCGACTCACAGAGCACAAAAATGTATTTTCTATAAGTTTTGGACTTGTAGTTTTGTTTTTAGAGAATTTTGAATTTTGCAAAGTTTTGATGTGTTTAGACGCTCGGTTAACGAGATATGACGATTTAAACATTTTTAAAAGTGATTTTCTCCAAACGTGAATTTTTCAACTCCAATTGAATTGTATGCGAAGGATATCGACTCACAGAGCACAAAAATGTATTTTCTATAAGTTTTGGACTTGTAGTTTTGTTTTTAGAGAATTTTGAATTTTGCAAGTTTTGATGTGTTTAGACGCTCGGTTAACGAGATATGACGATTTAAACATTTTTAAAAGTGATTTTCTCCAAACGTGAATTTTTCAACTCCAATTGAATTGTATGCGAAGGATATCGACTCACAGAGCACAAAAATGTATTTTCTATAAGTTTTGGACTTGTAGTTTTGTTTTTAGAGAATTTTGAATTTTGCAAAGTTTTTATGTGTTTAGACGCTCGGTTAACGAGATATGACGATTTAAACATTTTTAAAAGTGATTTTCTCCAAACGTGAATTTTTCAACTCCAATTGAATTGTATGCGAAGGATATCGACTCACAGAGCACAAAAATGTATTTTCTATAAGTTTTGGACTTGTAGTTTTGTTTTTAGAGAATTTTGAATTTTGCAAGTTTTGATGTGTTTAGACGCTCGGTTAACGAGATATGACGATTTAAACATTTTTAAAAGTGATTTTCTCCAAACGTGAATTTTTCAACTCCAATTGAATTGTATGCGAAGGATATCGACTCACAGAGCACAAAAATGTATTTTTTATAAGTTTTGGACTTGTAGTTTTGTTTTTAGAGAATTTTGAATTTTGCAAAGTTTTGATGTGTTTAGACGCTCGGTTAACGAGATATGACGATTTAAACATTTTTAGAAGTGATTTTCTCCAAACGTGAATTTTTCAACTCCAATTGAATTGTATGCGAAGGATATCGACTCACAGAGCACAAAAATGTATTTTCTATAAGTTTTGGACTTGTAGTTTTGTTTTTAGAGAATTTTGAATTTTGCAAGTTTTGATGTGTTTAGACGCTCGGTTAACGAGATATGACGATTTAAACATTTTTAAAAGTGAATTTCTCCAAACGTGAATTTTTCAACTCCAATTGAATTGTATGCGAAGGATATCGACTCACAGAGCACAAAAATGTATTTTCTATAAGTTTTGGACTTGTAGTTTTGTTTTTAGAGAATTTTGAATTTTGCAAAGTTTTGGATTGTTTAGACGCTCGGTTAACGAGATATGACGATTTAAACATTTTTAGAAGTGATTTTCTCCAAACGTGAATTTTTCAACTCCAATTGAATTGTATGCGAAGGATATCGACTCACAGAGCACAAAAATGTATTTTCTATAAGTTTTGGACTTGTAGTTTTGTTTTTAGAGAATTTTGAATTTTGCAAGTTTTGATGTGTTTAGACGCTCGGTTAACGAGATATGACGATTTAAACATTTTTAAAAGTGATTTTCTCCAAACGTGAATTTTTCAACTCCAATTGAATTGTATGCGAAGGATATCGACTCACAGAGCACAAAAATGTATTTTCTATAAGTTTTGGACTTGTAGTTTTGTTTTTAGAGAATTTTGAATTTTGCAAGTTTTGATGTGTTTAGACGCTCGGTTAACGAGATATGACGATTTAAACATTTTTAAAAAGTGATTTTCTCCAAACGTGAATTTTTCAACTCCAATTGAATTGTATGCGAAGGATATCGACTCACAGAGCACAAAAATGTATTTTCTATAAGTTTTGGACTTGTAGTTTTGTTTTCAGAGAATTTTGAATTTTGCAAAGTTTTGATGTGTTTAGACGCTCGGTTAACGAGATATGACGATTTAAACATTTTTAAAAGTGATTTTCTCCAAACGTGAATTTTTCAACTCCAATTGAATTGTATGCGAAGGATATCGACTCACAGAGCACAAAAATGTATTTTCTATAAGTTTTGGACTTGTAGTTTTGTTTTTAGAGAATTTTGAATTTTGCAAGTTTTGATGTGTTTAGACGCTCGGTTAACGAGATATGACGATTTAAACATTTTTAAAAGTGATTTTCTCCAAACGTGAATTTTTCAACTCCAATTGAATTGTATGCGAAGGATATCGACTCACAGAGCACAAAAATGTATTTTCTATAAGTTTTGGACTTGTAGTTTTGTTTTTAGAGAATTTTGAATTTTGCAAGTTTTGATGTATTTAGACGCTCGGTTAACGAGATATGACGATTTAAACATTTTTAAAAGTGATTTTCTCCAAACGTGAATTTTTCAACTCCAATTGAATTGTATGCGAAGGATATCGACTCACAGAGCACAAAAATGTATTTTCTATAAGTTTTGGACTTGTAGTTTTGTTTTTAGAGAATTTTGAATTTTGCAAGTTTTGATGTGTTTAGACGCTCGGTTAACGAGATATGACGATTTAAACATTTTTAAAAGTGATTTTCTCCAAACGTGAATTTTTCAACTCCAATTGAATTGTATGCGAAGGATATCGACTCACAGAGCACAAAAATGTATTTTCTATAAGTTTTGGACTTGTAGTTTTGTTTTTAGAGAATTTTGAATTTTGCAAGTTTTGATGTGTTTAGACGCTCGGTTAACGAGATATGACGATTTAAACATTTTTAAAAGTGATTTTCTCCAAACGTGAATTTTTCAACTCCAATTGAATTGTATGCGAAGGATATCGACTCACAGAGCACAAAAATGTATTTTCTATAAGTTTTGGACTTGTAGTTTTGTTTTTAGAGAATTTTGAATTTTGCAAGTTTTGATGTGTTTAGACGCTCGGTTAACGAGATATGACGATTTAAACATTTTTATAAGTGATTTTCTCCAAACGTGAATTTTTCAACTCCAATTGAATTGTATGCGAAGGATATCGACTCACAGAGCACAAAAATGTATTTTCTATAAGTTTTGGACTTGTAGTTTTGTTTTTAGAGAATTTTGAATTTTGCAAGTTTTGATGTGTTTAGACGCTCGGTTAACGAGATATGACGATTTAAACATTTTTAAAAGTGATTTTCTCCAAACGTGAATTTTTCAACTCCAATTGAATTGTATGCGAAGGATATCGACTCACAGAGCACAAAAATGTATTTTCTATAAGTTTTGGACTTGTAGTTTTGTTTTTAGAGAATTTTGAATTTTGCAAAGTTTTGATGTGTTTAGACGCTCGGTTAACGAGATATGACGATTTAAACATTTTTAGAAGTGATTTTCTCCAAACGTGAATTTTTCAACTCCAATTGAATTGTATGCGAAGGATATCGACTCACAGAGCACAAAAATGTATTTTCTATAAGTTTTGGATTTGTAGTTTTGTTTTTAGAGAATTTTGAATTTTGCAAGTTTTGATGTGTTTAGACGCTCGGTTAACGAGATATGACGATTTAAACATTTTTAAAAGTGATTTTCTCCAAACGTGAATTTTTCAACTCCAATTGAATTGTATGCGAAGGATATCGACTCACAGAGCACAAAAATGTATTTTCTATAAGTTTTGGACTTGTAGTTTTGTTTTTAGAGAATTTTGAATTTTGCAAGTTTTGATGTGTTTAGACGCTCGGTTAACGAGATATGACGATTTAAACATTTTTAAAAGTGATTTTCTCCAAACGTGAATTTTTCAACTCCAATTGAATTGAAGGATATCGACTCACAGAGCACAAAAATGTATTTTCTATAAGTTTTGGACTTGTAGTTTTGTTTTTAGAGAATTTTGAATTTTGCAAGTTTTGATGTGTTTAGACGCTCGGTTAACGAGATATGACGATTTAAACATTTTTAAAAGTGATTTTCTCCAAACGTGAATTTTTCAACTCCAATTGAATTGTATGCGAAGGATATCGACTCACAGAGCACAAAAATGTATTTTCTATAAGTTTTGGACTTGTAGTTTTGTTTTTAGAGAATTTTGAATTTTGCAAGTTTTGATGTGTTTAGACGCTCGGTTAACGAGATATGACGATTTAAACATTTTTAAAAGTGATTTTCTCCAAACGTGAATTTTTCAACTCCAATTGAATTGTATGCGAAGGATATCGACTCACAGAGCACAAAAATGTATTTTCTATAAGTTTTGGACTTGTAGTTTTGTTTTTAGAGAATTTTGAATTTTGCAAGTTTTGATGTGTTTAGACGCTCGGTTCACGAGATATGACGATTTAAACATTTTTAAAAGTGATTTTCTCCAAATGTGAATTTTTCAACTCCAATTGAATTGTATGCGAAGGATATCGACTCACAGAGCACAAAAATGTATTTTCTATAAGTTTTGGACTTGTAGTTTTGTTTTTAGAGAATTTTGAATTTTGCAAGTTTTGATGTGTTTAGACGCTCGGTTAACGAGATATGACGATTTAAACATTTTTAAAAGTGATTTTCTCCAAACGTGAATTTTTCAACTCCAATTGAATTGTATGCGAAGGATATCGACTCACAGAGCACAAAAATGTATTTTCTATAAGTTTTGGACTTGTAGTTTTGTTTTTAGAGAATTTTGAATTTTGCAAGTTTTGATGTGTTTAGACGCTCGGTTAACGAGATATGACGATTTAAACATTTTTAAAAGTGATTTTCTCCAAACGTGAATTTTTCAACTCCAATTGAATTGTATGCGAAGGATATCGACTCACAGAGCACAAAAATGTATTTTCTATAAGTTTTGGACTTGTAGTTTTGTTTTTAGAGAATTTTGAATTTTGCAAGTTTTGATGTGTTTAGACGCTCGGTTAACGAGATATGACGATTTAAACATTTTTAAAAGTGATTTTCTCCAAACGTGAATTTTTCAACTCCAATTGAATTGTATGCGAAGGATATCGACTCACAGAGCACAAAAATGTATTTTCTATAAGTTTTGGACTTGTAGTTTTGTTTTTAGAGAATTTTGAATTTTGCAAGTTTTGATGTGTTTAGACGCTCGGTTAACGAGATATGACGATTTAAACATTTTTAAAAGTGATTTTCTCCAAACGTGAATTTTTCAACTCCAATTGAATTGTATGCGAAGGATATCGACTCACAGAGCACAAAAATGTATTTTCTATAAGTTTTGGACTTGTAGTTTTGTTTTTAGAGAATTTTGAACTTTGCAAGTTTTGATGTGTTTAGACGCTCGGTTAACGAGATATGACGATTTAAACATTTTTAAAAGTGATTTTCTCCAAACGTGAATTTTTCAACTCCAATTGAATTGTATGCGAAGGATATCGACTCACAGAGCACAAAAATGTATTTTCTATAAGTTTTGGACTTGTAGTTTTGTTTTTAGAGAATTTTGAATTTTGCAAGTTTTGATGTGTTTAGACGCTCGGTTAACGAGATATGACGATTTAAACATTTTTAAAAGTGATTTTCTCCAAACGTGAATTTTTCAACTCCAATTGAATTGTATGCGAAGGATATCGACTCACAGAGCACAAAAATGTATTTTCTATAAGTTTTGGACTTGTAGTTTTGTTTTTAGAGAATTTTGAATTTTGCAAAGTTTTGATGTGTTTAGACGCTCGGTTAACGAGATATGACGATTTAAACATTTTTAGAAGTGATTTTCTCCAAACGTGAATTTTTCAACTCCAATTGAATTGTATGCGAAGGATATCGACTCACAGAGCACAAAAATGTATTTTCTATAAGTTTTGGACTTGTAGTTTTGTTTTTAGAGAATTTTGAATTTTGCAAGTTTTGATGTGTTTAGACGCTCGGTTAACGAGATATGACGATTTAAACATTTTTAAAAGTGATTTTCTCCAAACGTGAATTTTTCAACTCCAATTGAATTGTATGCGAAGGATATCGACTCACAGAGCACAAAAATGTATTTTCTATAAGTTTTGGACTTGTAGTTTTGTTTTTAGAGAATTTTGAATTTTGCAAGTTTTGATGTGTTTAGACGCTCGGTTAACGAGATATGACGATTTAAACATTTTTAAAAGTGATTTTCTCCAAACGTGAATTTTTCAACTCCAATTGAATTGTATGCGAAGGATATCGACTCACAGAGCACAAAAATGTATTTTCTATAAGTTTTGGACTTGTAGTTTTGTTTTTAGAGAATTTTGAATTTTGCAAGTTTTGATGTGTTTAGACGCTCGGTTAAGGAGATATGACGATTTAAACATTTTTAAAAGTGATTTTCTCCAAACGTGAATTTTTCAACTCCAATTGAATTGTATGCGAAGGATATCGACTCACAGAGCACAAAAATGTATTTTCTATAAGTTTTGGACTTGTAGTTTTGTTTTTAGAGAATTTTGAATTTTGCAAAGTTTTGATGTGTTTAGACGCTCGGTTAACGAGATATGACGATTTAAACATTTTTAGAAGTGATTTTCTCCAAACGTGAATTTTTCAACTCCAATTGAATTGTATGCGAAGGATATCGACTCACAGAGCACAAAAATGTATTTTCTATAAGTTTTGGACTTGTAGTTTTGTTTTTAGAGAATTTTGAATTTTGCAAGTTTTGATGTGTTTAGACGCTCGGTTAACGAGATATGACGATTTAAACATTTTTAAAAGTGATTTTCTCCAAACGTGAATTTTTCAACTCCAATTGAATTGTATGCGAAGGATATCGACTCACAGAGCACAAAAATGTATTTTCTATAAGTTTTGGACTTGTAGTTTTGTTTTTAGAGAATTTTGAATTTTGCAAGTTTTGATGTGTTTAGACGCTCGGTTAACGAGATATGACGATTTAAACATTTTTAAAAGTGATTTTCTCCAAACGTGAATTTTTCAACTCCAATTGAATTGTATGCGAAGGATATCGACTCACAGAGCACAAAAATGTATTTTCTATAAGTTTTGGACTTGTAGTTTTGTTTTTAGAGAATTTTGAATTTTGCAAGTTTTGATGTGTTTAGACGCTCGGTTAACGAGATATGACGATTTAAACATTTTTAAAAGTGATTTTCTCCAAACGTGAATTTTTCAACTCCAATTGAATTGTATGCGAAGGATATCGACTCACAGAGCACAAAAATGTATTTTCTATAAGTTTTGGACTTGTAGTTTTGTTTTTAGAGAATTTTGAATTTTGCAAGTTTTGATGTGTTTAGACGCTCGGTTAACGAGATATGACGATTTAAACATTTTTAAAAGTGATTTTCTCCAAACGTGAATTTTTCAACTCCAATTGAATTGTATGCGAAGGATATCGACTCACAGAGCACAAAAATGTATTTTCTATAAGTTTTGGACTTGTAGTTTTGTTTTTAGAGAATTTTGAATTTTGCAAGTTTTGATGTGTTTAGACGCTCGGTTAACGAGATATGACGATTTAAACATTTTTAAAAGTGATTTTCTCCAAACGTGAATTTTTCAACTCCAATTGAATTGTATGCGAAGGATATCGACTCACAGAGCACAAAAATGTATTTTCTATAAGTTTTGGACTTGTAGTTTTGTTTTTAGAGAATTTTGAATTTTGCAAAGTTTTGATGTGTTTAGACGCTCGGTTAACGAGATATGACAATTTAAACATTTTTAGAAGTGATTTTCTCCAAACGTGAATTTTTCAACTCCAATTGAATTGTATGCGAAGGATATCGACTCACAGAGCACAAAAATGTATTTTCTATAAGTTTTGGACTTGTAGTTTTGTTTTTAGAGAATTTTGAATTTTGCAAGTTTTGATGTGTTTAGACGCTCGGTTAACGAGATATGACGATTTAAACATTTTTAAAAGTGATTTTCTCCAAACGTGAATTTTTCAACTCCAATTGAATTGTATGCGAAGGATATCGACTCACAGAGCACAAAAATGTATTTTCTATAAGTTTTGGACTTGTAGTTTTGTTTTTAGAGAATTTTGAATTTTGCAAGTTTTGATGTGTTTAGACGCTCGGTTAACGAGATATGACGATTTAAACATTTTTAAAAGTGATTTTCTCCAAACGTGAATTTTTCAACTCCAATTGAATTGTATGCGAAGGATATCGACTCACAGAGCACAAAAATGTATTTTCTATAAGTTTTGGACTTGTAGTTTTGTTTTTAGAGAATTTTGAATTTTGCAAGTTTTGATGTGTTTAGACGCTCGGTTAACGAGATATGACGATTTAAACATTTTTAAAAGTGATTTTCTCCAAACGTGAATTTTTCAACTCCAATTGAATTGTATGCGAAGGATATCGACTCACAGAGCACAAAAATGTATTTTCTATAAGTTTTGGACTTGTAGTTTTGTTTTTAGAGAATTTTGAATTTTGCAAGTTTTGATGTGTTTAGACGCTCGGTTAACGAGATATGACGATTTAAACATTTTTAAAAGTGATTTTCTCCAAACGTGAATTTTTCAACTCCAATTGAATTGTATGCGAAGGATATCGACTCACAGAGCACAAAAATGTATTTTCTATAAGTTTTGGACTTGTAGTTTTGTTTTTAGAGAATTTTGAATTTTGCAAGTTTTGATGTGTTTAGACGCTCGGTTAACGAGATATGACGATTTAAACATTTTTAAAAGTGATTTTCTCCAAACGTGAATTTTTCAACTCCAATTGAATTGTATGCGAAGGATATCGACTCACAGAGCACAAAAATGTATTTTCTATAAGTTTTGGACTTGTAGTTTTGTTTTTAGAGAATTTTGAATTTTGCAAGTTTTGATGTGTTTAGACGCTCGGTTAACGAGATATGACGATTTAAACATTTTTAAAAGTGAATTTCTCCAAACGTGAATTTTTCAACTCCAATTGAATTGTATGCGAAGGATATCGACTCACAGAGCACAAAAATGTATTTTCTATAAGTTTTGGACTTGTAGTTTTGTTTTTAGAGAATTTTGAATTTTGCAAGTTTTGATGTGTTTAGACGCTCGGTTAACGAGATATGACGATTTAAACATTTTTAAAAGTGATTTTCTCCAAACGTGAATTTTTCAACTCCAATTGAATTGTATGCGAAGGATATCGACTCACAGAGCACAAAAATGTATTTTCTATAAGTTTTGGACTTGTAGTTTTGTTTTTAGAGAATTTTGAATTTTGCAAAGTTTTGATGTGTTTAGACGCTCGGTTAACGAGATATGACGATTTAAACATTTTTAAAAGTGATTTTCTCCAAACGTGAATTTTTCAACTCCAATTGAATTGTATGCGAAGGATATCGACTCACAGAGCACAAAAATGTATTTTCTATAAGTTTTGGACTTGTAGTTTTGTTTTTAGAGAATTTTGAATTTTGCAAGTTTTGATGTGTTTAGACGCTCGGTTAACGAGATATGACGATTTAAACATTTTTAAAAGTGATTTTCTCCAAACGTGAATTTTTCAACTCCAATTGAATTGTATGCGAAGGATATCGACTCACAGAGCACAAAAATGTATTTTCTATAAGTTTTGGACTTGTAGTTTTGTTTTTAGAGAATTTTGAATTTTGCAAGTTTTGATGTGTTTAGACGCTCGGTTAACGAGATATGACGATTTAAACATTTTTAAAAGTGATTTTCTCCAAACGTGAATTTTTCAACTCCAATTGAATTGTATGCGAAGGATATCGACTCACAGAGCACAAAAATGTATTTTCTATAAGTTTTGGACTTGTAGTTTTGTTTTTAGAGAATTTTGAATTTTGCAAAGTTTTGATGTGTTTAGACGCTCGGTTAACGAGATATGACGATTTAAACATTTTTAGAAGTGATTTTCTCCAAACGTGAATTTTTCAACTCCAATTGAATTGTATGCGAAGGATATCGACTCACAGAGCACAAAAATGTATTTTCTATAAGTTTTGGACTTGTAGTTTTGTTTTTAGAGAATTTTGAATTTTGCAAGTTTTGATGTGTTTAGACGCTCGGTTAACGAGATATGACGATTTAAACATTTTTAAAAGTGATTTTCTCCAAACGTGAATTTTTCAACTCCAATTGAATTGTATGCGAAGGATATCGACTCACAGAGCACAAAAATGTATTTTCTATAAGTTTTGGACTTGTAGTTTTGTTTTTAGAGAATTTTGAATTTTGCAAGTTTTGATGTGTTTAGACGCTCGGTTAACGAGATATGACGATTTAAACATTTTTAAAAGTGATTTTCTCCAAACGTGAATTTTTCAACTCCAATTGAATTGTATGCGAAGGATATCGACTCACAGAGCACAAAAATGTATTTTCTATAAGTTTTGGACTTGTAGTTTTGTTTTTAGAGAATTTTGAATTTTGCAAGTTTTGATGTGTTTAGACGCTCGGTTAACGAGATATGACGATTTAAACATTTTTAAAAGTGATTTTCTCCAAACGTGAATTTTTCAACTCCAATTGAATTGTATGCGAAGGATATCGACTCACAGAGCACAAAAATGTATTTTCTATAAGTTTTGGACTTGTAGTTTTGTTTTTAGAGAATTTTGAATTTTGCAAGTTTTGATGTGTTTAGACGCTCGGTTAACGAGATATGACGATTTAAACATTTTTAAAAGTGATTTTCTCCAAACGTGAATTTTTCAACTCCAATTGAATTGTATGCGAAGGATATCGACTCACAGAGCACAAAAATGTATTTTCTATAAGTTTTGGACTTGTAGTTTTGTTTTTAGAGAATTTTGAATTTTGCAAGTTTTGATGTGTTTAGACGCTCGGTTAACGAGATATGACGATTTAAACATTTTTAAAAGTGATTTTCTCCAAACGTGAATTTTTCAACTCCAATTGAATTGTATGCGAAGGATATCGACTCACAGAGCACAAAAATGTATTTTCTATAAGTTTTGGACTTGTAGTTTTGTTTTTAGAGAATTTTGAATTTTGCAAGTTTTGATGTGTTTAGACGCTCGGTTAACGAGATATGACGATTTAAACATTTTTAAAAGTGATTTTCTGCAAACGTGAATTTTTCAACTCCAATTGAATTGTATGCGAAGGATATCGACTCACAGAGCACAAAAATGTATTTTCTATAAGTTTTGGACTTGTAGTTTTGTTTTTAGAGAATTTTGAATTTTGCAAGTTTTGATGTGTTTAGACGCTCGGTTAACGAGATATGACGATTTAAACATTTTTAAAAGTGATTTTCTCCAAACGTGAATTTTTCAACTCCAATTGAATTGTATGCGAAGGATATCGACTCACAGAGCACAAAAATGTATTTTCTATAAGTTTTGGACTTGTAGTTTTGTTTTTAGAGAATTTTGAATTTTGCAAGTTTTGATGTGTTTAGACGCTCGGTTAACGAGATATGACGATTTAAACATTTTTAAAAGTGATTTTCTCCAAACGTGAATTTTTCAACTCCAATTGAATTGTATGCGAAGGATATCGACTCACAGAGCACAAAAATGTATTTTCTATAAGTTTTGGACTTGTAGTTTTGTTTTTAGAGAATTTTTAATTTTGCAAGTTTTGATGTGTTTAGACGCTCGGTTAACGAGATATGACGATTTAAACATTTTTAAAAGTGATTTTCTCCAAACGTGAATTTTTCAACTCCAATTGAATTGTATGCGAAGGATATCGACTCACAGAGCACAAAAATGTATTTTCTATAACTTTTGGACTTGTAGTTTTGTTTTTAGAGAATTTTGAATTTTGCAAGTTTTGATGTGTTTAGACGCTCGGTTAACGAGATATGACGATTTAAACATTTTTAAAAGTGATTTTCTCCAAACGTGAATTTTTCAACTCCAATTGAATTGTATGCGAAGGATATCGACTCACAGAGCACAAAAATGTATTTTCTATAAGTTTTGGACTTGTAGTTTTGTTTTTAGAGAATTTTGAATTTTGCAAGTTTTGATGTGTTTAGACGCTCGGTTAACGAGATATGACGATTTAAACATTTTTAAAAGTGATTTTCTCCAAACGTGAATTTTTCAACTCCAATTGAATTGTAAGCGAAGGATATCGACTCACAGAGCACAAAAATGTATTTTCTATAAGTTTTGGACTTGTAGTTTTGTTTTTAGAGAATTTTGAATTTTGCAAGTTTTGATGTGTTTAGACGCTCGGTTAACGAGATATGACGATTTAAACATTTTTAAAAGTGATTTTCTCCAAACGTGAATTTTTCAACTCCAATTGAATTGTATGCGAAGGATATCGACTCACAGAGCACAAAAATGTATTTTCTATAAGTTTTGGACTTGTAGTTTTGTTTTTAGAGAATTTTGAATTTTGCAAGTTTTGATGTGTTTAGACGCTCGGTTAACGAGATATGACGATTTAAACATTTTTAAAAGTGATTTTCTCCAAACGTGAATTTTTCAACTCCAATTGAATTGTATGCGAAGGATATCGACTCACAGAGCACAAAAATGTATTTTCTATAAGTTTTGGACTTGTAGTTTTGTTTTTAGAGAATTTTGAATTTTGCAAGTTTTGATGTGTTTAGACGCTCGGTTAACGAGATATGACGATTTAAACATTTTTAAAAGTGATTTTCTCCAAACGTGAATTTTTCAACTCCAATTGAATTGTATGCGAAGGATATCGACTCACAGAGCACAAAAATGTATTTTCTATAAGTTTTGGACTTGTAGTTTTGTTTTTAGAGAATTTTGAATTTTGCAAGTTTTGATGTGTTTAGACGCTCGGTTAACGAGATATGACGATTTAAACATTTTTAAAAGTGATTTTCTCCAAACGTGAATTTTTCAACTCCAATTGAATTGTATGCGAAGGATATCGACTCACAGAGCACAAAAATGTATTTTCTATAAGTTTTGGACTTGTAGTTTTGTTTTTAGAGAATTTTGAATTTTGCAAGTTTTGATGTGTTTAGACGCTCGGTTAACGAGATATGACGATTTAAACATTTTTAAAAGTGATTTTCTCCAAACGTGAATTTTTCAACTCCAATTGAATTGTATGCGAAGGATATCGACTCACAGAGCACAAAAATGTATTTTCTATAAGTTTTGGACTTGTAGTTTTGTTTTTAGAGAATTTTGAATTTTGCAAGTTTTGATGTGTTTAGACGCTCGGTTAACGAGATATGACGATTTAAACATTTTTAAAAGTGATTTTCTCCAAACGTGAATTTTTCAACTCCAATTGAATTGTATGCGAAGGATATCGACTCACAGAGCACAAAAATGTATTTTCTATAAGTTTTGGACTTGTAGTTTTGTTTTTAGAGAATTTTGAATTTTGCAAGTTTTGATGTGTTTAGACGCTCGGTTAACGAGATATGACGATTTAAACATTTTTAAAAGTGATTTTCTCCAAACGTGAATTTTTTTTTGGACTTGTAGTTTTGTTTTTAGAGAATTTTGAATTTTGCAAGTTTTGATGTGTTTAGACGCTCGGTTAACGAGATATGACGATTTAAACATTTTTAAAAGTGATTTTCTCCAAACGTGAATTTTTCAACTCCAATTGAATTGTATGCGAAGGATATCGACTCACAGAGCACAAAAATGTATTTTCTATAAGTTTTGGACTTGTAGTTTTGTTTTTAGAGAATTTTGAATTTTGCAAGTTTTGATGTGTTTAGACGCTCGGTTAACGAGATATGACGATTTAAACATTTTTAAAAGTGATTTTCTCCAAACGTGAATTTTTCAACTCCAATTGAATTGTATGCGAAGGATATCGACTCACCGAGCACAAAAATGTATTTTCTATAAGTTTTGGACTTGTAGTTTTGTTTTTAGAGAATTTTGAATTTTGCAAGTTTTGATGTGTTTAGACGCTCGGTTAACGAGATATGACGATTTAAACATTTTTAAAAGTGATTTTCTCCAAACGTGAATTTTTCAACTCCAATTGAATTGTATGCGAAGGATATCGACTCACCGAGCACAAAAATGTATTTTCTATAAGTTTTGGACTTGTAGTTTTGTTTTTAGAGAATTTTGAATTTTGCAAGTTTTGATGTGTTTAGACGCTCGGTTAACGAGATATGACGATTTAAACATTTTTAAAAGTGATTTTCTCCAAACGTGAATTTTTAAACTCCAATTGAATTGTATGCGAAGGATATCGACTCACAGAGCACAAAAATGTATTTTCTATAAGTTTTGGACTTGTAGTTTTGTTTTTAGAGAATTTTGAATTTTGCAAGTTTTGATGTGTTTAGACGCTCGGTTAACGAGATATGACGATTTAAACATTTTTAAAAGTGATTTTCTCCAAACGTGAATTTTTCAACTCCAATTGAATTGTATGCGAAGGATATCGACTCACAGAGCACAAAAATGTATTTTCTATAAGTTTTGGACTTGTAGTTTTGTTTTTAGAGAATTTTGAATTTTGCAAGTTTTGATGTGTTTAGACGCTCGGTTAACGAGATATGACGATTTAAACATTTTTAAAAGTGATTTTCTCCAAACGTGAATTTTTCAACTCCAATTGAATTGTATGCGAAGGATATCGACTCACCGAGCACAAAAATGTATTTTCTATAAGTTTTGGACTTGTAGTTTTGTTTTTAGAGAATTTTGAATTTTGCAAGTTTTGATGTGTTTAGACGCTCGGTTAACGAGATATGACGATTTAAACATTTTTAAAAGTGATTTTCTCCAAACGTGAATTTTTCAACTCCAATTGAATTGTATGCGAAGGATATCGACTCACAGAGCACAAAAATGTATTTTCTATAAGTTTTGGACTTGTAGTTTTGTTTTTAGAGAATTTTGAATTTTGCAAGTTTTGATGTGTTTAGACGCTCGGTTAACGAGATATGACGATTTAAACATTTTTAAAAGTGATTTTCTCCAAACGTGAATTTTTCAACTCCAATTGAATTGTATGCGAAGGATATCGACTCACAGAGCACAAAAATGTATTTTCTATAAGTTTTGGACTTGTAGTTTTGTTTTTAGAGAATTTTGAATTTTGCAAGTTTTGATGTGTTTAGACGCTCGGTTAACGAGATATGACGATTTAAACATTTTTAAAAGTGATTTTCTCCAAACGTGGATTTTTCAACTCCAATTGAATTGTATGCGAAGGATATCGACTCACAGAGCACAAAAATGTATTTTCTATAAGTTTTGGACTTGTAGTTTTGTTTTTAGAGAATTTTGAATTTTGCAAGTTTTGATGTGTTTAGACGCTCGGTTAACGAGATATGACGATTTAAACATTTTTAAAAGTGATTTTCTCCAAACGTGAATTTTTCAACTCCAATTGAATTGTATGCGAAGGATATCGACTCACCGAGCACAAAAATGTATTTTCTATAAGTTTTGGACTTGTAGTTTTGTTTTTAGAGAATTTTGAATTTTGCAAGTTTTGATGTGTTTAGACGCTCGGTTAACGAGATATGACGATTTAAACATTTTTAAAAGTGATTTTCTCCAAACGTGAATTTTTCAACTCCAATTGAATTGTATGCGAAGGATATCGACTCACCGAGCACAAAAATGTATTTTCTATAAGTTTTGGACTTGTAGTTTTGTTTTTAGAGAATTTTGAATTTTGCAAGTTTTGATGTGTTTAGACGCTCGGTTAACGAGATATGACGATTTAAACATTTTTAAAAGTGATTTTCTCCAAACGTGAATTTTTCAACTCCAATTGAATTGTATGCGAAGGATATCGACTCACAGAGCACAAAAATGTATTTTCTATAAGTTTTGGACTTGTAGTTTTGTTTTTAGAGAATTTTGAATTTTGCAAGTTTTGATGTGTTTAGACGCTCGGTTAACGAGATATGACGATTTAAACATTTTTAAAAGTGATTTTCTCCAAACGTGAATTTTTCAACTCCAATTGAATTGTATGCGAAGGATATCGACTCACAGAGCACAAAAATGTATTTTCTATAAGTTTTGGACTTGTAGTTTTGTTTTTAGAGAATTTTGAATTTTGCAAGTTTTGATGTGTTTAGACGCTCGGTTAACGAGATATGACGATTTAAACATTTTTAAAAGTGATTTTCTCCAAACGTGAATTTTTCAACTCCAATTGAATTGTATGCGAAGGATATCGACTCACAGAGCACAAAAATGTATTTTCTATAAGTTTTGGACTTGTAGTTTTGTTTTTAGAGAATTTTGAATTTTGCAAGTTTTGATGTGTTTAGACGCTCGGTTAACGAGATATGACGATTTAAACATTTTTAAAAGTGATTTTCTCCAAACGTGAATTTTTCAACTCCAATTGAATTGTATGCGAAGGATATCGACTCACAGAGCACAAAAATGTATTTTCTATAAGTTTTGGACTTGTAGTTTTGTTTTTAGAGAATTTTGAATTTTGCAAGTTTTGATGTGTTTAGACGCTCGGTTAACGAGATATGACGATTTAAACATTTTTAAAAGTGATTTTCTCCAAACGTGAATTTTTCAACTCCAATTGAATTGTATGCGAAGGATATCGACTCACAGAGCACAAAAATGTATTTTCTATAAGTTTTGGACTTGTAGTTTTGTTTTTAGAGAATTTTGAATTTTGCAAGTTTTGATGTGTTTAGACGCTCGGTTAACGAGATATGACGATTTAAACATTTTTAAAAGTGATTTTCTCCAAACGTGAATTTTTCAACTCCAATTGAATTGTATGCGAAGGATATCGACTCACAGAGCACAAAAATGTATTTTCTATAAGTTTTGGACTTGTAGTTTTGTTTTTAGAGAATTTTGAATTTTGCAAGTTTTGATGTGTTTAGACGCTCGGTTAACGAGATATGACGATTTAAACATTTTTAAAAGTGATTTTCTCCAAACGTGAATTTTTCAACTCCAATTGAATTGTATGCGAAGGATATCGACTCACAGAGCACAAAAATGTATTTTCTATAAGTTTTGGACTTGTAGTTTTGTTTTTAGAGAATTTTGAATTTTGCAAGTTTTGATGTGTTTAGACGCTCGGTTAACGAGATATGACGATTTAAACATTTTTAAAAGTGATTTTCTCCAAACGTGAATTTTTCAACTCCAATTGAATTGTATGCGAAGGATATCGACTCACAGAGCACAAAAATGTATTTTCTATAAGTTTTGGACTTGTAGTTTTGTTTTTAGAGAATTTTGAATTTTGCAAGTTTTGATGTGTTTAGACGCTCGGTTAACGAGATATGACGATTTAAACATTTTTAAAAGTGATTTTCTCCAAACGTGAATTTTTCAACTCCAATTGAATTGTATGCGAAGGATATCGACTCACAGAGCACAAAAATGTATTTTCTATAAGTTTTGGACTTGTAGTTTTGTTTTTAGAGAATTTTGAATTTTGCAACTTTTGATGTGTTTAGACGCTTGGTTAACGAGATATGAAGATTTAAACATTTTTAAAAAAATACAAAAATGTATTTTCTATAAGTTTTGGACTTGTAGTTTTGTTTTTAGAGAATTTTGAATTTTGCAAGTTTTGATGTGTTTAGACGCTCGGTTAACGAGATATGACGATTTAAACATTTTTAAAAGTGATTTTCTCCAAACGTGAATTTTTCAACTCCAATTGAATTGTATGCGAAGGATATCGACTCACAGAGCACAAAAATGTATTTTCTATAAGTTTTGGACTTGTAGTTTTGTTTTTAGAGAATTTTGAATTTTGCAAGTTTTGATGTGTTTAGACGCTCGGTTAACGAGATATGACGATTTAAACATTTTTAAAAGTGATTTTCTCCAAACGTGAATTTTTCAACTCCAATTGAATTGTATGCGAAGGATATCGACTCACAGAGCACAAAAATGTATTTTCTATAAGTTTTGGACTTGTAGTTTTGTTTTTAGAGAATTTTGAATTTTGCAAGTTTTGATGTGTTTAGACGCTCGGTTAACGAGATATGACGATTTAAACATTTTTAAAAGTGATTTTCTCCAAACGTGAATTTTTCAACTCCAATTGAATTGTATGCGAAGGATATCGACTCACAGAGCACAAAAATGTATTTTCTATAAGTTTTGGACTTGTAGTTTTGTTTTTAGAGAATTTTGAATTTTGCAAGTTTTGATGTGTTTAGACGCTCGGTTAACGAGATATGACGATTTAAACATTTTTAAAAGTGATTTTCTCCAAACGTGAATTTTTCAACTCCAATTGAATTGTATGCGAAGGATATCGACTCACCGAGCACAAAAATGTATTTTCTATAAGTTTTGGACTTGTAGTTTTGTTTTTAGAGAATTTTGAATTTTGCAAGTTTTGATGTGTTTAGACGCTCGGTTAACGAGATATGACGATTTAAACATTTTTAAAAGTGATTTTCTCCAAACGTGAATTTTTCAACTCCAATTGAATTGTATGCGAAGGATATCGACTCACAGAGCACAAAAATGTATTTTCTATAAGTTTTGGACTTGTAGTTTTGTTTTTAGAGAATTTTGAATTTTGCAAGTTTTGATGTGTTTAGACGCTCGGTTAACGAGATATGACGATTTAAACATTTTTAAAAGTGATTTTTTCCAAACGTGAATTTTTCAACTACAATTGAATTGTATGCGAAGGATATCGACTCACAGAGCACAAAAATGTATTTTCCATAAGTTTTGGACTTGTAGTTTTGTTTTTAGAGAATTTTGAATTTTGCAAGTTTTGATGTGTTTAGACGCTCGGTTAACGAGATATGACGATTTAAACATTTTTAAAAGTGATTTTCTCCAAACGTGAATTTTTCAACTCCAATTGAATTGTATGCGAAGGATATCGACTCACAGAGCACAAAAATGTATTTTCTATAAGTTTTGGACTTGTAGTTTTGTTTTTAGAGAATTTTGAATTTTGCAAGTTTTGATGTGTTTAGACGCTCGGTTAACGAGATATGACGATTTAAACATTTTTAAAAGTGATTTTCTCCAAACGTGAATTTTTCAACTCCAATTGAATTGTATGCGAAGGATATCGACTCACAGAGCACAAAAATGTATTTTCTATAAGTTTTGGACTTGTAGTTTTGTTTTTAGAGAATTTTGAATTTTGCAAGTTTTGATGTGTTTAGACGCTCGGTTAACGAGATATGACGATTTAAACATTTTTAAAAGTGATTTTCTCCAAACGTGAATTTTTCAACTCCAATTGAATTGTATGCGAAGGATATCGACTCACAGAGCACAAAAATGTATTTTCTATAAGTTTTGGACTTGTAGTTTTGTTTTTAGAGAATTTTGAATTTTGCAAGTTTTGATGTGTTTAGACGCTCGGTTAACGAGATATGACGATTTAAACATTTTTAAAAGTGATTTTCTCCAAACGTGAATTTTTCAACTCCAATTGAATTGTATGCGAAGGATATCGACTCACAGAGCACAAAAATGTATTTTCTATAAGTTTTGGACTTGTAGTTTTGTTTTTAGAGAATTTTGAATTTTGCAAGTTTTGATGTGTTTAGACGCTCGGTTAACGAGATATGACGATTTAAACATTTTTAAAAGTGATTTTCTCCAAACGTGAATTTTTCAACTCCAATTGAATTGTATGCGAAGGATATCGACTCACAGAGCACAAAAATGTATTTTCTATAAGTTTTGGACTTGTAGTTTTGTTTTTAGAGAATTTTGAATTTTGCAAGTTTTGATGTGTTTAGATGCTCGGTTAACGAGATATGACGATTTAAACATTTTTAAAAGTGATTTTCTCCAAACGTGAATTTTTCAACTCCAATTGAATTGTATGCGAAGGATATCGACTCACAGAGCACAAAAATGTATTTTCTATAAGTTTTGGACTTGTAGTTTTGTTTTTAGAGAATTTTGAATTTTGCAAGTTTTGATGTGTTTAGACGCTCGGTTAACGAGATATGACGATTTAAACATTTTTAAAAGTGATTTTCTCCAAACGTGAATTTTTCAACTCCAATTGAATTGTATGCGAAGGATATCGACTCACAGAGCACAAAAATGTATTTTCTATAAGTTTTGGACTTGTAGTTTTGTTTTTAGAGAATTTTGAATTTTGCAAGTTTTGATGTGTTTAGACGCTCGGTTAACGAGATATGACGATTTAAACATTTTTAAAAGTGATTTTCTCCAAACGTGAATTTTTCAACTCCAATTGAATTGTATGCGAAGGATATCGACTCACAGAGCACAAAAATGTATTTTCTATAAGTTTTGGACTTGTAGTTTTGTTTTTAGAGAATTTTGAATTTTGCAAGTTTTGATGTGTTTAGACGCTCGGTTAACGAGATATGACGATTTAAACATTTTTAAAAGTGATTTTCTCCAAACGTGAATTTTTCAACTCCAATTGAATTGTATGCGAAGGATATCGACTCACAGAGCACAAAAATGTATTTTCTATAAGTTTTGGACTTGTAGTTTTGTTTTTAGAGAATTTTGAATTTTGCAAGTTTTGATGTGTTTAGACGCTCGGTTAACGAGATATGACGATTTAAACATTTTTAAAAGTGATTTTCTCCAAACGTGAATTTTTCAACTCCAATTGAATTGTATGCGAAGGATATCGACTCACAGAGCACAAAAATGTATTTTCCATAAGTTTTGGACTTGTAGTTTTGTTTTTAGAGAATTTTGAATTTTGCAAGTTTTGATGTGTTTAGACGCTCGGTTAACGAGATATGACGATTTAAACATTTTTAAAAGTGATTTTCTCCAAACGTGAATTTTTCAACTCCAATTGAATTGTATGCGAAGGATATCGACTCACAGAGCACAAAAATGTATTTTCTATAAGTTTTGGACTTGTAGTTTTGTTTTTAGAGAATTTTGAATTTTGCAAGTTTTGATGTGTTTAGACGCTCGGTTAACGAGATATGACGATTTAAACATTTTTAAAAGTGATTTTCTCCAAACGTGAATTTTTCAACTCCAATTGAATTGTATGCGAAGGATATCGACTCACAGAGCACAAAAATGTATTTTCTATAAGTTTTGGACTTGTAGTTTTGTTTTTAGAGAATTTTGAATTTTGCAAGTTTTGATGTGTTTAGACGCTCGGTTAACGAGATATGACGATTTAAACATTTTTAAAAGTGATTTTCTCCAAACGTGAATTTTTCAACTCCAATTGAATTGTATGCGAAGGATATCGACTCACAGAGCACAAAAATGTATTTTCTATAAGTTTTGGACTTGTAGTTTTGTTTTTAGAGAATTTTGAATTTTGCAAGTTTTGATGTGTTTAGACGCTCGGTTAACGAGATATGACGATTTAAACATTTTTAAAAGTGATTTTCTCCAAACGTGAATTTTTCAACTCCAATTGAATTGTATGCGAAGGATATCGACTCACAGAGCACAAAAATGTATTTTCTATAAGTTTTGGACTTGTAGTTTTGTTTTTAGAGAATTTTGAATTTTGCAAGTTTTGATGTGTTTAGACGCTCGGTTAACGAGATATGACGATTTAAACATTTTTAAAAGTGATTTTCTCCAAACGTGAATTTTTCAACTCCAATTGAATTGTATGCGAAGGATATCGACTCACAGAGCACAAAAATGTATTTTCTATAAGTTTTGGACTTGTAGTTTTGTTTTTAGAGAATTTTGAATTTTGCAAGTTTTGATGTGTTTAGACGCTCGGTTAACGAGATATGACGATTTAAACATTTTTAAAAGTGATTTTCTCCAAACGTGAATTTTTCAACTCCAATTGAATTGTATGCGAAGGATATCGACTCACAGAGCACAAAAATGTATTTTCTATAAGTTTTGGACTTGTAGTTTTGTTTTTAGAGAATTTTGAATTTTGCAAGTTTTGATGTGTTTAGACGCTCGGTTAACGAGATATGACGATTTAAACATTTTTAAAAGTGATTTTCTCCAAACGTGAATTTTTCAACTCCAATTGAATTGTATGCGAAGGATATCGACTCACAGAGCACAAAAATGTATTTTCTATAAGTTTTGGACTTGTAGTTTTGTTTTTAGAGAATTTTGAATTTTGCAAGTTTTGATGTGTTAAGACGCTCGGTTAACGAGATATGACGATTTAAACATTTTTAAAAGTGATTTTCTCCAAACGTGAATTTTTCAACTCCAATTGAATTGTATGCGAAGGATATCGACTCACAGAGCACAAAAATGTATTTTCTATAAGTTTTGGACTTGTAGTTTTGTTTTTAGAGAATTTTGAATTTTGCAAGTTTTGATGTGTTTAGACGCTCGGTTAACGAGATATGACGATTTAAACATTTTTAAAAGTGATTTTCTCCAAACGTGAATTTTTCAACTCCAATTGAATTGTATGCGAAGGATATCGACTCACAGAGCACAAAAATGTATTTTCTATAAGTTTTGGACTTGTAGTTTTGTTTTTAGAGAATTTTGAATTTTGCAAGTTTTGATGTGTTTAGACGCTCGGTTAACGAGATATGACGATTTAAACATTTTTAAAAGTGATTTTCTCCAAACGTGAATTTTTCAACTCCAATTGAATTGTATGCGAAGGATATCGACTCACAGAGCACAAAAATGTATTTTCTATAAGTTTTGGACTTGTAGTTTTGTTTTTAGAGAATTTTGAATTTTGCAAGTTTTGATGTGTTTAGACGCTCGGTTAACGAGATATGACGATTTAAACATTTTTAAAAGTGATTTTCTCCAAACGTGAATTTTTCAACTCCAATTGAATTGTATGCGAAGGATATCGACTCACAGAGCACAAAAATGTATTTTCTATAAGTTTTGGACTTGTAGTTTTGTTTTTAGACAATTTTGAATTTTGCAAGTTTTTGATGTGTTTAGACGCTCGGTCAACGAGATATGACGATTTAAACATTTTTAAAAGTGATTTTCTCCAAACGTGAATTTTTCAACTCCAATTGAATTGTATGCGAAGGATATCGACTCACAGAGCACAAAAATGTATTTTCTATAAGTTTTGGACTTGTAGTTTTGTTTTTAGAGAATTTTGAATTTTGCAAGTTTTGATGTGTTTAGACGCTCGGTTAACGAGATATGACGATTTAAACATTTTTAAAAGTGATTTTCTCCAAACGTGAATTTTTCAACTCCAATTGAATTGTATGCGAAGGATATCGACTCACAGAGCACAAAAATGTATTTTCTATAAGTTTTGGACTTGTAGTTTTGTTTTTAGAGAATTTTGAATTTTGCAAGTTTTGATGTGTTTAGACGCTCGGTTAACGAGATATGACGATTTAAACATTTTTAAAAGTGATTTTCTCCAAACGTGAATTTTTCAACTCCAATTGAATTGTATGCGAAGGATATCGACTCACAGAGCACAAAAATGTATTTTCTATAAGTTTTGGACTTGTAGTTTTGTTTTTAGAGAATTTTGAATTTTGCAAGTTTTGATGTGTTTAGACGCTCGGTTAACGAGATATGACGATTTAAACATTTTTAAAAGTGATTTTCTCCAAACGTGAATTTTTCAACTCCAATTGAATTGTATGCGAAGGATATCGACTCACAGAGCACAAAAATGTATTTTCTATAAGTTTTGGACTTGTAGTTTTGTTTTTAGAGAATTTTGAATTTTGCAAGTTTTGATGTGTTTAGACGCTCGGTTAACGAGATATGACGATTTAAACATTTTTAAAAGTGATTTTCTCCAAACGTGAATTTTTCAACTCCAATTGAATTGTATGCGAAGGATATCGACTCACAGAGCACAAAAATGTATTTTCTATAAATTTTGGACTTGTAGTTTTGTTTTTAGAGAATTTTGAATTTTGCAAGTTTTGATGTGTTTAGACGCTCGGTTAACGAGATATGACGATTTAAACATTTTTAAAAGTGATTTTCTCCAAACGTGAATTTTTCAACTCCAATTGAATTGTATGCGAAGGATATCGACTCACAGAGCACAAAAATGTATTTTCTATAAGTTTTGGACTTGTAGTTTTGTTTTTAGAGAATTTTGAATTTTGCAAGTTTTGATGTGTTTAGACGCTCGGTTAAGGAGATATGACGATTTAAACATTTTTAAAAGTGATTTTCTCCAAACGTGAATTTTTCAACTCCAATTGAATTGTATGCGAAGGATATCGACTCACAGAGCACAAAAATGTATTTTCTATAAGTTTTGGACTTGTAGTTTTGTTTTTAGAGAATTTTGAATTTTGCAAGTTTTGATGTGTTTAGACGCTCGGTTAACGAGATATGACGATTTAAACATTTTTAAAAGTGATTTTCTCCAAACGTGAATTTTTCAACTCCAATTGAATTGTATGCGAAGGATATCGACTCACAGAGCACAAAAATGTATTTTCTATAAGTTTTGGACTTGTAGTTTTGTTTTTAGACAATTTTGAATTTTGCAAGTTTTTGATGTGTTTAGACGCTCGGTCAACGAGATATGACGATTTAAACATTTTTAAAAGTGATTTTCTCCAAACGTGAATTTTTCAACTCCAATTGAATTGTATGCGAAGGATATCGACTCACAGAGCACAAAAATGTATTTTCTATAAGTTTTGGACTTGTAGTTTTGTTTTTAGAGAATTTTGAATTTTGCAAGTTTTGATGTGTTTAGACGCTCGGTTAACGAGATATGACGATTTAAACATTTTTAAAAGTGATTTTCTCCAAACGTGAATTTTTCAACTCCAATTGAATTGTATGCGAAGGATATCGACTCACAGAGCACAAAAATGTATTTTCTATAAGTTTTGGACTTGTAGTTTTGTTTTTAGAGAATTTTGAATTTTGCAAGTTTTGATGTGTTTAGACGCTCGGTTAACGAGATATGACGATTTAAACATTTTTAAAAGTGATTTTCTCCAAACGTGAATTTTTCAACTCCAATTGAATTGTATGCGAAGGATATCGACTCACAGAGCACAAAAATGTATTTTCTATAAGTTTTGGACTTGTAGTTTTGTTTTTAGAGAATTTTGAATTTTGCAAGTTTTGATGTGTTTAGACGCTCGGTTAACGAGATATGACGATTTAAACATTTTTAAAAGTGATTTTCTCCAAACGTGAATTTTTCAACTCCAATTGAATTGTATGCGAAGGATATCGACTCACAGAGCACAAAAATGTATTTTCTATAAGTTTTGGACTTGTAGTTTTGTTTTTAGAGAATTTTGAATTTTGCAAGTTTTGATGTGTTTAGACGCTCGGTTAACGAGATATGACGATTTAAACATTTTTAAAAGTGATTTTCTCCAAACGTGAATTTTTCAACTCCAATTGAATTGTATGCGAAGGATATCGACTCACAGAGCACAAAAATGTATTTTCTATAAATTTTGGACTTGTAGTTTTGTTTTTAGAGAATTTTGAATTTTGCAAGTTTTGATGTGTTTAGACGCTCGGTTAACGAGATATGACGATTTAAACATTTTTAAAAGTGATTTTCTCCAAACGTGAATTTTTCAACTCCAATTGAATTGTATGCGAAGGATATCGACTCACAGAGCACAAAAATGTATTTTCTATAAGTTTTGGACTTGTAGTTTTGTTTTTAGAGAATTTTGAATTTTGCAAGTTTTGATGTGTTTAGACGCTCGGTTAAGGAGATATGACGATTTAAACATTTTTAAAAGTGATTTTCTCCAAACGTGAATTTTTCAACTCCAATTGAATTGTATGCGAAGGATATCGACTCACAGAGCACAAAAATGTATTTTCTATAAGTTTTGGACTTGTAGTTTTGTTTTTAGAGAATTTTGAATTTTGCAAGTTTTGATGTGTTTAGACGCTCGGTTAACGAGATATGATGATTTAAACATTTTTAAAAGTGATTTTCTCCAAACGTGAATTTTTCAACTCCAATTGAATTGTATGCGAAGGATATCGACTCAGAGAGCACAAAAATGTATTTTCTATAAGTTTTGGACTTGTAGTTTTGTTTTTAGAGAATTTTGAATTTTGCAAGTTTTGATGTGTTTAGACGCTCGGTTAACGAGATATGACGATTTAAACATTTTTAAAAGTGATTTTCTCCAAACGTGAATTTTTCAACTCCAATTGAATTGTATGCGAAGGATATCGACTCACAGAGCACAAAAATGTATTTTCTATAAGTTTTGGCCTTGTAGTTTTGTTTTTTGAGAATTTTGAATTTTGCAAGTTTTGATGTGTTTAGACGCTCGGTTAACGAGATATGACGATTTAAACATTTTTAAAAGTGATTTTCTCCAAACGTGAATTTTTCAACTCCAATTGAATTGTATGCGAAGGATATCGACTCACAGAGCACAAAAATGTATTTTCTATAAGTTTTGGACTTGTAGTTTTGTTTTTAGAGAATTTTGAATTTTGCAAGTTTTGATGTGTTTAGACGCTCGGTTAACGAGATATGACGATTTAAACATTTTTAAAAGTGATTTTCTCCAAACGTGAATTTTTCAACTCCAATTGAATTGTATGCGAAGGATATCGACTCACAGAGCACAAAAATGTATTTTCTATAAGTTTTGGACTTGTAGTTTTGTTTTTAGAGAATTTTGAATTTTGCAAGTTTTGATGTGTTTAGACGCTCGGTTAACGAGATATGATGATTTAAACATTTTTAAAAGTGATTTTCTCCAAACGTGAATTTTTCAACTCCAATTGAATTGTATGCGAAGGATATCGACTCACAGAGCACAAAAATGTATTTTCTATAAGTTTTGGACTTGTAGTTTTGTTTTTAGAGAATTTTGAATTTTGCAAGTTTTGATGTGTTTAGACGCTCGGTTAACGAGATATGACGATTTAAACATTTTTAAAAGTGATTTTCTCCAAACGTGAATTTTTCAACTCCAATTGAATTGTATGCGAAGGATATCGACTCACAGAGCACAAAAATGTATTTTCTATAAGTTTTGGACTTGTAGTTTTGTTTTTAGAGAATTTTGAATTTTGCAAGTTTTGATGTGTTTAGACGCTCGGTTAACGAGATATGACGATTTAAACATTTTTAAAAGTGATTTTCTCCAAACGTGAATTTTTCAACTCCAATTGAATTGTATGCGAAGGATATCGACTCACAGAGCACAAAAATGTATTTTCTATAAGTTTTGGACTTGTAGTTTTGTTTTTAGAGAATTTTGAATTTTGCAAGTTTTGATGTGTTTAGACGCTCGGTTAACGAGATATGATGATTTAAACATTTTTAAAAGTGATTTTCTCCAAACGTGAATTTTTCAACTCCAATTGAATTGTATGCGAAGGATATCGACTCACAGAGCACAAAAATGTATTTTCTATAAGTTTTGGACTTGTAGTTTTGTTTTTAGAGAATTTTGAATTTTGCAAGTTTTGATGTGTTTAGACGCTCGGTTAACGAGATATGACGATTTAAACATTTTTAAAAGTGATTTTCTCCAAACGTGAATTTTTCAACTCCAATTGAATTGTATGCGAAGGATATCGACTCACAGAGCACAAAAATGTATTTTCTATAAGTTTTGGACTTGTAGTTTTGTTTTTAGAGAATTTTGAATTTTGCAAGTTGTGATGTGTTTAGACGCTCGGTTAACGAGATATATGACGATTTAAACATTTTTAAAAGTGATTTTCTCCAAACGTGAATTTTTCAACTCCAATTGAATTGTATGCGAAGGATATCGACTCACAGAGCACAAAAATGTATTTTCTATAAGTTTTGGACTTGTAGTTTTGTTTTTAGAGAATTTTGAATTTTGCAAGTTTTGATGTGTTTAGACGCTCGGTTAACGAGATATGACGATTTAAACATTTTTAAAAGTGATTTTCTCCAAACGTGAATTTTTCAACTCCAATTGAATTGTATGCGAAGGATATCGACTCACAGAGCACAAAAATGTATTTTCTATAAGTTTTGGACTTGTAGTTTTGTTTTTAGAGAATTTTGAATTTTGCAAGTTTTGATGTGTTTAGACGCTCGGTTAACGAGATATGACGATTTAAACATTTTTAAAAGTGATTTTCTCCAAACGTGAATTTTTCAACTCCAATTGAATTGTATGCGAAGGATATCGACTCACAGAGCACAAAAATGTATTTTCTATAAGTTTTGGACTTGTAGTTTTGTTTTTAGAGAATTTTGAATTTTGCAAGTTTTGATGTGTTTAGACGCTCGGTTAACGAGATATGACGATTTAAACATTTTTAAAAGTGATTTTCTCCAAACGTGAATTTTTCAACTCCAATTGAATTGTATGCGAAGGATATCGACTCACAGAGCACAAAAATGTATTTTCTATAAGTTTTGGACTTGTAGTTTTGTTTTTAGAGAATTTTGAATTTTGCAAGTTCTGATGTGTTTAGACGCTCGGTTAACGAGATATGACGATTTAAACATTTTTAAAAGTGATTTTCTCCAAACGTGAATTTTTCAACTCCAATTGAATTGTATGCGAAGGATATCGACTCACAGAGCACAAAAATGTATTTTCTATAAGTTTTGGACTTGTAGTTTTGTTTTTAGAGAATTTTGAATTTTGCAAGTTTTGATGTGTTTAGACGCTCGGTTAACGAGATATGACGATTTAAACATTTTTAAAAGTGATTTTCTCCAAACGTGAATTTTTCAATTCCAATTGAATTGTATGCGAAGGATATCGACTCACAGAGCACAAAAATGTATTTTCTATAAGTTTTGGACTTGTAGTTTTGTTTTTAGAGAATTTTGAATTTTGCAAGTTTTGATGTGTTTAGACGCTCGGTTAACGAGATATGACGATTTAAACATTTTTAAAAGTGATTTTCTCCAAACGTGAATTTTTCAACTCCAATTGAATTGTATGCGAAGGATATCGACTCACAGAGCACAAAAATGTATTTTCTATAAGTTTTGGACTTGTAGTTTTGTTTTTAGAGAATTTTGAATTTTGCAAGTTTTGATGTGTTTAGACGCTCGGTTAACGAGATATGACGATTTAAACATTTTTAAAAGTGATTTTCTCCAAACGTGAATTTTTCAACTCCAATTGAATTGTATGCGAAGGATATCGACTCACAGAGCACAAAAATGTATTTTCTATAAGTTTTGGACTTGTAGTTTTGTTTTTAGAGAATTTTGAATTTTGCAAGTTCTGATGTGTTTAGACGCTCGGTTAACGAGATATGACGATTTAAACATTTTTAAAAGTGATTTTCTCCAAACGTGAATTTTTCAACTCCAATTGAATTGTATGCGAAGGATATCGACTCACAGAGCACAAAAATGTATTTTCTATAAGTTTTGGACTTGTAGTTTTGTTTTTAGAGAATTTTGAATTTTGCAAGTTTTGATGTGTTTAGACGCTCGGTTAACGAGATATGACGATTTAAACATTTTTAAAAGTGATTTTCTCCAAACGTGAATTTTTCAACTCCAATTGAATTGTATGCGAAGGATATCGACTCACAGAGCACAAAAATGTATTTTCTATAAGTTTTGGACTTGTAGTTTTGTTTTTAGAGAATTTTGAATTTTGCAAGTTTTGATGTGTTTAGACGCTCGGTTAACGAGATATGACGATTTAAACATTTTTAAAAGTGATTTTCTCCAAACGTGAATTTTTCAACTCCAATTGAATTGTATGCGAAGGATATCGACTCACAGAGCACAAAAATGTATTTTCTATAAGTTTTGGACTTGTAGTTTTGTTTTTAGAGAATTTTGAATTTTGCAAGTTTTGATGTGTTTAGACGCTCGGTTAACGAGATATGACGATTTAAACATTTTTAAAAGTGATTTTCTCCAAACGTGAATTTTTCAACTCCAATTGAATTGTATGCGAAGGATATCGACTCACAGAGCACAAAAATGTATTTTCTATAAGTTTTGGACTTGTAGTTTTGTTTTTAGAGAATTTTGAATTTTGCAAGTTTTGATGTGTTTAGACGCTCGGTTAACGAGATATGACGATTTAAACATTTTTAAAAGTGATTTTCTCCAAACGTGAATTTTTCAACTCCAATTGAATTGTATGCGAAGGATATCGACTCACAGAGCACAAAAATGTATTTTCTATAAGTTTTGGACTTGTAGTTTTGTTTTTAGAGAATTTTGAATTTTGCAAGTTTTGATGTGTTTAGACGCTCGGTTAACGAGATATGACGATTTAAACATTTTTAAAAGTGATTTTCTCCAAACGTGAATTTTTCAACTCCAATTGAATTGTATGCGAAGGATATCGACTCACAGAGCACAAAAATGTATTTTCTATAAGTTTTGGACTTGTAGTTTTGTTTTTAGAGAATTTTGAATTTTGCAAGTTTTGATGTGTTTAGACGCTCGGTTAACGAGATATGACGATTTAAATATTTTTAAAAGTGATTTTCTCCAAACGTGAATTTTTCAACTCCAATTGAATTGTATGCGAAGGATATCGACTCACAGAGCACAAAAATGTATTTTCTATAAGTTTTGGACTTGTAGTTTTGTTTTTAGAGAATTTTGAATTTTGCAAGTTTTGATGTGTTTAGACGCTCGGTTAACGAGATATGACGATTTAAATATTTTTAAAAGTGATTTTCTCCAAACGTGAATTTTTCAACTCCAATTGAATTGTATGCGAAGGATATCGACTCACAGAGCACAAAAATGTATTTTCTATAAGTTTTGGACTTGTAGTTTTGTTTTTAGAGAATTTTGAATTTTGCAAGTTTTGATGTGTTTAGACGCTCGGTTAACGAGATATGACGATTTAAACATTTTTAAAAGTGATTTTCTCCAAACGTGAATTTTTCAACTCCAATTGAATTGTATGCGAAGGATATCGACTCACAGAACACAAAAATGTATTTTCTATAAGTTTTGGACTTGTAGTTTTGTTTTTAGAGAATTTTGAATTTTGCAAGTTTTGATGTGTTTAGACGCTCGGTTAACGAGATATGACGATTTAAACATTTTTAAAAGTGATTTTCTCCAAACGTGAATTTTTCAACTCCAATTGAATTGTATGCGAAGGATATCGACTCACAGAGCACAAAAATGTATTTTCTATAAGTTTTGGACTTGTAGTTTTGTTTTTAGAGAATTTTGAATTTTGCAAGTTTTGATGTGTTTAGACGCTCGGTTAACGAGATATGACGATTTAAACATTTTTAAAAGTGATTTTCTCCAAACGTGAATTTTTCAACTCCAATTGAATTGTATGCGAATTATATCGACTCACAGAGCACAAAAATGTATTTTCTATAAGTTTTGGACTTGTAGTTTTGTTTTTAGAGAATTTTGAATTTTGCAAGTTTTGATGTGTTTAGACGCTCGGTTAACGAGATATGACGATTTAAACATTTTTAAAAGTGATTTTCTCCAAACGTGAATTTTTCAACTCCAATTGAATTGTATGCGAAGGATATCGACTCACAGAGCACAAAAATGTATTTTCTATAAGTTTTGGACTTGTAGTTTTGTTTTTAGTGAATTTTGAATTTTGCAAGTTTTGATGTGTTTAGACGCTCGGTTAACGAGATATGACGATTTAAACATTTTTAAAAGTGATTTTCTCCAAACGTGAATTTTTCAACTCCAATTGAATTGTATGCGAAGGATATCGACTCACAGAGCACAAAAATGTATTTTCTATAAGTTTTGGACTTGTAGTTTTGTTTTTAGAGAATTTTGAATTTTGCAAGTTTTGATGTGTTTAGACGCTCGGTTAACGAGATATGACGATTTAAACATTTTTAAAAGTGATTTTCTCCAAACGTGAATTTTTCAACTCCAATTGAATTGTATGCGAAGGATATCGACTCACAGAGCACAAAAATGTATTTTCTATAAGTTTTGGACTTGTAGTTTTGTTTTTAGAGAATTTTGAATTTTGCAAGTTTTGAAAGTGATTTTCTCCAAACGTGAATTTTTCAACTCCAATTGAATTGTATGCGAAGGATATCGACTCACAGAGCACAAAAATGTGTTTTCTATAAGTTTTGGACTTGTAGTTTTGTTTTTAGAGAATTTTGAATTTTGCAAGTTTTGATGTGTTTAGACGCTCGGTTAACGAGATATGACGATTTAAACATTTTTAAAAGTGATTTTCTCCAAACGTGAATTTTTCAACTCCAATTGAATTGTATGCGAAGGATATCGACTCACAGAGCACAAAAATGTATTTTCTATAAGTTTTGGACTTGTAGTTTTGTTTTTAGAGAATTTTGAATTTTGCAAGTTTTGATGTGTTTAGACGCTCGGTTAACGAGATATGACGATTTAAACATTTTTAAAAGTGATTTTCTCCAAACGTGAATTTTTCAACTCCAATTGAATTGTATGCGAAGGATATCGACTCACAGAGCACAAAAATGTATTTTCTATAAGTTTTGGACTTGTAGTTTTGTTTTTAGAGAATTTTGAATTTTGCAAGTTTTGATGTGTTTAGACGCTCGGTTAACGAGATATGACGATTTAAACATTTTTAAAAGTGATTTTCTCCAAACGTGAATTTTTCAACTCCAATTGAATTGTATGCGAAGGATATCGACTCACAGAGCACAAAAATGTATTTTCTATAAGTTTTGGACTTGTAGTTTTGTTTTTAGAGAATTTTGAATTTTGCAAGTTTTGATGTGTTTAGACGCTCGGTTAACGAGATATGACGATTTAAACATTTTTAAAAGTGATTTTCTCCAAACGTGAATTTTTCAACTCCAATTGAATTGTATGCGAAGGATATCGACTCACAGAGCACAAAAATGTATTTTCTATAAGTTTTGGACTTGTAGTTTTGTTTTTAGAGAATTTTGAATTTTGCAAGTTTTGAAAGTGATTTTCTCCAAACGTGAATTTTTCAACTCCAATTGAATTGTATGCGAAGGATATCGACTCACAGAGCACAAAAATGTGTTTTCTATAAGTTTTGGACTTGTAGTTTTGTTTTTAGAGAATTTTGAATTTTGCAAGTTTTGATGTGTTTAGACGCTCGGTTAACGAGATATGACGATTTAAACATTTTTAAAAGTGATTTTCTCCAAACGTGAATTTTTCAACTCCAATTGAATTGTATGCTAAGGATATCGACTCACAGAGCACAAAAATGTATTTTCTATAAGTTTTGGACTTGTAGTTTTGTTTTTAGAGAATTTTGAATTTTGCAAGTTTTGATGTGTTTAGACGCTCGGTTAACGAGATATGACGATTTAAACATTTTTAAAAGTGATTTTCTCCAAACGTGAATTTTTCAACTCCAATTGAATTGTATGCGAAGGATATCGACTCACAGAGCACAAAAATGTATTTTCTATAAGTTTTGGACTTGTAGTTTTGTTTTTAGAGAATTTTGAATTTTGCAAGTTTTGATGTGTTTAGACGCTCGGTTAACGAGATATGACGATTTAAACATTTTTAAAAGTGATTTTCTCCAAACGTGAATTTTTCAACTCCAATTGAATTGTATGCGAAGGATATCGACTCACAGAGCACAAAAATGTATTTTCTATAAGTTTTGGACTTGTAGTTTTGTTTTTAGAGAATTTTGAATTTTGCAAGTTTTGAAAAAGATTTTCTCCAAACGTGAATTTTTCAACTCCAATTGAATTGTATGCGAAGGATATCGACTCACAGAGCACAAAAATGTGTTTTCTATAAGTTTTGGACTTGTAGTTTTGTTTTTAGAGAATTTTGAATTTTGCAAGTTTTGATGTGTTTAGACGCTCGGTTAACGAGATATGACGATTTAAACATTTTTAAAAGTGATTTTCTCCAAACGTGAATTTTTCAACTCCAATTGAATTGTATGCGAAGGATATCGACTCACAGAGCACAAAAATGTATTTTCTATAAGTTTTGGACTTGTAGTTTTGTTTTTAGAGAATTTTGAATTTTGCAAGTTTTGATGTGTTTAGACGCTCGGTTAACGAAATATGACGATTTAAACATTTTTAAAAGTGATTTTCTCCAAACGTGTATTTTCTATAAGTTTTGGACTTGTAGTTTTGTTTTTAGAGAATTTTGAATTTTGCAAGTTTTGATGTGTTTAGACGCTCGGTTAACGAGATATGACGATTTAAACATTTTTAAAAGTGATTTTCTCCAAACGTGAATTTTTCAAGTCCAATTGAATTGTATGCGAAGGATATCGACTCACAGAGCACAAAAATGTATTTTCTATAAGTTTTGGACTTGTAGTTTTGTTTTTAGAGAATTTTGAATTTTGCAAGTTTTGATGTGTTTAGACGCTCGGTTAACGAGATATGACGATTTAAACATTTTTAAAAGTGATTTTCTCCAAACGTGAATTTTTCAACTCCAATTGAATTGTATGCGAAGGATATCGACTCACAGAGCACAAAAATGTATTTTCTATAAGTTTTGGACTTGTAGTTTTGTTTTTAGAGAATTTTGAATTTTGCAAGTTTTGATGTGTTTAGACGCTCGGTTAACGAGATATGACGATTTAAACATTTTTAAAAGTGATTTTCTCCAAACGTGAATTTTTCAACTCCAATTGAATTGTATGCGAAGGATATCGACTCACAGAGCACAAAAATGTATTTTCTATAAGTTTTGGACTTGTAGTTTTGTTTTTAGAGAATTTTGAATTTTGCAAGTTTTGATGTGTTTGGACGCTCGGTTAACGAGATATGACGATTTAAACATTTTTAAAAGTGATTTTCTCCAAACGTGAATTTTTCAACTCCAATTGAATTGTATGCGAAGGATATCGACTCACAGAGCACAAAAATGTATTTTCTATAAGTTTTGGACTTGTAGTTTTGTTTTTAGAGAATTTTGAATTTTGCAAGTTTTGATGTGTTTAGACGCTCGGTTAACGAAATATGACGATTTAAACATTTTTAAAAGTGATTTTCTCCAAACGTGAAAATATCGACTCACAGAGCACAAAAATGTATTTTCTATAAGTTTTGGACTTGTAGTTTTGTTTTTAGAGAATTTTGAATTTTGCAAGTTTTGATGTGTTTAGACGCTCGGTTAACGAGATATGACGATTTAAACATTTTTAAAAGTGATTTTCTCCAAACGTGAATTTTTCAACTCCAATTGAATTGTATGCGAAGGATATCGACTCACAGAGCACAAAAATGTATTTTCTATAAGTTTTGGACTTGTAGTTTTGTTTTTAGAGAATTTTGAATTTTGCAAGTTTTGATGTGTTTAGACGCTCGGTTAACGAGATATGACGATTTAAACATTTTTAAAAGTGATTTTCTCCAAACGTGAATTTTTCAACTCCAATTGAATTGTATGCGAAGGATATCGACTCACAGAGCACAAAAATGTATTTTCTATAAGTTTTGGACTTGTAGTTTTGTTTTTAGAGATTTTTGAATTTTGCAAGTTTTGATGTGTTTAGACGCTCGGTTAACGAGATATGACGATTTAAACATTTTTAGAAGTGATTTTCTCCAAACGTGAATTTTTCAACTCCAATTGAATTGTATGCGAAGGATATCGACTCACAGAGCACAAAAATGTATTTTCTATAAGTTTTGGACTTGTAGTTTTGTTTTTAGAGAATTTTGAATTTTGAAAGTTTTGATGTGTTTAGACGATCGGTTAACGAGATATGACGATTTAAACATTTTTAAAAGTGATTTTCTCCAAACGTGAATTTTTCAACTCCAATTGAATTGTATGCGAAGGATATCGACTCACAGAGCACAAAAATGTATTTTCTATAAGTTTTGGACTTGTAGTTTTGTTTTTAGAGAATTTTGAATTTTGCAAGTTTTGATGTGTTTAGACGCTCGGTTAACGAGATATGACGATTTAAACATTTTTAAAAGTGATTTTCTCCAAACGTGAATTTTTCAACTCCAATTGAATTGTATGCGAAGGATATCGACTCACAGAGCACAAAAATGTATTTTCTATAAGTTTTGGACTTGTAGTTTTGTTTTTAGAGAATTTTGAATTTTGCAAGTTTTGATGTGTTTAGACGCTCGGTTAACGAGATATGACGATTTAAACATTTTTAAAAGTGATTTTCTCCAAACGTGAATTTTTCAACTCCAATTGAATTGTATGCGAAGGATATTGACTCACAGAGCACAAAAATGTATTTTCTATAAGTTTTGGACTTGTAGTTTTGTTTTTAGAGAATTTTGAATTTCGCAAGTTTTGATGTGTTTAGACGCTCGGTTAACGAGATATGACGATTTAAACATTTTTAAAAGTGATTTTCTCCAAACGTGAATTTTTCAACTCCAATTGAATTGTATGCGAAGGATATCGACTCACAGAGCACAAAAATGTATTTTCTATAAGTTTTGGACTTGTAGTTTTGTTTTTAGAGAATTTTGAATTTTGCAAGTTTTGATGTGTTTAGACGCTCGGTTAACGAGATATGACGATTTAAACATTTTTAAAAGTGATTTTCTCCAAACGTGAATTTTTCAACTCCAATTGAATTGTATGCGAAGGATATCGACTCACAGAGCACAAAAATGTATTTTCTATAAGTTTTGGACTTGTAGTTTTGTTTTTAGAGAATTGTGCATCTCGCAAGTTTTGATGTGTTTAGACGCTCGGTTAACGAGATATGACGATTTAAACATTTTTAAAAGTGATTTTCTCCAAACGTGAATTTTTCAACTCCAATTGAATTGTATGCGAAGGATATCGACTCACAGAGCACAAAAATGTATTTTCTATAAGTTTTGGACTTGTAGTTTTGTTTTTAGAGAATTTTGAATTTTGCAAGTTTTGATGTGTTTAGACGCTCGGTTAACGAGATATGACGATTTAAACATTTTTAAAAGTGATTTTCTCCAAACGTGAATTTTTCAACTCCAATTGAATTGTATGCGAAGGATATCGACTCACAGAGCACAAAAATGTATTTTCTATAAGTTTTGGACTTGTAGTTTTGTTTTTAGAGAATTTTGAATTTCGCAAGTTTTGATGTGTTTAGACGCTCGGTTAACGAGATATGACGATTTAAACATTTTTAAAAGTGATTTTCTCCAAACGTGAATTTTTCAACTCCAATTGAATTGTATGCGAAGGATATTGACTCACAGAGCACAAAAATGTATTTTCTATAAGTTTTGGACTTGTAGTTTTGTTTTTAGAGAATTTTGAATTTCGCAAGTTTTGATGTGTTTAGACGCTCGGTTAACGAGATATGACGATTTAAACATTTTTAAAAGTGATTTTCTCCAAACGTGAATTTTTCAACTCCAATTGAATTGTATGCGAAGGATATCGACTCACAGAACACAAAAATGTATTTTCTATAAGTTTTGGACTTGTAGTTTTGTTTTTAGAGAATTTTGAATTTTGCAAGTTTTGATGTGTTTAGACGCTCGGTTAACGAGATATGACGATTTAAACATTTTTAAAAGTGATTTTCTCCAAACGTGAATTTTTCAACTCCAATTGAATTGTATGCGAAGGATATCGACTCACAGAGCACAAAAATGTATTTTCTATAAGTTTTGGACTTGTAGTTTTGTTTTTAGGGAATTTTGAATTTCGCAAGTTTTGATGTGTTTAGACGCTCGGTTAACGAGATATGACGATTTAAACATTTTTAAAAGTGATTTTCTCCAAACGTGAATTTTTCAACTCCAATTGAATTGTATGCGAAGGATATCGACTCACAGAGCACAAAAATGTATTTTCTATAAGTTTTGGACTTGTAGTTTTGTTTTTAGAGAATTTTGAATTTCGCAAGTTTTGATGTGTTTAGACGCTCGGTTAACGAGATATGACGATTTAAACATTTTTAAAAGTGATTTTCTCCAAACGTGAATTTTTCAACTCCAATTGAATTGTATGCGAAGGATATCGACTCACAGAGCACAAAAATGTATTTTCTATAAGTTTTGGACTTGTAGTTTTGTTTTTAGAGAATTTTGAATTTCGCAAGTTTTGATGTGTTTAGACGCTCGGTTAACGAGATATGACGATTTAAACATTTTTAAAAGTGATTTTCTCCAAACGTGAATTTTTCAACTCCAATTGAATTGTATGCGAAGGATATCGACTCACAGAGCACAAAAATGTATTTTCTATAAGTTTTGGACTTGTAGTTTTGTTTTTAGAGAATTTTGAATTTTGCAAGTTTTGATGTGTTTAGACGCTCGGTTAACGAGATATGACGATTTAAACATTTTTAAAAGTGATTTTCTCCAAACGTGAATTTTTCAACTCCAATTGAATTGTATGCGAAGTATATCGACTCACAGAGCACAAAAATGTATTTTCTATAAGTTTTGGACTTGTAGTTTTGTTTTTAGAGAATTTTGAATTTCGCAAGTTTTGATGTGTTTAGACGCTCGGTTAACGAGATATGACGATTTAAACATTTTTAAAAGTGATTTTCTCCAAACGTGAATTTTTCAACTCCAATTGAATTGTATGCGAAGGATATCGACTCACAGAGCACAAAAATGTATTTTCTATAAGTTTTGGACTTGTAGTTTTGTTTTTAGAGAATTTTGAATTTTGCAAGTTTTGATGTGTTTAGACGCTCGGTTAACGAGATATGACGATTTAAACATTTTTAAAAGTGATTTTCTCCAAACGTGAATTTTTCAACTCCAATTGAATTGTATGCGAAGGATATCGACTCACAGAGCACAAAAATGTATTTTCTATAAGTTTTGGGCTTGTAGTTTTGTTTTTAGAGAATTTTGAATTTCGCAAGTTTTGATGTGTTTAGACGCTCGGTTAACGAGATATGACGATTTAAACATTTTTAAAAGTGATTTTCTCCAAACGTGAATTTTTCAACTCCAATTGAATTGTATGCGAAGGATATCGACTCACAGAGCACAAAAATGTATTTTCTATAAGTTTTGGACTTGTAGTTTTGTTTTTAGAGAATTTTGAATTTTGCAAGTTTTGATGTGTTTAGACGCTCGGTTAACGAGATATGACGATTTAAACATTTTTAAAAGTGATTTTCTCCAAACGTGAATTTTTCAACTCCAATTGAATTGTATGCGAAGTATATCGACTCACAGAGCACAAAAATGTATTTTCTATAAGTTTTGGACTTGTAGTTTTGTTTTTAGAGAATTTTGAATTTCGCAAGTTTTGATGTGTTTAGACGCTCGGTTAACGAGATATGACGATTTAAACATTTTTAAAAGTGATTTTCTCCAAACGTGAATTTTTCAACTCCAATTGAATTGTATGCGAAGGATATCGACTCACAGAGCACAAAAATGTATTTTCTATAAGTTTTGGACTTGTAGTTTTGTTTTTAGAGAATTTTGAATTTTGCAAGTTTTGATGTGTTTAGACGCTCGGTTAACGAGATATGACGATTTAAACATTTTTAAAAGTGATTTTCTCCAAACGTGAATTTTTCAACTCCAATTGAATTGTATGCGAAGTATATCGACTCACAGAGCACAAAAATGTATTTTCTATAAGTTTTGGACTTGTAGTTTTGTTTTTAGAAAATTTTGAATTTTGCAAGTTTTGATGTGTTTAGACGCTCGGTTAACGAGATATGACGATTTAAACATTTTTAAAAGTGATTTTCTCCAAACGTGAATTTTTCAACTCCAATTGAATTGTATGCGAAGGATATCGACTCACAGAGCACAAAAATGTATTTTCTATAAGTTTTGGACTTGTAGTTTTGTTTTTAGAGAATTTTGAATTTTGCAAGTTTTGATGTGTTTAGACGCTCGGTTAACGAGATATGACGATTTAAACATTTTTAAAAGTGATTTTCTCCAAACGTGAATTTTTCAACTCCAATTGAATTGTATGCGAAGGATATCGACTCACAGAGCACAAAAATGTATTTTCTATAAGTTTTGGACTTGTAGTTTTGTTTTTAGAGAATTTTGAATTTTGCAAGTTTTGATGTGTTTGGACGCTCGGTTAACGAGATATGACGATTTAAACATTTTTAAAAGTGATTTTCTCCAAGCGTGAATTTTTCAACTCCAATTGAATTGTATGCGAAGGATATCGACTCACAGAGCACAAAAATGTATTTTCTATAAGTTTTGGACTTGTAGTTTTGTTTTTAGAGAATTTTGAACTTTGCAAGTTTTGATGTGTTTAGACGCTCGGTTAACGAGATATGACGATTTAAACATTTTTAAAAGTGATTTTCTCCAAACGTGAATTTTTCAACTCCAATTGAATTGTATGCGAAGGATATCGACTCACAGAGCACAAAAATGTATTTTCTATAAGTTTTGGACTTGTAGTTTTGTTTTTAGAGAATTTTGAATTTTGCAAGTTTTGATGTGTTTAGACGCTCGGTTAACGAGATATGACGATTTAAACATTTTTAAAAGTGATTTTCTCCAAACGTGAATTTTTCAACTCCAATTGAATTGTATGCGAAGGATATCGACTCACAGAGCACAAAAATGTATTTTCTATAAGTTTTGGACTTGTAGTTTTGTTTTTAGAGAATTTTGAATTTTGCAAGTTTTGATGTGTTTAGACGCTCGGTTAACGAGATATGACGATTTAAACATTTTTAAAAGTGATTTTCTCCAAACGTGAATTTTTCAACTCCAATTGAATTGTATGCGAAGGATATCGACTCACAGAGCACAAAAATGTATTTTCTATAAGTTTTGGACTTGTAGTTTTGTTTTTAGAGAATTTTGAATTTTGCAAGTTTTGATGTGTTTAGACGCTCGGTTAACGAGATATGACGATTTAAACATTTTTAAAAGTGATTTTCTCCAAACGTGAATTTTTCAACTCCAATTGAATTGTATGCGAAGGATATCGACTCACAGAGCACAAAAATGTATTTTCTATAAGTTTTGGACTTGTAGTTTTGTTTTTAGAGAATTTTGAATTTTGCAAGTTTTGATGTGTTTAGACGCTCGGTTAACGAGATATGACGATTTAAACATTTTTAAAAGTGATTTTCTCCAAACGTGAATTTTTCAACTCCAATTGAATTGTATGCGAAGGATATCGACTCACAGAGCACAAAAATGTATTTTCTATAAGTTTTGGACTTGTAGTTTTGTTTTTAGAGAATTTTGAATTTTGCAAGTTTTGATGTGTTTAGACGCTCGGTTAACGAGATATGACGATTTAAACATTTTTAAAAGTGATTTTCTCCAAACGTGAATTTTTCAACTCCAATTGAATTGTATGCGAAGGATATCGACTCACAGAGCACAAAAATGTATTTTCTATAAGTTTTGGACTTGTAGTTTTGTTTTTAGAGAATTTTGAATTTTGCAAGTTTTGATGTGTTTAGACGCTCGGTTAACGAGATATGACGATTTAAACATTTTTAAAAGTGATTTTCTCCAAACGTGAATTTTTCAACTCCAATTGAATTGTATGCGAAGGATATCGACTCACAGAGCACAAAAATGTATTTTCTATAAGTTTTGGACTTGTAGTTTTGTTTTTAGAGAATTTTGAATTTTGCAAGTTTTGATGTGTTTAGACGCTCGGTTAACGAGATATGACGATTTAAACATTTTTAAAAGTGATTTTCTCCAAACGTGAATTTTTCAACTCCAATTGAATTGTATGCGAAGGATATCGACTCACAGAGCACAAAAATGTATTTTCTATAAGTTTTGGACTTGTAGTTTTGTTTTTAGAGAATTTTGAATTTTGCAAGTTTTGATGTGTTTGGACGCTCGGTTAACGAGATATGACGATTTAAACATTTTTAAAAGTGATTTTCTCCAAGCGTGAATTTTTCAACTCCAATTGAATTGTATGCGAAGGATATCGACTCACAGAGCACAAAAATGTATTTTCTATAAGTTTTGGACTTGTAGTTTTGTTTTTAGAGAATTTTGAATTTTGCAAGTTTTGATGTGTTTAGACGCTCGGTTAACGAGATATGACGATTTAAACATTTTTAAAAGTTATTTTCTCCAAACGTGAATTTTTCAACTCCAATTGAATTGTATGCGAAGGATATCGACTCACAGAGCACAAAAATGTATTTTCTATAAGTTTTGGACTTGTAGTTTTGTTTTTAGAGAATTTTGAATTTTGCAAGTTTTGATGTGTTTAGACGCTCGGTTAACGAGATATGACGATTTAAACATTTTTAAAAGTGATTTTCTCCAAACGTGAATTTTTCAACTCCAATTGAATTGTATGCGAAGGATATCGACTCACAGAGCACAAAAATGTATTTTCTATAAGTTTTGGACTTGTAGTTTTGTTTTTAGAGAATTTTGAATTTTGCAAGTTTTGATGTGTTTGGACGCTCGGTTAACGAGATATGACGATTTAAACATTTTTAAAAGTGATTTTCTCCAAGCGTGAATTTTTCAACTCCAATTGAATTGTATGCGAAGGATATCGACTCACAGAGCACAAAAATGTATTTTCTATAAGTTTTGGACTTGTAGTTTTGTTTTTAGAGAATTTTGAATTTTGCAAGTTTTGATGTGTTTAGACGCTCGGTTAACGAGATATGACGATTTAAACATTTTTAAAAGTTATTTTCTCCAAACGTGAATTTTTCAACTCCAATTGAATTGTATGCGAAGGATATCGACTCACAGAGCACAAAAATGTATTTTCTATAAGTTTTGGACTTGTAGTTTTGTTTTTAGAGAATTTTGAATTTTGCAAGTTTTGATGTGTTTAGACTTTAGACGCTCGGTTAACGAGATATGACGATTTAAACATTTTTAAAAGTGATTTTCTCCAAACGTGAATTTTTCAACTCCAATTGAATTGTATGCGAAGGATATCGACTCACAGAGCACAAAAATGTATTTTCTATAAGTTTTGGACTTGTAGTTTTGTTTTTAGAGAATTTTGAATTTTGCAAGTTTTGATGTGTTTAGACGCTCGGTTAACGAGATATGACGATTTAAACATTTTAAAAAGTGATTTTCTCCAAACGTGAATTTTTCAACTCCAATTGAATTGTATGCGAAGGATATCGACTCACAGAGCACAAAAATGTATTTTCTATAAGTTTTGGACTTGTAGTTTTGTTTTTAGAGAATTTTGAATTTTGCAAGTTTTGATGTGTTTAGACGCTCGGTTAACGAGATATGACGATTTAAACATTTTTAAAAGTGATTTTATCCAAACGTGAATTTTTCAACTCCAATTGAATTGTATGCGAAGGATATCGACTCACAGAGCACAAAAATGTATTTTCTATAAGTTTTGGACTTGTAGTTTTGTTTTTAGAGAATTTTGAATTTTGCAAGTTTTGATGTGTTTAGACGCTCGGTTAACGAGATATGACGATTTAAACATTTTTAAAAGTGATTTTCTCCAAACGTGAATTTTTCAACTCCAATTGAATTGTATGCGAAGGATATCGACTCACAGAGCACAAAAATGTATTTTCTATAAGTTTTGGACTTGTAGTTTTGTTTTTAGAGAATTTTGAATTTTGCAAGTTTTGATGTGTTTAGACGCTCGGTTAACGAGATATGACGATTTAAACATTTTTAAAAGTGATTTTCTCCAAACGTGAATTTTTCAACTCCAATTGAATTGTATGCGAAGGATATCGACTCACAGAGCACAAAAATGTATTTTCTATAAGTTTTGGACTTGTAGTGTTGTTTTTAGAGAATTTTGAATTTTGCAAGTTTTGATGTGTTTAGACGCTCGGTTAACGAGATATGACGATTTAAACATTTTTAAAAGTGATTTTCTCCAAACGAGAATTTTTTAACTCCAATTGAATTGTATGCGAAGGATATCGACTCACAGAGCACAAAAATGTATTTTCTATAAGTTTGGGACTTGTAGTTTTGTTTTTAGAGAATTTTGAATTTTGCAAGTTTTGATGTGTTTAGACGCTCGGTTAACGAGATATGACGATTTAAACATTTTTAAAAGTGATTTTCTCCAAACGTGAATTTTTCAACTCCAATTGAATTGTATGCGAAGGATATCGACTCACAGAGCACAAAAATGTATTTTCTATAAGTTTTGGACTTGTAGTTTTGTTTTTAGAGAATTTTGAATTTTGCAAGTTTTGATGTGTTTAGACGCTCGGTTAACGAGATATGACGATTTAAACATTTTAAAAAGTGATTTTCTCCAAACGTGAATTTTTCAACTCCAATTGAATTGTATGCGAAGGATATCGACTCACAGAGCACAAAAATGTATTTTCTATAAGTTTTGGACTTGTAGTTTTGTTTTTAGAGAATTTTGAATTTTGCAAGTTTTGATGTGTTTAGACGCTCGGTTAACGAGATATGACGATTTAAACATTTTTAAAAGTGATTTTCTCCAAACGTGAATTTTTCAACTCCAATTGAATTGTATGCGAAGGATATCGACTCACAGAGCACAAAAATGTATTTTCTATAAGTTTTGGACTTGTAGTTTTGTTTTTAGAGAATTTTGAATTTTGCAAGTTTTGATGTGTTTAGACGCTCGGTTAACGAGATATGACGATTTAAACATTTTAAAAAGTGATTTTCTCCAAACGTGAATTTTTCAACTCCAATTGAATTGTATGCGAAGGATATCGACTCACAGAGCACAAAAATGTATTTTCTATAAGTTTTGGACTTGTAGTTTTGTTTTTAGAGAATTTTGAATTTTGCAAGTTTTGATGTGTTTAGACGCTCGGTTAACGAGATATGACGATTTAAACATTTTTAAAAGTGATTTTCTCCAAACGTGAATTTTTCAACTCCAATTGAATTGTATGCGAAGGATATCGACTCACAGAGCACAAAAATGTATTTTCTATAAGTTTTGGACTTGTAGTTTTGTTTTTAGAGAATTTTGAATTTTGCAAGTTTTGATGTGTTTAGACGCTCGGTTAACGAGATATGACGATTTAAACATTTTTAAAAGTGATTTTCTCCAAACGTGAATTTTTCAACTCCAATTGAATTGTATGCGAAGGATATCGACTCACAGAGCACAAAAATGTATTTTCTATAAGTTTTGGACTTGTAGTTTTGTTTTTAGAGAATTTTGAATTTTGCAAGTTTTGATGTGTTTAGACGCTCGGTTAACGAGATATGACGATTTAAACATTTTTAAAAGTGATTTTCTCCAAACGTGAATTTTTCAACTCCAATTGAATTGTATGCGAAGGATATCGACTCACAGAGCACAAAAATGTATTTTCTATAAGTTTTGGACTTGTAGTTTTGTTTTTAGAGAATTTTGAATTTTGCAAGTTTTGATGTGTTTAGACGCTCGGTTAACGAGATATGACGATTTAAACATTTTTAAAAGTGATTTTCTCCAAACGTGAATTTTTCAACTCCAATTGAATTGTATGCGAAGGATATCGACTCACAGAGCACAAAAATGTATTTTCTATAAGTTTTGGACTTGTAGTTTTGTTTTTAGAGAATTTTGAATTTTGCAAGTTTTGATGTGTTTAGACGCTCGGTTAACGAGATATGACGATTTAAACATTTTTAAAAGTGATTTTCTCCAAACGTGAATTTTTTAACTCCAATTGAATTGTATGCGAAGGATATCGACTCACAGAGCACAAAAATGTATTTTCTATAAGTTTTGGACTTGTAGTTTTGTTTTTAGAGAATTTTGAATTTTGCAAGTTTTGATGTGTTTAGACGCTCGGTTAACGAGATATGACGATTTAAACATTTTTAAAAGTGATTTTCTCCAAACGTGAATTTTTCAACTCCAATTGAATTGTATGCGAAGGATATCGACTCACAGAGCACAAAAATGTATTTTCTATAAGTTTTGGACTTGTAGTTTTGTTTTTAGAGAATTTTGAATTTTGCAAGTTTTGATGTGTTTAGACGCTCGGTTAACGAGATATGACGATTTAAACATTTTTAAAAGTGATTTTCTCCTAACGTGAATTTTTCAACTCCAATTGAATTGTATGCGAAGGATATCGACTCACAGAGCACAAAAATGTATTTTCTATAAGTTTTGGACTTGTAGTTTTGTTTTTAGAGAATTTTGAATTTTGCAAGTTTTGATGTGTTTAGACGCTCGGTTAACGAGATATGACGATTTAAACATTTTTAAAAGTGATTTTCTCCTAACGTGAATTTTTCAACTCCAATTGAATTGTATGCGAAGGATATCGACTCACAGAGCACAAAAATGTATTTTCTATAAGTTTTGGACTTGTAGTTTTGTTTTTAGAGAATTTTGAATTTTGCAAGTTTTGATGTGTTTAGACGCTCGGTTAACGAGATATGACGATTTAAACATTTTTAAAAGTGATTTTCTCCAAACGTGAATTTTTCAACTCCAATTGAATTGTATGCGAAGGATATCGACTCACAGAGCACAAAAATGTATTTTCTATAAGTTTTGGACTTGTAGTTTTGTTTTAAGAGAATTTTGAATTTTGCAAGTTTTGATGTGTTTAGACGCTCGGTTAACGAGATATGACGATTTAAACATTTTTAAAAGTGATTTTCTCCTAACGTGAATTTTTCAACTCCAATTGAATTGTATGCGAAGGATATCGACTCACAGAGCACAAAAATGTATTTTCTATAAGTTTTGGACTTGTAGTTTTGTTTTTAGAGAATTTTGAATTTTGCAAGTTTTGATGTGTTTAGACGCTCGGTTAACGAGATATGACGATTTAAACATTTTTAAAAGTGATTTTCTCCAAACGTGAATTTTTCAACTCCAATTGAATTGTATGAGAAGGATATCGACTCACAGAGCACAAAAATGTATTTTCTATAAGTTTTGGACTTGTAGTTTTGTTTTTAGAGAATTTTGAATTTTGCAAAGTTTTGATGTGTTTAGACGCTCGGTTAACGAGATATGACGATTTAAACATTTTTAAAAGTGATTTTCTCCAAACGTGAATTTTTCAACTCCAATTGAATTGTATGCGAAGGATATCGACTCACAGAGCACAAAAATGTATTTTCTATAAGTTTTGGACTTGTAGTTTTGTTTTTAGAGAATTTTGAATTTTGCAAGGTTTGATGTGTTTAGACGCTCGGTTAACGAGATATGACGATTTAAACATTTTTAAAAGTGATTTTCTCCAAACGTGAATTTTTCAACTCCAATTGAATTGTATGCGAAGGATATCGACTCACAGAGCACAAAAATGTATTTTCTATAAGTTTTGGACTTGTAGTTTTGTTTTTAGAGAATTTTGAATTTTGCAAGTTTTGATGTGTTTAGACGCTCGGTTAACGAGATATGACGATTTAAACATTTTTAAAAGTGATTTTCTCCAAACGTGAATTTTTCAACTCCAATTGAATTGTATGCGAAGGATATCGACTCACAGAGCACAAAAATGTATTTTCTATAAGTTTTGGACTTGTAGTTTTGTTTTTAGAGAATTTTGAATTTTGCAAGTTTTGATGTGTTTAGACGCTCGGTTAACGAGATATGACGATTTAAACATTTTTAAAAGTGATTTTCTCCAAACGTGAATTTTTCAACTCCAATTGAATTGTATGCGAAGGATATCGACTCACAGAGCACAAAAATGTATTTTCTATAAGTTTTGGACTTGTAATTTTGTTTTTAGAGAATTTTGAATTTTGCAAGTTTTGATGTGTTTAGACGCTCGGTTAACGAGATATGACGATTTAAACATTTTTAAAAGTGATTTTCTCCAAACGTGAATTTTTCAACTCCAATTGAATTGTATGCGAAGGATATCGACTCACAGAGCACAAAAATGTATTTTCTATAAGTTTTGGACTTGTAGTTTTGTTTTTTAGAGAATGTTGAATTTTGCAAAGTTTTGATGTGTTTAGACGCTCGGTTAACGAGATATGACGATTTAAACATTTTTAAAAGTGATTTTCTCCAAACGTGAATTTTTCAACTCCAATTGAATTGTATGCGAAGGATATCGACTCACAGAGCACAAAAATGTATTTTCTATAAGTTTTGGACTTGTAGTTTTGTTTTTAGAGAATTTTGAATTTTGAATTTTGCAAAGTTTTGATGTGTTTAGACGCTCGGTTAACGAGATATGACGATTTAAACATTTTTAAAAGTGATTTTCTCCAAACGTGAATTTTTCAACTCCAATTGAATTGTATGCGAAGGATATCGACTCACAGAGCACAAAAATGTATTTTCTATAAGTTTTGGACTTGTAGTTTTGTTTTTAGAGAATTTTGAATTTTGCAAGTTTTGATGTGTTTAGACGCTCGGTTAACGAGATATGACGATTTAAACATTTTTAAAAGTGATTTTCTCCAAACGTGAATTTTTCAACTCCAATTGAATTGTATGCGAAGGATATCGACTCACAGAGCACAAAAATGTAATTTCTATAAGTTTTGGACTTGTAGTTTTGTTTTTAGAGTATTATGAATTTTGCAAGTTTTGGTGTGTTTAGACGCTCGGTTAACGAGATATGACGATTTAAACATTTTTAAAAGTGATTTTCTCCAAACGTGAATTTTTCAACTCCAATTGAATTGTATGCGAAGGATATCGACTCACAGAGCACAAAAATGTAATTTCTATAAGTTTTGGACTTGTAGTTTTGTTTTTAGAGTATTATGAATTTTGCAAGTTTTGGGGTGTTTAGACGCTCGGTTAACGAGATATGACGATTTAAACATTTTTAAAAGTGATTTTCTCCAAACGTGAATTTTTCAACTCCAATTGAATTGTATGCGAAGGATATCGACTCACAGAGCACAAAAATGTATTTTCTATAAGTTTTGGACTTGTAGTTTTGTTTTTAGAGAATTTTGAATTTTGCAAGTTTTGATGTGTTTAGACGCTCGGTTAACGAGATATGACGATTTAAACATTTTTAAAAGTGATTTTCTCCAAACGTGAATTTTTCAACTCCAATTGAATTGTATGCGAAGGATATCGACTCACAGAGCACAAAAATGTAATTTCTATAAGTTTTGGACTTGTAGTTTTGTTTTTAGAGTATTATGAATTTTGCAAGTTTTGGGGTGTTTAGACGCTCGGTTAACGAGATATGACGATTTAAACATTTTTAAAAGTGATTTTCTCCAAACGTGAATTTTTCAACTCCAATTGAATTGTATGCGAAGGATATCGACTCACAGAGCACAAAAATGTATTTTCTATAAGTTTTGGACTTGTAGTTTTGTTTTTAGAGAATTTTGAATTTTGCAAGTTTTGATGTGTTTAGACGCTCGGTTAACGAGATATGACGATTTAAACATTTTTAAAAGTGATTTTCTCCAAACGTGAATTTTTCAACTCCAATTGAATTGTATGCGAAGGATATCGACTCACAGAGCACAAAAATGTAATTTCTATAAGTTTTGGACTTGTAGTTTTGTTTTTAGAGTATTATGAATTTTGCAAGTTTTGGGGTGTTTAGACGCTCGGTTAACGAGATATGACGATTTAAACATTTTTAAAAGTGATTTTCTCCAAACGTGAATTTTTCAACTCCAATTGAATTGTATGCGAAGGATATCGACTCACAGAGCACAAAAATGTATTTTCTATAAGTTTTGGACTTGTAGTTTTGTTTTTAGAGAATTTTGAATTTTGCAAGTTTTGATGTGTTTAGACGCTCGGTTAACGAGATATGACGATTTAAACATTTTTAAAAGTGATTTTCTCCAAACGTGAATTTTTCAACTCCAATTGAATTGTATGCGAAGGATATCGACTCACAGAGCACAAAAATGTATTTTCTATAAGTTTTGGACTTGTAGTTTTGTTTTTAGAGAATTTTGAATTTTGCAAAGTTTTGATGTGTTTAGACGCTCGGTTAATGACGATTTAAACATTTTTAAAAGTGATTTTCTCCAAACGTGAATTTTTCAACTCCAATTGAATTGTATGCGAAGGATATCGACTCACAGAGCACAAAAATGTAATTTCTATAAGTTTTGGACTTGTAGTTTTGTTTTTAGAGTATTATGAATTTTGCAAGTTTTGGGGTGTTTAGACGCTCGGTTAACGAGATATGACGATTTAAACATTTTTAAAAGTGATTTTCTCCAAACGTGAATTTTTCAACTCCAATTGAATTGTATGCGAAGGATATCGACTCACAGAGCACAAAAATGTAATTTCTATAAGTTTTGGACTTGTAGTTTTGTTTTTAGAGAATTTTGAATTTTGCAAAGTTTTGATGTGTTTAGACGCTCGGTTAACGAGATATGACGATTTAAACATTTTTAAAAGTGATTTTCTCCAAACGTGAATTTTTCAACTCCAATTGAATTGTATGCGAAGGATATCGACTCACAGTGCACAAAAATGTATTTTCTATAAGTTTTGGACTTGTAGTTTTGTTTTTAGAGAATTTTGAATTTTGCAAAGTTTTGATGTGTTTAGACGCTCGGTTAACGAGATATGACGATTTAAACATTTTTAAAAGTGATTTTCTCCAAACGTGAATTTTTCAACTCCAATTGAATTGTATGCGAAGGATATCGACTCACAGAGCACAAAAATGTATTTTCTATAAGTTTTGGACTTGTAGTTTTGTTTTTAGAGAATTTTGAATTTTGCAAAGTTTTGATGTGTTTAGACGCTCGGTTAACGAGATATGACGATTTAAACATTTTTAAAAGTGATTTTCTCCAAACGTGAATTTTTCAACTCCAATTGAATTGTATGCTAAGGATATCGACTCACAGAGCACAAAAATGTATTTTCTATAAGTTTTGGACTTGTAGTTTTGTTTTTAGAGGATTTTGAAATTTGCAAAGTTTTGATGTGTTTAGACGCTCGGTTAACGAGATATGACGATTTAAACATTTTTAAAAGTGATTTTCTCCAAACGTGAATTTTTCAACTCCAATTGAATTGTATGCGAAGGATATCGACTCACAGTGCACAAAAATGTATTTTCTATAAGTTTTGGACTTGTAGTTTTGTTTTTAGAGAATTTTGAATTTTGCAAGTTTTGATGTGTTTAGACGCTCGGTTAACGAGATATGACGATTTAAACATTTTTAAAAGTGATTTTCTCCAAACGTGAATTTTTCAACTCCAATTGAATTGTATGCGAAGGATATCGACTCACAGAGCACAAAAATGTAATTTCTATAAGTTTTGGACTTGTAGTTTTGTTTTTGGAGAATTTTGAATTTTGCAAGTTTTGGGGTGTTTAGACGCTCGGTTAACGAGATATGACGATTTAAACATTTTTAAAAGTGATTTTCTCCAAACGTGAATTTTTCAACTCCAATTGAATTGTATGCGAAGGATATCGACTCACAGAGCACAAAAATGTATTTTCTATAAGTTTTGGACTTGTAGTTTTGTTTTTAGAGAATTTTGAATTTTGCAAGGTTAACGAGATATGACGATTTAAACATTTTTAAAAGTGATTTTCTCCAAACGTGAATTTTTCAACTCCAATTGAATTGTATGCGAAGGATATCGACTCACAGAGCACAAAAATGTAATTTCTATAAGTTTTGGACTTGTAGTTTTGTTTTTAGAGTATTATGAATTTTGCAAGTTTTGGGGTATTTAGACGCTCGGTTAACGAGATATGACGATTTAAACATTTTTAAAAGTGATTTTCTCCAAACGTGAATTTTTCAACTCCAATTGAATTGTATGCGAAGGATATCGACTCACAGAGCACAAAAATGTATTTTCTATAAGTTTTGGACTTGTAGTTTTGTTTTTAGAGAATTTTGAATTTTGCAAAGTTTTGATGTGTTTAGACGCTCGGTTAACGAGATATGACGATTTAAACATTTTTAAAAGTGATTTTCTCCAAACGTGAATTTTTCAACTCCAATTGAATTGTATGCGAAGGATATCGACTCACAGAGCACAAAAATGTAATTTCTATAAGTTTTGGACTTGTAGTTTTGTTTTTAGAGAATTTTGAATTTTGCAAGTTTTGGGGTGTTTAGACGCTCGGTTAACGAGATATGACGATTTAAACATTTTTAAAAGTGATTTTCTCCAAACGTGAATTTTTCAACTCCAATTGAATTGTATGCGAAGGATATCGACTCACAGAGCACAAAAATGTATTTTCTATAAGTTTTGGACTTGTAGTTTTGTTTTTAGAGAATTTTGAATTTTGCAAGTTTTGATGTGTTTAGACGCTCGGTTAACGAGATATGACGATTTAAACATTTTTAAAAGTGATTTTCTCCAAACGTGAATTTTTCAACTCCAATTGAATTTTATGTGAAGGATATCGACTCACAGAGCACAAAAATGTATTTTCTATAAGTTTTGGACTTGTAGTTTTGTTTTAAGAGAATTTTGAATTTTGCAAAGTTTTGATGTGTTTAGACGCTCGGTTAACGAGATATGACGATTTAAACATTTTTAAAACTGATTTTCTCCAAACGTGAATTTTTCAACTCCAATTGAATTGTATGCGAAGGATATCGACTCACAGAGCACAAAAATGTATTTTCTATAAGTTTTGGACTTGTAGTTTTGTTTTTAGAGAATTTTGAATTTTGCAAGTTTTGATGTGTTTAGACGCTCGGTTAACGAGATATGACGATTTAAACATTTTTAAAAGTGATTTTCTCCAAACGTGAATTTTTCAACTCCAATTGAATTGTATGCGAAGGATATCGACTCACAGAGCACAAAAATGTATTTTCTATAAGTTTTGGACTTGTAGTTTTGTTTTTAGAGAATTTTGAATTTTGCAAGTTTTGGGGTGTTTAGACGCTCGGTTAACGAGATATGACGATTTAAACATTTTTAAAAGTGATTTTCTCCAAACGTGAATTTTTCAACTCCAATTGAATTGTATGCGAAGGATATCGACTCACAGAGCACAAAAATGTATTTTCTATAAGTTTTGGACTTGTAGTTTTGTTTTTAGAGAATTTTGAATTTTGCAAGTTTTGATGTGTTTAGACGCTCGGTTAACGAGATATGACGATTTAAACATTTTTAAAAGTGATTTTCTCCAAACGTGAATTTTTCAACTCCAATTGAATTGTATGTGAAGGATATCGACTCACAGAGCACAAAAATGTATTTTCTATAAGTTTTGGACTTGTAGTTTTGTTTTTAGAGAATTTTGAATTTTGCAAAGTTTTGATGTGTTTAGACGCTCGGTTAACGAGATATGACGATTTAAACATTTTAAAAGTGATTTTCTCCAAACGTGAATTTTTCAACTCCAATTGAATTGTATGCGAAGGATATCGACTCACAGAGCACAAAAATGTATTTTCTATAAGTTTTGGACTTGTAGTTTTGTTTTTAGAGAATTTTGAATTTTGCAAGTTTTGATGTGTTTAGACGCTCGGTTAACGAGATATGACGATTTAAACATTTTTAAAAGTGATTTTCTCCAAACGTGAATTTTTCAACTCCAATTGAATTGTATGCGAAGGATATCGACTCACAGAGCACAAAAATGTATTTTCTATAAGTTTTGGACTTGTAGTTTTGTTTTTAGAGAATTTTGAATTTTGCAAAGTTTTGATGTGTTTAGACGCTCGGTTAACGAGATATGACGATTTAAACATTTTTAAAAGTGATTTTCTCCAAACGTGAATTTTTCAACTCCAATTGAATTGTATGCGAAGGATATCGACTCACAGAGCACAAAAATGTATTTTCTATAAGTTTTGGACTTGTAGTTTTGTTTTTATAGAATTTTGAATTTTGCAAGTTTTGATGTGTTTAGACGCTCGGTTAACGAGATATGACGATTTAAACATTTTTAAAAGTGATTTTCTCCAAACGTGAATTTTTCAACTCCAATTGAATTGTTTGAATTGTATGCGAAGGATATCGACTCACAGAGCACAAAAATGTATTTTCTATAAGTTTTGGACTTGTAGTTTTGTTTTTAGAGAATTTTGAATTTTGCAAGTTTTGGGGTGTTTAGACGCTCGGTTAACGAGATATGACGATTTAAACATTTTTAAAAGTGATTTTCTCCAAACGTGAATTTTTCAACTCCAATTGAATTGTATGCGAAGGATATCGACTCACAGAGCACAAAAATGTATTTTCTATAAGTTTTGGACTTGTAGTTTTGTTTTTAGAGAATGTTGAATTTTGCAAAGTTTTGATGTGTTTAGACGCTCGGTTAACGAGATATGACGATTTAAACATTTTTAAAAGTGATTTTCTCCAAACGTGAATTTTTCAACTCCAATTGAATTGTATGCGAAGGATATCGACTCACAGAGCACAAAAATGTATTTTCTATAAGTTTTGGACTTGTAGTTTTGTTTTTAGAGAATGTTGAATTTTGCAAAGTTTTGATGTGTTTAGACGCTCGGTTAACGAGATATGACGATTTAAACATTTTTAAAAGTGATTTTCTCCAAACGTGAATTTTTCAACTCCAATTGAATTGTATGCGAAGGATATCGACTCACAGAGCACAAACATGTATTTTTTATAAGTTTTGGAATTGTAGTTTTGTTTTTAGAGAATTTTGAATTTTGCAAGTTTTGATGTGTTTAGACGCTCGGTTAACGAGATATGACGATTTAAACATTTTTAAAAGTGATTTTCTCCAAACGTGAATTTTTCAACTCCAATTGAATTGTATGCGAAGGATATCGACTCACAGAGCACAAAAATGTATTTTCTATAAGTTTTGGACTTGTAGTTTTGTTTTTAGAGAATTTTGAATTTTGCAAAGTTTTGATGTGTTTAGACGCTCGGTTAACGAGATATGACGATTTAAACATTTTTAAAAGTGATTTTCTCTAAACGTGAATTTTTCAACTCCAATTGAATTGTATGCGAAGGATATCGACTCACAGAGCACAAAAATGTATTTTCTATAAGTTTTGGACTTGTAGTTTTGTTTTTAGAGAATTTTGAATTTTGCAAAGTTTTGATGTGTTTAGACGCTCGGTTAACGAGATATGACGATTTAAACATTTTTAAAAGTGATTTTCTCCAAACGTGAATTTTTCAACTCCAATTGAATTGTATGCGAAGGATATCGACTCACAGAGCACAGAAATGTATTTTCTATAAGTTTTGGACTTGTAGTTTTGTTTTTAGAGAATTTTGAATTTTGCAAGTTTTGGGGTGTTTAGACGCTCTGTTAACGAGATATGACGATTTAAACATTTTTAAAAGTGATTTTCTCCAAACGTGAATTTTTCAACTCCAATTGAATTGTATGCGAAGGATATCGACTCACAGAGCACAAAAATGTATTTTCTATAAGTTTTGGACTTGTAGTTTTGTTTTTAGAGAATTTTGAATTTTGCAAAGTTTTGATGTGTTTAGACGCTCGGTTAACGAGATATGACGATTTAAACATTTTTAAAAGTGATTTTCTCCAAACGTGAATTTTTCAACTCCAATTGAATTGTATGCGAAGGATATCGACTCACAGAGCACAAAAATGTATTTTCTATAAGTTTTGGACTTGTAGTTTTGTTTTTAGAGAATTTTGAATTTTGCAAAGTTTTGATGTGTTTAGACGCTCGGTTAACGAGATATGACGATTTAAACATTTTTAAAAGTGATTTTCTCCAAACGTGAATTTTTCAACTCCAATTGAATTGTATGCGAAGGATATCGACTCACAGAGCACAAAAATGTATTTTCTATAAGTTTTGGACTTGTAGTTTTGTTTTTAGAGAATTTTGAATTTTGCAAAGTTTTGATGTGTTTAGACGCTCGGTTAACGAGATATGACGATTTAAACATTTTTAAAAGTGATTTTCTCCAAACGTGAATTTTTCAACTCCAATTGAATTGTATGCGAAGGATATCGACTCACAGAGCACAAAAATGTAATTTCTATAAGTTTTGGACTTGTAGTTTTGTTTTTAGAGAATTTTGAATTTTGCAAGTTTTGGGGTGTTTAGACGCTCGGTTAACGAGATATGACGATTTAAACATTTTTAAAAGTGATTTTCTCCAAACGTGAATTTTTCAACTCCAATTGAATTGTATGCGAAGGATATCGACTCACAGAGCACAAAAATGTATTTTCTATAAGTTTTGGACTTGTAGTTTTGTTTTTAGAGAATTTTGAATTTTGCAAGTTTTGATGTGTTTAGACGCTCGGTTAACGAGATATGACGATTTAAACATTTTTAAAAGTGATTTTCTCCAAACGTGAATTTTTCAACTCCAATTGAATTTTATGTGAAGGATATCGACTCACAGAGCACAAAAATGTATTTTCTATAAGTTTTGGACTTGTAGTTTTGTTTTAAGAGAATTTTGAATTTTGCAAAGTTTTGATGTGTTTAGACGCTCGGTTAACGAGATATGACGATTTAAACATTTTTAAAACTGATTTTCTCCAAACGTGAATTTTTCAACTCCAATTGAATTTTATGCGAAGGATATCGACTCACAGAGCACAAAAATGTATTTTCTATAAGTTTTGGACTTGTAGTTTTGTTTTTAGAGAATTTTGAATTTTGCAAGTTTTGATGTGTTTAGACGCTCGGTTAACGAGATATGACGATTTAAACATTTTTAAAAGTGATTTTCTCCAAACGTGAATTTTTCAACTCCAATTGAATTGTATGCGAAGGATATCGACTCACAGAGCACAAAAATGTATTTTCTATAAGTTTTGGACTTGTAGTTTTGTTTTTAGAGAATTTTGAATTTTGCAAGTTTTGGGGTGTTTAGACGCTCGGTTAACGAGATATGACGATTTAAACATTTTTAAAAGTGATTTTCTCCAAACGTGAATTTTTCAACTCCAATTGAATTGTATGCGAAGGATATCGACTCACAGAGCACAAAAATGTATTTTCTATAAGTTTTGGACTTGTTGTTTTGTTTTTAGAGAATTTTGAATTTTGCAAAGTTTTGATGTGTTTAGACGCTCGGTTAACGAGATATGACGATTTAAACATTTTTAAAAGTGATTTTCTCTAAACGTGAATTTTTCAACTCCAATTGAATTGTATGCGAAGGATATCGACTCACAGAGCACAAAAATGTATTTTCTATAAGTTTTGGACTTGTAGTTTTGTTTTTAGAGAATTTTGAATTTTGCAAGTTTTGGGGTGTTTAGACGCTCGGTTAACGAGATATGACGATTTAAACATTTTTAAAAGTGATTTTCTCCAAACGTGAATTTTTCAACTCCAATTGAATTGTATGAGAAGGATATCGACTCACAGAGCACAAAAATGTATTTTCTATAAGTTTTGGACTTGTAGTTTTGTTTTTAGAGAATTTTGAATTTTGCAAAGTTTTGATGTGTTTAGACGCTCGGTTAACGAGATATGACGATTAAACATTTTTAAAAGTGATTTTCTCCAAACGTGAATTTTTCAACTCCAATTGAATTGTATGCGAATAATATCGACTCACAGAGCACAAAAATGTATTTTCTATAAGTTTTGGACTTGTAGTTTTGTTTTTAGAGAATTTTGAATTTTGCAAGTTTTGATGTGTTTAGACGCTCGGTTAACGAGATATGACGATTTAAACATTTTTAAAAGTGATTTTCTCCAAACGTGAATTTTTCAACTCCAATTGAATTGTATGCGAAGGATATCGAGTCAAAGAGCACAAAAATGTATTTTTTATAAGTTTTGGACTTGTAGTTTTGTTTTTAGAGAATTTTGAATTTTGCAAGTTTTGATGTGTTTAGACGCTCGGTTAACGAGATATGACGATTTAAACATTTTTAAAAGTGATTTTCTCCAAACGTGAATTTTTCAACTCCAATTGAATTGTATGCGAAGGATATCGACTCACAGAGCACAAAAATGTATTTTCTATAAGTTTTGGACTTGTAGTTTTGTTTTTAGAGAATTTTGAATTTTGCAAAGTTATGATGTGTTTAGACGCTCGGTTAACGAGATATGACGATTTAAACATTTTTAAAAGTGATTTTCTCCAAACGTGAATTTTTCAACTCCAATTGAATTATATGCGAAGGATATCGACTCACAGAACACAAAAATGTATTTTCTATAAGTTTTGGACTTGTAGTTTTGTTTTTAGAGAATTTTGAATTTTGCAATCCAAGTATGCCATTTTATTTCTTTTATAAAATGGTATTTTTAGACAAAAATTTTCGAGAATCGTTGGAGCCGTTTTTTAAAAAAATAATTTTTTATATATAAAAGTTTTCTAAAATTTTTCAAAAAAAAAAAAAGTGGGTACCTTTATTATTTTGAAGAAATAAATAATTTACGCATAAAAACGAAATTTAAAAATTTTTCGTCAACCCGTTTTTAAAAAATTGATTTTTCGAATAAAAAAATTTTTAATATTTTTTAAAAATCCAGAAGTGTGTTTTTTGAAAATTTCCTTAAATTTTAATATTATATTTACTTAAACGCTCTTGTATGAAAATTTTCGTTGAAAGCGGGTTAGTCTTGTACGAGATATTCATAAATAAAAAAAAACGTTCTATAACAGGTACCGTTAATAACGGTACAAAAACAATTTTTTTTTTAAAGTTGGCTCTTATGTGTAATACTACTCACAAAAATGTTTCGTTTTTTAATTGATTTTGTATAAAATTTTGCAATATTATGGACATATTTATACCATTATTTAATGACTTGGTAGTTTTTAGTCAAATACTACATTCTAATAAATATAATTAAAGTTCCACAGAATTGAAAAAAAAAAAAACTGAAACATACATTTTTCCCGGGAAACCCAGTTTTTTTTATTTGCATTAAAATTTGTTATGTCTCAGAAATATTGTGTTCAAATTGTAGGTCTATGGATCCAAATTGACCAAGTTATGAGTATTTTAATAACTTCAAAACTACTGCACGGATTCTTTTGAAATTAAGAACACTATTTCTTTCCATATTTTTAAAGATATCAGTGGAGAAATTTTCTTAAAAACATAATATTTTAATATCTATAAGTAGAGGTTGGTTTTGATTAGTTTTTTTTTCAAGGGGTCTTTATTTTCGGGGGTGCAAATTTGGGCAAACTCTTGAAATGCAAGATTGTTCTACATATCCAGCAGTTCAATATTATATAGGTTATGCAATGTTGTGACGTGTTGCGCTATTTTAAAAACACTAATGTTAAAAAAAAAACAACGAAAAAAGTTCTTCAACCCCGCCGTATGAAAAATAGAGTTGTATGCAATTGAATTTTTTTTAGAATACCATTCATACCTTGATTGTCGATGTCCATATCAAAATTTTTCACCAAAATCACTTTGAAGTTAAAAAAAAATTGGAAAACTCATTTTTTATTAAATCGAAAAAAATTCGTGTTTACCCAACAAATAGTCGTTTATTTGTGGGGTGGAGCTTTTCATGGAAAAGGAATGCAACAAACAATAAAATTCGCATTTCCAGCCAGAAATAGACAAGAGTTTCACTCAAGTTCTTTCTGTTATTATTCATATATTTTAACAACTCTTATCATTTGATTTGCTTTAAGTATGAACCAGTTCTGGGGGGGGGGCACCTGATAATATTGTTCTATTAAATGATTCAATTAATTCCATAAACTTCTTCGGTACATACGTGTTCAAGAAATGATAGTAATAAATTTATTGAGTGCCCATTTATTCAATCGAGCATAATAAATCAATATAACCAATAAACACAAAACATTATTAACAGAGGCGGATTTACCAGAAGGCTGAGTAGGCTGGAGCCTAGGGCGGCAGATTTTAGGGGCGGCAAATTTGGGGACCGATCTGTTCACCTCATAGAAGTCAAAAAAAATTTTCCATGACGACTTTCTGATGTCTTGCAGATAGAATTCTGTAAAAAAATTTTCCAATGACTTTTTTCTCCCATTAGTCATTCCACATTCCATATTCTAGACCTAAACAGCAAGTTCGCCTCCCCTCAACTTGTAATCGGCATCTGCGCCTTTTGCCCATACTTTGCATGAGAAAATCCCCTATATTACGTAAGTCGTTTGTATACTAAAATGACTTGCTCTGGGAGCTACAATTTGTCTTAAATAAGAAATTTATCTTGACAGTCCCCTTCGGCTAGTAAGTAATTTTAAACCGTGAATTCAATTGTTTTTGTTTTTTTTTTTATATGAAAATCTAAAAAAAAAATACGCTAAAAAAATTGAACAATTACACGTAACAAATCATATTTTAAACTTCGCTGATTATAATCACGTTCCTTAGAAGTTTTCACGTGAGAATGAGAAGGACTAATGAAGCTATCATATATGTACCTACATACATATTTGAAAAAGTTGAGGTGATTTTACTTGCTAAAAACATGGTTGTACAAAAAAACCAGCGATTTACCAAAGGTATCAGTGTTTTACTGGCGCAAATACAGCAAAGATTCGGGTGAAAACCGTAACTTTTAAAGAGGAATCTCGTGATTTTAAGGGGTTAACCAAATCATTAATTTTACCGAACTAACCCTACCCTACCATTGGTTTAAGTATCCAACCCGTGCTTTCCATGATTTATTTTTTTCCCGGCAACCGAAGATTTTGCCAAAGCAATACGTGATTAGAAGATGATTTTAGCAAAAAAAAAAAAAAAACACAATCGTACAGCAGCGACCTATTCTTTAAGTGTAGAGATTATGTAATTTTTCCAAAGTAATTCGGGATGTTTTCGGAGTGATCCGTTTATCGGGGAAACCCGTGATTTCACTGACGCGACATTGTGATTTTGCCCAAGATTTTCATGATGTTAAGAACAAACCTCTGCACAGCACAGCTGTGGTTTAACCGAAGTGACTCCTGGTTTTCGGGCACCCCATCATTTTAATGCGGAACTCAAACTCATTGAAATAAAATGCACGAAATAAAGCACTTTTATATGTTAGTTTACTTGTAGATTTTAAGAGCTGGCTCTATAAGAATTTAAAAAAATTTGATGTGGACGAAGAGCCGACATTTATGGTAAAATTTATAAAATGAAATTTTCTGCAAAGTTAAATCAAAATCGTTAGAGCCGTTTTCGAATAATTTGCTATAACGTGAAAAATTTGTAATGAGATTTACACTTTCTAAGCGAGATATAAATTAAAAAAAAAAAAAGTGCACGACTGGGGTCGCATGTACTTGCTCTTAGACTAAAAGTAACTCTAATGGTAAAGCTTTTTATTCAAGACAATTAGGAAAACCTTCAAATTTGATATTTCCAAGAAATTTCATAAGTAATTAAGTAGTGTAAAAAAATCTGTTTTTATAATTAATTAAACACCGTTTTAAATGATGTTTTACAAAAAAACCAAGTATACCATTTTATTACTTGTATAAAAACGTGTTTTTAGAAAAAAAAATCGAAAATCGTTAGAGCCTTTTTTTAAAAAATAATTTTTTATATATAAAAAATTTCTAACATTTTTCAAAAATAAGTTGGTATGCCATTTTGAAGAATCAATTAATTTACACAAAAATACGAAATTCAAAAATTTTTCACCAACAGGTTTTCAAAAACTTGATTTTTCAAAAAAAAATTTGAAATATTTTTTAAAAATTCAAAAATGCGTCTTTTGAAATTTTTTAAAATTTTAATAATATTTTTATCTAAACGCTTTTGCATAAAAATTTTCGTTGAAATCGGGTTAATTTTATACGAGATATTCAGAAACCAAAAAAACCGTTCTATGACAGGTACCGTTAATAACGGTACAAAAAATATTTTTATTATTTCAAAAGTTGGCTCTTACATATGTATAATACTATACAAAAAAAATTTAATCAAAATCGTTAGAGCCGTTTTAGAAAAAAAAATTACTTTTCTATTTTTGTTAAACGGCAGGTACCGTTAGTTTTGGTCATACAATTTCCTCTCTAGGGAATCACCAAAAACTGCTAACTACCAAGTTTGAAGAAAATCACTTCACTCGTTTAGGCTGTAGCTCGAGGTATATACAGACAGACAGACAGAATTGCCGGACCCACTTTTTTGGCATTCTCCGTCATCGTAATGTCATGTAAAATTGTTATCTCGAGTTCGATTTTTTTTGCGAATCCTATAGGCAAGGGCGTCAAAAACTGAAGAGCCTATACCTTGAAAACTTGTAAATCCGCCTCTGATTATTAATTCCTTCCCCCCACAATCCTTGATGGCTAAAATTATTAACACACAAATGACACGCAATCTGCAATCGACTGTGATTCTAAATTTCGTGCGATTATAATTCCTTTTGACCAAACTCAAATGCTATTGCATTATTATGAAATTATTCACGATAATAACAATATTCATAATGAGATTGAGCTATAAAGCTAAAACGGTTATAATGTAGATATAGGTTAAATGATATTAATTAATTTATTCCGAAAGACTGAACTTGAACATATTGACTGACGTCATGATGAAAGATACCCTTAAGTAAAATACTAAAGTTTGTTTCTGAATATTGTTGATGGGTTATCGGTCATTTGCTCATGTCCAAGTCCAATAAGATAAAAGACAATTCAGACCAAGTTCACTATCAAGTTGTGTTCACAAGTCGAATTAAAAAGCTATACAAACTCGAAAGTATGCAAACCGATTCTATTGTCAACTCAGCGTAAAACTTTTGTAAACAATTAAAATAAAAAAATCACAAGTCAAAATTATCACGTCACAAAAGTGTCAAGTTTCAGTAGATACACGTAGAGGCAAATGAACTATAAAACTGATATCCCCAACAATTTTACATATTGAAGCCGAAGTCATGAATAGAAATGTAGGAACCTACGATAATTTCTTGGGTAAAAGAAAACTAAAATACGACAAAGTAGTTCAGCATGAATGGAACCCACTCCCGATATGAATCATAAAAGGCTTCAAACTGTAGTGAAGACTCAACCCAGTCAAGCTTGTGACAATCTAAATGACGGAAAAAAAAATTACATTAAACTGCAAGGCTTGCAGAAAAGTTATGAAATATTGTAACATGAATTATTGAAAGAATATCTTAGCTCACCGAAGAAAATCAGTGTGACAACTTTGCCCAAACTCCGGATTCGGATACAATATCGCCACCAGATTTTGAAACTTTCGAAATTCCTCCGCCTCCATTAAAAAAACGTGGAGGTAGACAAGTTCGTGTCCGACAGGAATTGGGTAAAATTTATCAGTGGGTTGGATTGACTGAAGGAGCTGCTAAGAAGGCTTTATTGGCAGAAGCTAGACGAATAAAAAAGGAGGAATATGCATTTCGGCAGGAAAAGCTGAAGCTGCGAAACAAGGCGAAAGAGGAGAAATTATTATTACAAAAACATTTATTAGAGTAGAGGAAAAAAAAAATTCTTATTAAAAAAATTGCATTAAAATATTTTTTTTTTTTTACCTTAACAAATTGTATGAATCTCTGCAATATTTACTTGCAATAAAGGTAATGGAATAATTTAATAAAAACATATTCTTTTTTTTTAATTTCTGACAAAAAAAACCTCACAAAGTCCGGAGTAAAAAAACTATGTAGTCACTTTTCTAATGCACCTTAAAATTTTGTATTCCAAAAAAAAAAAAAAAAATCATGTGTGCAATTCACACGTTGTAGAAGTGAAACCTTAAAAAATCATTTTTCTTGCAAAAAAAAATAGAAAAAATCTACCTACTTTTATTCTATCACCTTCAAATCCATGTTTTTTATATGACAACCTAAATAAATTTCATATCATCTGAAAGCTTATTGTCTTAGCTCAAAATATATATATATCGATCAAGTCTATGAAACATCTTCAAAAAGAGCTAGAATTTTTTGAACTCGATCAATTTCCATCAAAAAAAGCGAAAAAACACGTATTTGTATCTTCTCACACTTTTAAATCCATTTTTTCCCTAACAACCTATACAAATTTTTACACCCTCTGAAAGCTTATTGTCTTAGCTCAAAATATATATATCGATCAGGTGTATGAGACATTTACAAAAAGAGCTAGAATTTTTTAAACTCGATGAAATTTCATCCAAAAAGCAAAAAAAAAAACATTTATTTTTATGTTCTCATGCTATTAAATCAATTTTTTTGTTTGACAACCTATACAAAATTTTATACCAAGTGAAAGCTTATTGTTTCACCTTGTATAATGATGTAGAAATCTTATTTCAAAGATGTCTACAAGAGAAGTTAGAATTTTTTAAAGTCAACCATGTCGAATTTCCAGACTGAGATTACGGTACTTCCAACACTGGTAGCTGGTCATCGTCAACAGATCTCCACAGTTGTTTTGAGGTATTTTAAAATTTTTTTCAATTTAAGTATGTGTAACTTGTAGAGCACGTAACGTTATGTGTGATATATCAAATAAAAGGTTATGTTATCAGCATGCGTATTAAAGTTAAATCAAATTTTTATGTGCACTAGATCAAAAGATATAACGTGTGTTGGAAAAGAACATCTTTTTACCGTTATTTCCGAATTTTGAATATGAAATTAATTGAAATTTTGTACAATTATAATTTATTAAATTACCTATATACAGTACAAATTTCATTCATCTATCTATTAAAACAAAAAAGTTATAACAAGTTGAAGTTGTGTCGCGTTTTCGTTTCACCTTGTTTCAAATCACTACGATACTAAAGAAGTTTTCACTTCAAAAAACAAAAAATTATCGTTCATCTTTAAATTTAAGTAGATTTTAACGATATAGTAGTTTTTTTGAGATTGTCTGAAAAAAAAACTTGATTTTGTGATTCTGTAATGCGTATAATCTCAAAATCCTGACGTGATAAAATATTTTCGACTTCGGATTCGAACCCTGCAAAGCTATAAGAAAAGTTAGTAGATATATGTACTTTTTGTTCCTAGGAGAAACAAACCTGAATCTTAACAAGGCAGTTTATCCAATGGTTTATCACAAATAAAATATTTCTAAGCAGAAAAATAGTATACCTATATAAAATTACAAAACACGTACAAATTTGTTTTAATGTATTTTATTATAGTTTTCTTTACATATTTCACTTTTTAAATATAACGGGAGATGAGATTTTACATTTTCCTTAATTAAGGTGTTTTTTTCGTTCATGCATGTGGGATTTACTGAAAACTGCAGGATTTCAACATTTTTGGTGTTTTTTGTCAAATAGTATCTTAAAATGTGTGTAAATTTTAATTAATATATACAAATTGGGTGTCATTATGATAAATCATTTCATGATAAATAAGTCCTCCAAATTTAAGCTGAATACGAATAATATTTTTATTTTTTTTCTGAGACATGTCCGGGACATTTGGTTTCAGCGACCAAAATAACATTTAATTAGCTAAGTTTGGCCCCTTCACTGAACCAAAAAGGTACATAAAATTAATGAATTTGTACATTAAATTAATGTAAAAATTCATGGCAAATGAGCCAATGTAAAAATTCATTAAATTTACGAATCTTTTTAAGAACAAGTTCAAAAGGGAATGAATCTTTCTTAAAAATTAAGAATAAGTTCTTAAATTTTAAGAATTCTGTTCATAAACAAATTCGAAAAGTTTTGAACATGTTTAAGAAAAGTTTCTTAGATTTTAAGAAAAATTCATACAATTTAAGAATTATTTCTCAAATCTTTTTTTTTTCTTCTATAATTTAAGAACAAAGTTTAAGAAAAGTTTCTTACATTTTATGATTATTTCTTATATTTTATGATTTTTTTCATAAATTTCGTAAAAATTCAAATGAAATTTTGCTTAAATTTTATGAAAAAAATCATAAAAACTATGAATTTTTCTTAAAGTTTTATGATTGTTTTCATTAAATATAATACACTTTTCATTAAAATTTATGCAGTTATTTATATAAATGCATATAATACATTACCATTCCAAGCCTTTAATTTGTTCCTAAAAAATTATATTCCAAACAAACAAACTGCAAAAGAAAACAACCCAAAATCTAAAACAAAAAAATGAAAATTGTTTTTAAAAATAAAAGAAATTATTAAGTTAAAACGTTATAAAAATGTCTTATTGATCACTATCACTATAAATTTCACTATAAATTAATTTAATTTTACTTCTTTAATGGATGCATCATCTGGAAAGATAGAAAAAAGTTTGTATTAGTAAAATGAATATGTAGCATTTGGTTTAAAAAATCGAAATAGCTAGAAGGTTTAATTATCTAATAATTACCTTATTGTAATCGGCACCATTAGACTCTGGATATGAAAAAAAAAAATAAAAAATTGAATAAGTTGGGGAAAGATAAAAATATAAAGAATTTAGGTACCTATGAGAAATGTTGATAATATTAAGTTAAAACAAAATTTGAATATTTAGAGAAATAAAATAAAATGCAACACTTACTAAATTCCATGTTTTGCTTTAGTTTGCAATGACAATTTCAATTGTACAGGATTTGTTGAGAATCGCCTTTAATATGGTTTTTATTTTGTGTTGATTTTTACCCCTTTGCCGGTCCAAAGTTGAAGATTACGTACGTGCCTCCATATTTCACAAAAATATCAAATTACAATTTTAAAATATGCACCTATAACAAAAAAAAGAAAATATATTTAATAAATAAAAGAAAGCAATTTTTAACATTATATGTTTTTATACTTATCTGAGTATATGGGAAAGAGGCAACAGGAAACAACAATATTTTACACTTTTGCAATGTACTTATACTCTTCAAAATTGTCTACGTGGTTAAAATGCTTAACACTATAAACAATATCTTCTTTTATTCCCAAACTTTTATAACTTGTTTCGGCAACGAGCGTCCACTTTGAATATAAGATTTTAAATTTAATCCTCAAAGAAATCTTTCTAAGGCATATATTCAGAACAACAGTTATTATTTTCTAGATTGATGAAAAAGTACATAGACTTTAAGAAAATATACTTAAACACTCAAAACGTAAGAATTTTTTCATTAATTATATGTATACTTTCATAATATTTTTAATGAATTAATTCTTAAATTTTGGAAAAATATGAATTTCGAACATAAAAAGTATGAACAAATTCTTAAATTTTAAGAATAAGTTCTTAATACCGAATACAGGATAACGGTAAAATATTCCTTGTTTTTTGATTAATGAAAAAATACATTCATTTTAAGAAAAAATGAATTAATTCTAAGAAAAAATACTTAAAAACACAAAATTTATGAACTTCTTACAAATGTAATTGTGAAAATAAATTTTTTTTCAATTTTAGAAGGGAAAAAAGTCAATTTTAAAAATTATTTTAACTCAAAATACAACTGAATGGAAAATAATAGTAAATTTCATTCATAAAAGTATGTCCAGATTCTAAGATTCTGCAAAATATTCTTTCAAATTGGAGCTAGAAGTTTATGAATTTATTCATAAACCTTCGTATTTGTTCTTAAAAAAAATTCATAAAAAAATTTTCCATAGGAAAATTTTTATGAAAACTGATTCTTAAATTTTATGAATCTTTCTTAAAACTAAACTTTTTTTTAAGAATTTGTGCTTAAATTTAATGAATTTTTCTTAAAAATGTATGAATTTTGGTTTATGAACGAGATTCATAGTTTTTAAGAATAATACTTTTTTCAGTGTTGGTCAGAAATTTTTTCTGTGGCTGTGTTATTTACGGCACCCGCCATGGAACTTCACTCTCTTCACCGATTTCAACAGAAACAAGGAACCGTAATTATTTAAAAAAAAGAAAATTTTTTGTTGTTTTACAAAAAAAATTTTTTTTTAATTACTTCGATGATTTTTTGTATTTATGTAGCTTCCTTATTTTCACATGCCAATTTATAAATTACTGAAGTAATTTTTTTCTAGCGTCATTTAATTTTTAATCTACGACTGCAGTCAAATGTATTCCTTTTGAAAAATTTATCCCAATACTGCTTTTAAATAATTTATAAAAGTCCCATCAAAAGAAATTGAATAGCGGTAGAGATATAACTTTGCTTTTGAAAGGATAAATCCAAATAAAAGGAAACAACTTAACGTCTCAATTCAATGAATTATATTGAAGCTGTGATAAGATTTACAATCCTTGAATAGAATAAATTAACATGAAAATTACTTATTTGTTTGTATACATATTTCTATACAATAGATACAATCTTATACAAGACTACACATAAAGTTATTGACTAGAAACACTTTAATCAAATATTGGAGTTTCGTTTGAATGTAATCGTCGTAAGCTGCTTCAAATGAAATAAATCACAACAAAAACATTACTGTTAAAAAAAGAGCCAAGTTATTCTATGTTGAAATTATGCTGGCACAAAAAGTATTGAGATATAAAAGTGTACCAAGTTCTAAAGCTTGGGTTCAAATTCGTATCAATAAAATTTTGATTGCTTACTTGACAATTTTTGTTTTAAATACCGATTTTTAAAGTTATTTCAAAAATTTGCCAAGTAAACAATCAAAATTTTATTGATACGAATTTGAACCCAAGCTTTAGAACTTGGTACACTTTTATATCTCAATACTTTTTGTGCCAGCATAATTTCAACATAGGATAACTTGGCTCTTTTTTTAACAGTAATGTTTTTGTTGTGATTTCACTACTTTTTGCAAGGTATGGCTGTAGAATTGAAAATCTCTATACTTGATGAAAATTCAGTGAAAATGGGCGGTTGCCACGCCCCCTGGCTGAAATTCTCAAACTTTAATTTTTTTCCTTTGTATAAACTGCCATCTCTACCATTCTACCAAATTTCAAGATTCTACGATAATCAGAAGTGCTCTATAATATTTGATGAAAATTCAGCGGAAATGGGCGGTCGCCACGCCCCCTGGTTGAAATTCTCAGATTTAAATTTTTTTCCTTTGTATAAACTACCAGCTCTACCATTCTACCAAATTTCAAGATACTCCGATAATCAGAAGGGCTCTAAAATATTTAATGAAAATTCAGCGGAAATGGGCGGTTGCCACGCCCCTTGGCTAAAATTCTCAAATTTTAAATTTTTTCCTTTGTATAAATTACCAGCTCTACCATTCTACCAAATTTCAAGATTCTACGATAATCAGAAGTGCTCTATAATATTTGATGAAAATTCAGTGAAAATGGGCGGTTGCCACGCCCCCTGGCTAAAATTCTCAAATTTTAAATTTTTTCCTTTGTATAAACTATCAGCTCTACCATTCTACTAAATTTCAAGATTCTACGATAATCAGAAGTGCTCTATAATATTTGATGAAAATTCAGTGAAAATGGGCGGTTGCCACGCCCCCTGGCTAAAATTCTCAAATTTTAAATTTTTTCCTTTGTATAAACTATCAGCTCTACCATTCTACCAAATTTCAAGATTCTACGATAATCAGAAGTGCTCTATAATAATTGATGAAAATTCGGCGAAAATGGGCGGTTACCACGCCCCCTGAATTGAAAATCTCAAATTTTCGATTTTTTCCTTTGTAAACACCACAAGTCCTATCACCATGTAAAATTTCAAGTTTCTACGATAGCGGGAAGGTCTCCATAATTTTGATGATCTGTCAGTGAGTCAGTGAGTCAGTGAGTCAGTTACGGTTTTCGCGATTTTTGAAGTCCTTTATCTCAGAAACTACTCATCGTAAGAAGCTGAAATTTTGTGAGGAATTTGGGTTCGGCGAGCTCAACAAATGTAGCGAGTTTGAAATTTCTGGCATCTTTGGTGTGGAAGTTAGAGGGGGGTCGAAAATGGCCTAAGTTGTTTCCTGTAAATAAGGGTGTAGTGCCAAAGTTGCTAGAGAACTTGGCTGGGCACTACCGTGCCCCTTGATTGCACGACTGGGGTCCCACGTACTTGCTCTTATGGTAAAAGTTACTCTAATGTTAAAGTTTTTCATTGAACAAAATAAGGGAAAATTTAAAATTTGATATTTTCACGGAATTTCGTTAGTGGTGCAAAAAAAAAAATCTGTTTTTATAAATAATTAAATGCCGTTTTAAATGATCTTTTACAAAAAACTAAGTATGCCATTTTATTTCTAGTATAAAAAGGAATTTTTAGAAAAAAATTTTCGAAAATCCTTAGAGCCGTTTTTTAAAAAAATAATTTTTTATATATAAAAATTTTCTAACATTTTTCAAAAAAAAAGTTGATATGCAATTTTGAATAAATAATTAATTTACACATAAAAACAAAATTTCAAAATTTTTCACCAACTCGTTTCCAAAAAATTGATTTTTCAAAAAAAAAATTTGAAATATTTTTTAAAAATCCAAAAATGTGTTCTTTGAAAAATTAAATTTTTTTTTAAATAATGATTGTTGAAACATTTCTGTATTAAAAATTTGGTCGAAATCTGTTTTGTCGTTTTTGAGAAATTCATAAATCCAAAAAACCGTTCTATGGCAGGTACCGTTAATAACGGCACAAAAAATATTTTTTTTACTATCAAAAGAGGCTTTTATCTCGAGTTCGATTTTTTTTAAGAATCCTAAACTTGCCCTATAGTACCTTTATCGCAAGTAAAAATAAATAAAGTGGAAATCATTTGTTAAAATTGAAAAGTTCCTAAATTTCTTACTTAGGAAAATTTTAAAAAATTTATTTTTTATAAATAAATCACTTTTAGAGCCCCCGCACACTACAGACTTTCTATCGGCCGATAGTTTAGTCGGGTTGGGCTCCTAGTGTGCGCACAGGCAACCGACTAAACAGTCGGGTCGCTAGGAAACATTTTAGTTTGAAGGCAATTGTGTAGCAAAACAAACCTTTTTTTTCGATCAAACAAACTTTTTGATCGGCCGATACTTAATCGTTGTAGTGTGCGCACTTTCATACATTTTGATACTGATTAAGAGACCGACTAAACTGTCGGCCGATAGAAAGTTTGTAGTGTGCGGGGGCTCTTAGGCCAGTTTTTTTTTTATACTTTGTTAAACCTTAGTTAGTTGAAGAAGATCTTCTTCCACAAAATGAGAATTCATAACATTCAAGAAAATTTGTTTTGTAAGACTAAACTTTTTGAAGAGAAGTTAAAATGCACCACCGACTGCATTCCAGAAACACGAAATAAGTTGTACCTTCGTAAAGTAAGTTAACTAGCTATACCAGCAACCCAGCATCCTTCTCGAAACCCTCGATATAGTAAGGTTAATTAGTTATACTTCATCAACTCAAATACAGAAGTTTCGGCTGGGAAAACTTCCCAAACAAATAAATTTTAGCAAACAATCAAAGCAAACTGCATACACTGCTGCAGGCATTATGCAAACAAGTCATCACAAAGCTAAAAAGTCTAAGGGAAGAGTTTTCAAACATTATGTCTATATATCATAACACATATCGGAAAGTTATTCAATTAAACTTTAAAATAATTTATTAGGTTGTAAAGTATAGGTACTCCTACAAACAGTCTAACTTAACAACGAGTTTCAGGAGTATGGGAGTGCAGATAGATAGTCCTTGTGAACTCTATGATGCAGTCAACATAACAATATGAATAACTTTATGGTATTTGCCTATACTTGAAGTTTGTTTCAGACTTGATAATCATATAAATATTTAAGTTATTAACTTAAGTCTGTTAAGCTATGATTACACGGTCAACGAAATCGGTCAACGCGTTGACTCTCTGACGTCAAGAAAAAAGCCATATTCTCTCTGTCATCTCACCGTCAACGTTCACAGTGTCAATGCATAAAAATTGACTATCACACGATTGACACTATTGCGTCAATTTTGTCCTAAATTACGTTGACGCGCACAGGTGTGTCAAGGTGACGTTTACTTAGCAGTGTCACACTGTTTGACACAAGGCAAAAATTTTAATTTTCCAAAAATATTTAAAAAAAAAAGCGGTGAAAATGAGATTTGAAAAAAGCTCTTATAGTACAGGTAAAATAGTACATAAAATCAAGAAATAAAAAAAAAAAAAAATTGTTCCACTCATGAAACTTGGCAAAAAGTTTGCTTTTGGGATAAGAACCAAGTACAAAAAAAGTCTATAAAAAAAAGTTGGGTGGAAGGGTGTTTTTTCGCGGACAAGAGGGAGCCTAAATATTTGTATAGACTTTTTGAGTTCTTGCTTTCTGTTATAAATTAAAAGTTTTTACAAATTTTCATTGGTGTAACAATTTTTTCCCAGTTTTTGTGGTACTAATTCCAAATTTCATCATTACTTGAAAAAAAAAACACCCTTTTACTCAAAATAATTTTTTACTTTTTATAGATTCTTAATTCTTATACCAACCAAAACTATTTCACCAAGTTTTAAAAATTAATAAAATGTAAGTTAGCTGTTATGATACCTTTCTCACACACAACTTAACCTATCAAAAAAACACCCTTTCACCCAAAATATTTTTAAAAACTTTATGAATCCTTTGTCCCTATTTTATCTTAAACCTTCATCCCAAATTTTGTCAGTGTACCATGTTTTTCACATGGGTTTCGGTTATATTTAAAAAACAAGCACCCTTGTTTTTAATCGGCAATAACTTTTCTTAGAGCAATCGTATTGACTTTATTTTTATGTCATTAGATTCAGCATCAAAAAATACCTTGAAAACATGTGTCATATGATGATATTCAACTAACAATTTTTTCAGTATATTTTTGACCTTCACCCTTTCCCTCTTGTCCGCGAAAAAACACCCTTCCACCCAACTTTTTTTTATAGACTTTTTTTTGTACTTGGTTCTTATCCCAAAAGCAAACTTTTTGTAAAGTTTCATGAGTGGAACAATTTTTTTTTTTTTATAAATGCCTATTTTACCTGTACTAGCTATTAGAGAAAAATTAAACGAAAATTAGTTTGATATGGTTGAATTGAAATGTAAAAAATTCGAGATATACGCAATGCACTTTTAAGATGAAAGTCTTAAATGATTGCTGATAAAATTGTTAAACAAATATAAATGTAAAATAACCAAATTTTTGTCGAAAAATTAGAAAAAAAATTAAAAAAGTTTCGACATTTGATTTAAAAAAAATCGAAATAAAATGTCAATGGCATTGACCGAGAGATGACACGGTCATCGAAAATAGTCAATGCGTTGACCCAAAAATGTGTGTCAACGCGAGTGTCATCGTACCTTTTTTCGTTGACGATCACATGACGTGACACTCTTGGGACAGTGTGTTATGTCATTTTTACGTCAGAGAGTCAACGCGTTGACCGATTTCGTTGACCGTGTAATCATAGCTTTAGTTATCTCAAAAACGAGAGCTGACTGAAATTTTTTTAATTCGGATTCAAAATCAGCACACTAAAATCCATTAGAAAAGTAGATAGATAGATAGATAGATAAATTGATTTTTATTGAATTATAAATTACGAACATGTTTTTACATACTTATTTATACAAAAATCATATAGCATGGCATTTGCCGTCTGCCAGATTGACAATTAACATTAATTCAATTACTGTAATTAGATATTACAATTAAGTTAAAAATGAATTTAATACTACTACTTGAAAATTATAGTGAGTTGCAGTACGAACAATCAAAAGTCTTCATTTATTATTTTTTCTCTATATCTTAACGCAATTTTGCAATATTCATACAGCTTGGCAACATCCATCTCATTTAGTCTAGAAATAACTTGTTCTTCTGATAAAAAGTCACTTCCAAGAATGCTTCTTCTAGTTTCCCTGAGAGTTGGACACCTTCCGACGAAATGTATAACGTCTTCTCTTTCCGCTAAGTTGCAAACACTACACTCCAGTGGTAAATCGGGTCTATGTGGGATAAAATTCAGGTTGAGTAATTCACTCCGAAGCTTGACCATTGTAGCTATCACATTTATCTTGTTTGAGTCACGAAAGTAGTTTCTTTCTGCCAGATTATGGTTCAGCCTACTGTAAGTTGTCCTGAATAAGGAACCGGAAGCTTCAGCTGCAAAATCTGCTCTACACTTTTCATCTACTTTTGATATAACGTCGTACAGGATAGCTTTACTGGTCAATATGTTTTCCACGTTTAAATTAAAATTTGTATTGCATCCTTCGGCAAGACATGACCACTCACTGTACCAGCTATTTTGATCTTGTACCGCTTTCAGAACTACTTTTCTGACCAGCCGGTGTTCAGGCATCTTGAAGACGTTCAGAAGATAGTCCGCTTGAAGCTTCAATGTTTTTATGAACAGAGGGGATAGTCCTGTTTCTAACATAAGAACGTAGTTTGGCGTGTTTGTTGGAAGGCATTAGAAAAGTATACTTTGGTTCATGGGAGAAAGAAATATGAATGTTTAAAGTTAAAGATTAGTTTCTTTATGGTAAGATAAGCCGAAGATATCTCGGAGAAGTAAAGAGATATTGAAAAGATTGAAACTGAATTTGAAAGAAAAAAATAAGTTCTTTCATAAACCGACAAAGAACCCAGCACATTTTGTATGGGAAGAAGCCCCTGATCAAAAGTCAATATGGGCATAAAGAAAAAAAAGTGAACAGTTTTAAGGATAACGGGTTTTTTTCCGATGACTATATTAAACCTTTTATAATGAATAGTAAATCTCTAAATCGTATTTTAGGGTCGCTGAAACCGAATCCGAAGTCCGTTTTGCTTCATCACGTCAGGTTTTCAAGATATATTTTTTTTTATTTTAAAACCTTACAAAAAAAATTATGGAATTTAAAAGCCAAGTATTTCAATTTTGAAAACAATCATTTTCATCAAAAAAAGAAAAGAAAACATGAATTTTTATCTTCTCACATCATTAATTCCATTTTTTTCCCTAACAACCTATAAAAAAATTTGTACCATGTGAAAGCTTATTGTCTCTATGTATATCGATTAGGTCTATGAGACATCTACAAAAAGAGCTAGAATTTTTTGAACTCGATCAAATTTCATTAAAAAAAGCAAAAAAAAACATTTATTTTTATGTCCTCAAGCTATTTTATCAATTTTTTTCAATGACAACCTCTAAAAAATTTATATCACCTTTCATATGACGTATTAAACTTATTTCATAGATGCCTACAAGAGAAGTAAGAAATTTTTACGCCAACCATGTCGAATTTCCAGACTGAGATTACTGGTGGCTGTTCATGATCAACAGATCTCCACTGGTGTTTTGAGGTTTTTCGCAAGTTTCTTGATTTAACATTGTGAAGCTTGTAGTTAGTCTACAGTTATGTGTGATATACCAAATGAAAGGTAATTGTATCAGGATGCTCATAAAAGTTTAATAAAATTTATATCTGCTCTTGATCAAAAGTTATAACCTGTTGAATTCTAAAATTTTATTTTACCGTTATCTCAAAATTGTGTTTACGAAAATGATTGAAACTTCGCACACATTTAGTCGTGGTCATGGTCTATCATTACTCCATATACTTTATTCCTCTATCTGTTTGAGATTTTTTGAACGCTCCAAAAAAAAGCTAAAAATCAAAAACTACCCAAAACTACCCCTAAAAAACAAGGTGTTTGTCAAAAATTCATATTTTGAAACGCAGAGTGTTGGAAAAAAATCCGTGTCAGACCCCTAACTTTTTTTTCCCTCATCTTTTCACTTGGCATCTTTAGAATTGTCAAAAAAAAATTTTCCCTACCCAAAATCATCATTTTGTCATAGCCCCAACAAGTGTGCTTCGTTCAAACAAGACGTTATAGCTTAGTTTCAAAATTTTTTGAGAATTTTTTCTTTAATGCAGTTATTCTTAAGTTAGTCTCATCTAGGTATCTATAGCAAAAAAAATCAATTCTCTAGATTTTAGCCCAAATTTCACCTTTCCGTTTTACCCCTGGTTTACCCTATTAAATGACAGAATTTTTAAAAATCCTTCATTTGGATTAAGCTTTAGGTTATTATCTTTCAAATAAGCTATATAGGAGATTTTTGTATCTCTAATAGTTTATTTTTAATTTTTAATTGAATTTTTTTGCAGCACTGCGAAAGTGCGAGAGTTTTACGCTAGAAAATGGCGTCACTTTTTTGTGGTGGCTGCCATGGTTCATCGATTTATAAGACGTTATCACGTCAAAAAATGGGTTTTTGAGATTTTCTAAAGGGAATATCTAAAAAAACGTGACGTGCTTGGTAAATTCTGACTTCGGATTCAGCATATAAAAATCTTTTGGAAAAGTATAGTTTTATTAAAAAGAGGATTTCCTCTTGCAGACCAGTGTTATAGAAGCATTAGTTTTTATTCACTTCACAGAAAAAAAAAAAGTAAAAAATCCAAGACACTTGAAAAAATATTTGTATATTGTGGTTTTTAAGGTGAAATTAAAAAAAAATAATTTAACAGGAATGTTTTTTGGACAACATTAAATCAATTTAGAATTCTAAGTCAAATAAATAACATTTGAGGCGCAATGCCCACATCAGTGGATTTTTTTTTTTTTTTTAATAATAAATTAAATAGGTCACTGTGGTGTATGCGTACTTTTGTATGTGAATAAAAACCAATGTTTCTTTAATATTTAAACCAAGCGTAGGATAGCGAAAATATAAGTTGGGCTATCCTGAGCTTACGTTGGGCACGGCTTTAAACTAACAATTTTTTTGGTTTCTGATATGATATGAAAAAGGTTTTTGTTGTATCTTTTAAAAAAATATTGGAATAAAGAAAAAAAAAGTTGGGCTATCCCTAGCAAAATAAGCATTTGGCGGTGAAAACTTCACATAAACATTGATACAGCGGTAGCTATACGCCGCTGGACATGACCCTCACTTTTCTTTCACCGTATTGTTATTTGTCATGTTTTATTTTATAAATTCAAGTAGTGCTTGTGATATAATAACCCTATATCAATGCAATTAGTAATTAAAAGTAAGTATTAATTTTTTTTTTTTTATTCCAGGTTTAAATTAAAGCTCCACAATTTACGCAAGACAAAATTTAACGTTTGTGTTTTTCAATTCAGTTAATTAATCAGCTTTTTTTATTTTAAATTTATATAAAAAGATTTTAAAATCCTCGTCAAAAATTTTACCTCACCACAGTTTATTGTCATTTTAAATAATTTCTTTTATTGCTTGAAATTCCAGGTCCTTCAATCACACTCACATGTCAGAGCTGTCGCTTGCAGCATAATATTTATTGCATAATTATTTCATTTATTTTTTTTTTATTTTCTCTCTCAAATAATAGACAATGTTTTTTATAATACCCTCAAGTGGTATTTTTGTATATCAAACAATGGAAAATAAATCCCCATTTTTTTGGTTATATTTAATAAATTTCAATTGAAATTTCAAAAGAAAGAGATTCTTTGCAAAAAAAAAAAAATAAAATACATTGAAAAGGATGCACTTTGTATTTGCGTGCACCTGAAGCGGCTTAATTGTATATGTATAAAAGAAGCAGGAGTTCAGTTGCAGGCAATTTAAAAAATACAAAACAAAAATAACGCAAATTGCGGTTATTGAAAAACGCATCATATATGCTTTTTATTTCCACAAAAATCATGAGTATTTTTTTTTTTGCATTTTTATCTCTTGCGTGAATTTAAATAAAACAAAAAATCAAAAAAATATCTCACACAATGAAGTTTCAAAAAAATAACAAGCAGACAAATAGATCTCTAAATGTCAGTTTTGCCTTTATCTACTTTTGTGTCAAATATTTTTTTCTCCGAATTCGAATACAGCCAGCTTACACAAAACATTGTTAAGCGCTCGACAACATTTTGAATAGGAAATGAAAAAGAGAAAAAAAAAACAACAACAAACTTTTCAATATGGCACCCCTCAGAGAACGACATGCAATTTGAACACTGTTGTGTATTATGTCTCTCTATCCTCGTGAGAATATATCCTGCTAGCTATATTCCCACCATCACACCACCACCGACAACAGCGCCATAACCAACCTCAAGCTCGTTAAAATGTGTGTAACAGAAAGTACAAGCGACACGCAAATTAAAATACCGGAACACCACCCATTCATGGTCTCCCTCTCGGGGATTTCATTCTTTGTTAGCCTTGAAATGGGGCCATCCATGAGATTCCAAGGTGTATATTCTACTTTTGAGTTTGAGTTGGAGACGAACCGACCGACGCACGACGACCGACATGGCTGGGAATGTTGGCTGCCGGTATATTTGCATCAAGTGTCCTAGTTGAATTGTTCGTTAGGGGGTGGATGGGACAGATGCGACAGAAAAAATATCCCTAATGCTGAACGGTAGATGGTGGCACTGGCTGTAGGATGTATCAACTGAGTGCTGATTAGGAAATACAAACTGAAATTGAAAAAAAAAAAAACAGAAGAACAAAGACCATTGGATTCTGTGAAATGGAGAAAGGGGATGAGTGTGTTTGCTAAACCTTTATATGGAATTGGATAAAATGTCTCTATAGATGTCCTTATTTTCAAGATAAGAAAGGATGACGTTTTAGGTACCTACTTTCTTTTATAAATGCATTTTTATAAGAAAAAAAAAATGGAGGCGACCAAAAAACTCACAGGTGTTCAAATCTCAAAAAAAAAAAAAAAAACACCTATTGAAAGATGTTGATTTCCTTTAAACTCAGCTTTTCCGATGAAAATTTAAAACCAACAGATGCTAACCTGCCAGAAGCAACAGATTTACAACTTCTTACAGCTTACCGCCGATAAAAGATGAGCGATTGAATGACTTAAGAACAACAAGGCGGTAGAACTTACCGAGTAACGACATTTCCGTAAAATCGTAACAACTTACAAACAGTGCCATCGATCTCGAGCTATTAATGTAGCCTTTTTTTTAGCAAAGCTATTCGCAGTAGAATTTCCCAAATATCAACACGAAGCAAAAATTTGTATGCACACACCAAGAGGAAGGAAAACGTAATCTTAGCTTAAATACCTTTAAAAAAAAAAACCGTTAGCACGATTTTCGTAGCATGAAAATTTGTTTGAAGCAAACTCGTGACGAGAATTTTTCGGCATTTTTCTCAACCATTTACTCTTCAGTATTTCGTCAGCATAACCCGATAAATAGAAATTAAATTTTTAAAGAAAAAAAGAAAACATTTCTTAGCCGCCGCACCACCGCGGTTTGGTGGAAAATTTTGACGCACGACAGCCGCAGATTAGCCACACGCTTTCATTTAATAGTATATGGAAAATTGCTCCACTCCAAACAAATAATTTGGATTGAAAAGTAAAAAAAAAAATAGTCGACGAGAATGATTCGAACCCGGGTACGCAGAGCACTTTGAATTAGCAATCTAACGCCTTCACCACTTTACCCCCTAGTCGTGTTTGTCCCGAGTAAAAATGAAATTCCGCTGCACCAACGTTGCACCATGTCCGCTCGGGTTTTTGATAGCCGCACCACAGATAGTGTTGCCAGGACCGGCTTATAGCCAAACCGGCTCCTTCTAATTCTGATTTCCGCTTTATCAAAATTTGGCTCCTTAAGTTTTCAATTTGGCAATTTTTGGCTCCTTCAAAATTAAAAACTTTTATAATAAAAGAACTTGATTATTATGATCACGCTTTAAAAGTCTTCGAAGTAGAACTAAACTTCTTCGAAGTAGAATCTGACGTCTTGCTGAAAAGCGGAATTGTGAATGTACCTACTTCCATTTTCATTCATATACATATGAGGCGTTCAGAATTATAATGGGTCAAGTCCACTTGTCTTTAGGTTGGATGTTTTAAGGTCTTAAAAATTTAGGGTTTTGTTTCATGTCAAATAATTAAATTAAAGAAAGACATTTTGGAGATATAGAGCTATCGATCTGTGGAACATTTATTTCAAAAGTTCCTTTAGTTTCTGAGAAATAGCTTCTCAAAGTTCAGAGTAATGCACAAATTTCAAATGGACTTAACCCGTTATTATTCTGAACGCCTCATATTTTGTTTCCACTTTTCCACAATGTAGTAGGTATATTTGTTTTGTCATTTATTACTAAAATAATAATTAAAGAATCTAACTTGAAGTCTAATAAATTTAATACAGAGTATTATTTCTTTTTTTATTTTTTTTTTTTGTTTATGTTATCACATAATCTAAGTTAATTTGAAGTTGAAAAAAAAATGATGAAAAAAAAAATGGTACAAAACACATTATATATTATGAGTTTTTATGAACAATTTTTGAAATTGGCGATTTTTGGCTCCAAGAATTCTAAAATTCGGCTCCTTGCCTCTAAAATTCTCTGGCGACACTGACCACAGCTGCACCGTTTTCAGACATTTCTATTGCGTCGCAACACGCCCGCACCATGATCAAAAATTCTATTCTCGTACTTTTACAAATGTTTAAGTAGTGCTGGAAGTTATTTTGACTTGAACAACAAACTGCAAGCTCGTATCAACATGACTCGGTGGTCGAGTGGTTAAGGCGTTGCACAGTGGTCCAGAACTGGTATCCAACACGAATTTATTCAGTTTCTGACTTATCATAATATTACCCAAACACCTTATAAATCTATTGTTGGATAGCTAGACTATATAATAACGCTTAAATTAAGTCACTCTTGTAAGTATTTTAGTAGTACGGCAACTCTAAAGATAACAAAGTGTAAACATTTTGTTTATTATCCAAAAAAAGAGTTACAATCTTTCGCGGATTACTTAGAGTAATTGAATGTTTATTTGTGCAATTTTTTGAAGTTGTACTTCTTATGGGAGGTTGGGTATGAAAATTTACTTTTTGACAAGAATGTCAAAGGGATTATGACGCGATCACCCTGGGTAGCAGGGCTGTCGTTTCACCTTTAGAGTAGGCAGTACTTTAGTATTTAAAAATGCAGTACGCCGCAGTACGGCAAACATAAAACACACAACACGTTGCAAGTTACATGTTTCATGTGGCAAGTTGCATGTGGCAAGTCGTATGTGGCAAGTTGCATGTGGCAAGTTGCATGTGGCAAGTTGTATGTGGCAAGTTGCGTGTGGCAAGTTGCATGTGGCAAGTTGCGTGTGGCAAGTTGCATGTGGCAAGTTACATGTGGCAAGTTGCATGTGGCAAGTTGCATGTGGTAATTTCCATGTGGCAAGTTGCCAGGGTTGCAAAAAGCCCCACATTTCAGCTCAGCTCACAGCTCAGCTCAAATTTGAGCTAGGTACCATAGCTTAGCTCATTTGAGCTGAGTTGAAAGTGAGCTGAGCTGAAAGTGAGCGCCCCAACTTCCAACGCCTATATCTCGGAATTTTGAAGAAAATGAAAAAAAATTTTTTGATGCCAAAAGGTAGCGGGGACTCTAACCTACATTTGGGTACAACTCTCATCCCTGTAGGTCCACGCGTTCTCAAACCGGGAGAGCTTAAAAGTAAAAAAAAAAATAGGCACGATTCTGAAAAAATAAGCATGATGTGGCGGTTTAACATTTAAGGCGATTTTTTAAAAATCTGACAATGTGCAAAGCGTAGGCCCATGACACAAGCTATCATTTGGCATCACTCCCAAAAATTACTCTCAAGCGGTTTAGCTTCCAGGAGCGTTTAAAGATTCGGGGATTTTTCGAAAAAAAAAATTTACCCCAACTTTCAAAACTGATTTTCTCGGAATTTTAAAAAAAGTCGAAAAACCGGATTATGCCACTATCGGGTAGCTGAGAATATAAGCTTTCATATGGCACCACTCCCCTGTCTCTAGATCAAAGCGTTCCAACGCCTATATCTCGGAATTTTGAAAAAAATGAAAAAAATTTGTTTGATGCCAAAAGGTAGCGGGGACTCTAACCTACATTTGGGTACAACTCTCATCCCTGTAGGTCCACGCGTTCTCAAACCGGGAGAGCTTAAAAGTAAAAAAAAAAAATAGGCACGATTCTAAAAAAATAGGCATGATGTGGCGGTTTAACATGGAAGGCGATTTTTTAAAAATCTGACAATGTGTTAAGCGTAGGCCCATGACACAAGCTATCATTTGGCATCACTCCCAAAAATTACTCTCAAGCGGTTTAGCTTCCAGGAGCGTTTAAAGATTCGGGGATTTTTCGAAAAAAAAATTTACCCCAACTTTCAAAACCGATTTTCTCGGAATTTTAAAAAAAGTCGAAAAACCGGATTGTACCGGAATTTTTTTTTTTTATGATAAAAAAAGAAATATTTTACTAAAAAAATAGAAATATATTTACTATCAAAAACACCAAGAGAAAAGATCACGAAAAATTATCTGTCTTATTTATAAAAATATCTATGTGTTAAAATAATTCCATTAATAACTAAAAACTTAAGCTATGGTGTTTTATAAAAGTTTAAAATATCTTCATATTTCATTATACTTTCCAAATAAAAATCAATGTATCCTCTCACCCATCACAGCTCAGCTCAGCTCACTTTACCTTAGCTCACCCAACAGCTCAGCTCAGCTCACCGACAGCTCAGCTCACCCAACAGCTCAGCTCAACCATCAGCTCAGCTCACTTTCAGCTTAGCTCAAATGAGCTGAGCTATGGTACATAGCTCAAAAGTGAGCTAGCTCAAAATTTGAGCTGAGCTGCGAGCTTTGTAGCAACCCTGCAAGTTGCATATTGCTACTACTAGTGCTAAAGCACACACAATCCTCATAAAATTACCATATAGCATATTTTATGCGCAATTTGTTTACTTTCGTTAAGCATATACCGTACGTTCTGAACCGCACAACATGAGTAAATTTCACAGATTAAATTTAAAACTACATGGACGCAAGGAGGATGAAAGAATTAATTTATTGTTCACTTGATAAAAATGTTAAAAAACGAAGTGTGGATTAATTAATTTAATAATAGAAATTAAAAATATCAAATGAAATTCATTTATATATACTGAATGAGAAGTATAACTTCAGTCGCGTGTACATGTGTACACACACTCTTTTTTTTTTGTGTTTTCTTAATGCCTTAAACATTATACCTATCACAAAAAACAGTTGGTAAATGTTATATAATATTATTTTTTTTGTTGCATACTTGTGAAAGTGTATTTTAAGAAAAGTAAAAACATATCTAGCCCTATAAAAAATTGCAGATCATTGCAGACATTAACTACTTTTGAATTAGTTAATACATATATTGAGCAATATAACGGACAAAAAATTTGAGTCCCCGCGTTGCCCCAGTATTTTATTTGATTTTTTTCAGAAATTGCTCCTGAAATCAAATATTTGGAATTGTTTAAAGAATGGCTTAAATTCAAAAATTTAACTAGGAGAAAATGTGTTAAATCATTGGAATTACATATTTATAATACTAAGTACCTAAAAAACGCGGATGTACAAAATAAAATAGAAATGTTTGTGAAAAATTTTGAATTCCGTTGGAAAAAGCCCAACAACTATAGAACGAGATTTTCGGAAGTAAATAAAACATAGCTTGAATCAATAATGAAATTTTCTGACAATGGAGCTAAGAATATTCAACCTAGACCCTCAAAAGCTGCAAGAACATAAAAAAAATCTGTGTTTCTGGTACTAAGAGTCAAAAAAAAAGTTCAAAATATCGTTGCTTACAATTCATTGCAAGAACTTTCTCGTGCAACCTAATCTGCTTTATGGATGATTGGTAAGCGAAATGCCGCTCATATAGTTAAAGAAATTGTAGAAAAACCAATGACATCTGTTAAAAACGTGGGTGCAGGTATTTCAAAGTAAGGGTTTTCTTAAATCATGGAAAAATGATAGGTACCTAACAAATTTGGAGATATAGACTTACTCAAGAAGAATTTTTTCTTAGAATACACCTTGCATAGGCATAAATTGATTTGGGGGTATTTCCACCCCCCCCCCCAATGATCCTCCCCTGCTCCTGTGTTGCCACCCGAACTAAATATAAGTAGGTATAAAGTTGCAGTTCGATACGATAAAATTAGAAGTAGACTACAATCAGTTGGGGGTATTTTCCGATCCTCCAATGCCCCTCCCCTAGATACGGACCACGAAAAAATTGTTTTTATCCGAACTAGAAGTATTTACAAGTTTTAATTCGATAGGATATTTTAAAGTAGGCTGAAATTGATTTGGGGTGTTTCGAGCCCCACTGCCCCTCCCTTAGGTCCGGACCACAAAAATATTGTGATGTGTTGTCATCTAAACTACATACATATAGGCACGAAGTTTCAGTTCAATACGAAAACTGGAAGTGGGTCAAAACAGGCTTCCAAGATTTTATTACATTGCTAGTTTGTGAGTTACTTTGTCATTTACAAATGAAGCTAATTAAAGCGTATTAAAAACATCGGATTTGTTTTGTTATGGCAAAATGCAACTTCTATTAAATAAAAGGATACTATAGCTACGGTGACCATATTTCTGAAAGCCAAACCCGGGACGGATAAAAAATTCGTTGGATCGTTTTGAAAATATTGATTTTTCAAAAAAAAATTTAAAATATTTTTAAATGAGTTTTCTAGTTTCTCCTTTTTTTGATATTAAGATTTCCTAAACGATTTTATGGGAGCGTTTTTGTTGAAATCATTTAAGTCGTTTACGAAATCAGAAATCAAGAAAGTGGTTTTTTAATAATGTCTGTTAATAACTTCTAAAAAAATATTTTTTAATCAAAATCGGGAGAGCTGTTTTTTAACATTTTTATTTAAAAAATGGTTTTGAAAATGTACCTTAAGACAACTTTTAACATGTCCTTAAAAGTTTTGAAACTTTAATGGCTTCTTTACTCATCCATTATGTTGTTCTTTATTCGAAAACATTTTTCCTGGTGTACCAACCTGACAAACAGAAGCTGGAACTAAATAATTGACGAACATTTAAAAAAAAACTAAAGCCTAGTCTAGAGGCAAAACGAAAATTTTCATACAAAACCAGCACAACGAAATCGTAAACGAAAATTTTGCTTTTCGTTGCACAGTACGCAGCTTAGGCAACGAAATTCTTACCTGTGCTAGAATATATGGATAGTTTTTAATCGTTTTTTTTTTTTACTTTGGAGACTTAAAAAATTTTTCGTTTTGCTTCAGCAGCGTACTAGAAAAATTTTAATTTCCAACCACTGTTTTCTTGTTTTCCGTACAAAGTTTTTAAAATATTGTATACAAAAATCAGAGAATGTGCAAATACGGGACAATCACGGGACAAATTGCAAAATACGGGACACTTATACGTCCCGAGTTTCTTAAATAAAAACCCGGGACAAGCTGTAGAAATACGGGACAGTCCCGGGTAAACCGGGACGGATGGTCACCGTAACTATAGCACATGAATTTATGCCATTTTGTGAGGTTCTTACACAGTCAGGAATTAATTCGCGTTAAATGTGCATTCTGGACCACTGTGCGTTGGGTTGCTAATTCAAAGAGATCTTTTCAATCCAAAATTATTTATCATAGTGCAGTGAATTTTTAATACAAAATGAAATGGTGCGGCGGTGGTGCGGTGAAATTTTCCGCCAAAATGCGGTGGTGCAGCGGTCAAGATTTTTTTTAAATTTTTTTCTTTAAAAATTCAATTTTTATTTATACTAGTTTGTTGTTTGTGTCAAAATAATTTCGAAGACGATTTAAACATTTACATGAGTACGAGAATAGAATTTTTGATCATGGTTGTGCGGACGTGCGTGGTGCTGCGGTTTAGAAATGTTTGATCATGGCGCGGGTGTGGTGTGGCGGAATTCCGTTTTTACTAGGGCATCGAAAAACATCGAAAGCCTTATTTTAATTGCTTAGAACTTACATTTAAGGTAAATTAGTAAATCAAAACGCTTTTTTTTAGGGATAACAAATTTTCTCCTAAAAATTTTGGTCAAATGAAGACATGATAATGAACCAACCCAACGATTTGAAAATGTACATTCTATTTTATTTTATGAAAATGGTATTTTATTGACTAATACAGTTTTCCACTGGTTAATTTACCTATACTATTGTTTATTTTGTAAACTGAAACTTTTTCATGTAAAAAAAACTTCCATTTCACTTCGAATTTTGTTATTGTTTTAATGAAAAATCTGCAGTGTTGCAGTGAACAGAACATACATTGTGTATCAATTTTGTTTTTTTTTTTTTTTTGTTTGTCCATTTCTACATCTCAAATATAAATCATATAGGAATGAGGACAATAGGTATAGTGCCACGAGCGAACTAGAAACTTCAATGTTAGCCCTTAGGTTATAGTTTAGTTATTCCATTCATGAAATAGAACAAGGAAACCATAGCGAATTTTAGTTGCTGCTTGCATTTTTTATGAGTTCCAGTTTGTTTTGTCGTAACATTTTTATTTATTTATTTTCTTTTTTTTTAAAGGAAAAAAGAACTAAAAATGAAAGTCTATAGAATTTGAAAGTGGATATGTTAACAATTTATGCTGACATTGATATTCCAGCATTGTAGATGTTTGCTTCTGAAAATGTGTAGGTTAGGTATATCTAACAGGAAAACAGATTCTGTGTGTTTTTGGTTTCACGTGGAAGCTGGTAGAGGTGAGTATTATTTGAACTTTTGATATGTGAGTGTAAAATTCTATACAAACAATTTATTCAAATGCCGGCAATATAAATGGATATTTTAAGTGAGATCCTTTTTATTCACATCATGTATTGTTAACGGTTTTACATAATCGATTTTTGTTTTTAATGTAAAATTGGTTGTTTTTATTTTGTTTTGTTTTTGGGTTTTTAATCGGAATGTGGAGTTAAGTTCTTCTTCCATAAAATGTTGTAAGTTTTTTACTTGCTTTATAGGTTATGAGACAAGCTTAAATTTAAAAAAGGGCTAAAAAACGAATCTTTTTACCTAACCGAAGTTAGACTCTAGACGCAGGGTTGCAAAAATATCAATTAAAAAAATGTACTTGAAATAAAAAAAAAATATTATTTATTGCAAATAAAAAAAAAATTTGCATTGAAAAAAAAAATATTTATTGCAACTTAAAATATTTTGCATTAAAAAAAAAAATTGTATTGCAAATGAAAAAAATTTCCATGGAAAATAAAATTTTTATTGCAAATAAAAATATTTTGCATTGAAAAGAAAATTGTATTGCAAACAAAAAAATTTCTGCATTGAAAAAACAAAAAAATCAATGCATAAACCAAGGAAAAATTAAAAGTTAAAAAAAAAAATTAAATTTTGAAAAAAAGCTTTTTATACCATTTTTGGTTACTTTTTCTAATTTTAAAAATTGTTTGTTTTTCCTTGGCTTATCTTAAATTTAGACGATATTTTTCAATAAAATTATCAAATAAACTCAAAAGAATTTGATTTTGCTCATAAAAAAGTTACAAGAAGTAAGTCATTTAGACCTGCAGAAATATGGTGTTTTATTTCATCTCAAAAGTTCAAACCCTCACAACAGAAAAACTGCTTAATGAATAAGTCTGAAACATTGCATACTAATTACAGGTATATGAAGCTTCAATAATTAAGCCTCAGTTTAATCTTATCACCCATAGAAATAAAATAGCGGTAAATTTTCTAAAAAACCGTAAAAATGCCTATTTTGATAGCTTTTCTAAATTAATCTCAAAAATAAGAAAACATTTTGTTTAACAAAGCAAACTTAATTCCTTTGTAGAGAATTAAATGAAGTTTTTAAATGTGTCCTTGAGATATTTATAGTTGTTGAGATATTGATAGTCAAAGTCAAAAGTATGGTTTTTGGTTTGATGACTTATATTGCAGTTTACAAAAAATCGTAGAAGTTTGAAACAAAATGAATCTTAAAGCCAAATAAATAGCCTTTCTAAAAATAATAATCATTTTATCAGAAAAAATTTTCCCACTTTCTTAGGGGAACAGTAAAAACAAAAAAAAATTGGAAAATTTTGGTTTTCGAACAGTTCCAACAATTTAGCTATTTTACCGTTAGAAAAAAAATATTTTAACATTTAATCCTGAAACTAGGAGAATAGAGCTTTCACATGCTTTTTATTTTGTCATGATGCGATCATTTTTTACTGAGATACAGCCTATCAAAAATCACTAAAAAAATCACGATTTTTTTTAGTTCCCTTCATTTTTTGGGCTAGTGTATTTAATGCACAAATTTTACATTTAATTTTTTTCAATACAGAACATTTTTTGTTTTCAATAAATTTTTTTTTAATGCCAAATATTTTTATTTGCAATAAAAAATTTATTTCCATTGATAATTTTTTTCATTTGCAATAATTTTTTTTTAATGCAAGATATTTTTAGTTGCAATAAATAATTTTTTCCAATGCAAATATTTTTCAGTTGCAATAAATATTTTTTTAATGCAAATTTTCAGTTGCAATAAATATTTTTTTTTTCAATGGAAATTTTTTTTATTTGCAATAAATATTTTTTAAAAAATTTGTAATGGAGAGCAAATGCATTAATAATGAAATGAATTTTTACAACCCTTAATCAAGTATATGCAATAGGGTGATCCATTTTATTGCTGTTCCCGACCCAAAAATTTGGTTGCATATAAGTTTTTTCTATTACAGACTTCAAATTTAAGCTGTTCTTTTATAAAATATCACTAGTTTATTGATATTTTTTTTACAGATAAATTAAGTTTACTTAAATTTTTATTAAAGTTAAAAAAAAACCAGAGTTAATCAATGAAATGTGAGTTACTCAAAGCGAAAAAAACATGCAAATTATTTGTTCCTAATGAACTTTACTACATTTTTGAGTTAGGATCGATCGAAGTTGGGAAAAAAGGATTCGATTTCTGGCAAAAGTAGATCTTTTATAAAAAAAATATTAATATAAAATAAAATACACTGGTCTGCAAGGAAATCCTCCTTTAAATAAAACTATACTTTTCTAAAGGATTTTTGTATGCTGATTCCGTATCCGAAGTCAGAATTGATCTAGCACGTCACGTTTTTTAGATATTCCCGTTAGAAAATCTCAAAAACCCGTTTTTTTGCTGTTTTCGAACAAATATTTTGGCATAATGTTATATTTTTCAATTAAAATTGTTACGGTTTATAAAAGAACTTATTTTTTTCTTTCAAATTCAGTTTCAATCTTCTCAATATCTCTTTTCTTCTCCGAGATATCTTAATTTAAGTAAGTTTAGTAGGTTTGGCATATCTTATCATAAAAAAAACTGATCTCTAAAAATTAATATATCTTTCTCCCTAGAACAAAAATATACTTTTCTAATGGACTTTAGTGTGCTGATTTTGAATCCGAACTAAAAAAATTTCGGTCAGCTCTGGTTTGTGATATATAGTAGTTTTTATTGAGATTTTCTAAAAAAATTTTGATTTTGTGATACTTTAATGCGAATATCTTAAAATCCTCACGTGATAGAATTTTTTTGACTTCGGATTCTAACTCAGCACATCAAAAACTATAAGAAAAGTATACTATTGTTTCTAGGAGAAACAAATCTGAAGCTTTACAAGGCAGTTTATCGAATGGTTTATTACATAAAATTACAAAACACGTAAAAATTTTGTTTAATGTATTTTATTATGGTTTTCTTTACATATTTGACTTTTTAAATATAATAGGCGTTGATATTTTACATTTTCCTTAATTAAGGTGTTTTTGTTCATGTTGGATTTACTAAAAAGTAAAGGATTTCGATATTTCTGCTTTTTTTATAAATCAGTATTTTAAAATATGAATGAACATTGTAAAAGGACATATTTGGTGTCAATCGATAGGCCATATTACGAGAAATAAGTCCTCCAAATTTGAGCTCAATGCTACAAATAGTTTTAATTTTGCACGAGTTCAAATAAATCTAAAAGGTTGATTTTTTAGAAACTACCCACATTTTTCAAAAATCATTTTTACAAAAATGGTACCTGATAGAATTTTTCAGAAACCAGATTAAGATTCATGAAAGTCTAATCTTTCATAATATCAAAAAATTATTTGAAGGAGAAAAAAAAAGTTAAATTTTGCAGACCAGTGATATTAAAGTACCTATTACATCTTTAAAAATCTACAACATTCTTTTTTCATAATTTTGTACATAGTCAAATAAATACATATTTAGAAAATTGATGAACAACAATTTTATTTTCCTCTTATTTTTATCTTTAACGAAAATAGTTCAATTTGGATAAAATTCTGTACAAATGTAGGTACGTAATTGTATTCCAAGAAATAGTCAATAGTCAGATTGTATTTAAAGTGAAAAGGTCTGTTGCAATAGTTTTTTGTGGGCTGCTGATCACGATGACGATCTGAAGTTTTTCAACCTAAATTCTCACGAAAATCATATTACAAAAAAAGCCCGAAAAACGTACTTTTTTTTTGTAATTATTTTCTTGATTTTTGATAAACAAAATTCAATCAAAATGAAAATAATTGATAAAGTTTTAGGAAAGCACGTTTTTTGTTAAAACCTGATGGCAGGTAGAAAACCATGCTATCGTCACGCTATAAAAACATACAAAAATTAAACAAGAAAATACCAAGGTCGATTTTCACAATTATTGCCAGAAATGAGGAATTTCTATGTATAGATTTTAATCCAGTAAGAATAGATGAAAAATTGTCAAAGAAAGGAACAAAGATATTGAAAATTTTGTATCAGTAATTTTCATTTTCTTGATTGAAAATTAGGCCACTTTTGAAAGCACACTAAAATAGTGATATTGCTTTCACAGGAGGAGAAATATACATAGGTACATATAAGGAAATATATAAAAAAATGTTCATTGGGTGAAATTTTGGAAAACGGTCCAGAATATCTCTCCAATATATCCCTTATTCAAACACACTCCTAGGATAAATCAGAATCTTAATGTTTGCGAATAGTGAGGGTCTTCTCGATGAGGACCTGAAAAATAGCAATGAAAAAAAGTAAATTTGATTTTACACTGAAATCGATCACCATGACTACACTAACGTGTATCTTAAGCTCTTTATTTAAAAATAATCTAAAATTTATTTTATCATATTTAAGCTATACATATTTCCAACAAATTTGTCATCAAACGAAAAGCAATTTATCGCCAAATATCCAAGCTTTTCACTTGATGAATATATAATTACAAGTTCAACAAACCAATAAATTAAAGTCTTCTCCCAAAGTCTCAAATCTGGACAAATCTCAAAAACTCTCTCATTTCCACCTTTTTTTTGTTATTGTAGTCAAAGTCAAAAATTATAAAATCCAAAGTCATCCTCTTTTGTTCTTGAATTGCTTTTTAGAATTTATAATTCATCACTTGCAGAATTTATAAATCTTCAATTCTGAATATAAATCATTTGAAAAAGCAACCTTTCAAAAAAAAATTCCCTCCATCATCAAAGCAGTCTTTCTCTCAACTAAGGCATTTTTGTTTTCGAAACCATTATTGTTTTTCCCTCCAAAGAATTAATGCTAGGAATTTTAGGATGAAAAAGTTTATGATGCGCAATGGTCTTTATTCTTTTCCCATTTTCTCCTGAAAATGATTTACTTTGAAGAATTCCTTGACAACTGACCGTATAACCATCGTTTTAATTCACCATCCCTTAAATCATTTGCAAGTTACCTGAATTGGAAGGCTTTTCTATGATTTTGTTTCATTTCTTCTTTGTTTGCCTTCTTCTTATGTTTGGTGTAGGCGACTGTTACTTCCTATATAAGACTTCTTCTAGGTGAAATCCTTAAGTAAGGATAGCAAAAAAACCTACCCAAGTCTTTGAGCCACAAAATCTCTGTTCTTAAGTCCTTACTAACAACACAATAACTCCCACAGTCACCCTTGTAAATCGCTTTTCAGTTAAATGAGCCGTAAAACTCATTCGACTGAAAAATCACGTGGGTTAGGGCGGGACGATAGGTTCTAGCAAATTTATGAACGAAACGAACAAAAAAAAAAAATAAGAAAGAAAATAAAACCTTCAAATAAATACAATCAGACGTATATAAGTTGGAATAAGATTGATTAGGGTGAAAGATTCAGCTAGAAATGTAGGTCATAAAAAATAACGTTAACGTGGGAAGACGACAGGATGTCGCCTCCAAAAAATATATACTATTTCTATGGTATTCATCGATTTGTTGTGATTGAATAATGTATGAAGTAAAAATGTTGATGTTGACGGTATATCTAATAGTATTTTACCAATTCCTATTAAATTATGACTATGACTAATATTGTTTTTTTTAGGAAACCAATTGAATAAATGGGATGGATAAAATTTGTTATAATATTTTTGTGAAATATTAACTTTGTTAATACCTTTATGAAGATGTTTGTATCACCGATATCAATCCATAAATTGTCCCGTGCCCGTGATTTTCTATTATTCACGATCCCTTATGCCTACAGGCGTCAACATCAATTGATCGGTGCGTGTTACAAATTGTTGTCGAGGCCAAGCGGGGCAATACTTTATCTTGTGGCCCTTACTCTCTTAATTTTTCTATTTAAGAAAATAAATCCAATTTTTTTTTATTTTTTATTTTGAATTTTTTTAATTTTTGAAATTTATATTTTCAGGTACCAAACTTTTGAATTTTGGAGCCAAATATGCTATTGCTACCTAAAACGTTCCAATACCACTAACCTACAATGCAGAAATTCCCGCTGATATAATTCTTCTTGGTGCAGTGAAAATATATTTGGGCGACGACCCTAAAAAAATTTAAATAACATACCTACATACCCCCTAATAGGTATAATGAAACTGTATTACTTTTTCTCCTTCAGTTTTGGGAAACCGACGAAGTTACGAATACCAGAGTTACGGGCGACAGAGTTACGAGCGTCAAAGTTACGCGAAACCGAAGTTCCGAAAAACTAGAGTTACGAATTCTAAAGTTATGTTAAGCTATGATATGTGATTTTTGGGTTGGCAACAATTGCGAGGAACGATATGGAATTATGGAAATACAAACAAGAGATTAACATATTTCTCATTGGTCAGAACTAAATGAGTAAAGCGAAAATGGGTGTTATTTGTAAAATTTTGATTGGATAGGTACCTATAAATATACATATATGGTTTTGTTTTTGTGAGAAGATCGCAAAAACTTTGAAATAGGAAAAAAACATAAGTATACTTATGTAAGTTTGGGGGACATAATTGAATTTAACTTTTTATTTGTTCAACTAATATTGCAAATACGTTTTTTTTTTTTTCTATAAATTAATATAATTATTCATAGCGTATTTTGTAATACCCACTTTGAGAATCGATATTCTCTTATTTATGTTTCCATAATTCCATATCGTTCCTCGCAATTGTTGCCAACCCAAAAATCACATGTCATAGCTTAACATAACTTTAGAATTCGTAACTCTAGTTTTTCGTAACTTCGGTTTCGCGTAACTTTGACGGCCGTAACTCTGTCGCGCGTAACTCTGTTATTCGTAACTCCGTTACCATTTCTTCAGTTTTTGGTCATCTGCGTGCATTATTTTATTAGAAGTCCTGTAATGTAAAAGGTCGTTTAGGTCTTCGGTAAGCATTCACTATTCTGTGGGCAGTCATAGAAACGAACAACATTATCGTTTCTTATGGTTGACGGTTTAATTATTCCTTTTATTCTGATTTTCAAAAGTGACCCGTCAGTTTTCAAAAGTGACAAGCGTCAATATTCAGAAAGTGACACGCATCACGGGACCTGCTCGGGACATGATCGAGACATGCTCGGGACATTCTCGGGACATCTTCCGTCTTGCATTTTTCACTGCGTTTTTGTTAATACTCCAGTCAAAGCGTCGGCAAAAAGGGCCTAACCTTGCGCACAGAGGCACTGTCAGTTTTTATTCCATGGATCGATAAGGGGATTATATATAAAACGCTTAAACCCAATTTCCCACCACCTGATCATTCTTTTTAGCGGAGTTATTGCATTTTTTTTTTTGGATATTTTACTTCTCAGCTAATATCTTTGCTCCAGTTTGTCGTAGAACAAAAATTAAACATACATTCTCTTCCATATAATATTTTCTATCTTTGTATATAATTTCATTGTATTAAAGTGAGTTACTACAAAATGGCGGCCAGTTAAAGTCAAATTCTAGTTGTTAAAAAATACATTTTCGTTTTTTTTTTTCGAAAAAAAGCTTATGGTTAACATTTTTCTATTTCATTTTGTAGCCCTTTTAATTTCCAGCATTTCACAGAAAAAATCAAATCTTTATCACTAAAGATGACCCGTGGATCGTAGAGAGCTTATTTTGTTTAAATAGTAGATAATTTAACGGACTACAACATTATTTTATTTAGTTAGCCAATACTTGCACCGTTTACAATATAATAAGGGAAGAGTTTGCTAAACAAAAAAACCTCTTTGAATTAATATTAGGTACTTATTTTTTATTTGTTTCAACAGAAATAATATACCAAATCGATAGAAAATGTTGTAACGAACAATTAATAGCTTTATTTTTTGTCGTAGAACATTCTAAAGAGGAGTTATTCCAAAAAAACGATATTTTTGGGTGGTTTCGCACCGGTTTTTCGTGCGTTCCTTTATCAATTGCTCGGTCATCTTTAGTGATAAAGAGTTGCAGGAAATTAAGAGGGCTACAAAATAAGTTAGAAAAATGGGATCGGGTCAAAATTCTGGCTTCAAAATTCTGCTTTTCAAAATTCTGCCTTTTTAACGAAAATTCTGTTTTTCAAAATTCTGTTTTTTTTCTATTCTGCTTTTCAAAATTCTGCTTTTTAAAATTCTGCTTTTCAAAATTCTGCCATAATTATACTTAACCAAAAAAATTCTGCCAATTCTGTTTTTTTTTTTTTTTTTTTTTTATAGCATATGCGTTGACTAAAGAAAAATACACCTCATTAATGTAATTCAACATTGGTACTTTCCTAAATTTTTTTGTTTAAGTGTCGCAAATATAGACTGATTTTCTTTAAATAAATTCTATAAATTATTGGAACCGATGTTGTTTGATAGAAAATATTCCTTTTCTTATTAATACAGTAAAATAAGGAGAAAAAAGGGGTAAATCTCGGAATGAATGTTAGTAGAAATTTTTTTTGCTCAATATCTTCCTTTTGCCATTCTATAACATATCTCAAAAGTCTAGAAAAATCTCATGTCCGCTTGTCGCGATTTCAAGGTCAAATCGCGAAATGGAGATTTTCAAAATTAGCAAAAATAGGCTATGGTATTATATACACAAATGATACATGATTTCAAGGTATTTTTTAATGCTGATTCCAAAAAATCTAAAATCAAGACAATCTGACGTCTCTGGAAAAAGTTATACCTGTTTTTCATCTGTCAACTCATATTATTATAACAGTTGCAAACTTACTGCCGAAAAACCCTTAAAAGTTATGGCAGATAAACCAAATTTTGCATGAAAATTTTAGAATCCATCATTATTAAAAATCAAAACAATCCATTACAAAAAATATATATACCTACGAAATAATGGCATTTTTTGATGGAGGGGCAAATTTTAGGATATGCACTAAAGAAGATTCTTGTTCATCTTAGGAATAAGTGCTAATAGGCTAATTTTTTCATTTTAATCTTTGTTTGGATATTCTTTAACTACCCTCAAAAATCTAAAAAAATCTCATGTCCGCAAGTCCTAATTTTCTTGGTTTGAATATAAGGTGCAGATTTGAAAAAATTGAAAAACTACTCTTCAGATATTTGTGTCAGATCAACATGAATAAGGTACATTACTTTTCAGGGATGGTCATATTGATTTGTTTGTGTGTTTTGTTGGAATCAGCGTTAAAAAATACCTTGAAATGATATGGGTTATGTTGGTATACATATAAGAATCTAAAGTTTTCTTATTATTTTTTTTTAATCTGCACCTAACTTAGTTTAACCTGGAAAATTAGAACTTGCGGACATGAGATTTTTTTAGATTTTTGACATAAGTTATAGAATATCCAAACAAAGATAGAAATAAAAAAATTAGCCTATTAGCACTAATTCCAAGATGGTACCAGGATGTTTTTTAGTGCACATCCCAAAATTTCCCCTTTTCTCAAAAAATACCATTTTGTCATAGATATAAATGTTTTTTTGCATTGCATTATTTTGATTGTTAATGATAATGGATATGAAAACCCTCATGCAAAATATGATTCCGCTACCATTACTTTTAAGGGTTTTTCGGTAGTAAGTTAGCAACTGTTATAATAATATGGGTTCAAAGATGAAAAACAGGTATAACTTTTTTCAGAGACGTCAGATTGCCTTGATTTTAGATTTTTTGGAATCAGCATTAAAAAATACCTTGAAATCATGTATCATATGTGTATATAATACCATAGCCTATTTTTGCTAATTTTGAAAATCTCCATTTCGCGATTTGACCTTGAAATCGCGACAAGCGGACATGAGATTTTTCTAGACTTTTGAGATATGTTATAGAATGACAAAAGGAAGATATTGAGCAAAAAAAAATTCTACTAACATTCATTCCGAGGTTAAACCCTTATTTGACTGGATTATATTCAAATTTTTGAATATTCATCTTTATTTGATAAATTAAAAAATTTTGAATTATTTTCGGAAATGTTAAGTATTAAAAACCTTTTTCAAAATATTTTCAAATTTATTCATTTATAAAGCAAAAATTAATATGCATTCAAAGAGTGATAATTTGTCACTCTTTGAATGCATATTAATTTTTGCTAAGGTAAGTAATCAAATAAGCAGATCATTTTTCAAGAACATGATTTTACAGAATTCTGCAAAAAATTAAAAAAGGGTTTGGAAAATGTTAAAAAGCGCGCGCTTTTTAACATTTTCCAAACCGTTTTTTAATTTTTTGCAGAATTTTGAAAAACAGAATTATGAAAAGCAGAATTTTGAAAAACAGAATTTTGAAAAACAGAATTTTGAAAATCAGAATTTTGAAAGCAGAATTTTGTAAAGCAGAATTTTGAAAGCAGAATTTTGACAAAAGAATTTTGACCCCGGCAGAATTTTGACCCCAACCCTAGAAAAATGTTAACCATAACATAAGCTTTTTTCGAAAAAAAAACGAAAATGTGTTTTTTAACAAATAGAATTTGACTTTAACTGGCCGCCATTTTGTAGTAACTCACTTTAATACAATGAAATTATATACAACGATAGAAAATATTATATGGAAGAGAATGTATGTTTAATTTTTGTTCTACGACAAACTGGAGCAAAGATATTAGCTCAGAAGTAAAATATCCAAAAAAATGCATTTTTGTGAATAACTCCGCTAAAAAGAATGATAAGGTGGTGAGAAATTGGGTTTTAGCCTTTTAAATATACCCGTATCGATCCATGAAATAAAAACTGACAGTGCCTCTGTGCGCAAGGTCAAATGACGCTTTGACTGGAGTATAAGATGTTGTAAAACTGTTTTCCTCGCCAAAGATTTCGACATCTCATGATATCATTATGCTTCCGTTTTAGTTCTTTTATTAAGCGATCTTAAGATATATATTGATCTTGATATTGATATTGTGATTTTTGTTCTTTTAATTTAATTTCAGTTAACTTTTCTGGAATACTGTATCTGTGTCTACTGTATTAGACACTGTAACAGTTGCTTTGAAGTTGCAAAATAGAAAAGTTGCATTTTGTAACTTTGTTTCTTAAAACAATCAATTATGATATGATTTCACGGATTCTGATCCGTAGCTGCGTATACTAACTTGAAACCCACGTTCATTTAATGGTTCAGTTTCAAATATGGACAGTGTCAGGTACCCAAATGCAGTGGAATGTATTCTTATGCTGAATTCCTGGAATTGAAGAAAAAAAAGAATTTATTTTTACTCAAAAAAAAAAAAAAAAATGAAAACGTGACTACGTGTCCGTCACAAATTTTAAGAACAATTTTTTTTTCCTGACAAAAAAAAACACACATAATGTCCCCCTTTGTTTTCAACTTCTGAAGTTTGCAACATGGTTTGGTTAATTTTTTTTTTTTTTTGTTCAAGCGCGTAATCAAGGAAATTTCTAATTGACCTACTTTCTGAAACAAGCCAAGGATAATCACCTTCTTTACATTTGGCAAATAGAGTTGTTTCTTTTATGTAGGATTCCGTGGGAACAACATCCAAACTCATCATTTGTATCCCCCATTTAAACATTCTTCCCACCCACATGCATGACTGTGATGCGGGAATATAGCTTAATATGCGATGTGAGTCACAGCATGCACTGGCACAAGGATGTCACTATAAATGCTCGAGGACATCGTTTGTTTTTCTCTTTTTCCGTATAAAGTAATTTCCCTCATTTTTTTTTCGTTTTGTTGTTTGTTTGTTAATAAGAAAATTTCAGCACATTTAAAATATTTTCACTTCAAGGACACGACATTCCGGCGCGACTTCTGTCTCGCATTCATTTCAATAAATAAAAACCAAAATAAATATATTTCCCAACAAGTTGCCTTTGCTGTAAGTTGTTTTATATGTATTTGCACGGTTTAATGGTAGGCGGTGGGTTTTAGCGGCGCACAGTGGATCGAAACTATGAAAAAGTGGTCATGGGACTGTAACTTCTGATCTAATGAACGGATCCTAAAACGGTTTTCGCTATATTGCTTCTTGAAAATCACAGAATTGAATCCAATAAAAAATCACAAAAAATGTTTAGTTCTTTAATTTTTTTTTACTTAAAATAGCTGTTAACATACAAAAACTACCAAATCCTTATTTTACTACACATAAAATTAATACTTTACGTTATTGTCTTATTTATTAAGTAAAAAAAAGTGTTTACATATTTCGTTAACAGTCTTTTAAAATACCGATTATTTGCAAAAAAAAATTGTTATGAATAAAAAATAGCTTAAAAAGGATTATCTTATGTAAATATGTGTTATTTAAAAATGAATTGGTATTATTATGAAAATACCAACATAAACATAAAAAATATGATAAAATATAAATATTGTTAACTTAATAATGAAATTAATTTAAAAGAAAATGATGGATTCATTAAAAAAAAAAACAAAAAAGCAAACAAAATACGATATACCTACTTATACACTAAAATTATTTATCAAAAAATCATAAAGCTATGTACAGCTTAATATGAAAGACAAGTAGCTAAAATTGCAAATTAAAATGTACAATGTACACAAGAGCGACCAACGAATGATCAAATGAACGAACAAATGAAATTGTACATATTTTTAGAACAAATTTCTTAACAAAAAACTGGAGTATAAATTTTTCAAAAAACCAAAAAAAAAAATACATTTTATTTTCTTAAATAAGAAACAATTCAGAGAACAAATTGTTTGTAAGATAAATTTTATTTCGAAGCCATAACATTATTTTAAGCTAACCTAGTATGCTGCTGAAGCGAAAAAACATTAGTGACACATTATTGAAAACTTTCCAAGTTTTCAAGTACAGGTAATAATATCGTTTGTCAATCTCGTGTGCTGTGAAACGAAAAGCATAACAAAATTTTTCGTTCTGCTGTTTTTTTATACAAATTTCCGTTTCGCTTCAGCAGGATACTGGCCTTTAGAAATTGAAATATATATTTTTTTTTTTAATTTAAACTTTAGTTAGATTGCTACTTTATTATCCAGATTTTGTTAGAAAATACATAAGCATAAAAAATTACATCAGTTCGTTCATTCGTTGATCGCTCTGACAGTGCTTTACTCTTAAAAAAACCTTAAAAATTAATTGTTTTTACTCACTCTTTCTTTATTTTTTTGGTCAATCTGCCTTACGTTATGTATTCAGTAGTTATATTCTTGGTTTAAACTACCCCATGTCACTTTAAGCTAGCCAAATAACACCAACCCTCCCCTTTTCAGATAGGAAAAAATAAAAAAAATAAATAAAAAAATACTACCTAAAGGGTTAAATTTATAAAGATGGTGCTCTAAAAAACGGGGTCGGATTCGGTCGGATCCAAATTTTTTAAAATATTACACACAAACTATTAAGCTTTCATTCTAGACTACTAAGAGAGCGGGCATATGTGAGCATTTTTTTAAAAGCCTTTTCAAAGTTGAAGAGAAATTTTCAAAAAGGGTTATAGAAAAACATGTTTTAGAATTATTTAGAAATATAATTTTAGAATTTTTTTTTTAAATATATATTTTAGATATCAGTATCTTATCAACAAAATTTATTTCAAGAAGATATCTTAAAAAATGAGCCAGATATAAGAGTATGAAAATTTCTAAGAAAAACATCATTTTTTTTCTTGTGAAATAGTCCCCACTTGAGACTCTGTATCTTGGAAACCAAAACATTTTAATAAAAATAACTTGTGGATTATGAAAGAAGGGACAATTTTCTATGATTAACAAACAAAAAATATTTACAAGAATGAAAAAAAAATTTTCACCCAATGTCCGGAATTTTGTACTAGACGTTCCACTGTGCGGCGGTGCTCTGTACTAATATCTACCCCCAAAGGGGATCGTTATAAAGCCAAAGTTATAGTCGGTGATGGAGAATGGAAATAAAAGCAAAAAAAAAAATTGTTTGGGATCCTCATATTTTCCATTAAATAACAATAAAGAATCCACTCCATTTGCGGAAGAGGATGTGACAATGGCAACGGATGGCACAGTCGGTATCTTTTTGCCCAACATCCAGGAAAGCCAATGTGAGTAGTTTAATGACATTTCTGTACCAATTTTTTTTATGGCAGTGGAAGTCTGTACTAGGTATTCATCGCACTTTCATAGGGGTTATATATGCCAGTGAGAAAATTAAGTTTTAATAGATGATGAAGGTAGAACCTTATCTAATAGCCAAAGGGGCACATAAGTGGTAGTATGAAATAGAACATCAAATACTAGGAACACTTGTATATGAAAAATCAAATTCGTTCTATTGTTGTTTGATTTTTATTCACATTTTCACATTTGCTTTCAATTTGAGGGCAAAACCTACTCAACCACGTGTATCCTAACGGGATTTCACAGCTGTTGCCAAATATAAAAAAAAATTACAAAAAAAATCTGCCAACGGAATAAGCGTTTAAATAGAATTTTCTTTTTCAAAACAATATAAAAAGGAGTTTGATCTTAGATTTGGGTATAACTATTCATATTCCATAAAAATAATCAAAAACTTTGAACACAAAGTATAAAAAGTGCCATATTGGTAAAACACAGTTGGAGACTATATAACCCCAAAATATTAAATTTTTGTACGAAAGATATATAGGAGAGATTTCAAAGTTGTGTTAATTTAAAAGAAATCCATGAAATAGCATAATAAAAGGTATAAACGGTTTTGATGCTGGGGGCATAGTCCTGAAAACCGAAAGTCTAAAATCCGGAAAATTAAAAATCACGAAACCCCAAAATCCTGAAAACCCCAACTCCTGAAAACACAGAATCTCGAATGGGATCCCGGAAAATTATATAAAATGAACGATATAAAAAAACGATTTCGGAAAATAATACTAAGTGTAAAGTTTAAAAGTTAACACGTAAAATATAATATACTGTATAATTCCGTTAATATCTCTTTGAACATGATTTCAGATTCCTATTATGCTTTCAGAAGTGTTGTGATTGAGTTAAGTGGAAACAGAAATCAAATATTATTTAAGTTATAATTTTATGTTTAAACTTATATTTTGTTTGTGTTTTAATTTTAAAGAGTTTTTTACTTTTTAATACGCTTTTATTAGCTTCACTTGTAACTAACCAACTAACCAACTAACTAACTAACTAGCTAACTAACTAACTAACTAACTAACTAACTAACTAACTAACTAACTAACTAACTAACTAACTAACTAACTAACTAACTAACTAACTAACTAACTAACTAACTAACTAACTAACTAACTAACTAACTAACTAACTAACTAACTAACTAACTAACTAACTAACTAACTAACTAACTAACTAACTAACTAACTAACTAACTAACTAACTAACTAACTAACTAACTAACTAACTAACTAACTAACTAACTAACTAACTAACTAACTAACTAACTAACTAACTAACTAACTAACTAACTAACTAACTAACTAACTAACTAACTAACTAACTAACTAACTAACTAACTAACTAACTAACTAACTAACTAACTAACTAACTAACTAACTAACTAACTAACTAACTAACTAACTAACTAACTAACTAACTAACTAACTAACTAACTAACTAACTAACTAACTAACTAACTAACTAACTAACTAACTAACTAACTAACTAACTAACTAACTAACTAACTAACTAACTAACTAACTAACTAACTAACTAACTAACTAACTAACTAACTAACTAACTAACTAACTAACTAACTAACTAACTAACTAACTAACTAACTAACTAACTAACTAACTAACTAACTAACTAACTAACTAACTAACTAACTAACTAACTAACTAACTAACTAACTAACTAACTAACTAACTAACTAACTAACTAACTAACTAACTAACTAACTAACTAACTAACTAACTAACTAACTAACTAACTAACTAACTAACTAACTAACTAACTAACTAACTAACTAACTAACTAAGAATAGTGTAATAAAATCTTGGAACTAGATTTTGACCCACTTCCAATTATAGTATCGAACTGAAACTTTGTTCATATATGTAGTTTGGATGACAACACAATATTTTAATGGTCCGCGCCCTCACGAGAGGAATTAGGGAGGGGGGGGGGGTCGAAACACCCACATCAATTTTAGCCTTCCAGGTACGAGCGAAAGAGAAGGACTTTGGAGGCTAATACAACCTAAGTCGAATTGAACCTACTTTCAATCATGATAAGACTAAAAAGTAAAAAATAAAATACATAATTTCAAAAACTAGAAATACGCTTTTATCACACACTAAAAACTATAAAATAATTTAACTGACATATAGGAAATGGTAAGATCAAAAAGCGTAGAGCGCATTTTTGTTGCTTCTACTTTAATAAAGTTTTGAACAAAGCGCTCGACGCTTTTTAATCTTACCATTTCCTATAAGTGAATTAAATTATTTAATAGTTTTTAGTGCGTGAAAAAAGCGTATTTTTAGTTTTTTAATAAGACGCCTTATTTTGGTCGATGTTTACCGACTCTATATAAAACTCACAGCTGTGAGTTTTATATAGAGTCCACTGTCGTACCTGGGCGAAACGCTTTAGTTTTTTAAACTATGTATTTTTAGTTGAACCTAGAAGTCTAAAACAATACTAATGATTACTGAAAATTGATTTTGGAATTGTCATTTAGTGGAATTGTCATTTAAGCATATCAGCAAAATAGATTTCTATGCATTCAGGTAAATAAGTTTGAATCTTGGTTAAATTGAATGAAATCAATTACACCGGCACACAAAATAAAAAAAGTGTCATGTACCAGGAACCAGACCTATCTTTCTATATGTTTTTGGACCCGCTGAATTCGAATTTCAAGTCCGTTTTGCCCGAAAACCCTTCAGTTTTGAGAAAAATGCAAAAAACTCAAAAAAAAAATCATAAAAATTTAAACAAAATGCAGTCACAGCTCAAAACTGGAGGGTGACCGGGCCAAACGGACTTGAAATTCGGATTTATCGTGCCCAAAAACATATAGAAAGATGTAGGTCTGGTTCTGGTTCCTGGTACATGACACTTTTTTTATTTCGTGTGCCGGTGTTATTGTCAATTAGTTGAAATTTTTTTGTTTCATTGATCCAAATTACATTGTACAAATATTCGATGAACGTAGGTACTTTATTTGTTTTTGTCAAGCTACGTGCAAGATGAATTATTTTTCTTTGTTTTAGGTAGTTCAAAAACTTTCCATTTGATTGAGTCACCAATTTAAGTTTTATCACTTTACTTAAAAGTATCTAACTTCGTACTATTTCTTAGCACAGTAGGGTAAAATGGTATAAGAGTGCGCGGTTGATAAGAGTGCGCAAGGAAATTTTCTACGGTTTGAAAGGGAATATAAGACTGAATGCACTTATTTTGGAAAGATCTAAATTAGTTTGATCTGCTGTTAAAATTTCATGAAAATGTGTTTGTAAACAGAGGTGCTAGTTAAGTTTAAGTTTTTTAGCACTTTTTTTTTCCAATTTTTCTTGCCAAACAAATTAAATTTTCCGCTTAACAACAAAAAAAGAGTGTGTGTACACATGTACACGCGACTGAAGTTATACTTCTCATTCAGTATATGTAAATGAATTTCATTTGATATTTTTAATTTCTATTATTAAATTAATTAATCCACACTTCCTTTTTTACATTTTTATCAAGTGAACAATAAATTAATTCTTTCATCCTCCTTGCGTCCATGTAGTTTTCAATTTATTCTGTGAAATTTACTCATGTTGTGCGGTTCAGAACGTACGGTATATGCTTAACGAAAGTAAACGAATTGCGCATAAAATGTGCGATATGGTAATTTTATGAGAATTGTGTGTGCTTCACAGCTCAGCTCAAATTTTGAGCTAGCTCACTTTTGAGCTATGTACCATAGCTCAGCTCATTTGAGCTGAGCTGAAAGTGAGCTGAGCTGATGGTTGAGCTGAGCTGTTGGGTGAGCTAAGGTAAAGTGAGCTGAGCTGAGCTGTGATGGGTGAGAGCATACATTGGTTTTTATTTGGAAAGTATAATGAAATATGAAGATATTTTAACACATGGATATTTTTATAAATAAAACAGATAATTTTTCGTGATCTTTTCTCTTGGTTTTTTTAATAGTAAATATATTTCTATTTTTTTAGTAAAATATTTTTTTTTTATCATAAAAAAAATTCCGGTACAATCCGGTTTTTCGACTTTTTTCAAAATTCCGAGAAAATCGCGTTTGAAAGTTGGGGTAAATTTTTTTTTCGAAAAATCCCCGAATCTTTGAACGCTCCTGGAAGCTAAACCGCTTGAGAGCAATTTTTGGGAGTGATGCCAAATGATAGCTTGTGTCATGGGCCTACGCTTTGCACATTGTCAGATTTTTAAAAAATCGCCTTCCATGTTAAACCGCCACATCATGCCTATTTTTTCAGAATCGTGCCTATTTTTTTTTACTTTTAAGTTCTCCCGGTTTGAGAACGCGTAGACCTACAGGGATGAGAGTTGTACCCAAATGTAGGTTAGAGTCCCCGCTACCTTTTGGCATCAAATTTTTTTTTCATTTTCTTCAAAATTCCGAGATATAGGCGTTGGAAGTTGGGGCGCTCACTTTCAGCTCAGCTCACTTTCAGCTCAGCTCAAATGAGCTAAGCTATGGTACCTAGCTCAAATTTGAGCTGAGCTGTGAGCTGAGCTGAAATGTGAGCTTTTTGCAACCCTGGCAACTTGCCACATGGAAATTACCACATACAACTTGCCACATGCAACTTGCCACAGGTAACTTGCCACATGCAACTTGCCACATGCAACTTGCCACATACAACTTGACACATGCAACTTGCCACATGAAACATGTAACTTGCAACGGGTTGTGTGTTTTATGTTTGCCGTACTGCGGCGTACTGCATTTTTAAATACTAAAGTACTGCCTACTCTAAAGGTGAAACGACAGCCCTGCTACCCAGGGTGATCGCGTCATAATCCCTTTGACATTCTTGTCACAAAGTAAATTTTCATACCCACCCTCCCATAAAAAGTATAACTTCAAAAAATAACAATAAACAAAGTATGGGACATTGAAAAGTCGCCAAAAAGAAACATTTGAGGAACACGTAAGATTGGTCATAAAGAGCATTGTGAATTACATGTATATTCTTCGATTACATGTCTGAACGTGTAAGAGTGCGCACCATGATGATGTATAAGAGTGCGCGGGTTAAAAGAGCAGTAAATACTATCCAAGGCTTCAAAATAACTGGAATTTGTCCATATACCAGCATACAGCAGCTAGAAAAAGCAATTCAACCAAAAAGAAACCAAATACAAGTTAAAAAAAAAACAAGCGAATGAAAGTAACTAGGAAATATTGAAATTTTCTCGGAACCATTAATCGAAGACTAAATTGATTGTTCCTCATGCAAGGAGTGATATATTGAAAAATACTTTGTTTATTTAAAGAAAAGCAGTTTTATTTGCGACTTTTGTGCGAACTTACACCTGTACGCAGCTGCGCACTCTTACAAAATAAGCCGCGCACTCTTACACAATAGGATGTATAAGAGTGCGCAAATGACCTAACGTGGTATTTTGTTTATAACTTTTGAATTAATACATTTTTGTTACCAGTTTTAAGTTTTTTTCGTTGCTTTGATTATAAACTAAAAACTATATATAAATAAAATGCACTACTGGGGTCGCACGAACTTGCTCTTAGAGTTAAAGTTGCTTAAATTTTTAAGAATTTTTATATAAAAATTTGGAAAAAAAATAAAATTCGTTTTTTAAAAAAAATAAAATAATATCTGAAATTAAATTGCCCTCCAAAACAAGTATGCAGTTTTGATTGATATATTAACATGCATTTTTAGAAAAAAATTTTTCAAAATCGTTAGAGCCGTTTTTTAAAAAATTAATTTTTTATAAATAATTTTTTGGAAAAAAAGTTTAAAAATAAAATTGGTATGCCATTTTGTAGAAATAACTAATCAACATCAAAAAACAAAATTTCAAAAAAATTAAATGTCCCGTTTTCGAAAATTTTTTTAAAAATCCAAAAATTATTTTTTTCAAAATTTTATTTTTGGCTTATATTTAAATTATATAAATGCTTCTTCACAAAAAGTTTCGTTGAAATCGAATAAGCAGTTTTGGAGATAATCGGATTTGAAAAAACGGTTCTATGGCAGGTACCGTTAATAATGATTTTCAAAAAAAATTTTTTTCATTAGAAGATAGACCTTAACTTTAAACTAACATTTGAATTTTTTAAACAAAATCGTTAGAGCCGTTTTTGAGATATTTCAATTTTACCAAAATCGGTATATGACAAGTTCCGTTATTTTTGGTCCAAAAAAATTAATTCCAAAAACCCCTCTGGAGAGTCGCCAAATAACGCTGCATACCAGGTTTGACATCAATCGGTCCATCCGTTTAGGCTGTAGCTCCTTATACAGACAGACAGACAGACTGACAGACAGACTGACAGACAGACTGACAGACTGACAGACTGACAGACTGACAGACTGACAGACTGACAGACTGACAGACTGACAGACTGACAGACTGACAGACTGACAGACTGACAGACTGACAGACTGACAGACTGACAGACTGACAGACTGACAGACTGACAGACTGACAGACTGACAGACTGACAGACTGACAGACTGACAGACTGACAGACTGACAGACTGACAGACTGACAGACTGACAGACTGACAGACTAACAGACTGACAGACTGACAGACTGACAGACTGACAGACTGACAGACTGACAGACTGACAGACTGACAGACTGACAGACTGACAGACTGACAGACTGACAGACTGACAGACTGACAGACTGACAGACTGACAGACTGACAGACTGACAGACTGACAGACTGACAGACTGACAGACTGACAGACTGACAGACTGACAGACTGACAGACTGACAGACTGACAGACTGACAGACTGACAGACTGACAGACTGACAGACTGACAGACTGACAGACTGACAGACTGACAGACTGACAGACTGACAGACTGACAGACTGACAGACTGACAGACTGACAGACTGACAGACTGACAGACTGACAGACTGACAGACTGACAGACTGACAGACTGACAGACTGACAGACTGACAGACTGACAGACTGACAGACTGACAGACTGACAGACTGACAGACTGACAGACAGACAGACAGACGGACTTCCGGGACCCACTTTTTTGGCATTGTCTACCATCGTAATGTCATGGAAAAATGTTATCTCAACTTTTTTTTTTTGTACAAATGCATAACTTGATATATAGTACCTATATCGCAAGTAAAAAAGTAGTTAAATTCTTTTTGTTATTGTTTTATTTGGTATTTTGTCTAAAATGCGCACTCTTATACCACCTTACCCTAAGTAACCTTTGAAGCAGTTGATATAAATTGTTCCACCTAAAAAGAACGACACGTGCTGTACAGTAATTTTCTTTGAAATCCTGATAAAAGTAAATATACAAGAAGTGAGTAGCACAATTCAGTGTTTCTCTTTACATTGTTATCGATACTTTTCGACTTCTATTTTTTTTTTTGTAAAAGCAAAGGCTCACAAAATAAAAAATAGAACACACACTCTTTAAGAAGTTCCGGAAATTATTTAGAACAAAGACTGCAATTTTTTATTGCACTACCAAAGAATACACAGTAGATAGGTATGAGTTTGTGAAAAGCACGTTTTTTATACAAAATAAAGCAAAAAATAAAGAAAAAAAAAATCCTTCGAAAATAAAATAAAAATAGTAAGTAACATCCAACGACTGACTTCAAAAAGAACATTTGCTCTTTCCACATTTTTTATGTTGTTCCTGAATGTTGAATATTTTTTTTTCTTTGTCAGCTTAGCACGTTCCAATGGCTCCTCCGTTTCCGGTTTTTATGTACACTATTGTTTGTAGGTTATAAAAAAAATGTTATCTAATGTTGCACTCTTGCGTTCGTTGGTGAAAATAAAGCAGAAAAATCCGTCTTTAACAAGCTGTGCTAAAAAACAAACGAAGCAGTGTATAAGTACTCTTACAGAACAAACTAAATAGGTTCTCTTATATAATGTTTTTGTAGACAAAAAATAACAGCTCTTTGAGTATTGATACAGTAGTTGAACATGTTCAAGTTGTTAAAAAAAAAAAAAACGGCTACAAGCACGTTCGAAATAGTGAAACTTAAATAATTTAACTATAATATGAGTTCGAAAGATTCCCTATTAAATGTAAAAGTAATGGATTCTTTTGTATAGTTTAAGTTCACTTACATTGTACTCTTTACGTATGGCTTTCAAAAAAAAGTAAGGAGGAAGTAAACCAAACCCAACGCACATAAAACTTGAAACACATGTGAATGTCTCTCACATAACATTCTTTTTACTAGGAAGGAAAGGAAATTCCTTCGGGTATTTTTTTCCATATTACGTGTATATAATTTAGTTTATTACATTAAACGAACCGTGCATAACACTTAATGTGCGTGTTGCTGGAGCATTGCGTGCTAAAATTCCAATAAACACATCCTGAAGAGACGGCTATATTAAGATTCAAGAGGATGAAAAGCTCTGGAATAAGCACGTCACATCATATCTATAATAAAATAATTCATAATTCATATTAGCTCTAATGTGGTTTTAAATACGTAAATATTTACTTGTAGCATGAAGTTAAATATAATTATTAGGAAAATGTAATTTAAAAATTAGACAAAAAATTGCTGAATAATTCAATCGAAATATTTTTTTTTTTTATTCCGAAGAAGAGTTTTTCTGTTCAAAGTCTCGAAACAAGATTTGGTTAACCGATATGAAATCACAGTGAGAAGGTCTACGCATTCAGTGAAAAAAATTACAAATTAATTTTTTTGAGATTTTCGAAAATTATCCTAGAGGTACCCCTTGTCAAAAAAAACTGAATTTTCAAAAAATTTCACAAATCAATCGAATGAGACACCAAAAGAAAGGACTCCTCAGACGCTATTCATAACTGAAAACCAAAAGTTTGTAGGAGTTCGGGTTGCTGAATTATTTGCAATCGAAATATTTTTTTTTTTTTTTTTTTTTTTCATTTTAATTGGTTGATTTTTTCGGATAAAAGTCTCGAAAAAAGTTTTGGTTAACAGATATGAGATCACAGTGAGAAGGTCTATGCATTCAGTGATCATCAACCACAAAAACCCTAAATAATAACCGAACCGTCATGAAAACTTCGATTTTGAAAGCTCTTAATAAGCAGGTGAACAAAAAAGTTTATACCTTTTCCAATACGAAACATTAGCTATAAATCACTTAATTTGGAATCATTCAAAATAAACAAACAATTACATCATTATAAATAAATATCGATTTCACCATAATCAAAAAATTTCACTGAAACCCAATTAACATTCATACCTGTCAACGCCATCATAACAAAAATACAAAAAAATAGAAAATTTAATTGTTGTTAGACACGAGGATTGTTCCAAATAATAATAAATTCTCAATCCTCATCCATTTTCCATTTTTCCAAAACAAAAAAATCTTATTAATTCTCAAGTCCCTAAAGCTAACAGATGATGAACAAAAAAAAAAACACTGTTCCCATAGCCCATCCATTCACAAATAAGAAATTCTTTGAAACTTAAAAAAAAAATAATAATAAAAAACAAAACATTGGGAAGTCCAAAGCATACAAAAATAATTGTATCAAGGAAGTGCCAGAAGGTAAAAATACCTTTTTTTTTGGTTCTCTTTAGAATAGGTACCTAGGTACTTACTTAACCTCTGATATTTAAAGTTCAAAATAAAACTTCTCCACAATATTCCACATTGAAAGTTTGTAGGTACCTTTTCATAAATTTATTACAAAGAAAATGACCAAACTTTTCGGAGATTATGCTACCATTTGGCAATTAAATTATAATTTTTTTTTTAGTCCCGTAATGGAAAATAGGGTTAAGGTTTTATTTTTTGTAAATTGAGATAAGAAACATTATTTTTTAAGCCGTTAAAAGGGTTTATCAAAAAGTTAGTGATAATACCAAGGGTAGACTTAAACTTAACTGGAACCACGTTAAAACAAAAAAAAAAAAAACGATGAATTACAGAATGAAATAGACACAAAGCCAAAAAAAAATAAAGTTCACAAAGAGATACTACAGAACTTATTTATCGTATACCTAATCTTAAATATTTTTTTTTTTTCTGACAACACATGATTCTGTTTCCTATCAAAGAGGGTCAGTTTGCTTTATGTAATGAAAATTGTGATGAATTTTTTAAATTTTGAAACGCCTTTGTTGTAAAAATATCAATTTAAAAAAATGCATTTGAAATACAAAAAAAAAATTTGCATTGAAAAAAAAAAATATTTATTGCGACTAAAAAATATTTGCATTAAAAAAAAATTGTATTGCAACTGAAAAATATTTGTGTTAAAAAAAAAAAAATACTTATTGCAACTTAAAATATTTTGCATTGAAAAAAAAAATTTATTGCGATTAAAAAAATTTCTGCATTGGAAAAAAATTCAAAGCAAAATGTGTGCATTAAATATTTTTTACTTGCGATATAGGTACTATATATTAAGTTATGCATTCGTACAAAAAAAAAAAGTTGAAATAACATTTTTCCATGACATTACGATGATAGACAATGCCAAAAAAGTGGGTCCGGAAGTCCGTCTGTCTGTCTATCTGTCTGTATAAGGAACTAGAGCCTAAACGAATGGACCGATTGACTCCAAACTTGCTATGTAGCAGATTTTGTAAACTCTCCAGAGGGGTTTTTGGAATTAATTTTTTTGGAACAAAAATAACGGTACCTGTCATACAAAAATTTCGGAAAAGTTTAATTTCACGAAAACGGCTCCAACGATTTTGTTGAAAAAAATTCAAATGTTAGTTCTTAAACAAGGTCTATCTTTTGCAGAAAAAATTTTTTTTTGAAAATCATTATTAACGGTACCTGCCATAGGACCGATTTTTTCAAATCGGATTTTCTGCAAAACTACTTATTGTATTTCAACGAAATTTTTTTATACAAAAGCATTTATATAATTTAAATATAAGCCAAAAATAGATTTTTGAAAAAAATAATTTTTGGATTTTTAAAAAAATTTTGAAATATTTTTTTTGAAAAATCAAATTTTCGAAAACGGGACATTGAATTTTTTTGAAATTTTTTTTTTAGATGTTGATTAGTTATTTCTTCAAAATGGTATACCAACTTTATTTTTAAACTTTTTTTTTCAAAAAATTATTTATAAAAAATTAGTTTTTTAAAAAACGGCTCTAACGAATTTGAAATTTTTTTTTCTAAAAATGCATCTTAATATATCAAATAAAGCTGTATACTTGTTTTGTGGGGCGATTTGATTTCAGATATTGTTTTTTTTTTTTTTTTTTGTTTTTATATACCTACATTTCCCAAGTTTCTATATAAAAAGTCTTAAAAATTTAAGCAGCTTGAACTCTAAGAGCAAGTTCGTGCGACCCAGTAGTGCATTTTATTTTTTTTTAATACTCTTCGAATTTCTTTCGAAAATTTTGCTATTTGGCCATGCGTTAACTTTTTTAACTGTATCTAATATTGAAGATAATATAAGGTCAAAAAGTCAAATTTATAAGAAATTCGACGAGTATTAAAAAAAAATTTTGCATTGATTGCGGAAAATTTCTGATTTGCAATAAATTTTTTTTTTCAATTCAAAATATTTTTTTTGCAATAAAAATTTTATTTTTAATGCAAATTTTTTTATTTTTAAAGCAAAATATTTTTATTTGCAATAAATATTTTTTTAAAAAATTGTAATGGAGAGCAAATACATTAAAAATAAAATAAAGTTAATAGTTCGTTAAGTAATTTAATCTATTTATATTTGTTTTCGTTTTAGGAAAATTCAAGGTTAAGTATTAAAAACTCAACAAAAAAAAGTATACCCCAATTTTTTTTTTCACTCTCCTTCTTAAACACCTGATATAAAACCTTCCCCCAAACAAGTACGTAAACAAACACTCCTTCAAAAAAAAATTATTATATTCATTGTTTTGGGTGCGAGAACCACACACTGGTTGCTTGCAAAAAAATGTCTGTTGCTTTCATCGCATTTCCTCACCCCTCAATCTTCCACCGCCGTTAAAGGTAACTTTAGGGACTCTCTGTCCCAAATTATAATTGAATATCCTGGAAATATTGGAAATACAAAAATAAATTATTCAACAGGAGAAAATTAACTGCAGTAACTTTTTGCTTAACTGCCTTCAGCGCATGTCCGTTTTTTTCGTGTACATTCAGAAAACAGAACCCTGTTGCTATTTTCTCTAAAAACAAAAAAGCTTTTCATAATTTTCCAGGATTATTGCACTGAGAACCAAGTTTTTTGCTCTGTATTCGTATTCTCTGGTCAAAAGGTACATTTACCTGGCTGGAAGTCTTCAGTTGTTCAGCAGCTGTCGATCGGTATTGACCAGAAATCTCGTGGTAGATTTTCTTCATTCGCCGGGCTTTTCCAAAAAAAAAAAGAACAAAAAAAAAAGAAACTTTGAATATTTAATAGATTTTTGTTAGTTATTTTTTTTTTCGTTGGTAACTTTTTGTGTCCCAGAACAACTTTTTGCCTACGAAAAATAAACTCACAAGCAATTTGTCTAACTATTGTGGGCGGTTGAGGCAGTTTATTAAACCAGATTTACTGTTGCATTTAAAGCTGATGCTGCGGGTCGGCAATTCGGTACATTTGAACCGATTTCTTTGTCAGTCTTACTTTAGACTCGATGTGATTAAGACGTGTATCTGTGAGTTACAAGATAAAATATCTAAAAGAATGAATGTGCCCAAATTCCCCGGTAGATTCTAAAGTATTTAAAAAAAGTGATTGTTGACAAAAGAAGGTTCTTCCTGGAAAATTTCATTAGTTTTTGGATACAATTTCGAATGAGAGCAAAAGAAAAGTGGCGCCCAACAGTGAATATGCGTTAAGTGTTTTTTCCCTTTGAGTGTGTATCTTAATCTTGAAAATCTTTATATCGATTCTTTTGGAGTACAATCTCAAAATGAGTCTTGAATAAATTTTCCATTTAAATGATACTCGCTGTATCTTTTGGAGGTACCTATAACGTTGACTAAGACGACGACGACGACTTTGTAACGTTTTTTTTTCGTGTGGGTTGAGACGAGTTTCTTTCTTGTCGCGAGTTCGTTTTGAAAATTTGCAAAGGTTTCAGTTACTTACATGGATATTCGTGTTTTTTTTGTTAAAGTTTCTTCAGTCTCAGTCTTTCGGATGCAGAGGAAATAAATAAAAAAAAAATAAAAGAAAAAAATGAGTAGGCTCAAGAAGTCTAGAAGAGAAAATGCATTTTAACGATAAAAATTGATAGTTTCAGTGTGTGTTGTTGTTGTCTGTGTATCTTGGTAATGATTTAGTGAATTAAACGAGCGTTAAATTGTTTCAATTAATTGGCTTTAAAAAAAAAAAATAAAACACAAACAAAATAAAAAGTCTTAAATTAAAAAAAAAAATAAATATTCAAATTCAAACCTACAACAACCGACTCGACGTGAGGATTAGTCTGTTTTTGGTTGAAGCGTAAATGGATTTTGCGGTTTCAGTTTTGCATCGCTGGTAAATCGTGTGAAAAAATTCAAATGAAAAATGGATAAATATTGACTTCCGCAAATAGCAGCAACAGCAACAGCCAGTAGTAGCATAGTGGGCTGAATTGATTTGGTTGGCTTTTTTTGCGGTTTTCATTGCACACTCTTTGAGGTAAGTTGTGATGTTGTATGTTGTTTTTTCTATAGGAAGAGAGAGTGAGGTTTTTATTCGAATTTGGTTTATTTTGCTATGAAATATTGATATTGATTTCAAAATGCTACATTGAAGAATTTTAATCAATCTATGAGTGTGTATAGTATTGGGATAGATAGAATTTTTTTTGTTTGCGGTTGTTGATTTAGTTTGAAATTTATGAAGGAATCACAATTATTCATATATTTTGATTCTTTTGTCTGTGTTTTTTTTTTTATGAGATGATGATGCCATTTAGCTAATTGCTATTATATATCAATTTTGTATCTACAAAAATGTTTTGGTTATCGAATCGTTTTTAAATGATGAATTTCCGATTTTAAACAAACAAGACTGTAGGAAAAATAACATTATTTCCTGACCAAAAATAGATAAGGTCGGAAGGTTTCATTAATTTAATAGATTTATCTACAATACAATTTATTTAAAAAAAAATAGAATTATTAACAACTTTTTCTGAAAAATCAATAAAAAATTGTTCTTTTTTTTTTAATAAGAATTTTGCAAAAAATGTTAAAGTTTATTAAAATTTAACTTATTCAAAAGTATTCAGGTCAGATTGAAATATTTTTCGAATACTTTTGAGATAATTAGATAATTGTATTACCAAAAAAAAAATTCAAATAAAATCTTAACTACATAGGTAAAATTTCTACAGTGTATGACCCCACAAATGAAACTCCTACAGGGAAATGTACTTAATAAAATAAGTCCCCAATAATTTAATTTTTTCGATTATCTCCGAATCATGGTAAATTATGGGCGTCCAATATAAATACATATGAAGGCCTCAATAATTCAGTCCATATTTTTGATTTAAAAAAACGAAATATTGATACCTTACTTTCTTGGAAAATTCTGCAGAGAAAATTTTTTTTATCGAAAAAATTATTTTTCACAAAAATGCCCCAAAACAAAGCAAAATACACCTCCTTTTAGTTTAAAAGATTTTTTTTTTTTTTAAACAAATTTTGACAAAAAATTGAAATATTTTTTTGCTAAAATTTAACGTTCGAAAATAAAGTATAAGTTTATGTAGATTGGGTTAATCGCATTAAATATTTTTGCTCCACTTTATTTTGAAAGAGAAAAATCTATTCACTCAACAAATTGTGTTTCATGATCAAATGTCATATTATAGTTAATTTGCTTACTTTGTTTGGTACAATTTGATTATTGTATATATTTTTTTTAATTCTGAGTATTTTCATCATATTTATATTTCAATTTTCAAACCAAATTACTTTTTACAGAAATTATTGGTTTCTAGTCAAAACCAGCATTATGATGGTGGAGAAGACCAAAAACGTGCTTTTTGTCATTACACAAAATTACTTCCATTTGTTAAAGATAATTTGTATGAATTGTTTACTTGCTCTATAGGGCAAGTATTGGTTTCGTGTCGAAAAAAAAAATTGAGGTTTTAATCAAAACCAACATTACGATGATGGAGAATTCCGAAAAAGTGGGTCCCGCAATTCCGTCCGTGCGTCTGTGCGTCCATCTGTACACATTTCCACAGCCTAGACGGGTGGATGGATTTTCTTCAAATTTGGTACAGATGATTTTTATGGAATTCTGAAAGTTGGTTTTTTTTTGTTTTTTTTTATATCTCGCTTAGAAAGTGTACCTCCCATACAAGTTTTTCAATTCAAACCAATTTACTCGAAAACGGCTCTATAGATTTGCAATAAAACTGCGTTTTTAGTTTTTCTCAAAAAAGTCAAAAAAGTGTATATCCCATACAAATTTTTCAAATTATACCAAATAACTCGAAAACTTCTCTAACGAACGATTTTTATTAAACTTACTAGACGTAGTATTTTGAAAACAACAAGGTTTTATAATATTTAGGACACATTTTTCAACTGTCAAATAAACCGCAGTTTCAATTATTCTCAACAAAAATATAAGAGTTCAAAAACCAGACAATAGTTCTCACTTGTATGAAAGAATTAAGTCTCGCACTAAAAGAACAGGGGTGGAATCGGCTAACGCCATATTCGATAGTTAAAACGATAATTTTGCTCCAAAAATCGTAGATTTTAATTATCAATTATCGACTATTGCGTTAGCCGAATTCGCCCCAGGGGGGAGAGTACGATAACTTAGGCGACAAGAATTGATTTTGTAGAGAAATTTCATAGAATCATTTTTTACTATGGGAGGGGGGGTCTATCTCCCCGCGTTTAGGCGGGAGGGGCGATTTTCTAAAATATCGTAAAATACAAAAAAAAAATTATTAAAAAACAACGCCAACACTTACAATTATGAACGATACCTTTTTCAAAAGCCAGAATTGTACACTTAATTCTAGTTTTTAAATCAAATTATTTCAATAAATTTTTCTCGAAATAATCAACTTCAAAGTCAAAATTTTGGAAAAAAAAGTTTAAAAAACACACATTAAATACTATTTTTACCAAGACTGTGATTTTTAATATGCAATTAATCGACAAAATAAAATGCCTCAATTAATTTCTTATCAAATTCTGAAAACCATATGCTTCTATGCCTTCTAGTTGTTGAGAAAATTAAAAATTAAAAAAATACCTTTTTATCAGATTTGTATTTTTTAGCTGTTTTCGTGTTTACATAAACAAAATGCATACAAGCATGCAAAGTAAAAAAATTATTGTATGAAACTCCTCTACAAAATACCGTTATCAATTCTTGTCGCCTAAGTTATAGTACTCGTGCCGCCCCAGGTGTTTAATATTAGTCTATTATTGATTTTTATGCTTGGCAATTCTTCATTTAAAGACTATTTCAAAAAGCATACATTGCTAAGAGGAACAATTGAAATTTAATCGATTCAAATTTAAAACCAAATCTTTTTTTAGTGAGACTTAAATCCAAAAAAGCAGAAATTGCTTCCTTATCGTCAGCAAAATTTGGTGTCATAAACTATCACTTCGTGTATTATTTTCATGCATTAATAGTTCTTTTGTCATTACCTATAATATATTTTTCTATGAATTGTGTTCGAAGAATTTATTGTTTTAAATCGGAAATGGTCTAGTCTAGTATAAGAGTCAAGTTGTGTCTAGTTGTAAATTTAACAAGAAACATTATATGTTTATCTTTTTAACTGTCAACATATTTGTCTCTGGATATGAAAATAGCCAATTATATAAGAGTTTCAAAGAAACTAAGAAACGAAAAAAAAAGAAGTAATGACTTTTACTCGTAATTTTTCATTTGATTTTTCATTTCCAACGAATCTGACAAAGCTAAACGATTCACTTTGAAAATGCATTTGGCATTTCATCCTAATGTGTCTGTTTTTTCTGTTAAGAGAAAAGTTTCTTTTCCAGATTTTACTTCAAAAAATCCTTTTACATAAAGTTTTCTTAGAAATTCTGTTTCTATTTACCAGTAAGTTCAAAAGATTTCTGCCTTCTTGAGACAACTTCTTTAAAGTGTCATTCTTCAAATGGACACTTTGTTGATAGCTTCTTTGAATTTTCTTTGATCATGAATTTTTTTTTTAAGTTAAAAGGCTATGAATGACTGAAAATAGAATTCATTGCTAATCGGAATTATACTACCATACTTATTTAAAGATTAAGAAAAAAATAAGAAAGAAGGTTAACTTTATTTCTAAGATCTGAATATTCTGAATTATACTGTGGTAGTGGTATATTTTGTGGTTTTATAATACTTGTAGAAGTTTTCATGTTTTTTTCAAAACATATTATTCAAGTCAAACCCCAAATACATTATTTAATGAATCCATTATTCTAAAGTGTGGGGCTATCGGCCTTTCATTTCAAAGTTGGTTTCCGGCGACCACTGACCATACTCAATGTAACTTAATGCGAAACCTTTGGTTGAATTCAAAAGTGCAGCCATTGAATATTTAAATTTTCAGCGTTGAACTTAAAAAAAAATTTATAACCTATGTGCTTAGATACATTTAATAATTGCGGTTTGAGGTATATTGAAAGAGTTATAATAATTTCACAAAGACCTCTTTCAAAAGTTCCAGATGGCAACAATCAATTCAGTAATTATCAAATCAAAAAGATCAAACACAAAACCAAAAAATTGTAGTATTAAACTTTTTTTTCAAAAGAATTTTTTTTTTTTTTGCTTTCAAACAAATTGTTTAATTGTAATGGCGTTCTAATTTTTTTTTTTTTTTTTCAAAAAAAAAAGAACAAGAAAAAAATTTATGGGATGAATTAAAGAGTGGCATTACTCAGAAGTTGTGTCGTTTTTTTAAATTTTGCTTGCCATTAAGAAATAGAAAATCATATATTTTCTATCAAGGTGAGAAATAACTGCTTTTTCAATTCACACAATTCGAACAATGTAAATAAATCAAACAACAAATAGGAAACAATTTAGGGAAATTTTAGAAATCATGAAGACGGAATCCCATACCAAAAACTTAATAAAAAAGTCTTCCAAGCAAAAATATGTACCTACATATTTCGATTTTAACAAAAAAAAAATATTAATTTTTTAAATTGAAAAGCAAAAGCATTTATGTAAAAAAATTAGTAAAACTTGCAGGATTTGGTTTTGGTTTTATAGCGTATCTTGATTCTTGAGAGCTGTAACTCACTGGGGATTTCCCCATCATGGATTCGTCTGCCAAACATTTACCTATATTTATTTAATGGCCCCATAACTGTTTTTTTTTTATTATAATGAAATTAATTTAAACAGTCTTTCGAACATTTCAGGCTTAAGTCTCATGTTCGATGGAACTTGAGCCCTAAATTCAATTAGGGTCTTAAATCTCACTTAAAATTTAAAAACTATGGACGTTATGCCCGTGGGACTTAAGTTTGTGACCCTATAAAGGAAGTTTTAAAAAAACATGAGAATATTATTGTAGAAAACAACTTATGAAATTAAAAGCTATTTATAAGTAATATTTGTCAAAAGCGAAACATTTAGCACTACGAAGTACAAACCTTAAAATAAACAAAATTGTTTATCAGCTCTGAGTCTAAAAATAAGATAACTTTTTTGTTCTAGCGATGTAAATTATTTGTGTTAGATATGGAATTTTGGAACATTGTTAAAAATTAGGAATCAAAATCTCTCGAATTTTTGCACTTTTTAGGCAATCATTGTATTTAAGGAATATTTTTACTACCTAATTATTTTTAATAAATATTATTCAGATTACGAAAATGTCACTATTATTGAGTTCCTCAAACGACAGAGAGGGTGACCGTCATTTTTTTCAACTTTTTTGGTATTATCCAGACCATAAAACAAACATAGAAAGTGCAAAAATGTGAGTTAATAAAGTTCATGATAATGATTTTCATTTAACATTTTTTTTTGTAAAATAGTGTACAATAGAAAACAGGGAAATTGTATCAGCTTTGAAGAAAGAATCTGACATAGAAAGAAAAGTCTTTTGAGTAAATATTTTTTTTACAAAATCTCTTAGATTACAATCTTAATGCAAAAAAAATTCATAAAAATTAAAAAAAAAACCTTAAAGTGGTACAATTTTATGTCTCAGTGCTTTTTGAGAAAAATATAATTTTAAAATAAGAAAAACTATCTTCTTGTTTGCATTTTTTTTTTTTTTTTTTTTAGATTTTACTAATTTTTGCAAGGTATTGCATTTTAGATCTTGAGTTATTTTGTTATTCCAAGCCGCTTTTTTAAAAAATTCCCCATTTTTCGATATTTTTTAATCGATTTTTTCTTCGAATGATTTTGATGAATTATGATGAGAATAATTTAGGTATTATTTGTATTTAATTTTTGTTTAATGCACAAAAGTGAGTTTTGACATTTCTTTGGATCCGGGTTCTATCTTAACTTTCTTTTATTTTGGCACAGGAAAACATAAACTTAGACCAACTATTTCCCAAAAAAATTTAAATAAATAAACAGATCAATACCAATGCTCAAAAACTCATCCATTTTCATATTTTACTCAAACTTAAATCGATTTTTTTTTGTAAACTTTCATCGGCTCAAAAATGCTAGGCTTGGCCTTTTTTTGACTATGTATACACTAAAGGAGTAAATATGTTGGAGATAATTGTTTTTTTAAGTGCAACATAAAAACAAAAACTATTTTGATATTTACACAGGAGAAAGTATTTTTCACCGCTTTTAAAGAATTTTATTTATAAATAGGTATGTTGGATATGTTTTTTTTTATACTTTAGCCGTGTTTTATTGGTAACTTTGTACGAAGCTAAGTCAAATTTTGCACGAAAAACAACTAAAAACGTTACCAAATTTACATGACACATTTTTACAATCAAGAAAGATAAGATCTTAATAATTTCATTGGAAGTTGTCAAACAGTCTTTTTTTATATAGGCAGTCAGTTTGAATAAAAACGAAGTACATAGGTATTCTTAGAACTCATTTAATTCAAACTTTCAGCTTCCAAAATTGTATTTCCTGGTAATGTTGTGGGATGTGCAAATATTGCCTTTAGTCCAGTCAAATCATTCACTCAAATATTCAAATAAAATGGAAAGTTCTAGGAAATTGTTTTTTTTATAACTTAATGTTTTCTGGAGAGCTGTTCACGGATCTAAAGTAGAAAGTTGTGAACAAAAAATTTGAAGTTGTTTACCAAAATCTAGAGGGCAAACATGAGGAATAACCCAAAAAGTAAATCTTTTGAGTCATTGGCGTAATATTTGAAAACTGAGTCTTTTTTTTACCAAAAATGAGTTATGCAGAGTAAAAGGAACAAATAAACGACTAATATTGCAAAAGACCGATGAAAAATACGTAATCAGTAATTTTATTAAAAAAAAAAAGAATTTTGTGATAGTGCACATTTGTAGAATTTTTCAATTCTTTTTGAACGAAAGTCATGCTTCTTATACCTATAGCAAAATGATCGGAGCCAAAATTGTTGGTAAATTTACTTTCTTTTATTTTACAGATTACAATTTTCAGAAAAAGGTCAGTGTTCATTAACACACAAAAATTTACTTTTTCGGTACAATTTCTCATGTTCGTACTGAAATTTAGCTGAATAACTTCAGATTTTCGTTCAGAATTTTTCGCTTAAATATCAATTTACTGAAAATTCAACTAAATTTTACATATTTCATTAGCATCGTTTTTGGAAACTGTTTTTACCCATTAATGCCATAATTTTTTTCAAAATGGTCACTTCAATCTTTTATACAAAAATTTAAATTTCAATACATTTTGGACAACTAGTTTTTCGAATGAATTTTCAACTAGATTTTGCGAGTAGCTTAATCAGAACTGGTTAACAATTCAGTACTTAACGCCTTACTATTTGGTTTTAATTCTGACCTGCCTTACGGGTTACCAAAACCAGTTTTCACTCAAAAGTCTGCCAGGATAAAAACAATATTAGGAAAAGCAAGGATGGATATATATGAAAACATTTTAAAAATTCAATTAATAAATTCTTCTATCTTTATTGCTAGTGTCACAAAAAAAAAATCCTTTAATAAATCCATTTTAACAATCTTGTTAATAACCATATTCCATATCTGTCACAGAGTGAAATTACTATCATATAAAAAAATAAAAAATCGAATTCAATTTCATGAGTGAACACCTACGTGCATACAAATATCCTAAATAAAATAAAAATCAATACCCTATGGCGTATACGTACTTTTTTTTTAGATTTTTTTTTTCTGTGCATTTTATTTTTAAATTTAATTTTCACCAGACAACATTTCTCTTCAATTTATTTAAGGCACATAAATAACTCATCGTCGATGTCTGGGAAAATTCAGACCTTTTTTTTTCTACACATTTAATTCCATTAATACAATTTACTTTGTATTTTTTTTGTTTGCGCTTCATTTCCATCATCTAAATTACTACAAAAGAGTATAAAATATTGATTTCTCAATTTTAAAGCGCACAAAAATAATATCGCTCTCCAACGTAGTTTAGTAAATTTATATTCAAATACAAAAAAAAAATTACTAAAATAAAAATAACCAGATACCTTCATTTAGCGAGGCAACTCACCAGGACTATATTATACCAGCTGGCGGAGATAGGCAGTAATAATAAAAGTAAACACAAATGAGCAATGAAGCTATTAAAAATGATTTTTACGTTCAAATGTATAATCAACCCTCTTTTTTCGGAAAATAAGTGCGGAAAAATGGATATAATCACCGGGAAAAGTTCCTATTCACATTTGAAGTGAAATTTACTCCACTCGGATGTAGGTACTATAGATTGATATTTATTTTTTGTTGCCGGATTATCTCCATCTCACGTAACAAAAATTCCTTGGCAATTAAATAAATTTTTATCGAACAGCAGCTTTTGAATAAATAAAATTCAATGTTGTTTGTTGGGTCTTTTGTTGAGAGGAAAAACGTGGTAATTAACATATTGCCATCATAATTTTACAGGAAATTAACGTTTTAAATGAATGAGTTGGTGTAGAGGAATTTCAATCATGTCCGTAGGAAATGCAGTGGCATTTTCACATTTTCCACAATTTTTGCCATCGGCGGAAGGAGGCATATTGCCGTCACAAAAGTTATTAAATATTCATATTTACAAATTGCAATGGATTGAAAGTTATTTATAGTGACTTCTGCTTGAACTTTTGACCTTTAAAATTCAGTCTTCAGATGTAACTTTAAGAGAACTTTCTTTTGGTCTATGACTCGAAAAATTTGGAGGATATTTTTTAAGAAGCAATTTTTTCGGCAAGTTTACCCCCCTCAACAAAATCTTGTTTGGAATCTTAGGTCTTAAGATATCTCCTTCCAAATATACGATTAAAAAAAAAAACTGGAAAAAATACATCTTTCGTTCAAAGTAACTCATCAACCAGCCCTCATAGGAGATTTTGGTTTTCACATATTAATAGAGCTCAAAGAAACCTTTCTTTTGATGTCTCACTTGATAAATTCGGCAAGGGGTTAACCTAGGATTTTTGTCGAAAATTTCAAAAAAATAGATTTTTAATTTTTGTACCTAAATTCATAGTCCTGTCCACTATGAACTCATATTTTTAAACCAAAACTTGTTTTGAGACTTTTATCCGAAAATATCCTCTTCCGAATTGTGAAAAAAAAATATTTCGTTTGCGAATAACTCAGCAACTAGACCTCAAAGAAACTCCTAGTTTTCACTTGATAATAGAGCTCAAAAAGACCTTTCTTTTGATGTCTCACTCGATGAATTTGGAGGAAATTTTTTAAAAAGCATTTTTTTTCGGCAAGGGTTAACCTAGGATTTTTGTCGAAAATTTCAAAAAAATAGATTTTTAATTTTTGTACCTAAATTCATAGTCCTGTCCACTATGAACTCATATCTTTAAACCAAAACTTGTTTGGAGACTTTTATCCGAAAATATCCTCTTCCGAATTGTGGAAAAAAAAAATATTTCGTTTGCGAATAACTCAGCAACTAGACCTCAAAGAAACTTCTAGTTTTCACTTGATAATAGAGCTCAAAAAGACCTTTCTTTTGATGTCTCACTCGATGAATTTGGAGGAAATTTTTTAAAAATTTGAAAAAAATAAATTTGTAATTTTCGTTCTTAAATGCATAGGCCTGTTCACTATGAACTCATATCTTTAAACTAAAATTTTTTTTCAATAATTTGATCCGCCGATATCTGCTTCAGAATGTATTAAAAAAATAATTTTGATTATCCTTGAAGTTATTTAAGAATTCTGCTAGTTAAAAACCAGGACTCCTATCAATAAATTCAAAAGAAGACTTCAAATTTCAGCCCAAGACTATAATTTCACAAAGCTTAAGTAGTTATAAGGAATCAAATTTCTTACTTGCAAAGGATTTAACTTTTGGTTTAGTTTTTGACAGATTTTTTTTCTTAATTAATTTCAGCCAAAATTCCATGAAATAAATTTATACAATACCGACAAATCCCACATTTACTTTATATATAAACGTGCTTAGGTTATCAAATTTACAACTGAATAATGAAAATTAAAAAAAAAAGAAATTTCAATAAAAACCCTTGTTAGAGCCAAGTTAAGTAGTTTTCGACCTATATACAATTTTCCTCCATAAATTTCCATTCAATTTTCATTAATCTTCTCCTAATCCAGGTGGTTTTTACTTTACCCTTTTTGCCAAAGTGATTTAAATAGAAAAGAAGGAAACCCAATAAGAGGACAAAAAAAAAAGTCAATAAAGCTTTTGGGACTCAAACAGAGTTAAGTTATTTACGATCCCTTTTTACAACTTTTCTTTAATAAAAAAAAGAAAAAAGATATTTTTTGTCAAAAAAAAAAAGGTTTTTTACAAAAAAAAAGAAGAAAATTGCAAATAACATCTGTTTTGTTTTCTTTTTTTATTTCGAACTATATAGAGGCTTTATCAGGAGAATCTGAAAGGTCCTTTCTTTCATTGTATAATAAATTATTTAGCTAAGTACGACAAATTGTATGGTTTCGCATTCAAAATGTATAATAATTTACATATCAAGCAAAAAAAATAAATAAAATACTTAACCAACCTGGTTAATGGGAAAAAAAAGAACATTGTACACACTATTTCTGATGTGTATTTAAGACTGCAAACATAACTCACAAGCTTTCTGTGTAGGCATTGGTTTTTGTTCATTCGAGAACTCCTAACCAAAGGCTATATAGAAATGTAAATTAGTTACCTGTACAGAAAATAAAGCCGAACGGTGCGGTGGTGTGACTTTAAGGATATACGAAACCCCACAAGCCACATTATGTGCAAGAGTAAAATAATATCATTTCTGCGTCAAACCAAACCAAACGACAGCATTAACTTATCCAAACACACAGTCGAGATTCATTCTGCTATGGAACACCCAAACACCTCTTCCTCACTTGCTCTTATTTCATCATGATGTGACATTACAAGCTACGTGCAAGTCTTCCGGCAAACAAGACAGATGCTGCCATTTTTGGTATCCTTTCAAGCAATTGTCCTCTCAGCCCCCAACCTCAAAGTCGCATAAATTGTGTTATTCATTTTTCCCCAATGGGAGGGTTAAAGGGGGCTCAAACAAGGGTAGAATGCCTACTTTGAAACATAAAGGTGTGAATCTCTGAACCGGCCATTTGAAAAAGGAAATTTGTTTCATTTTGCTTTTGGAGTTTCTCTTACTCTCATTTTCTCTGTGGTATAATTAGGAACTTGAATGACCTTTTTTTTCGTGTATAAGCACTTTTGCTTGCCATTCATCGCAGATCTTTTATGTCTTCAGGTTTTTCATTCTTGGAAAAGGTTACATTTCGAAAAAATACAATCTAATTCTGTATGAATTCTTATTTATATGTTATTGTAAGGGGTCTTTTGTTGGGCGCCATTTTTTTTTATTTTTTTTTTATAGAATAAAATGTTACGTGTTGGATGCGATTAATGATTGTTTGGATTTACAAAAAGGTACAAATATTGTTTTTAATGTTTTTTTGTCTGGAAGTTTTCCAAAAGATTGTTAAGGTCTCTATAAATTCACGTGTTGCAAGGTTTCACTTAAGAAGAATGGGAATGTAACGACTTTCTTATTGATTCTTTTTGTTATGGTCATAGGTCCTGTTGTAATGAGTATGAAGCTTGATAGCCTATAGGAGGGTTCAAGTTAGATAGCCTAGATAGTAAAACCTGTCTACATAAAGAAAAAAGCCATACGAAAAGGACTACAACAGAGATTTTTTACTATCAACACAAATCAATTTTTATAGTTTTAGTCTAGCCTGAATAATTAAACGCAATAAACAACTATAAATAAAGTTTAACAACATTTGCAAACATTTAAATTAATCTAATAAATCAGCGCTATCTTGAATTTCCATATATAAAATATTAACAGGTGTTGTGCTGTTGTTGTTGTTGTTTTTTTTTTTTTTGTTGAAATTTAACTTCAAAGTTTGTTTTAGCAAAAAATTGTAAGATTTATTTATTTAAAACTTTCTATTTATCCATAAATCAATGAAAATGTTCTCTCGGACCGAAATATATTTCATTCAACAAAATTTAAATTAAATTCTTTGAGCAAAGAATTCCCGTGGTTTTTTGAGCATTAAATTTGCGTTGCGTACCTTTATCTACGACGAGAGTAAATGTATACCTGAATGCTTACATTGGCATCCTAGGTGGGAAAGACTATTTGTTTTTTTCTTTTTGAATTGTATTTTTTGTTTCTTTATTTATCTATCCCAGGGAATTTGAAGGAAAAATAATAAAATAAGATTTAAGTAAACAACGGAAAAGGAAGAAAAATTAACAAAGTTAGCTATGTGCGATTATTTGTGCAGTCTGAAGGTTAGAAGGGAAGAACTTTTTCTTTTCAAAGTGTGAGATATCTGATTTGAATTTAAAAAAATTAAATACTTTTTTCATACATCATAGTATACATAAAAGATTTAAATCCTTAATTCAGTTTTTTTTTAGACAGCAAACAATTCTTTGACTGTCAAACAACGGAACCAAATTTTACGGATTAACGTCTACTGTACATGTACGTAGGTACATACATGTAAGATGATTTTTCAAAGATGCAACAAAATCTAGAGTGTATGGGTTGACTTAATGAAACAAAAATGATGAACACTTCACATGATGGACCAAAATAAGGTCTCGTGGAAATTGGTAGATTTCTTTCCGCGTTCATTTTTGGCTTTTGTTTTAAAACTTTCACGGAAATATTAATTAGTGAACAATTAATAACACTGGTTCTGGTTAACAGCCAAAATGGACTCAATCCCACTATTTTTTTTTTCTTACGTTCTTTGACCTCAGGGACTCGAAAATCACTTTTAAAAAATTACGATGGATAGGTTTTCGAGATATGACTTTTCAAAGTTTTTTGTCGTTGTTTTTCCCAACATACTTAATATTCGGGCTATATCTTGAGTAATGAACGGCTAATCTGAACAAAAAATCCGGCGCCTGAAAGCTGAGCAAAAGAAACACTAGAACAACTTTTCGGGATCACTCCAGACGTTTAAGTGCAATGTATTAAACATTTTGAAAAAATCGATTTTTTAAAGGAAATTTTTGCAAAAAAAACTGTATTACTGAAAGAAATAAAATGCACGACTGGGTCGCACGTACTTGCTCTTGTAGTTCAAAGCATCTTTATCTTAAATATTTATTGGAAATTTAAGATTTTGTGAAAAAAAAAAAAAAAATAAAAACAAAAAAAAAAATCGAAAGTTAAAAAAATTCAATTTTTTAAAAATTTTTTGAAAAACTTTTTTTTTTAAATTTTTTTTTACATTTTACACTTCAATACCTATGATGTCTGTAAATTTTGAAAAAATTGACTTATGCTTTGATGAAATATATGAACTTAAAAAACATGTCAATTTTTGAAAAACGGCAACGCCATATTTCCGCTCTTGGCATTTTTTGAGGAAAACTAAAAACGCAGTTTTGTTGGAATCAATAAGAGTACTGCGCACACCAAATTTAAATGAAATCGTTAGAGCCGTTTTCGAGAAATTTGAAATACCTCGAAAACGTTATATGGGAGATATGCGTTAAATTGGAGATATTAAAAAAATAAAAAAAACGGACCTAGGGAATTACGTAAAAATCATCTGTACCAAGTTTCAAGCAAATCCATCCACCCGTTTAGGCCCTAGCTCGATGTACAGATGGACGCACAGACGCACAGACGCACAGACGCACAGACGCACACACGCACACACGCACAGACCGACGGACGGCATGACGAAAACCACTTTTTTGATCTTCTCCATCATCGTAATGTTGGTTTTGATTAAAACCTCGATTTTTTTTTTCTACACGAAACCAATACTTGCCCTATAGAGCAAGTAAAAATCAAAATCTTTCGAATCCTCATAATTTAAAAAAAAAATTTTCATGTGTAGTACACTTTCTAGCAAAGACGAAAAGATATTTTTCTTCAGAATCTATGAATAAATTATAAAGATATGACCATTTTTGTAGCGATCAATATTTTCGACTTTTTCTATTACTTTTTGAGTTTTTGTCTATAACTTGAAAAGCAAGCCAAATTTTTTTTAAAGTAATATTTTGTACATAATTAAGTTTCCTATCGACAAGCATCCTTTTAAAAAATTTAAAAATTTAAGTATTGTAAAAAAAACTTAAGAAAAACTATTCAAAAAATAGAAAAAAAAACGAAATTTTTGATGTTTTTACTAAATCGTCTATTTTTATCGGGTATGGTTTGTTTCGCTTTTCTTATTTCGGTTTTTGGTTGTTTCGTCTTAGTCGATTCGCTATTTTATTGTTTCGTATTTTTGTTGTTTAGTTTTTTATTTACTTCGTTTTTCCTTATTTCGACAAACTTATACTTCGTTTTCTTATGACCTCGTTTTTAGTTTATTTTGTTATTGATTACTTCGTTTTTTCACTATTACGTTTTGGAATTAAGTCGCCTTTAGTTCACTTGGACTTTAATTATTTCGCCACCATTTGTTTCGCCATTTTTTTGTGTATGTTAATAGCCTAAGGGCGTTAAAATTCGCGCGAATTTTAACGCCCTTAGGCTATTAACATACACAAAAAAATGGCGAAACAAATGGTGGCGAATAATTCGCGTCATTTTGAGTGCCTGTTAATTTTAAAAATGCTCAAAAAAGAAAAAAAAACAACGAATTCGTTACAATTTAAGGTAACAGATCTCTTATAGTATAAGGATTTGCTTATCTTTAATCCAAAAGTCTTCAAAGCCCAAAACAATCCACAAAACTGAAGACGGAATAACCAGATGCCAAAATAAACTAAAAGCGAAATGAACCATGACGAAACAACTCATTGGACTTGTTATGAAAATGCGAAATAAATAAAAATCAAAAAGATACAAGGCGAAGTTATAGTTGGGCAAAGTGATCGAAATACGAAGTAAACGAAAACCCAAATAAAGGATGGCGAACTAATCAAAAAAAATTGTGTCAAAAACGAAATAACAGAAATCGAAGTAAAAAAGGCTAAACAATAGGCACCCATTTTTATCCTTGGAGCATTTATAGATATTGAACATGTTAAGGAGAAAAGAAAATACTTTATTTTTCAACACAATGGTCACAAAAATTGAATACGGTTAAAATTGGAAAAAATATGGACTTTCAAAATCTACTGTTTTTGGTCTTTTTGAACCATTAACTATACAAAATACATAGCGACGGTTCAACTTCATAACCTCGTAAGTCGTTTTTCCAAGTTTTTCATAAAAATCAAAAAACAATATGTTGTGTTTCTTGTTTTTGTATGGAATCTATCAATACAAGCTTTTGAATTTCGTCATTCCTGAAAAATGTTCAAAACAACATTGTTGAACTGAATATACCAAAAGATAGCTCTGAATTTTCTGAATTGTTTGCATTAATAATATTTTTTCGAATTTTTCGACCTACGAGGTTATGAAGTTTAACCGTCGATAGTTATTTTTAACTATTTGCTGTGGCATGTGACTATATTAATAGTCATATTTAACTATTTTGTAACTTTTTTTGTTCAAAAATAGTTATTCGCAAAACTTCATTGAATTCTATAAAATGACTATGCAAATAGTTACAAAATAACTATTTTTTTTTTCTCTGAGTGTAGTAGAAATCAAGGTTGTAAAAATATCAATTAAAAAAAATGCATTTGAATTAAAAAAATATATTTATTGCAATTGAAAAATATTTGCATTGAAAAAAAAAAATTATTGCAACTAAAAATATTTTGCATTGAAAAGAAAATTTTATTGCATATAAAAAATGTTCTTCATTGAAAAAAAAAATCAATGCAAAGTGTGAGTATTAAATAATATTGTTTTTTTTTTTTAATATTCGTCGAATTTTCTACAATTTTGAAAATTTGACCATACATTTGGTTCAATTTTATAGTTGAAATAGCTGATATATGGTCAAATAGTCAAAATTGTAAGAAACTCGACGAATATTAAAAAAAAAAAATATTTAATTCACACATTTTTTTTTTCAATGCAGAATTTTTGTATTTGCATTATTTTGTATTTTAAAGCAAAATATTTTTGTCTGCAAGAAAAGTATTATTTTCAATGCAAATAATTTTTCAGTTGTAAAACCTTTTTTTTAATGCAAAATTGTTTTAGTTGCATTTTTTTAATGAAAATATTTTTCAGTTGCAATATTTTTTTTTTAACGAAATTTTTTTGCAGTTGCAAGAAATATTTTTTTTATGTAAACATTTTTTATCCGCAAAGTTCTTTTTTTCAATTTTCAATTCACTCTCAGATATTAAGTGGCGAAAAAATGCATGTATTTTATCAAAAATCTCTTTTGATAAAAGCATTTTAAGTCTGTCAATCAAGCAAGCAATTAAAACCATCTTCCTTCAGAAACTACGAATAACCTGTATATAGCATATACTACACATACATATAAACTCATACAACCATGATCCTTTCCCAATCATTACCCGCCCCAAATACAACGGCGTATACAAGGGGGGGGTCACGGGGTCATGACCCCCCCCCAAGAACTCAGAACTTAAAAAAGAGTTTGTTATGTGATACTGAAATCTCTTGAGTAAGATTATTTTCAAAATGTTGAAGTTTTAGAACATGAACGAAAATTAAAAGTAAAAAAAATTTTTGGTATTCAAACAAACTATTTTACCATATTATTTTGGGGATGTGGTCATATTTTTAGCGAACGCTATGCTGGATTAGGATTATTTTGATTCGTTCTATAATATTAGTTGAGCTGTGCTGTAGAGTTTTGTATGGAAACAAAATCCGGATAAGTATTATATTCAAAGCTTTTTAAAAGAAATTGAATCTGGTAGGTACACAAAAATAATATCTTAAGGGCAAGACACTGCTTACCAGCAAATAAAAGAAGCAGCCATATCTTCAATTTTTTTATATGATGAAGTGAATAAAATATGTTTTAAATAGGGAAGCTTTCTGTGGCCTTGCTGTGTGGAGGTCAATTCTGTTGATAAAATTCGTCATCGGCAAAATGTTAAAGAAGGATATCATTTCTCAAATCTTTTTAGTTTTTTGCAATGTTCCAGTTCAATACATTCGTCTGATAAAATTTGGTGAATTTTGTTTGCTTACAGAATATAACAGTATTTTGTACATACTAAATTTGCTAGATCTGTTGCATTTTTTGAAACAACTATGGATTTGTTAATCATCAATGGCCAGCCAATTATAGAAGCAATGTAAGCAACCTTATCTAAGGCAATTTAAATATTATTATTAAATATCACTTAGGGCTAATTTTTTGAATAGTTAGATAAACCTAAGTTAGAGGTTATTCCTAGGAATAAAAGTTTTTTTTTATAGTGACATTTATTCTTCTGATAGTCTATCTGACGATTGAAAAAGCAGGGCTTAATGTTTTTTATATTGTAAACCGCTGATTAATACCTGAAAACGGACGAATCCCAAAATATCTCCAAAATTATTCTTTTTGTCTTTACTATTTAAATAGAGGTATTTTAAATTCCCATACAATTTTAAAACAAAATTAAAAAAAAAAAATATATTTTCAAATGCAATTTTTTTTACAAAACTTTGCGATGCGTTTGCCTGAGGTTAGGAAGACTTTTAATTCAAAAGTTAAAAACTGTTATTAAAAACAATGAACAGTTGTTTTAAGGCAAATTATTCAATCGAAGTACTCGTACAGTACATTTTATTGAAGTTATACTTCTTATGGGAGGGTGGGTATGAAAATTTACTTTTTGACAAGAATGTCAAAGGGATTATGACGCGATCACCCTGGGTAGCAGGGCTGTCGTTTCACCTTTATAGTAGGCAGTACTTTAGTATTTAAAAATGCAGTACGCCGCAGTACGGCAAACATAAAACACACAACACGTTGCAAGTTACATGGGTAATGTGGCAAGTTGCATGTGGCAAGTTGTATGTTTCAAGTTGCATGTGGCAAGTTGCATGTAGCAAGTTGTATGTGGCAAGTTGCGTGTGGCAAGTTGCATGTGGCAAGTTACATGTGGCAAGTTGCATGTGGCAAGTTGCATGTTGTAATTTCCATGTGGCAAGTTGCCAGGGTTGCAAAAAGCTCACATTTTAGCTCAGCTCCCTAGGTACCATAGCTTAGCTCATTTGAGCTGAGCTGAAAGTGAGCGCCCCAACTTCCAACGCCTATATCTCGGAATTTTGAAGAAAATGAAAAAAAAATTTTTGATGCCAAAAGGTAGCGGGGACTCTAACCTACATTTGAGTACAACTCTCATGCCTGTAGGTCCACGCGTTCTCAAACCGGGAGAACTTAAAAGTAAAAAAAAAAAATAGGCACGATTCTGAAAAAATAGGCATGATGTGGCGGTTTAACATGGAAGGCGATTTTTTAAAAATCTGAAAATGTGCAAAGCGTAGGCCCATGACACAAGCTATCATTTGGCATCACTCCCAAAAATTGCTCTCAAGCGGTTTAGCTTCCAGGAGCGTTCAAAGATTGGGGGATTTTTCGAAAAAAAAAATGTACCCCAACTTTCAAACGCGATTTTCTCGGAATTTTGAAAAAAGTCAAAAACCGGATTGTACCGGATTTTTTTTTTATGATAAAAAATTAAACATTTTACTAAAAAAATAGAAATATATTAACTATTAAAAAACCAAGAGAAAAGATCATGAAAAATTATCTGTTTTATTTATAAAAATATCCATGTGTTAAAATAATTCCATTAATAACTAGAACCAAACATCTTAAGCTATGGTGTTTTATAAAAGTTTAAAATATCTTCATATTTCATTATACTTTCCAAATAAAAATCAATGTATCCTCTCACCCATCACAGCTCAGCTCACTTTACCTTAGCTCACCCAACAGCTCAGCTCACCCAACAGCTCAGCTCAACCTTCAGCTCAGCTCACTTTCAGCTCAGCTCAAATGAGCTGAGCTATGGTACATAGCTCAAAATTTGAGCTGAGCTGTGAGCTGAGCTCAGCTAACTTTTGAGCTTGCTACAAACCCTGCAAGTTCCATTTTGCTACTACTAGTGCTGAAGCACACACAATTTTCATAAAATGTCCATATCGCACATTTTATGCGCAATTCATTTACTTTCGTTAACCATATACCGTACGTTTTGAACCGCACAACATGAGTAAATTTCACAGAATAAATTGAAAACTACATGGACGCAAGGAGGATGAAAGAATTAATTTATTGTTCACTTGATAAAAATGTAAAAAAACGAAGTGTGGATTAATTAATTTAATAATAGACATTAAAAATGTCAAATGAAATTCATTTACATTTACTGAATGAGAAGTATAACTTCAGTCGCGTGTACATGTGTACACTAGAGTGACCGCAACTCCCATAGAAAAAAATTTTTGTCAATTTTTTTCGGGGGAACCCCATAAAATGTTCCGCCTTTGCAGATTTTTAGATAGCCAAAATTTCAGCTCGATTGGATAAGTCTAAATGGTGCCGACACTCGCTCAAAGTATCAAAAATCTCTGTTTTTTCACTGTTTTTCGAAGAAAATTAGCTCTAGCTCCCAAACAGATGGGGTTATTTTCACTTTTTATATATTAAATGAAAGGTAGTGCTTATTACACATAATTCAGATTCAAAATTTGTTTAGTTTTAAAAAAAAAAAAAAATATTGTCATCAATTTAAATTTTCAGTACTTACCTCAAAAAGAGCTGAAGTGCAAACTCGATTTATAATAACACTGTACACACACTCTTTTTTTTTAGGAGAGGATAGCCTCAATTGGTCAAAATTAAAGCCTAGTACGCTGCTGATAAGAAACGAAAAATCCCATACAAAAATGAAACAACGAAATGGTAACCCGAAAATTTCGTTCAACTTTTCGTTCTGTAGTACGCTGTTCGGCACAACGAAATTGAAAGTCTAAACTTCTTTTTCGCACACAAACAATTGCCGGGGACATTCATTGTGTGTGGAAAAATGACATTTTGAGTTTTTTTGTTTGTTTTTGTTGTTCATTTTGTCATTGCATGTCTTTCTGCGATGCGTGTTTGCTTTTTTTTCATTTATGTTTTGCAATTTTTGAGTATTTTTCGGTCCAGTTTTCGCAAGCATTTCGTTGTCCTCGTGGAGACCGACGAAAAATTTCGTTTCACATCAGCAGCGTTCTAGGCTTTAAGGCTTAACGCTAAACTTAAACGAATCTCATAACGTTTTTGTTTGGTTACTTTAAGAACAACATTCGGAACTTTTCGATTCGAAATGCAAGACGCACAAATTTTAATGTTTAATAATTCAAAAAGCCCATTTTCAGGTTTATGCCTGCTATCAAAACTTTTGAAAAAAAAAAAAAAAAAAAATTGGCATGACCCCCCCCAAGAAGCAAACCTGTATACGCCCCTGCCCAAATATGAAATCAAAATGAATTACCATCATTTGCAAACATATTCAAATATATCTATTGATCTTAAGTTACCAATAAAATAGGATTTATTGCATTGCGAACCTTAAAATGTTTCTTAAATGTGTGTCGCAAAAAAAATCCATTTCCTGTTTCGAATTGGGACATTCATCTTGCACGCACTGCATGACTAAATTTGAAATTGATAGCCTTAAATTTAACTGGCAGACACATATGAAATTCCCATATGTAAATAAAGATACTAAAATGTTTATGTTACAAATAAGATAATCAAATTCAAAACCCTCTTGAGGAGAATCCATAAAATACGTATTTCATTTAACTCGAATATAACCCTTCAATCCTATTTAAAGATATAAACCTTATACATACAAACATACACTCATACTTAAATATGTTTATAAAAAGTGAGTTGAACCTAACTGATTTATTGATGCATCTAATTTGAAATGTATACCATTCTATTTTTGTTTAGTGGGTGTGTGATGATGTGGTTTATAAATGTTCAATCAATCAATCGATAAAAAAAACTTTGTTTCCGGCGGGCTCACAATTGGTTAGAGTTGGAAAAATTTCTTTTGGCCCCTTTTTTATTTCTTTAAAAAGTTCGAATCCTCTGATTAATGTCATGAAATCATTGAAAAACTTTTTTAAAACTTTTTGACATTTTTTTTTAGCTGATTTTTGATAGGAGCAAAATGTTCCACTAAAGTTTTATTCCTTTTTTTTTTTCTTTTATCATATTTTTTCTTGCTTTGTTGTCAATTAGTTTTGTAACATGAATTAAAAAAAAATATTTGATGACAGCGAACGTGCACTTTGTGTCAAATAAAAAAAAAACTTTTTTTAATTACATTAAAATAAAATGTTACATTCTATTGGGTTTTGTGCTTTAACCTTTAAAGCTATTTTTAATTAACTTTTATGCTTCGAGTCCTTTTTAATTTGTGTAGACAGCTATATTTTTTTTGAACTTTCATGCATGCATATTTGATATTAATTAGGTTTATGTGTGTATTTTTGTAAGAATACAGTGATTTTTTTTTTAATATTTCACACATTATTGTGTCACATTTGATGCTGTGAGTTAACAAATGTTACATTTTTTATTGATTTTGTGGCATTAAAGCCATTTTGCGTGTAGCTTCAAAATGTTACCTCAGTAATTCAGTCCTACCAAAGGTCACAAAATAACCCAATTAATTCTAAATTGGATTAAATTTTTCGCAAATTGCTATAGGACAAAAGACTGATATTGAAAATTTGCCATTTTAAACAAAATCCATTCTCAAATGCCAAACCTATATAACATTTTTTCGAGCCACTATAATGTTGGTGCTCTGCCAAGGATGCAATATGTGGAGGAAGGCAAAGTATGATGCGTGGAATGATTAGTACCTACACATTGCTTCACGTCTTTGTATAAACATTAAACAGGCAAGAATTATACTTCTTTATTAAATTGAGTTTGAATTTTTCATTAAAATTCTTACCTTTGGTACAAAATATTTTCTGATTTTGAACAGTTTGAAACTAATTTTAATTAAATCCTAAAAATTCATAATTTCATATTTAAGGTAATTAGGTCTCATGAGACATGTCTCTAGGGATGTCACTACTCCGTAGTGGTTGGCCATTACACCCATGCGAAAAAAAATTTTCACGAAAAAACTAAAACCCTTTGTATGTCCACGGCATCCATGTTGAATTAAAAAAAATTTTTTTTTTACATAAGACCAAAAATCATTTTTATATTCTTAGCTACATTTTAAGACCATAACCAGTAACATTAGTTGCGTCGTTGTTATGTTATAAGCGTTTGAAGGTAGCCAATCCGAATTTTTTTTTTAAATCAAACGTGAAAACTTTTTTTTCTAATTTTTCGACAAAAGTTTGGTAATTTTATATTTATATTCGTTCAACAATCTTATCAGAATTCATTTAAGACATTTATCTGAAAAGTGCATTGCGTATATCTCGAAATATTGCCATTTCAATGCAACCATGTCAAAAAAAATTCGCTTATTTTTCTATGAGAGCTTTTTACAAACCTCATTTTCTCCGCTTTTTTTGTATAAATTATCGATAACATAACAATTTAAGTACCTTGGCAATACTGTTTTTATCGAGATAAAAGTAAAATGTGGATAATTATCTGACTGTTTCAAATATCTATACAGATATAGTTGTTGTTGTTTTTAATACCTACGTAAATTGTATTGATTTCAAATATCTCGATGTCGTTTTTTTGTGCAAAAACTATATAGAGAAACAAAAAAACGTACCTAATATTTGCATTGCATGATATTCTCAAAAAGCATTTGGTCAAATCAAAATCAATATGTGGTCAGAATAAAATTTGGTCTTTTAATTAGGCCAAGTTTTACTCTGATAAGACAGTGCACAACCTCAAAGTGATAGAGAGTTTACAGGATTTCATCAAGATATTTATATACTTATTTTGGATTAGCCACTAGACTTTAATCCAATAGAACATAGAAATTTCATTGAAATCGGATTAATTGTTTAAGAAGAAGTAAAAATAAAACAAAATGACTTTTGATAACGATTTTTTTTTTTTTTTGAAAAAATTAAATGATTTTACGAAGAACGTTTTTTTTTCGATTATTCAATTTTTCAAAAATTTGCAGGTAAATGTAGAGGAATTGTTATAAATGCCCCTTACAAATATAAATGGATTATGAGAGATTCTGTTAGGCTACATAAGTGCTTGATCAAACAGAACTTATTGTCATCAAAAACCTGACCATAATTATTTTTGATGGTTTTTGGTATTATTTCTGTTTAAATTAAGTATTCCTACAAGAAAATACAATAAAAACCTAGTTTTTGTTATTTTTATTTTTTTACCAAAAACTAAAAAAAAATTGATTAATGGCCTGTACTCCGCCTGTCGACATTATTTTTCTCAAATTTTTTTCCTCATCCCTTAATCGCAATTCTGAGTTTCTTTTCTCTCTTCCCCAACCTTAAATAAGATCACCCAAAAAATAAGACATCAGTAAATTTAATTTAAAAATAAAAAATGTTACATAAAGTAAGGAATATTTTCTATCAGAAAGTGAAAAACTAATTGACCCTGGATTCTCTAAAGAGCACCTAAGAGCACCCAATTTTTGTTGCATTGTGTTAAAGAATATATAAACTAACTCATAAGTTTCAATTCATCGCAGAATAACGGGGTATACTAAAACAAAATCATTAAAGTTCAAATAATAACTTGTCAAAAATATAAAGTTTTTAGATACTAATTCTAAGCCCGAATTAAAATAGAAAAAAAACTTTATTAATATCGTTGATAAATAACTGAAGAAGAATTCTCCATTTAAATTTTTTTAGATTTCTATCACAACACTTCGATATCGCATATAGAATAACAGGGATCGGGTCAAAATTCTGGCTTCAAAATTCTGCTTTTCAAAATTCTGCTTTTTCAGCGAAAATTCTGTTTTTCAAAATTCTGCTTTTTTTCTATTCTGTTTTTCAAAATTCTGCTTTTTAAAATTCTGCTTTTCAAAATTCTGCCAGCATTATATTTGAACAAAAAAATTCGGCTAATTCTGGTTTTTTTTTATAGCATAAAATACACCTCATTAATGTAATTCAACATTGGTACTTTCCTAAATGTTTTTATTTAAGTGTCGCAAATATTTTTTGAAATGCATACTGACTTTCTTTCAAATAAAATATGTATACTAATTGGAGCCGATGTTGTATATTCCTTTTCTTATTCAAATTTTTGAATATTCATCTTTATTTGATAAAGTAATAAATTTTTAGTTATTTTCGGAAATGTTTAATATTAAAAACCTTTTCTTAATATTTTCAAATTTATTCATTTATAAAACAAAAATTAATTCGCATTTAAAAAATGACAAATTATGTAGGTAAGTAATCAAATAAGCAGATAATTTTTCAAAAAGATGATTTTACAGAATTCTGCAAAAAATTAAAAAAAGGGGTTGGAAAATGTTAAAAAGCGCGCGCTTTTTAACATTTTCCAAAAACATTTTGAAAAACAGTATTTTGAAAAAAAGAATTTTGAAAAGCAGAATTTTGAAAGCAAAATTTTGACAAAAGAATTTTGACCCCGGCAGAATTTCGACCCCAACCCAGAATAACACTTACCAAAATACTTCGCATTCAAATAAGAATGAGGTAGATGTAACTTTGAACTCATTTTTTAACAAGACACGATCGAAAAACAAAAAAATGAGTGCAGCATATTGACACATGTTTATTTTGCACCAACTTTGCCAAACTTTTTGGTGTCAATTTTAATTTTCAGAAAATCGACTTGTGACCAGATTTATACTGCAAATACTCCTATGTGCACGGTTTATCCAAAAATTTCGTTATTTTGCATTTGTAATATCCATCGTTTATCATAGTCAATGAAAGTTTCCTAGGAACTCTTCTAGTTTAACATACACTTAGGAGCAAAAAAATGGAATCAAATTTTGCGCTCTGTAAAAACGATAATTGATCGTGAAGTAATCGACATACATGAATGTTAATGGTACCATTGAAAAGCTTGAAACAAAAGCTTTAAGTCCATGCTAAGACTTCAAAAATCCGTTCGTTGGTTCCATCCATCTAACATAAATGAAGTACGTAAGGAAAAAAAAACTGAAATTAAAACACAAATTATCTGGAAAATTTAACATTTAAAAAAAATTAAGTGCAATTCATTGACAGACAACGCTAATACTATCGTTGAAAAAAAAAAGACTGAAATTGAAACAGAGAGTATCCGGAAAATTTAACATTAAAACAAAAATGAAGTGCAATTTATTGACAGATAGCGGAACAACTATCGTATGCATTTTTATGTTTTTACCAACAATTCAAAGTAAAAAATACAAGCTTTAAAATGAGACCATGAGACTTTGAATAAAAATATTTGATCCAAGGCAATTTTTGTTTTTAATAAAATATAATTTATTTGATTCCGTTTTTTTGCTCCATAGTGTATATAGGTAGTTGTTTAGTATTTATAGTATTTTCTGTAATGTGAATATTTGCAGAGTTTGACATACTTACACGTATATAAAGTTTGGGGAGGAGTTTCATCTACATAAGCAGCAAAATTTCTATGATTGAAAAAAAAGTTACGCATACACCACAGTGACCTTAAAATTTAAAAGATTTTAAAACTTGGCTTAATTGATTGAAAAGCTTACTAATCGTTGTTTTGCGTTATAAACTTTTTAATTTATGATAAATATAGTAAGAAAAAGTTGAGAAACAACAGGAATACACGAGAAGTTATTTCAAAACAAAGAAGGCATAGTTTTTAAATTCTATCAATAATGTTCATATTCTTAATCTTTAAGCAACTTGTTATTTAATTTTGTTAAGAAAAAATAAATAAATTGAAAATAAAACCACAATGCTAGATTTTATTTAATTATTTTTTTTTTCAACGAAAAACTCAAAAGAAAATTTAAAAAAAAAATTAAATAATGTTCTTATGAAAAGACATAACATATCTTTCAAACAAGACTTTTTCATTAGCAAAACCTACATACTTCTGAGCTAGAAATTACTCTTAAGCAAAATATGTTGTCTCTAATACAAAGAATAATGGTATATTTATAAATATTTAATTGTATTTTTTTTTTCTCCAAAAAAGAAATCATTCATTTCAACAACTTTCCACAAATAACTTTGTTTAAAGCACAAATTTCCGTCCCGTTTCGTTTCTTTCAAAGGACATTATTTCTCATTACTCGAGTGCTATTCTAGAGGAAAAAAAGGTCGTTTTAATTAAAACAATAATTAATTCCACACAACACGTCAACTCGAAGTACTCAAGTAAATATAATTTCCTTTCGAGTTTCATCCATATAGCTTTGGCCTTTAGTATATCTAATATACAACACAAAAAAAAGTCCTTAAAAAATTGAGCAACATACATCAACACAAAAAAAATATCTACCAACACACTTGAAAAAGTTAATTAAGTGATGTTGCTTTTCTAGTTGAACGTGTAAATCTCGGTCTAACATAGGTAAAGAAAATGGCGAAAAAAACATGTCCTTTATGCTTGTGGCCCTATTCTCTATATTCAAGTACTGTTACACCGCCAAAAGCATTAAATAACAAAAAAAGAAAAAAAAAAAACTCTTCTGTAATCTCTGTGATTTAATCGCTAGCGTCAAGGCCAAAGGACAAAAAACGATATCTCTACTTCAACTAACACATTGACACCTTTTTCATATAGCAAAAAATAAAAGGACTCTTTTGTGTGTGTGTGTGCTTGTGTTAGTTAGTTTGTTCTATTTGGCATCTCTCATTTACAGGTCATCTGGTTTTTGTAATTAAAAATAACGATATTCTTTTTTGCTTCTCTTTTCATTGCAGGTAAAGGACATCCTCCGAGACAAAGTGGCACATCCTTAAGTAGTCCACTCCAAAAACGAACGGAAAAGTAGTCATCACAAAAAGTTTTGCCAACATGGTTTAACAGAATCAGCACAAGTTTGGTCTGCTGACGATAACATTATATATACATCCAACAACAACAACAACTGACTGGAGAACAACAAAACAAATGAAAAAGATAGGGATGAGATGAGAGTCCTTATAATACGAAAAAGGCGTCAGGATTCTATCTCGAGTGAATATCAATATTGTGTCATAGAGAACAAAACAAAAAAGAAAAACAATATTCAAAAAGAAGCAGGACACAATGCAAACTGGCAAGCTCGAATGACTGGCCTCAATTCTACTTTTTGTTCTTCTTGTATGGCTCCTGCTGTCTTCGTTTAACGTCGTTTTTGAATAAACAATACATAAAAAACCGCCTTAATTGGAGGCTTCTTTGGTCTTCTTGATGAGGGCTCACCACTTAATTTGGTAGTAGAAGGAGACGTCTAACATAAAGAGTGCCTTTACTCTTTTCAACCTCTTTTGATTCGTGCGAGGAATAAATATTTGGGACAGAAAGATACCTACACGTTTTATTGTATAGTAGACGTTGACGTCGTCGTTGTAGTATAGTCATCAGCACAGCCCTCAGGCTGACCTTTATTTCATTTATTGCCAAAAGTTGGCAAACAAACCGCATATAAGTAAACAGAAAGATGGCGATGGAATGGATTACGGCCATTGACAAAAGGTAATGTAAACATTTAGAGAACGAAATATCTTCACAATAAAGGTAATGGGGGTATCCTACCCGTAGTATTTTTATTCAGGGTCAAAGTTGAAGGTACTTTGGGCCTTGTATAAAAATGATTATTTTAGTTGGGACACGTACTATGTGAATAAAATTAAATGTTCTATTTTATTAAACAACAAACGTTTTGGAACGTTTACTCAAATTTAAGACGAATTTTTACATTACACTTCCATGGTAAAAAATTAAAGTTTTAAATATCGAAATAAATAGTTGAAAAATAACGGTAACGTAAAATTAGGATAAAACTTGAAATGTATGCTAACAGACTGAAAATATTGTAAATAATGTCTTTTTTTACTTCGAGAATGGACATTATTAAACGACTAAACGAACTTCGAATTATCTCGAGAATGGAAAATTTGCCATATACAATTATACATACCACTGCATTAAATAATACTATGAAAATGTTCACGTTTGGAAAAATATACCTCTGTCTGTATATGACAGTTAATAAATTTGGGTGATTTCCTATAGAGTGGAAATTGTTTTTTTTGTTTAGGACTTAAATTAGCTGTATAACCAGAAAAAAAAACTAATTTTTTTCAAAAACTACTGTAATGAGTTTGAAATTTTTTTTAATTAAAATAAAACTACAGTCGACTTCCTCTGAGTCGAACTTTCACGGGACACTCGAAAATTGTTTCGAGTTAGAGGGAAATTCGAGTTAGAGGGATTTATTTTATATTTTTTCTTAAAAATGTTCAATATTGAAAAAGTTCGACTTAGGGGGAAATTCGACTATATAATATATTGATCCGTTATTAGCGGTAACTGCCATATAACGGTTTTTAAGATTTTTATTTTTGAACTTTAACGAAATTTTCTAAACAGAAGCATTAAATTAACCAATTTAAAAAACCTTCACAAAATTTCAAAAAAAAAAAAAAACTAAATATTGCTGGACTTAAAAAAAATCAATTTTTTTTTTTAAATAAATTTTTTCATTTTTTAAGTTTTAATAAATTTTTTTTTTCTAAAAAAACGGCATGCCAACTTTGTTGTACATTTTTTAAATAAAAAATTATTAAAAAAACGACTCCAACGAGGTTTTTTCTAAAAACTCTTTTTTGAACAAGAAAACAAATCGCATATCGACGGTTAAACTGCAAAACCTCGTAAGTCGTTTTTGCCTGTTTGTTTAGAAATCGAAAAAAACCTCATAAAACAATTAAAAAAATGAAAGAAATAAAAAAATAGTTTATTTAATAACTCAAACCGACTATTTTTTTATCTCTTTCGTTTTAAAAAAATTATTTTAAGAGTTTTTTTTTCGATTTCTAAACCGTCGATATATCGTTTTGTGGGCAAAATTAAGGTATCCGCCGAAGCGGAGATTTGTCTGGTTTCATAGCAATCGGAAAGTTTTTACCTGTCGAAACCACACCTCGAAGCATTGTTTGTATAACATCGGAGAATATACCAGTCTGAGTACACTGAGTTGCATTGTAGAAAGATTTTCGACTTAAGAGTTGGAAACGCATTTTGTAGAAATATCGATCATCTGTCGTACACGTGGTAAACGGTCTACAACATCTTCAAAAACTTTTATTCGTTGAAAAATATGTCAAAATTTTATTTTTATAAATATGTCAAAATTAGAACAAGGAAATAAAGTCATAAGAAGAAGAAGAAAACGTAAACAAGAATTTGTTTTTGTTTTTGTTTTACTGATGAAATAAAATCATATTCAATTGTAATGATATGACTTTATTTCCTTGTTCTAACACAATTGTTTTTTTATAAAGTTTTTTGTTTTATAATTATCCTACAAATATGTAGGTATATTCTGGAAACGTTATAAAATCTCCTTTCAAATTGAATACGATATCCACGACTTTTCATTCAAAAACCTACAATGTGGCATCTAAAAGTCGTCGAAGCAGACTGAATCGATTTTCTAACATCACATCCATTACATCTAATCTTATGAGACTGTGACGTTGAAAAATATTTTTAACTAAATGGAATTTGGGAAATATGTTAACAACTAAAATTAACTAAGTAAAGTAACTGTGTCACACCCGTTGCAATGAAAATACCCTTAAGTAAAATTTGCAAATTCGGCTTGCCTTTCAAGTTGTGGGTCCCAAAAGACCGTATGTCTGTCAGTCTGTGTTAATATGAAGTAACCGCCTCAACGGATGGACCGATTAATGTCAAACTTGGTATGTAACGTTATTTGGCGACTCTCCAGAGGAATTTTTGGAATTTATTATTTTTTTTACCAAAAATAACGGTACTTGTCATATCTACCGATTTTAGTATGTATAATTGATATTTCTCGAAATAAACAGCTCCAACGATTTTGTTAAAATTTTTCAAATGCAAGTTTTAAGACAAGGTCTATCTTCTAATGAGGAAAACTTTTGTTTAAAATCATTATTAACCGTACCTGCTATAGAAACATTTTTTTTTTAAATCCGATTTTCTCCGAAACTACAAATTCAAATTCGACGAAACTTTTTGTAAAAAGCATTTACATAATTTTAATATAAGCCAAAAATAAAATTTTGAAAAAATTGATTTTTGGATTTTTAAAAAACTTTTGAAATTTTTTTTTTTGAAAAATAAAATTTTCGAAAACCGGACAATGATTTTTTTGAAATTTTGATTTAAGATTTAAGATTTAAGATAAGTGATTTCTACAAAATAACTTACCAATTTTGTTTTTAAACTTTTTTTCCAAAAAATTATTTAAAAAAAAATTAGTTTTTTAAAAAACGGCTCTAACGATTTTGAAATTTTTTTCATAAAGCAAATGAAATTGCATACTTGTTTTGGAGAGAGGATGAAAAACGATTTTTATTTTTTTTTTTTTTAACTTTTCTTTTGTTTTTATATGCATACCTATACGTACAATAATTACATTTTCTAAATTTCCATATAAAAAGTCCTAAGATTCTTCAAGTTCGTGCGTCCCAGTCGTGAAATTTATTTATATTTAAATGATTTTCTTATAAAAATCACCTTCGATTTAAAATTTTTCATTTTCGACGCAATATCATTCCCAAAAATTGTTAAATCAAAGTGGTTTTCGTTAGTAAAAAATTGTTTTTTCCTTTTCCTCAGTGCTGTCGAAAAATGTTCCGATTGTTACAAATTCAGTTGTGTTATAATATTTTTAGTAATAATTCCCGTCCACAGAAGTCAGACACCCCAAAAGAACTTTTACGCCCTGTTATACAGTTAAACTTACCCCCTGATCCACCACTGACATTAAACTCTGAACCTTTTTTGATTTTGATGTCACAGGTGGAGACCTCCCCAAATAAAAGAGGCCACAATGCATGTCTGAATTATAAAACTGAAGGGACTTATTTGTTTTTGACTTAAACCATGTGGTTTTTGTTGGGGTTGGTATATATATACCTACTTTTTACGTATAACAACCTACTTAAGCCGAAAGGGGTTTTCAGATGAATTTTATTTTTGTTTTATTTCTTTTTTTTTTTTTTTTTTGTTCTGTGTATTTTATGTTTTGTGGGTGAAGTTAAACAGGACAATATTATCATTTGAGCTTGTCATGTTCAAGAGTATTGTACTTTTTTTTTGGAATTTATAACCAAGAACTAAGAGTTGGAATTAACCATAATGCAAAAAGATATACAAAGCTTTCAAATGTTTATATACAACAATACATATCTCCCAAAAGACCAACCTCATGAGTGGATGTATTTATTGGAAAGATAAAGTTGCCATCATTAGTTACAAAAAAAAAAAAAAATACTTACAAACGATCCCTTGTCATTTTCATGTTGCCAATAGGTCTGCCTCTGCCTCATGTTTTTTCTCTCTTTATTGTCTGTCTTTGAAAGATATCCCTTTATTATTGTTGGAAGGAGGTTAGTAAGATTTATGATTTTTGTTTGCTAAATTATAAATATGTCGGGTAACTTGAGTTTCAATCTTTCATTTGTTGACTTTTGATCCAATAAAAAAGTTATATACCCTGTTAAATAATATACTTCAGGAAAAATTAGGTCTTCTGAAGTTAAAATAAAAAAATGGAAAATTGATTTTGTTCAGGAAACAAAAAGAGGATTCAGCTGGAAGATACGATTTGAACTTATCTAACAGTATTGAACAAATTTTCTTGATATCCTTTGAGACGTTAGCAAGATAATCAAAGAAGTAAAATGGTTCAAAAAAAAAAACAAAAACAGTAGATTTTGAAAGTCCATATTTTATCCAATTTTAGCCGTATTCGATTTTTGTGACCATAGTGTTGAAAGATAAAATATCTTTTCTTCTCCTTAACACTTTCAATATCTACAAATGCTCAAAGGATAAAATAAGACCGTTTAGTAAAAACATCAAAAATTTCGTTTTTTTTCTCTTTTTTGAATAGTTTTTCTTAAGTTTTTTACAATATTTTAATTTAAATTTTATGTAAAAGGATACATATCGATAGGAAATTTAATTATCTACAAAAAATAACTCAATAAAAATTTTCAAATTTGGCTTAATTTACAAGTTATAGACAAAAACTCAAAAAGTAACAGAAAAAGTCGAAAATATTGATTGTTACAAAAATGGCCATATCTTTATAATTTATTCATTGATTTTGAAGAAAATTTTTTTTTTTCTTTGCTAGAAAGTGTACTATACATAAATAATTTAAAAATATGAGGATTCGAAAGATTTAGATTTTTTCTTGCAGTAATAAAGTTTTTTTGCAGAAATTTCCTTTAAAAACTCGATTTTTTTAGAATGTTTCAGTACATTGCACTTAAACATCTGTAGTGACCCCAAAAAGTTGTTCTGGTGTTTTTGTTGCTTATTTACTCAGCTTTCTGTTCAGATAAGTCGCTTATTACTCAAGACATAGCCCGAATAGTAAGTAGGCTTGAAAAAACAACGACAAAAAACTTTAAAAAATCATATCTCGAAAACGTATCCATCGTTATTTTTTTTTTTTAAGTGATTTCTGATTCTCTGAGGTCAAAGTACGTAAGAAAAAAAAGTGGGATTGAGTGTACATTTTGGTCTTAAACCAGTTTGATCTTTCATCTCTAATACAAATACTTAAAGATTCCTTAAAGTCCCATGTTTTTTAACCCAGAAATATCCTTTTCACAACATTACCATAAAAACTACCTCATACAAGTACTAAAACTCTGTTCTTAAAACTTCCAAAATACTTCAGAAATGAAGCTTATCAAATTTAAACTCTTCCTTAAATATGATATGTTAACCCATTAGAACAAAACAAAAGCCTTGGGAATTCATTGTTATGCAAATACGTGACATATCCAACACACAAACACACACAGGATATCTTTCAAAACACTATACGTATAGGTATCTTTCTCACGTCCTAATATCATGTCATTGTCTCAAAATAATTGCCATAATTGCATAAAAGTTTAATGCTGCTCCTGATGCCTTTGCCAATAAAACTAATGAAAGAAAATTATATTTTATGCCAAAAGAACAAGGAAATAACTTTTTTATCTTTCACTTCCTCTGGCAAGAGTTTTTCCTTATAATAACCATTTTAGTACTTTGCTTCCAACCAGCACGTAGTCTCGATTTGGACTTTATGATTACATGTATCGGAAAATGAAGACTTGTCATTCTTATAAGTCAAATATAATTACATATACACACACAAAGTTGTATATCAGGTTGAATAAATTTCAATGCAATTAATTGAGAAACTTACACAATTCACCGCCGCCGCATAGGAAAATTAATTAACACAATACTATACTCACTCCTAGGAGCATTTTGCTTTCAGTTATAGTAGTTAAATTGTATATCACGTTCTATTGAAATGTATCTACAACATAGAAAGGAGATATTTGGTTTGTATTGTGGACACGTCTAATATGGTTGCCTTTTTACCATATAATGTTCTAGATTCGCTTTCAATGGTAAAACTTTTCAAAAAGTCCACCCGCATTATTTGGAGTTATAAAAGAAGAAGAAGACCAATTCCAAACCAAAATAACATGTCCAAAAATGAAACTTTCAACCCCCTTAGAGTCAGTTTGAATCATGTTAAAAGAGTTTTGCTTGTCTGTATGTTTGACTGCATGGTTAACATGCAAAAGAGTGTTAACTTCAAAAACATGGGTGGTTTTGCTGGTTTGTTGGTTACATTAAGAAAAAAAAAGGAATGAGTTTAAGAACAATGAAGTGAAATTTATTAATTAAGTTATTTTAGAATAGGTACATTAAAATACCTATTTTAAGTATTAGTGATCCTTGTTGGCCCTTAACAGTTTTTCTTTGACTAATCAAAATGAAGTAGAACTTGGAGATAATTTTATTTCTAGTTCGTACAATCTTTTTATGAGATATTCAATGAGAAAGATCCTAATCAACTAACGCAAACAAATTAACTTAGTCAAAATTTTCATTTAAATTTAAAAAAAAAAAACATTTAGCACTTTTTAGCAATATATAGGAGAAGTGGGGGCAAGACAGTTTGTGTAATATGTTGTAGACTTTTGTCGACGACTTTAGTGGACGACTTTAGTGGACGACTTTAGTCGACGACTTTTGTCGACGACTTTTGTCGACGACTTTTGTCGACGACTTTTGTCGACGACTTTTGTCGACGACTTTTGTCGACGACTTTTGTCGACGACTTTTGTCGACGACTTTTGTCGACGACTTTTGTCGACGACTTTTGTCGACGACTTTAGTCGACGACTTTTGTCGACGACTTTTGTCGACGACTTTTGTCGACGACTTTTGTCGACGACTTTTGTCGACGACTTTTGTCGACGACTTTTGTCGAAGACTTTAGTCGAAGACTTTTGTCCACGACTTTTGTCCACGACTTTTGTCCACGACTTTTGTCGACGACTTTAGTCGAAGACTTTTGTCGACGACTTTTGTCGACGACTTTTGTCGACGACTTTTGTCGACGACTTTTGTCGACGACTTTTGTCGACGACTTTTGTCGACGACTTTTGTCGACGACTTTTGTCGAAGACTTTTGTCGAAGACTTTAGTCGAAGACTTTTGTCGACGACTTTTGTCGACGACTTTTGTCGACGACTTTTGTCGACGACTTTTGTCGACGACTTTTGTCGACGACTTTTGTCGACGACTTTTGTCGACGACTTTTGTCGACGACTTTTGTCGACGACTTTTGTCGACGACTTTTGTCGACGACTTTTGTCGACGACTTTTGTCGACGACTTTTGTCGACGACTTTTGTCGACGACTTTTGTCGACGACTTTTGTCGACGACTTTAGTCGACGACTTTAGTCGAAGTACAAAACATTAGTCGCCGACTTTAATCGAAGATTTTAGCCGACGACTTTAGTCGAAGACTTTAGTCGAAGACTTTAGTCGAAGACTTTAGTCGAAGACTTTAGTCGAAGACTTTAGTCCAAGACTTTAGTCCAAGACTTTAGTCCAAGACTTTAGTCCAAGACTTTAGTCCAAGACTTTAGTCCAAGACTTTAGTCCAAGACTTTAGTCCAAGACTTTAGTCCAAGACTTTAGTCCAAGACTTTAGTCGAAGACTTTAGCTGAAGACTTTAGTCGAAGACTTTAGCTGAAGACTTTAGTCGAAGACTTTTGTCAACGACTTTTGTCGACGACTTTTGTCAACGACTTTTGTCAACGACTTTTGTCAACGACTTTTGTCAACGACTTTTGTCAACGACTTTTGTCGACGACTTTTGTCGACGACTTTTGTCGACGACTTTTGTCGAAGACTTTTGTCGACGACTTTTGTCGACGACTTTTGTTGACGACTTTTGTCGACGACTTTTGTCGACGACTTTTGTCGACGACTTTTGTCGACGACTTTTGTCGACGACTTTTGTCGACGACTTTTGTCGACGACTTTTGTCGACGACTTTTGTCGACGACTTTTGTCGACGACTTTTGTCGACGACTTTTGTCGACGACTTTTGTCGACGACTTTTGTCGACGACTTTTGTCGACGACTTTTGTCGACGACTTTTGTCGACGACTTTTGTCGTCGACTTTTGTCGACGACTTTTGTCGACGACTTTTGTCGACGACTTTTGTCGACGACTTTTGTCGACGACTTTAGTCGAAGACTTTAGTCGCCGACTTTAGTCGACGACTTTAGTCGAAGTACAAAACATTAGTCGCCGACTTTAATCGAAGATTTTAGCCGACGACTTTAGTCGAAGACTTTAGTCGAAGACTTTAGTCGAAGACTTTAGTCGAAGACTTTAGTCCAAGACTTTAGTCCAAGACTTTAGTCGAAGACTTTAGCTGAAGACTTTTGTCGACGACTTTTGTCAACGACTTTTGTCAACGACTTTTGTCAACGACTTTTGTCAACGACTTTTGTCAACGACTTTTGTCGACGACTTTTGTCGACGACTTTAGTCGAAGACTTTTGTCGACGACTTTTGTCGACGACTTTTGTCGACGACTTTTGTCGACGACTTTTGTCGACGACTTTAGTCGAAGTACAAAACATTAGTCGCCGACTTTAATCGAAGATTTTAGCCGACGACTTTAGTCGAAGACTTTAGTCGAAGACTTTAGTCGAAGACTTTAGTCGAAGACTTTAGTCCAAGACTTTAGTCCAAGACTTTAGTCCAAGACTTTAGTCCAAGACTTTAGTCCAAGACTTTAGTCCAAGACTTTAGTCCAAGACTTTAGTCCAAGACTTTAGTCCAAGACTTTAGTCCAAGACTTTAGTCCAAGACTTTAGTCCAAGACTTTAGTCCAAGACTTTAGTCCAAGACTTTAGTCCAAGACTTTAGTCCAAGACTTTAGTCCAAGACTTTAGTCCAAGACTTTAGTCCAAGACTTTAGTCCAAGACTTTAGTCCAAGACTTTAGTCCAAGACTTTAGTCCAAGACTTTAGTCCAAGACTTTAGTCCAAGACTTTAGTCCAAGACTTTAGTCCAAGACTTTAGTCCAAGACTTTAGTCCAAGACTTTAGTCCAAGACTTTAGTCCAAGACTTTAGTCCAAGACTTTAGTCCAAGACTTTAGTCCAAGACTTTAGTCCAAGACTTTAGTCCAAGACTTTAGTCCAAGACTTTAGTCCAAGACTTTAGTCCAAGACTTTAGTCCAAGACTTTAGTCCAAGACTTTAGTCCAAGACTTTAGTCCAAGACTTTAGTCCAAGACTTTAGTCCAAGACTTTAGTCCAAGACTTTAGTCCAAGACTTTAGTCCAAGACTTTAGTCCAAGACTTTAGTCCAAGACTTTAGTCCAAGACTTTAGTCCAAGACTTTAGTCCAAGACTTTAGTCCAAGACTTTAGTCCAAGACTTTAGTCGAAGACTTTAGTCGAAGACTTTAGCTGAAGACTTTAGTCGACGACTTTTGTCAACGACTTTTGTCAACGACTTTTGTCAACGACTTTTGTCAACGACTTTTGTCAACGACTTTTGTCAACGACTTTTGTCGACGACTTTTGTCGACGACTTTAGTCGAAGACTTTTGTCGACGACTTTTGTCGACGACTTTTGTCGACGACTTTTGTCGACGACTTTTGTCGACGACTTTTGTCGACGACTTTTGTCGACGACTTTTGTCGACGACTTTTGTCGACGACTTTTGTCGACGACTTTTGTCGACGACTTTTGTCGACGACTTTTGCGGACGACTTTTGCGGACGACTTTTGCCGACGACTTTTGTCGACGACTTTTGTCGACGACTTTTGTCGACGACTTTTGTCGACGACTTTTGTCGACGACTTTTGCGGACGACTTTTGCGGACGACTTTTGCCGACGACTTTTGTCGACGACTTTTGCCGACGACTTTTGTCGACGACTTTTGTCGACGACTTTTGTCGACGACTTTTGTCGACGACTTTTGTCGACGTCTTTTGTCGACGTCTTTTGTCGACGACTTTTGTCGACGACTTTTGTCGACGACTTTAGTCGACGACTTTTGTCGACGACTTTTGTCGACGACTTTTGCGGACGACTTTTGCGGACGACTTTTGCGGACGACTTTTGTCGACGACTTTTGTCGACGACTTTTGTCGACGACTTTAGTCGACGACTTTAGTCGACGACTTTAGTCGACGACTTTTGTCGACGACTTTTGTCGACGACTTTTGTCGACGACTTTTGTCGACGACTTTTGTCGACGACTTTTGTCGACGACTTTTGTCGACGACTTTTGTCGACGACTTTTGTCGACGACTTTTGTCGACGACTTTTGTCGACGACTTTTGTCGACGACTTTTGTCGACGACTTTTAGCGACGACTTTTGTCGACGACTTTTGTCAACGGCTTTTGTCGACGACTTTAGTCGACGACTTTTGTCGAAGTACAAAACATTAGTCGCCGACTTTAATCGAAGATTTTAGCCGACGACTTTAGTCGAAGACTTTAGTCGAAGACTTTAGTCCAAGACTTTAGTCCAAGACTTTAGTCCAAGACTTTAGTCCAAGACTTTAGTCCAAGACTTTAGTCGAAGACTTTAGCTGAAGACTTTAGTCGAAGACTTTTGTCGACGACTTTTGTCGACGACTTTTGTCGACGACTTTTGTCGACGACTTTTGTCAACGACTTTTGTCGACGACTTTTGTCGACGACTTTAGTCGAAGACTTTTGTCGACGACTTTTGTCGACGACTTTTGTCGACGACTTTTGTCGACGACTTTAGTCGAAGTACAAAACATTAGTCGCCGACTTTAATCGAAGATTTTAGCCGACGACTTTAGTCGAAGACTTTAGTCGAAGACTTTAGTCGAAGACTTTAGTCCAAGACTTTAGTCCAAGACTTTAGTCGAAGACTTTAGCTGAAGACTTTAGTCGACGACTTTTGTGGACGACTTTTGTCAAAGACTTTTGTCAACGACTTTTGTCAACGACTTTTGTCAACGACTTTTGTCGACGACTTTTGTCGACGACTTTAGTCGAAGACTTTTGTCGACGACATTTGTCGACGACTTTTGTCGACGACTTTTGTCGACGACTTTTGTCGACGACTTTAGTCGACGACTTTAGTCGAAGTACAAAACATTAGTCGCCGACTTTAATCGAAGATTTTAGCCGACGACTTTAGTCGAAGACTTTAGTCGAAGACTTTAGTCGAAGACTTTAGTCGAAGACTTTAGTCGAAGACTTTAGTCCAAGACTTTAGTCCAAGACTTTAGTCCAAGACTTTAGTCGAAGACTTTAGTCGAAGACTTTAGTCGAAGACTTTAGTCGAAGACTTTAGTCGAAGACTTTAGTCGAAGACTTTAGTCGAAGACTTTAGTCGAAGACTTTAGTCGAAGACTTTAGTCGAAGACTTTAGTCGAAGACTTTAGTAGAAGACTTTAGTCGAAGACTTTAGTCGAAGACTTTAGTCGAAGACTTTAGTCGAAGACTTTAGTCGAAGACTTTAGTCGAAGACTTTAGTCGAAGACTTTAGTCGAAGACTTTAGTCGAAGACTTTAGTCGAAGACTTTAGTCGAAGACTTTAGTCGAAGACTTTAGTCCAAGACTTTAGTCCAAGACTTTAGTCCAAGACTTTAGTCCAAGACTTTAGTCCAAGACTTTAGTCCAAGACTTTAGTCCAAGACTTTAGTCCAAGACTTTAGTCCACGACTTTAGTCCAAGACTTTAGTCCAAGACTTTAGTCCAAGACTTTAGTCCAAGACTTTAGTCCAAGACTTTAGTCCAAGACTTTAGTCGAAGACTTTAGTCGAAGACTTTAGTCGAAGACTTTAGTCGAAGACTTTAGTCGAAGACTTTAGTCGAAGACTTTAGTCGAAGACTTTAGTCGAAGACTTTAGTCGAAGACTTTAGTCGAAGACTTTAGTCGAAGACTTTAGTCGAAGACTTTAGTCGAAGACTTTAGTCGAAGACTTTAGTCGAAGACTTTAGTCGAAGACTTTAGTCGAAGACTTTAGTCGAAGACTTTAGTCGAAGACTTTAGTCGAAGACTTTAGTCGAAGACTTTAGTCGAAGACTTTAGTCGAAGACTTTAGTCGAAGACTTTAGTCGAAGACTTTAGTCGAAGACTTTAGTCGAAGACTTTAGTCGAAGACTTTAGTCGAAGACTTTAGTCGAAGACTTTAGTCGAAGACTTTAGTCGAAGACTTTAGTCGAAGACTTTAGTCGAAGACTTTAGTCGAAGACTTTAGTCGAAGACTTTAGCTGAAGACTTTAGTCGAAGACTTTTGTCGACGACTTTTGTCGACGACTTTTGTCAACGACTTTTGTCGACGACTTTTGTCGACGACTTTAGTCGAAGACTTTTGTCGACGACTTTTGTCGACGACTTTTGTCGACGACTTTAGTCGAAGTACAAAACATTAGTCGCCGACTTTAATCGAAGATTTTAGCCGACGACTTTAGTCGAAGACTTTAGTCGAAGACTTTAGTCGAAGACTTTAGTCCAAGACTTTAGTCCAAGACTTTAGTCGAAGACTTTAGCTGAAGACTTTAGTCGACGACTTTTGTGGACGACTTTTGTCAAAGACTTTTGTCAACGACTTTTGTCAACGACTTTTGTCAACGACTTTTGTCGACGACTTTTGTCGACGACTTTAGTCGAAGACTTTTGTCGACGACATTTGTCGACGACTTTTGTCGACGACTTTTGTCGACGACTTTTGTCGACGACTTTAGTCGACGACTTTAGTCGAAGTACAAAACATTAGTCGCCGACTTTAATCGAAGATTTTAGCCGACGACTTTAGTCGAAGACTTTAGTCGAAGACTTTAGTCGAAGACTTTAGTCGAAGACTTTAGTCCAAGACTTTAGTCCAAGACTTTAGTCCAAGACTTTAGTCCAAGACTTTAGTCCAAGACTTTAGTCCAAGACTTTAGTCCAAGACTTTAGTCCAAGACTTTAGTCCAAGACTTTAGTCGAAGACTTTAGTCGAAGACTTTAGTCGAAGACTTTAGTCGAAGACTTTAGTAGAAGACTTTAGTCGAAGACTTTAGTCGAAGACTTTAGTCGAAGACTTTAGTCGAAGACTTTAGTCGAAGACTTTAGTCGAAGACTTTAGTCGAAGACTTTAGTCGAAGACTTTAGTCGAAGACTTTAGTCGAAGACTTTAGTCGAAGACTTTAGTCCAAGACTTTAGTCCAAGACTTTAGTCCAAGACTTTAGTCCAAGACTTTAGTCCAAGACTTTAGTCCAAGACTTTAGTCCAAGACTTTAGTCCAAGACTTTAGTCCAAGACTTTAGTCCAAGACTTTAGTCGAAGACTTTAGTCGAAGACTTTAGTCGAAGACTTTAGTCGAAGACTTTAGTCGAAGACTTTAGTCGAAGACTTTAGTCGAAGACTTTAGTCGAAGACTTTAGTCGAAGACTTTAGTCGAAGACTTTAGTCGAAGACTTTAGTCGAAGACTTTAGTCGAAGACTTTAGTCGAAGACTTTAGTCGAAGACTTTAGTCGAAGACTTTAGTCGAAGACTTTAGTCGAAGACTTTAGTCGAAGACTTTAGTCGAAGACTTTAGTCGAAGACTTTAGTCGAAGACTTTAGTCGAAGACTTTAGTCGAAGACTTTAGTCGAAGACTTTAGTCGAAGACTTTAGTCGAAGACTTTAGTCGAAGACTTTAGTCGAAGACTTTAGTCGAAGACTTTAGTCGAAGACTTTAGTCGAAGACTTTAGTCGAAGACTTTAGTCGAAGACTTTAGTCGAAGACTTTAGTCCAAGACTTTAGTCGAAGACTTTAGTCCAAGACTTTAGTCCAAGACTTTAGTCCAAGACTTTAGTCCAAGACTTTAGTCCAAGACTTTAGTCCAAGACTTTAGTCGAAGACTTTAGTCGAAGACTTTAGTCGAAGACTTTAGTCGAAGACTTTAGTCGAAGACTTTAGTCGAAGACTTTAGTCCAAGACTTTAGTCCAAGACTTTAGTCCAAGACTTTAGTCCAAGACTTTAGTCCAAGACTTTAGTCCAAGACTTTAGTCCAAGACTTTAGTCCAAGACTTTAGTCCAAGACTTTAGTCCAAGACTTTAGTCCAAGACTTTAGTCCAAGACTTTAGTCCAAGACTTTAGTCCAAGACTTTAGTCCAAGACTTTAGTCCAAGACTTTAGTCCAAGACTTTAGTCCAAGACTTTAGTCCAAGACTTTAGTCCAAGACTTTAGTCCAAGACTTTAGTCCAAGACTTTAGTCCAAGACTTTAGTCCAAGACTTTAGTCCAAGACTTTAGTCCAAGACTTTAGTCCAAGACTTTAGTCCAAGACTTTAGTCCAAGACTTTAGTCCAAGACTTTAGTCCAAGACTTTAGTCCAAGACTTTAGTCCAAGACTTTAGTCCAAGACTTTAGTCCAAGACTTTAGTCCAAGACTTTAGTCCAAGACTTTAGTCCAAGACTTTAGTCCAAGACTTTAGTCCAAGACTTTAGTCCAAGACTTTAGTCCAAGACTTTAGTCCAAGACTTTAGTCCAAGACTTTAGTCCAAGACTTTAGTCCAAGACTTTAGTCCAAGACTTTAGTCCAAGACTTTAGTCCAAGACTTTAGTCCAAGACTTTAGTCCAAGACTTTAGTCCAAGACTTTAGTCCAAGACTTTAGTCCAAGACTTTAGTCCAAGACTTTAGTCCAAGACTTTAGTCCAAGACTTTAGTCCAAGACTTTAGTCCAAGACTTTAGTCCAAGACTTTAGTCCAAGACTTTAGTCCAAGACTTTAGTCCAAGACTTTAGTCCAAGACTTTAGTCCAAGACTTTAGTCCAAGACTTTAGTCCAAGACTTTAGTCCAAGACTTTAGTCCAAGACTTTAGTCCAAGACTTTAGTCCAAGACTTTAGTCCAAGACTTTAGTCCAAGACTTTAGTCGAAGACTTTAGCTGAAGACTTTAGTCGAAGACTTTTGTCGACGACTTTTGTCGACGACTTTTGTCGACGACTTTTGTCGACGACTTTTGTCAACGACTTTTGTCGACGACTTTTGTCGACGACTTTTGTCGACGACTTTAGTCGAAGACTTTTGTCGACGACTTTAGTCGAAGACTTTTGTCGACGACTTTTGTCGACGACTTTTGTCGACGACTTTTGTCGACGACTTTAGTCGAAGTACAAAACATTAGTCGCCGACTTTAATCGAAGATTTTAGCCGACGACTTTAGTCGAAGACTTTAGTCGAAGACTTTAGTCGAAGACTTTAGTCCAAGACTTTAGTCCAAGACTTTAGTCGAAGACTTTAGCTGAAGACTTTAGTCGACGACTTTTGTGGACGACTTTTGTCAAAGACTTTTGTCAACGACTTTTGTCAACGACTTTTGTCAACGACTTTTGTCGACGACTTTTGTCGACGACTTTAGTCGAAGACTTTTGTCGACGACATTTGTCGACGACTTTTGTCGACGACTTTTGTCGACGACTTTAGTCGACGACTTTAGTCGAAGTACAAAACATTAGTCGCCGACTTTAATCGAAGATTTTAGCCGACGACTTTAGTCGAAGACTTTAGTCGAAGACTTTAGTCCAAGACTTTAGTCCAAGACTTTAGTCCAAGACTTTAGTCCAAGACTTTAGTCGAAGACTTTAGTCGAAGACTTTAGTCGAAGACTTTAGTCGAAGACTTTAGTCGAAGACTTTAGTCGAAGACTTTAGTCGAAGACTTTAGTCGAAGACTTTAGTCGAAGACTTTAGTCGAAGACTTTAGTCGAAGACTTTAGTCGAAGACTTTAGTCGAAGACTTTAGTCGAAGACTTTAGTCGAAGACTTTAGTCGAAGACTTTAGTCGAAGACTTTAGTCGAAGACTTTAGTCGAAGACTTTAGTCGAAGACTTTAGTCGAAGACTTTAGTCGAAGACTTTAGTCGAAGACTTTAGTCGAAGACTTTAGTCGAAGACTTTAGTAGAAGACTTTAGTCGAAGACTTTAGTCGAAGACTTTAGTCGAAGACTTTAGTCGAAGACTTTAGTCGAAGACTTTAGTCGAAGACTTTAGTCGAAGACTTTAGTCGAAGACTTTAGTCGAAGACTTTAGTCCAAGACTTTAGTCCAAGACTTTAGTCCAAGACTTTAGTCCAAGACTTTAGTCCAAGACTTTAGTCCAAGACTTTAGTCCAAGACTTTAGTCCAAGACTTTAGTCCAAGACTTTAGTCCAAGACTTTAGTCCAAGACTTTAGTCCAAGACTTTAGTCCAAGACTTTAGTCCAAGACTTTAGTCCAAGACTTTAGTCCAAGACTTTAGTCCAAGACTTTAGTCCAAGACTTTAGTCCAAGACTTTAGTCCAAGACTTTAGTCCAAGACTTTAGTCGAAGACTTTAGTCGAAGACTTTAGTCGAAGACTTTAGTCGAAGACTTTAGTCGAAGACTTTAGTCGAAGACTTTAGTCGAAGACTTTAGTCGAAGACTTTAGTCGAAGACTTTAGTCGAAGACTTTAGTCGAAGACTTTAGTCGAAGACTTTAGTCGAAGACTTTAGTCGAAGACTTTAGTCGAAGACTTTAGTCGAAGACTTTAGTCGAAGACTTTAGTCGAAGACTTTAGTCGAAGACTTTAGTCGAAGACTTTAGTCGAAGACTTTAGTCGAAGACTTTAGTCGAAGACTTTAGTCGAAGACTTTAGTCGAAGACTTTAGTCGAAGACTTTAGTCGAAGACTTTAGTCGAAGACTTTAGTCGAAGACTTTAGTCGAAGACTTTAGTCGAAGACTTTAGTCGAAGACTTTAGTCGAAGACTTTAGTCGAAGACTTTAGTCGAAGACTTTAGTCGAAGACTTTAGTCCAAGACTTTAGTCGAAGACTTTAGTCGAAGACTTTAGTCGAAGACTTTAGTCGAAGACTTTAGTCGAAGACTTTAGTCGAAGACTTTAGTCGAAGACTTTAGTCGAAGACTTTAGTCGAAGACTTTAGTCGAAGACTTTAGTCGAAGACTTTAGTCGAAGACTTTAGTCGAAGACTTTAGTCGAAGACTTTAGTCCAAGACTTTAGTCCAAGACTTTAGTCCAAGACTTTAGTCCAAGACTTTAGTCCAAGACTTTAGTCCAAGACTTTAGTCCAAGACTTTAGTCCAAGACTTTAGTCCAAGACTTTAGTCCAAGACTTTAGTCCAAGACTTTAGTCCAAGACTTTAGTCCAAGACTTTAGTCCAAGACTTTAGTCCAAGACTTTAGTCCAAGACTTTAGTCCAAGACTTTAGTCCAAGACTTTAGTCCAAGACTTTAGTCCAAGACTTTAGTCCAAGACTTTAGTCGAAGACTTTAGTCGAAGACTTTAGTCGAAGACTTTAGTCGAAGACTTTAGTCGAAGACTTTAGTCGAAGACTTTAGTCCAAGACTTTAGTCCAAGACTTTAGTCCAAGACTTTAGTCCAAGACTTTAGTCCAAGACTTTAGTCCAAGACTTTAGTCCAAGACTTTAGTCCAAGACTTTAGTCCAAGACTTTAGTCCAAGACTTTAGTCCAAGACTTTAGTCCAAGACTTTAGTCCAAGACTTTAGTCCAAGACTTTAGTCCAAGACTTTAGTCCAAGACTTTAGTCCAAGACTTTAGTCGAAGACTTTAGTCGAAGACTTTAGTCGAAGACTTTAGTCGAAGACTTTAGTCGAAGACTTTAGTCGAAGACTTTAGTCCAAGACTTTAGTCGAAGACTTTAGTCGAAGACTTTAGTCGAAGACTTTAGTCGAAGACTTTAGTCGAAGACTTTAGTCGAAGACTTTAGTCGAAGACTTTAGTCCAAGACTTTAGTCCAAGACTTTAGTCCAAGACTTTAGTCCAAGACTTTAGTCCAAGACTTTAGTCGAAGACTTTAGTCGAAGACTTTAGTCGAAGACTTTAGTCGAAGACTTTAGTCGAAGACTTTAGTCGAAGACTTTAGTCGAAGACTTTAGTCCAAGACTTTAGTCCAAGACTTTAGTCCAAGACTTTAGTCCAAGACTTTAGTCCAAGACTTTAGTCCAAGACTTTAGTCCAAGACTTTAGTCCAAGACTTTAGTCCAAGACTTTAGTCCAAGACTTTAGTCCAAGACTTTAGTCCAAGACTTTAGTCCAAGACTTTAGTCCAAGACTTTAGTCCAAGACTTTAGTCCAAGACTTTAGTCCAAGACTTTAGTCCAAGACTTTAGTCCAAGACTTTAGTCCAAGACTTTAGTCCAAGACTTTAGTCCAAGACTTTAGTCCAAGACTTTAGTCCAAGACTTTAGTCCAAGACTTTAGTCCAAGACTTTAGTCCAAGACTTTAGTCCAAGACTTTAGTCCAAGACTTTAGTCCAAGACTTTAGTCCAAGACTTTAGTCCAAGACTTTAGTCCAAGACTTTAGTCCAAGACTTTAGTCCAAGACTTTAGTCCAAGACTTTAGTCCAAGACTTTAGTCCAAGACTTTAGTCCAAGACTTTAGTCCAAGACTTTAGTCCAAGACTTTAGTCCAAGACTTTAGTCCAAGACTTTAGTCCAAGACTTTAGTCCAAGACTTTAGTCCAAGACTTTAGTCCAAGACTTTAGTCCAAGACTTTAGTCCAAGACTTTAGTCCAAGACTTTAGTCCAAGACTTTAGTCCAAGACTTTAGTCCAAGACTTTAGTCCAAGACTTTAGTCCAAGACTTTAGTCCAAGACTTTAGTCCAAGACTTTAGTCCAAGACTTTAGTCCAAGACTTTAGTCCAAGACTTTAGTCCAAGACTTTAGTCCAAGACTTTAGTCCAAGACTTTAGTCCAAGACTTTAGTCCAAGACTTTAGTCCAAGACTTTAGTCCAAGACTTTAGTCCAAGACTTTAGTCCAAGACTTTAGTCCAAGACTTTAGTCCAAGACTTTAGTCCAAGACTTTAGTCCAAGACTTTAGTCCAAGACTTTAGTCCAAGACTTTAGTCCAAGACTTTAGTCCAAGACTTTAGTCCAAGACTTTAGTCCAAGCCTTTAGTCGAAGACTTTAGTCGAAGACTTTAGTCGAAGACTTTAGTCGAAGACTTTAGTCAACGACTTTTGTCAACGACTTTTGTCAACGACTTTTGTCGACGACTTTTGTCGACGACTTTAGTCGAAGACTTTTGTCGACGACTTTTGTCGACGACTTTTGTCGACGACTTTTGTCGACGACTTTTGTCGACGACTTTTGTCGACGACTTTTGTCGACGACTTTTGTCGACGACTTTTGTCGACGACTTTTGTCGACGACTTTTGTCGACGACTTTTGTCGACGACTTTTGTCGACGACTTTTGTCGACGACTTTTGTCGACGACTTTTGTCAACGACTTTTGTCAACGACTTTTGTCGACGACTTTAGTCGACGACTTTTGTCGAAGTACAAAACATTAGTCGCCGACTTTAATCGAAGATTTTAGCCGACGACTTTAGTCGAAGACTTTAGTCGAAGACTTTAGTCGAAGACTTTAGTCCAAGACTTTAGTCCAAGACTTTAGTCCAAGACTTTAGTCCAAGACTTTAGTCCAAGACTTTAGTCCAAGACTTTAGTCCAAGACTTTAGTCGAAGACTTTAGTCCAAGACTTTAGTCGAAGACTTTTGTCGACGACTTTTGTCGACGACTTTTGTCGACGACTTTTGTCGACGACTTTTGTCGACGACTTTTGTCGACGACTTTTGTCGACGACTTTTGTCGACGACTTTTGTCGACGACTTTTGTCGACGACTTTTGTCGACGACTTTTGTCGACGACTTCTGTCGACGACTTCTGTCGACGATTTTTGTCAACGATTTTTGTCAACGACTTTTGTCAACGACTTTTGTCAACGACTTTTGTCGACGACTTTTGTCGACGACTTTTGTCGACGACTTTTGTCGACGACTTTTGTCGACGACTTTTGTCGACGACTTTTGTCGACGTCTTTTGTCGACGACTTTTGTCGACGACTTTTGTCGACGACTTTAGTCGACGACTTTTGTCGACGACTTTTGTCGACGACTTTTGTCGACGACTTTTGTCGACGACTTTTGTCGACGACTTTTGCGGACGACTTTTGCGGACGACTTTTGCGGACGACTTTTGCGGACGACTTTTGCCGACGACTTTAGTCGACGACTTTAGTCGACGACTTTAGTCGACGACTTTTGTCGACGACTTTTGTCGACGACTTTTGTCGACGACTTTTGTCGACGACTTTTGTCGACGACTTTTGTCGACGACTTTTGTCGACGACTTTTGTCGACGACTTTTGTCGACGACTTTTGTCGACGACTTTTGTCGACGACTTTTGTCGACGACTTTTGTCGACGACTTTTGTCGACGACTTTTGTCGACGACTTTTGTCGACGACTTTTGTCGACGACTTTTGTCAACGACTTTTGTCGACGACTTTTGTCGTCGACTTTTGTCGACGACTTTTGTCGACGACTTTTGTCGACGACTTTTGTCGACGACTTTTGTCGACGACTTTTGTCGACGACTTTTGTCGACGACTTTTGTCGAAGACTTTAGTCGAAGACTTTAGTCGCCGACCTTAGTCGAAGACTTTTGTCGAAGACTTTAGTCGACGACTTTTGTCGACGACTTTTGTCGACGACTTTTGTCGACGACTTTTGTCGACGACTTTTGTCGACGACTTTTGTCGACGACTTTTGTCGAAGACTTTTGTCGACGACTTTTGTCGACGACTTTTGTCGACGACTTTTGTCGACGACTTTTGTCGACGACTTTTGTCGACGACTTTTGTCGACGACTTTTGTCGACGACTTTTGTCGACGACTTTTGTCGACGACTTTTGTCGACGACTTTTGTCGACGACTTTTGTCGAAGACTTTAGTCGAAGACTTTAGTCGAAGACTTTAGTCGAAGACTTTAGTCGAAGACTTTAGTCGCCGACCTTAGTCGAAGACTTTTGTCGAAGACTTTAGTCGAAGACTTTAGTCGCCGACCTTAGTCGAAGACTTTTGTCGACGACTTTTGTCGACGACTTTTGTCGACGACTTTTGTCGACGACTTTTGTCGACGACTTTTGTCGACGACTTTTGTCGACGACTTTTGTCGACGACTTTTGTCGAAGACTTTAGTCGAAGACTTTAGTCGAAGACTTTAGTCGAAGACCTTAGTCGAAGACTTTAGTCGCCGACCTTAGTCGAAGACTTTTGTCGACGACTTTTGTCGACGACTTTTGTCGTAGACTTTTGTCGTAGACTTTAGTCGAAGACTTTAGTCGAAGACTTTAGTCGAAGACTTTAGTCGAAGACTTTAGTCGAAGACTTTAGTCGACGACTTTAGTCGACAAAGTATCAAAAATCTCAGACGCTAAATTTGTTTAGTCTTACTTTAAAAAAAAAACTAAATTGTGTTCAATTTAAATTTTCAGTACTGACTTGAAAAAAGAACTGAGGTGCAAACTCTGTTAACAATGAAACATTCTATGTTTTTATATTATTATATTTATTTATTAAAGTTAAGTGAAATTTTATATAAATTTTGTATAAATGACGTTGCTTAAATATCTTGACCCTAATATTTCTTGATCGTGCCCAATATCTTCCGAATGTTGTAAAAACTTTATTGTCAAAAACGGATATCAATCTGACATTTAATTTATATTGATTTTTTTCATTTATAAATTACCGACGAAAAAAGTACAAAAGCTGAATAAACCACGCACAGAATTAATTTATTTTTTAACAATATTTGACCATTTTCCGATAAGAATCACAAAGAAAATTTGTTATTTTTTCAATTAAAGCCCTAATACGCAGCTGAAGCGAAACGAAATTTTCCATACAAAAATTCGATAACGAAATCTTTTAGCTTTAAAACTTATTTTCTGTTTTTTTTTTTGTCGTGAATTTTTTGATTTGTAGTTTTATTACTTTTCTTGATTCCAAAAGCAGTGTTGCCGATTTTTTCACATTTAATCATTTATTTCTTGTGTTAAAAATTATTTTTTGTTGGTTTTTCTTGGTTTTAAAGTAAATTCTATTTTTTTATTTTGACTTTGAAAGAATACTCGATGATATTTTTACTTGCGATATAGGTACTATAGGGCAAGTTTAGGATTCGTAAAAAAAATCGAACTCGAGATAACAATTTTACATGACATTACGATGATGGAGAATGCCAAAAAAGTGGGTCCGGCAATTCTGTCTGTCTGTCTGTCTGTCTGTCTGTCTGTCTGTCTGTCTGTCTGTCTGTGTGTCTGTCTCTATCTGGAGCTGCAGCCTAAACGAGTAAAGTGATTTTCTTCAAACTTGGTAGTTAGCAGTTTTTGGTGATTCCCTAGAGGGGAAATTGAAATTTTTTTTTTATGACCAAAACTAACGGTACCTGCCATATAACGGAAATAGAAAAGGTAATTTTTTTCAAAAACGGCTCTAACGATTTTGATTAAAATTTTTGTGTGTAGTACTACACATAAGAGCCAACTTTTTAAATAAAAAAAATATTTTTTGTACCGTTATTAACGGTACCTGTCATAGAACGGGTTTTTTCATTTCTGAATATCTCGTACAACATTAACCCGATTTAAATGAAAATTTTTATACAAACGTGTGTAAGCAAAAATAATATTAAAAATTTAGAAAATTTTCAAAAAACGCATTTTTGGATTTTTAAAAAATATTTCAAAATTTTTTTTTCAAAAATCAATTTTTTGAAAACGGATCAATGAAAAATTTTGAAATTTAGTTTTTAAGTGTAAATTAATTATTTCCTCAAAATGGCATACCAACTTTTTTTTTAAAAAATGTTAAAAAAATTTTATATATAAAAAATTATTTTTTTAAAAAACGGCTCCTACAATTTTCAAAATTTTTTTTCTAAAAATACCTTTTTATACGAGAAATAAAATGGCATATTTGTTTTTTTTTTTAAGATATTTTAGAACGGAGTTTTATTAATTATAAAAACAGATTTAATTTTTTTATACTACTTATGAAATTTCTTCAAAATATCAAATTTTAAATTTCTTGAATAAAAAGCTTTAACATTATAGTTACTTTAAGCATAAGAGCAAGTACGTGCGACCCCAGTCGTGCAATTTATTTCATTTGCATTTTTGTTGTCGACTTTGGAGACTTGAACATTTTTCGTTTAGCTTCAGCTGCGTAGGTACTTGGCTTGATAATTTTTTCAAATGACATTTTATAAATTAAAACAAAAAACAAATTTCCTGTTTATTGTGATTCAAATATATAAATCAAAAGCCGAAGTGACAGATAGGTCTCCGTTTTTTGACAAACAAATTTTGACAACGTTCTGAAGATATTAACTACCTTATTTTGTTTACTATGTATTTATGTACCTCAATCTAAAAAATAAAAAAAAGGTTTTTTTTATAAAAAATGGGAAAAATTAATATTCTTATAGTTTTCAAAGCATTATTTTAAAAACCCCAAAATATACAGTATTTTTTTTAACTTTACCTAAATATTTCAAATTTAAAGTTATTGATTTTTTCTTTAATGTTTTTATATAGATAAAAACCCACTAGCAATAATAATAAAGTTGTTTTTTTCCTGATCATTTATAATTTTTTTTTTTAATAAACTTTGTATGTTGAATGTATGTAGACAGTCTTTGTCTTATTAAAAATATTTTCATCAAAAATCTAGCAATACCACCCCTCTCTTTTTTTCACCAGACCTCGTAATCTTAAATGAGTAAAAACCTCAGTACATAAAAAAAAATACTGTAGATAGTTTAATTACTTAAATTAATTTCCAAAACCCACGAAAACCAAAAACGTGAACTTAAAAAATCAACGTTCAATAAATTACAAATCACCATCGAAAATTTTAAACCGCAAATTAATAAGCATTTTACTCCACGTACGTAAAATAACTCTCAATAAATAACTGGAAAATTATCAACTTATAATAAGCTCCTCAGCGTTTAATTATTTCTGCACATAAAGCAAAAAATCAGACTTAAATTACAATCTCCAGAGCTTACGGAGAAAGAGAACAGAGCAAAAAAAAAATTAATTACGCAGACCCGTTTTACTCGGGAAAAACAAAATAAAATAAAGCAGGGCACCAGATCCTTTTGTTTTATTAAAATCAGACGTTCCATTTAGAGACAGATGAACTTCCGTACATCCTGTTTCATTATAATATCCCGGCATATTCCCTCTCCGTTTTTTATTTCTGTATAAAGAGAACACTCCCAGGACATTCTTAACTTTTGCGCTCTCACCAAAAATTACCCCTACCCCGCAGCCTTGTTTTCATTAATTTCCGCTGACTGTCTTTCAAACGAAAAAGCGAAACAAAAAATGCAAACTCCCATAAAATTGTTTCCACAATTAAAATTCCGTTGTCTTTCGTCAGTTTTATGCCATCCCGCCCAAAACGCAAGTAAATTTTAACGGAAGAACCCACTTTTAAGTCGTTCCCGCATCACCTCCAACCACACTATTTTTCAACTCAAAGTGCGCCACCCATTCTATATTTATAAACTTCCGTTCTCGTCGCAAGTCTCAACCCGCATCGCACATCCCACAAGCCACACCATGCATTAAATTGTATGAATAATTCATAGGACAACGACGATGGGGAGACTCCTGATGGCTGATATCCTTTTTTTTTTGCATCATTCTTGTAACTTACAGCTGCCATCAGCATTAAACCAAGTAAATCCTCGAATGAGCAGTGTAGAGCAACCATCCATATATGGAGGATCACGATGATGATGAAGGCACTTATCGGTATCAGAATCAGCCATCGCAGCTTTTAAGACGCACCTTTATAGGTAGTATAGTGCCTGCGAGACATATTGAACTTGTTCTTCTTTCTCATTCATGAAATCTTTATAATATAAGTGCTCTTCAAATAATAGATATTGAGAGAGAGAGAGTGAGAACAAAAAGGAAACTACTTCAGCAAAGTCATAATGTTATATGAGTTTGAATATCAATTGGGATATCGGGTATCGCCCCCACAACATCCATATCGCCACAAGGATGAAAAACTTTTTTGTTAAAAACTCAAATGATGGAGAAAAATGCCTCATCATCAAATGTTTATAAGAGAATTGAAAAGTGATGATATTAAAACAGGGTGTTTTAGCAGGATGTTTTTTAAATACCGGAAAAAAAAATCAAATCAAAATTTAAGATAAAAATCCTCGTTGATTTGTACATAAATCATGAATGAATTGTACAATTTTGAAACTGAAACATGCAAAGCCTTCAGCTGTGTAGCAGTCAAATATGCAAATTTAATTTTGCATTCAACTGCTTAAACATACTAAATAAATAAGTTTATGTTTAAAATGCAATAAATTAAAATTTATATAAATATACAAAAAAGTACGTATACGCCATAGTAAACAATTTTTTTAACGGGTCGATTCACTTTTTTTTGTTTTTTCGATTGATTACTTAGGACATCGGGATATTTAAAATCAAAACAATTTACGTATTAAAAACAACAACCATATCTGTATAAATATTTGAAAAATCCAGATAATTATCCAGATTTAACTTTTGTCTAAATAAAAAACAGTTGTGCCAATTTACTTTTATTGTTGTGTTATCGATAACACTAGTTTACAAAAAGAAATAAAAATTTTTTGGACACCAAGCGCCGTTATACTTTTGAGCCCAGAAAACTCTAAAATATTATCTAAAAAAATATTGAGTACGGCTAAAATTGGATAAGATATGGACTTTCAAAATCTACTGCTTTTGGTCTTTTTGAACCATTTTAAAAAAATGGTGTTTAGCTGTCTTTTAATAATTGTATTTAAAATTACTTTTTATCATTAATTTAAACCATAAAACCACTAAACGCAAGAAATATTTTCAAACTAATTTCATTTGAAACATTTTATAAAATAAAAAAAATAGTTTCGGGATTTAGGATAAACGATATCATATGAGAATATTTTTTAGAAAATAGAGGTATGTATAAATTGATAAAAACAAAAAAAAATACAAAACTCTAAGTCACAACTTCTAAAATGTGTTGAAAAAAAATGGTTCAAAAATACCAAAAACAGTAGGTTTTGAAAGTCCATATTTTATCAAATTCAATTTTTGTGGCCATTATGTTGAAAGATAAAGTATCTTCTTTTCTCCTTTACATTTTCAATATCTATAAATGCTCAAATGATAAAAATAGACCATTTAGTAAAAACATCAAAAATTTCGTTTTTTTCTCTTTTTTGTACAGTTTTTCTTAAGTTTTTTACAATATTTCAATTTTAAATTTTTTTAAAAGGATACACAACAATAGGAAATTTAATTATCTACAAAAAATTACTTAATTAAAATTTTCAAATTCGGCTTGCTTTTCAAGTTATAGGCAAAAACTCAAAAAGTAACAGAAAAAGTCGAAAATATTGATCGTTACAATAATGGTCATATCTTTATAATTTATCGATAGATTTTGAACAAAATTATCTCTTTATCTTTGCCAGAAAGTGTACTATATACACAAAATTTAAAACTATGATGATTCAAAAGATTTTGATTTTTTCTTTCAGTAATAAAGTTTTTTTTTCAGAAATTTTCTTTAAAAACTGGATTTTTTTTTTAATACATTGCTTAACATCTGGAGTGACCCAGAGAAGTTGTTCTAATGTTTGTTGCTTATTTACTTAGCTTCCAGGCTCTGGTTATTTTGTTCAGATTAGTCGTTTATTACTCAAGATATAGCCCGAATACTAAGTAGTCCCTGAGGTCAAAGTACGTAAGAAAAAAATAGTGGGATTGAGTGTCCATTTTTTAGTTTTTTTAGTTTGTCTATAATAATAATGGTGTTAAGACAAATTCAAAAAAAAAACTAAAAAATATCACCCCTAGATTTTTATTTAACGAAGCGAATGGTGTTTATTTTATGAAAATGTGTCCATTATTACAGTGGTGACGAAACCAAAATTTAAAAAAATAATTTTTTTTGATGATTTTTGCTATTTTTGGCCATAACTTTTTTGTTAAGACAAATACAAAAAAAAACTAAAAAAAACGTCGCCCCTAGATTTTTATTTAACGAAGCGAATGGCTTTTATTTTATGAAAATGTGTCCATTATTACAGTGGTGACGAAAGTCTAAAATTAAAAAAAAAAATAATTTTTTTTGGATGTTTTTTGCGTTTTTTGGTCATAACTTTTTTGTTAAGACAAATAAAAAAAAAACTAAAAAATATCGCCCCTAGATTTTTATTTAACGAAGCGAATGGCGTTTATTTTATGAAAATGGGTCCATTATTACAGTGGTGACGAAAGTCCAAAATTAAAAAAAAAAAAATAATTTTTTTGATGTTTTTTGGTCATAACTTTTTTGTTAAGACAAATAAAAAAAAACTAAAAAATATCGCCCCTACATTTTTATTTAACGAAGCGAATTCCGTTTAATTTTTCAAAATCAAACGAGTTTTGCGGCTTGGTGGCTGTCCAAACCTCAGCAGACAAATTGTCTGCAAAGTTCAGGATCATTTTTGTCGACCTTCGTGATGTTTTTCTTCTTTAAGTTATAGCCTCTATAAACTTTTTCTAGTCAAAAATGTCTGCCTAGGTCTCTACACTTAAATAATGAATTGCTGAAAATTGTTCATAATGAAGTGGTTTGAGTATAGAATTGTTTACTGAATGTTCGCTCCTTGAATAACGATCACGTCCTTGAAAAACATGTTGATTGAATTGATTTGATTTCGATATATAAATTGAACAACCTTATATAAATTCACACTTTCGTCTTTTTTCCGAATTTAAAGGCTTATGTGCAAAGCATCTCGAAAGACACACACATGCCAATGTGTTTAAATCTTAAAAGCATATCAGGTGCAAAGTTCTTCGAAAAAATATAAATTTCAACTTCAATTAATGTTTCACAAAATAAAATAAAACAAAAAAACATCAACAAAGGTTCATGATTTAAATTCTAACAATGTTTAAAATGGGAATTCTTCTAAGTATGTACACGGAATCGAATGAAGGTTACGTTTACTTTTATAGAACATTGATTGAGTGTGGGACAGAAAATGGCTTCGCAACTCACAAGGCATTTCTGTGTTGTACGAGTATTGTAAATATGTACGTAAGCAAAAGAAATTTACACGTGTTTTCTTATTTTATTTAGAATTTCTTTATTTTTTCTATTAAACACCATTTCCTGTTTTTTTTTTTATTGTTAAACTTAGGTCCTTGTATCGATGATTGTTGGTTTTTTTTATTGAACTTACAGATTTTTTAAGAGAGTTATTTCCTTTCTTTTATTCTTTCGATTAAATTCAACTGGAAAATAAAAATACGTAAAAACCATCTCCAATCGTAAACAAAAACAGGAAATGACTATTGAAAGCCACCACCGCCGCCATTGATGATCAATCAATTTTATGTTTTTATTTTTTTAAGAATTGAAAAAAGCTTTTTTGAAAAAAAAAAAAAAAAAAAAAAAGGTATTATGGTTCAACTATTTCACATGATTCACTAAGAAAAACTTGAAAGAGATTTAGTGCTTAAGGACATACTTCCAGAGAGAGCATTAAAGATATTTTATGGTTATGAAAGTACAATAAGGAAAAATTATGGTTTCAGTTAAAAAAAATTATGAAAACGGTCCAGTAGAAGGTCATTTATATCAATTGTTTTTTTTTTTTTTATTATATGAAAGAATTATGACTCAACAAAAGGATACAAACAATGTCAACTACATAATAAAGAATAAAAATAAAAAGTTATAATGAAATTTGTTGGTATTTAAAATCACTTTAAAAAATAAACTTAAATTTTTGGGCAGAAAATAACATTAGAAAAATAAACAAGGCAGTGGAATTGAGTATCTTGTGCCTTTTGACACAATTTTGTACATTTGAAAAAGAGTTCTTTGAATAAATCTCAAAATTTGAATGCATATAAGCGATAAGCAAAAATAGCAACTTTTGATACTAGGTACTATCAAACAACTAGGGTTCAAGTTGTATTTTAAATGAGTATTTTAAATAAAATCTTAATAAATTTATTTGAAAACAGAAAACAAAACTTAAAATTCGATTTTCAAAGGAAAAATACAACATCTGAAATCAAATTGAGCTCCAAAACAAGTATGCAATTTGATTTCTTTTAATCAGAAGCGTTTATAAAAAAAAGTTTTCATAATCGTTAGAGTCGTTTAAAAAAAAAAACTAATTTTTTACAAATCATTTTTTGAAAAAAAAGGTTGTCTGTAAAGCCGGTTTACTGACGATGATTTTTCGTGATGACGTTGTAAGAGAACAGGTTGTGTGCTTTTGTTTAAAATGAGTCAATTGAAGCGTTTATTTATTTCAAACAATCCTAATTTATAAGGAAAAGCTAAAAAAATTATCTTTTTTCTTTTCTCATTACCTATATTAATTTGTTTATTTTAAAAGCTTACAAAAAAAATTATACCATTAAAAAGCCAAATATTTCTTCTAAAGAATGAAACCATTTTTAAATTTTTGCGATGTGCAAAAAGTATTAAAATAATTTATTAAAAACAATCATTTCTTATGAAATAAGTGAAAAAATCACTTCCATCACCCAAAAATCCATTTTTTTGATAAAACAACCTAGGATAATTTATTTTAACTCGATCAATTTTAATCAAAAAAGGCAAAAAAACATATAATTTTCTCTTCTCACGCTATTGGACAATTTTTTTTTTTTTTACAACCTATAAAAAATTATATATCATGTGAAAGCTCATTATTTTAACTTTCAAATGACGTTTCAATCTTATTTCTGCGATGCCTAGAAAAAAATTTAGAATTTTTAGATCCAACCATGTCGAAATTCCAAACTGAGATTACGGTACTTCCCACACTGGTGGCTGTTCCTGATCAACAGATCTCCACAGGTTTTTTGAGGTATTTCGCAAGTTTTTTTAATTTAACATTGTTTAGCTTGTAGTGAATGTACAACTATTTGTGATATACCAAATGAAAGGTAACATCATCAGGATGCTCAATAAAGTTAAATTAAAGTTGTACTTGCTTTAGATCAAAAGATAGAACCTGTTGAATAATAAAACTTTATTTTACCGTTATCTCAAAATTGTGTTTACGAAAGTGATTGAAATTTTGCACAAATATAGTCCTGTCTATTATCTATCTACAATATACATTTCTTATTTATCTGTTGAAGAAAATAAGATAAAAATAAAAAACAGTTAAAAACGGTCAAAAAACTTGGGACAAGAAAACTTGTTTTTCCTGTTATTCGGTTAAAAATCATTTTGAAATACCAATTTTTTGCACATGCATGCGCACAGTCATAGACTACATGGTCTATAAGTTTGAGATTTTTTGAACGCTACGAAAAATTTAAAAAAAATAAAAACTTACCAAAAAATACCCCAAAATAAGTAGGTGTTTTTCAAAAATTCATGTTTCGTATTAGACCCCTAATTTTTTTTAATTATCTTTCAAATGACGTTTTTAAAATTTTCAAAAAAAATGTCCCCTACCTATAATAGGGTTTCCAGAACATATCTTTTAAAGAGAACATGTTCTCTTTTTCAACTCTGATCTTTTTTACACTCTCTTTTTTCATAAAATTCTTTTTTTGTTCTCTATTTTTCAAAAGTCCTCTTTTAAGTATCTTTTTCATTTTCGTCCATAGTTTTTCAAGATTGTTACGATTATCTGTCTCCCACCTTAAAATTTGTTTCAACTCTGCCCACTCACAGTAAAGGTAAAGTGTTCATCGCATTTAAATTTAAAAGAGATGTTCTGTTTTTCATTTTCGATCTACATATTTTAAAATTTCAACTTAGAATATATTTATGCAAATATATACTAATTAGTACCCTCCTCGTTCCCTCTTTTTTCTTCCAAGTCCTCTTTTTTTAAAGGTTCGAGAGTAAAATGTTCTCTTTTTAGTAAGGTCCTAAATGGACACCCTACCTATAATCACTTATTCTACAAAGGTCTACTTCATGTTTTAGCTTTAGAAAACCATTTATAACTTGGTTTTGAAATTTTTTAGAATTTTTTTCAATAACATTGTCAGTCTTGTAATAAATTTATCTATCGATTAAAAAAAATGCAACTCTTTACATTGACGTGTTTAGAAAATAGCCAATTTTTTGCAATTTTGTTTTACCCCTATTTACCCTATTAAAAGACGGATTTTTTTTTAAATCCTTCAAATGTATTCAACTTTATTTTATTATCTTTCAAATAAGCTGTAGAAGATTTTTGTATCTCTAATAGTTTATTTTTAATTTTTAATTGAAATTTTTGCCGCACTGTAAAAGTTCGAGAGTGGAACGTTAGAAAATGGCGTCAGTTTTTTGTGGTGACTGCCATGGTTCATCGATTTTATAAGACGTTAACACGTCTTATAAACTTATACTTTTGAATTGTTTTTACAAAATCATTGGAGCCATTTTTGAAAAATTTCAACTTTACAAAAATTGGCATATGACAAGTAGATACCATTATTTTTGGTACAAAAAAATGAATTCCAAAACCCCTCTGGAGAGTCGCCAAATAACGCTAACGCTACCCCTCAAGTTTGATATTAATCGGTCCATCCGTTTAAGATTTAGCTTGGTATACAGACAGACAGATTGACAGACGGACTTTTCCGGGACCCACTTTTTTGGCATTCTCTATCATCAGTAAATTTAAAAATTAACTAGCAGTAAATTTCAAAATGTCATTACGCGAAAACTCAGGAAATTTCAAATAATATTCAACTGGCTTCAATATACATATGTCCAAATTCTTTTATTATCCGTTAAATGTTTCAATAGAAAAAAAATGTTGCGCATACGTCACAGTGACCGCTTCACAAACAATGAAACCAAGTAAACATTGTTGAGATTTCACTTACCTTTTGTTTTTATAAATAGACTTCTAAAGTATTGAATGCATTTATATTATCTTTCCTGTTAGTTTTATATGCTAAAAAAGCAATTTTTCTAACAAAAAACCTAAAAAAAATAATTTTCAACGATTGCCAGCAAACAAACAAACTCACTTCTAAAAACTAAAATAGAAACCCAAAAACCTTTGAATATTACAAAAAAAAAAAATTATTTTCAATGCACTTGAGTATAAAAAACGCTAAATTGTATTTGAAATAAAATTGAATGTCTGTAAAAGTTTTTAACCTCCCAAAATTCTAACAAAAAAAAAAAAAAAAAAAAAAAAGAATCATTTTTACTTTTAAAAGGTTTTTGTCTGGATACTTTATATCTCCCATCACTCCATTTGAAAGCCATTAACAGAAAATATACGCAAAGAAAAACAAAAATACTATTCAAGTAAGGTCGTTTGGACAATACCGAATGAAAGTTAGAAAAAATAATATAAAAACATGAAAGCAATAATAATATTTATTTAGAATTTTTATCTGCACGATTTGTGTATTTTTTCTTTTTTATTTTTGTTCAAACAAAATGGAACGTAGGTAAGTTTTTTTTCCAATTTTGAAATAAAGAAAAATAAACTTGGTTCAACTTTGTGTTTGCTTAAATCAAAATCAATAATTCGTGTCCTTCAAAGGATATAAACTATCTAGAGAAGGTTTGAAGGTTATTTCAGAGTGCGTCTGCTGTTTTATTGAAATACATTTTCCAAATGAATTATTTCTGTGAAGATACACTTGAGTCATCAAAAAATACATAACTTTGAATAATAATTCGAAATCCTGATAGATAGGAAACAATCAATATTGTAGATACTTTGCGTATTTTTTTTTTTTCAAATCTTATCGTGCCACAATTTATATTTCCTAATAATTAAGCTAAAAAAATGGCAAGAAATCAATATTCCTTATCCTTTCAACAAGGCGAAAAACCACAAAACGTAGCGAAATATTTTGATTTACCCCCATGAACTGGCGCCATCTGTTAATATCAAACAGGACATCCTGCAAAAATGCTGATGTACATATATAAGCTCCTTAAATATACTCATTTAACCATTCTATACCAAGAAAAGTTCCTCTAACGTCAAACCTAATTGCAATCTCTATTTTTTTTTTTTGTTCTTGCAGGCCTTGTGATAGAAATTTACGAGATGCGGAGTTAATATCCTGCCGCTTGAGACGCGTTGAGCCACTATGTCGTCTCCCGGGATCAGCACTACAACAGCTAGCAATGTGTGGATTCTACGAGGATCTGGAAAAAGGAGTTACCCGTGAGTAGAGTATATTTTATTTTATGAGAAACTTTTGCCTTCCTCAGTTCCACATAGTATCATCATTTGTGTCATCTTTTTTTTAGTTTTGTGAACTTTTTGGGTTGCACAAATTAAATTATTTGTGGTTATTTTAGTTTGGTATACACATACTCCTCCGGTTTTTTTTTTATTTTCGTTGTAGTTTTTAAAGGATGTCGATGTACGAGATATATTTTATTTTATTTTTTAAAAAATAACCTCTTATTAGTGGTTGTATCCTTTACATTTTGTATATCTTTGCAGTTTTTCGTGCTGGTGAACAGGGACGTTTCTGGTACGCTGTATTGGGTGGCTCACTAGAGGTCAGATATCATGCACCGGATACTGATGGCAAGGTAAAGTTTGAATTAATTTTATTTGTATTTTAGAATTTTCGTTTCAAACTACAAGGGTTAGTTTTGGTACATGTTTTGACCTTAGGGTAAATTATTATTTTCAAGATTCAGTAAGAACATAAAAAATGATTGCAATGTTAATCTACGTTTTTGGGAAAAGCTTTTAGTTAAGAGGTTGTATAGTATTTATACTAAAATTGAATCTTAAAGATAGTTATTTTGTTGTATAAGTATTTGTTAAGCCTTGGAGATTATTCTAAGAAGTGAATCGATAAAAAAGTTTATATAAGGTAAGTTGATAAAGGTTTTGATTTATAGGAAAGTGTAAAAAATAAAATTATAGAGAATTTTTAGGTTATGCAAGTACAACATTTTTAGTTTTATACTTCAGGGAGGCTATTCCGGTTCTATGAAAAGTGCGATAAATATGAATTTGCGATTCTGGTTCCTTTAAAACATCAAAGTTAATGTCAAATATTTTTTTTCATATGAAAAGTATTTTATCACTGCACAATTTTCTGTGCAAAACATCATTAAAAAAACCCTTTTTTTTAAATAAAACACATATTTTTGTAGGTGTGTATATCATTTTTTTTTTTTTTTTTGCTTTATGGAAATCATTGAAAATGTTTGCTTGGGAATAAGGGTATTCATAACACTGGTTAACAAAATTAAACTTTTTTTTTTGTTGCCGGAACAAAAAAATACTTTTCTGAAGGTTTTCGGTGTGTTGAACTCGAATCCGTATTCAAAAAAAAATAATCAGCTATCGTTTTTGAAATATTACCGTTAGAATATGTAGTACTTCGGGCCTTATTCTTTTATATAAGGTAAATTGTTTGTGCATTCTGTGGTAATAAGTTAAAAGAGCTTATGTCGACATAAGTGAAAATCGATTTTATTTGATTAACATGTTCACCTTTGGTTCAGCTTTGTTTTAGTCTGGGTCTCATTTCTCTACTCAAAATATAAACCGTTAAATTAAAAAAAAAAATCATAGTAGCTTAAGTCTTTTTGGGCAAAAACTGCATTTGCAAAATAGCTTATGTATAAAATCATCCAAATCTTAAAAATAATACACTTTTTTAAATAAGCTTAAGTCATGACATAAGCTAATATGACAATTTGAATTCAAATATATTCATCGCTTAGGTCAACATATAAGCTATTTTAAACTTGTGGTCGAGTGAACCATTTCTGTTCTTATGTCGACTCAAGCCATTTTAAAAGAATGCATTTTGAACCAAACCCAATTTTGCAAAACAGCTTAAGTAACATAAGCTGTTTTGTTAATTGAAATGTCTGCAAAATTGTATACTTAAGTCAAAGTAAGTTATTTTTTCAAATGTAACGGCCGTCCCGAACGTTTTCAAGAAAAAATATACATATGAAAATTAAGGGTATAACAAGCCTGTACCCAAAAAAGTTGTTGGTTTAGCGGCAACAGTTTAAAAGTAATCACAAAAAAAGTAAAAAAAAATCTGGTCCACAAACTTCATTTGCTTATACTGAAAAATGATAAAAATTGACTCAAGTTCTTTTAATTTATTGACACAGTTAGTAACGGTTTATATATAAACTATTTTTCACCTTTTTAAATCTGTTTAAATCTTTTCGATATCTTTTTTACTTCCCGAGATATCCTCAGTTGTTTGCATATTTCATAAATTTTATAACGTCATTATCTCCTTTATGATATATAAAGCCAAAGCTACTTACTTCATTTTAAGATATCTCGGGCAGTATCAAAGATATCGGAAAGATTTAAAAAATTCTTGAAAGAAGGAAAATAGTTCTAATAGAAACTGTTACTAAATTTTTTCTTACAATTTTCCTTATATTAAAGAATAAGGTCCGAAGTAGTCAAAAAAACGTTTTTTTGCATTTTCTAACGGTAATATTTCAAAAACGGGAGCTGATCAATTTTTTCTGACTTCGAATTCGAGTTCAGCACACCAAAAGCCTTCAGGAAAGTATATTTTTGTTTCGGCAACAGAATCCTTGTTAACCAGTGTAATTACTATCCAACAATGTTATTTATTCCGCTTCAATGATTGTTATTCCAATACAAAATTGTTAAATCTGAAATTTGAAAGAAAATAAAATACGTGGCAAATTTTTCATATATTTTTGTAAAGCAAAACCTTCAAAATTTAAAAAAAAAAACTTTTTCTTTAGTTATTTAAATATAACGTTCACCCCTATTAGGATTGTCAAAAATAAATTTCATTCTCTTAATATGTAATTTGCAAAAAAATTGAAGAGAAAGAATGATGCCAACAGTTATTTTTTTTAAATGTAATTGAAAAATTCTATTAAAAATATGACCAGTTTTCCCCCAAATTAGATTTTAAAACATAAAATTTCAGTGTTTATCAACTATCAATTGATAGTTGACAATCGTAATAAATGAATCCCCAAATTCAAGGTCCAAATGGGAACGCTTAATGTTTAAACTATGTGCCTTTCGCCACCTTTGAAGAATTTTGACACAGTTTTGAAATATCATACTTTTATTTTTTTTTTATCGAGAAAGAGACTGAAATTCACATTTTTTTTTTTAATCATAATTTTGAAAAAAAATTAAAAAATGCTAATATAGAAAGTGTTTTGTTTTTTGGCTTAGAAGAAATACCTAGCATACATTATTTTTCTATAAAAAGTTATTTCCTCAGTTTTCAGTGTATTTTACTTACATGTAACATGAGAGTAACACATTATTTTTTCTATTAATTATTTTGGAAAATAACTTTTTGCTATTCATATTTCTTAGTTGTGATGTTTTTGACACGATAATACTGTAAAAAACATTTTTTAATATAGATTTTCATAGCTTGAGTTCGAAAGGGTTAAATAGAATGTCATGAAACTTATTTTAAGACTCAATATAAGTTCAAGTGACCTCAACTCCAAAAAAGTATAAAGCGTTTCGCCTTATTTTAAGACATTCACTACAGAATTTTATTATCTAGTTCTTTTTTTGCACCACAAAATAATCTCGGATTTTGGCAGCTATTAAGGCGTCATCTAGTTCTAGATTTTAAATAAAAAATTAATTAATGAATACATGTGAAATCTTTTAGATTTCGAGGAAAAATTGATGTTTTCAAAGACTAAGATAAACGGTATCTTTGATGTTAACAAAATAGAAAAGTGATTTTTTTTTTTCAAAAACGGCTCAAAATAATTTGAAAATAATGTTCCTTGTACCTACTTTTGTGATGTAAAAAAAAATATTTGTTTCGTTATAAATGGAGCCTACAATAGAACCGTTTTTTTTTTTTTTTTTTGGGTTTCTGATTTTCTTGTAAGTAGTTTAGCCCATTTCAACTATAATTTTTATTTAAAAGTAAGTAAAAGACACATTTTTGGATTTTTCAAAATATTAAATTTATTTTTGTAAGATCAATTCTTTAATGAAGTTTTTGAAATTTAATTTTTAAATATTAGTGATTATTTTTTGAAAAGCATACCAACTTTTTCGAATAATGTTAGAAAATTTGCATACAGTTTTACACACATTTAAAAAAAATAATACGGCAACAGTGGCAATTTTATAATTCATAGATGTAAGGGTACTTATTTTTTGTTACCGAATTTTGAAAAAAAAAAATTTCACTCGGAACTGTTTTGGCTCTGTTAATTATTATTGTCATTTTTTGAAGCTTTAACTACTCCACTAACAATGCTTAAGAACAAGCTAACCAATACGTTTTATTAAAAAGAATAATTCTTAATTCTGAGAAGAATTATTCTTAATTGCTTACAATTAAATGTTAAAACACTGAAAAAAAATCCCGCTCTCAAATATTTCTATTGAGTGGCAAACAATTTTTACTTAATTTTCTCTGGATGTACAACAGTTCCTTTTTTCCCCGGACAAAAATAAAAATTCGAATTTTGTATGGCTTCATTTTTATATCAACAGAAGAAAACATGTCAAAAAAATTTCAAAGTACCCCGAAGACAAGACGCCACTGTAATTAGCAATGAATTTCCGCTTCAATTTTATGAATGCTCACTGGTTTAGACTTATAATAAATACTATGACCTTTAGAGTCCTTAAAAATTTTATATTTTCTTGTTAACAGTTGTTGGTAGGTACTTGAAATTTTGTGTATAAATATAAAAAATTTAGAATTAGATTTTTATGTAGGTTTTTTAGGAAATTTCCATCAATATTGTGTGCCTTTATGACACACCCACGAAGGAAACGACGTATTCCGGTACAGATTTACAACCTTATTAACCTTATATCTAATATAAAATACGTCAACAAGTAGGATCTTCTCTTTTTTGTATTTGTATAAGTAGGTATTTATATTTGTTTTTTTTTTTATTATTATTTTTCATTTCAAAATATATCACACTTGAACCCGACAGGCAAAACAAACTCTCAAAATAACTTTTTTTTTTCTTGGGAAATTCCAAGTTAATTCAACAAATCGATGAATAACAACTACCACTCATTCTGTGTACCAACCATCACATCGCATCACATCACATCATCCTACATTATTATAATATTCGTACATAATATATTGGTGGTCCTTCAACCAGAAAATAAAACTTTTTTCACCTGAAATGGAATTTCGAAACACGTTCGTCTTCAAAGTTCGATATGATTCTCAAGAGGTAGAAAAAAACTTTTTTAAGTGGAAACTGTTCAGGTATTATTCGTGCGTGAACGCAAAAACAATTGACGATGATGATGATGACGAAAACGATGATGATGATGATGAAGACGCATGAGATTGAGAAGATGACAGCTGAGTTGATGACGATGTTGATGTTGAACTTTTGTTTGTGACTTACTCAATATGCTTGTAGTGGGGTTATAAAGGTGGAATTAAACATTATTTAGGTTGACCAATAGCAGGAGATTAAAATCAAAACATAACTACGAAACATGATTTTTTTAAATTATCACTAGTACCTATCAATTTTCTCACAAATTGAGTTTGACACAAAAAAAAAAAATTGAACACAACGGCAACACCTACAATATTTAAACATTCATTTTTAAATAGCTTAGAACTTTTTTCTATTTGTAAAATTAAAATGAAGTTAACTCAATTCAGTATTTTTGAAAAACTGGTCCTCAAACTCGGAATTTTGAAAAAAAAAAAAATATTGAAAAAATTTTAACATGTCGTTTTAAAAATTTTTTCGTAATAAAATATGCATTTTTTTTTTAAATTTGTTGCATATTTTAATTTTAATTTGAATTCATAAAAAGAAATTTCAATATGTACATATTACAGTTTATGAAACAAATTAAAAAGTATTTTAATTTTCAAAGAACTTTTTTTAATAGAAAAAAGCTATTTTTTCTCCATTCAACAGTCTATAATTTTGATGGTTAAAAGTTAACTAGAAAAGGTTTGAAGGTCTTATTCAATTACACTGGTTAACAAGGGTTCTGTTGCCGGAACCAAAATATACTTTTCTGAAGGTTTTCCGTGTGCTGAACTCGAATCCGAAGTCAAAAACATTCTAGCGGCTCGCGTTTTTGAAATATTACCGTTAGAAAATGCAAAAAAACGTTTTTTTGACTACTTCGGACGTTTTTTTTTTCATGTAAGAAAATGTTTTAAAATTAAAATTGTAACGGTTTCTAAAAGACCTGTTTTATTTCTTTCAAAATCTGTTTAAATCTTTCCGATATCTTTCGTATAGGTCGAGATATCTTAAGATGAAGTAAGTGTGTTTTGCTTCGGCAACAAAAAAAAAGTTTAATTTTGTAAACCAGTGATTTCAATTATTTCTTTACAAATATTCAGTTTTTATCAAAAAAATCCAATGAAATTGACTTAAATTTAATGTATTAGGGTGGGTCAAAAAAAATCGAAATTCGTTTTTTCGATTTTGTACTCCGAAAAATCGATTGCTAGACACCTCTAGAATAGGGTTGCCAGATATATTTTGACGAAACTGGTAATCGAGATGCAAAATCCCGGACTTTTCCGGACAAATAAGGACACAAAAAAGAGTACAAATCTAGGACAAAAGGAATGCATAGTTTTATAAAAACAAAAAAAAGTGGAACAATCTTTTCAAAATTTAACTAAAAATCACATTTTTAACCCTTGTTCCCGTAGCATTTTTTTTCTTATTTTTTTCACAAAAAAAAATAAAAGTCAAAATTTTAGCTAATATTACAAAAGTTGGAGTGTACATAGTTACAGTAAAAAAAAATTTTAATTCCATTAAAATCCAATTGCTCAAAATTTTAAACGATTAAGAGCCAATTTTTTAATCTTCTAATAAAAGGTCAGTTAACTGTTCGACCAATAAAATTATTAGGCTCATAAACAATCAGATAAAAACATTGAATTTTTCAATCAAGAATAATTTATTCTACAGAATTACAAAAAAAAAATTGTCAAATTCAAAAATATTTAAAATTAAACGTCATTTTTATTCATGATTGTTTTTGTTTTCTTGTGTTCCACTGTATTTTTTTCAAAATTCTTTCAAAACTTTCACAACTGACAAAATAATTTTGTTGAGATTATTCCTTAGAATAATTTTTATTTGTCTCTGAAAGAAGCAGATAGTTTTATTCTAAGGAATAAGCCATATCTGCTTGTTGAAAATTTGATTTTTTCTCTATCCTTAGGAATAAGTACTAAATGACTGTTTAACTGACTATTGAAAAATTGGTCCTTAGTTGAATGCTAATAGAATTTTTAGTAAGTTACTATTTAAGTTAAGAAATGGTCTTTTTGACTTAGCAGAGTAGCATACAAAAAGTGATATTTTTAAAGGCTTCAAAAGAGTACAATCCCGGACAATTGATAGAAACTATCCCGGACGTCCCCGACACAGCCAAAAAAGAGTACATGTCCGGGAAAACCCGGACGCATGGCAACACTACTCTAGAATATACACACTAAATATGAGCTCTTTATATTAATGGGAATGTCCTCCGCTTCGCAATTTTCCATTTTTTCATTATTAAGCTTCTACGAAAAAAAAATCATTTTTTTATTAATTGACTTTTTAGCAAATTTGTTTGCATATTCTTGTAGAAAATTGAACGCTCTAAAAAAGGCCTTATACACTTTTTTCAATTATCTAACCGTTTAGTAGATATTTGAAGTAAAAAAATCGAGAAAATCTTTAAAAATTCGTGTTTTGTTCTTAATTTTGTAACAAATTGAAAAACTATAATAATCAAACGCGTTTCTTGTAGGAAACAGATTGCTCCACAAAAAAGGTCTTGATAACTTTTTCATTAATCTAACCATTCTCAAGATATTCGAGGTTAAAGTAAAAAAAAAAAATATAAAAACAATTTTTACTTTTAAAAATTTTCCAAATCAATGAAACTTCATTATTTTCAAATAAACAAGATGTATTCTTGTACTGGCTTAAACGTTCTACAAAATTCCTTGTCCACTGATTTCAATAGTTTTCTTATGACTCGTATGGGTTGCGATTTGGATATTTATATTAATTTCTCATTTGCTGGATTTTAACTAAAAATATCTATGGCCAACAAATTTTTAAAAATAAATTCATATTTTATTAAAAAAAAGTAATTTTTCCAAAAACTCTTCATTAAAAGTGGGTTTAAATTTTACAAATAGGAATGAGTTTCTGGCTTTTTTAAAAATGTGGTGTTTTAAATATTGTCGGTGTTGCCGTTGTGTTCAAAATATTTTTTTTTTTTTTTTTTGTGTTCAAAGTCAATTTGTGAGAAAATTCCATCTATCGCTTAAACGGTGGAAGATTCTCCCATATATTTTTTTTTGCCTTAAATTACCTAGAAAATCTTTCGGTATCATTGAATTCAGAAATTTAAGCTAAAAAATGGTTTTGTTAAAAAATAAATAATTTAAATTAAAAAAAAAAATATCGGTAATTTTTAACCTATAGAGGTTAAAGTATTTTTTATTACTGACCGACACGTCTGAAAAAAAAGATCATCGAAATCTAAAAATTGTTCGGCCGGGTTCCTTAATAATTTGCTTTAATTACTCCACTACACCTCATTTTCAAAAACTAAATTTTTTCAAAATATCCTTTTTACTGGTAAATGCTTAAAATCAAAATGCGCACTAAATTTTTCTTCTTGGGGCTTCCAGACTCAACGTGTGTAATGGTGTAATATTTTTCAAGTGTACCTACACTAAAAGGGTAATAAAAAAAATTTTTTCAAAACTTGAAACTTTATTCAAATATTATTAAACTAATTCTCATTTTGGCGTCCATTAAGAACTTTTCAATAAAATCCCTTAAGTTTCTATTAATTTTTAAACTCTTAATATGAAAACTCTTTAAAATTTCAACAAAAAAAAAAATCAGAGCTTACCTCTTTACCTTTATACAGGGTGTCCCACAGTCACCGCCCCAAATGAAAACCATGGATTCCTGAGGTCATTTTAAGTCGAAAAACTTAAGAGGTAATTTTCTCGTTTTCGTCCCGTTTTCGAGTTACCACGGTTTTTATGATTTTTTCTCTTTTGTCCTTTAACTGGCCTTATCTTTGCCAAACTACGTTTGATTTGAAAGATTTTTTTTGCAACCAATCAAGAATTAATTGCAGTTTAAGTTTGTCTCAAAACTTTTTTCCTGCGGACAACCGTTTCTACACAATTTTGCATCAAACACAATTTTCTTCGTTTTTTAAGTTGTTTTTTACACTTTCATATCATTTAAGTCAAAAAAACACGTTAACGGGTATACATTTTTTGTGCTTTTTATTAAAGCCCAGTTTATTTTCATAAAAAAAATAAGTTTTATTTCATAAAAAAGGCTACTGAAAGTAATTAAAAAAAAAAACAAACTGAGTGAATGAAAAAAAAAAAATAATTTTTTAATAAAAAAATAATTTAAATGAATTAAAAACTTTTTCTGAGCAATTGTGGTTAAGAAAAGAACAAATAGATAAAGCTCAGAAAAAGTTTTAATAAATTTAAATTAATTTTGTATTGAAAAATTATTTTTTTTTTAATTCACTTAGTTTGTTTATTTTTTTTAATTTCTTTCAGTAGCCTTTTTTATGAAATAAAACCTATTTCTTTTATGAAAATAAACTGGGGTTTAATAAAAAGCACAAAAAATTAATACTCATTAACGTGTTTTTTTGACTTAAATGATATGAAAGTGTACAAAACAACTTAAAAAACGAAGAAAGTTGTGTTTGATGCAAAATTGTATAGAAACGGTTGTTCGCAGAAAAAAAAGTTTTGAGACAAACTTAAACTGCAATAAATTCTTGATTGGTTGCAAAAAAAATCTTTCAAATCAAACGTAGTTTGGCAAAGATAAGGCCAGTTGAAGGACAAAAGAGAAAAAATCATAAAAACCGTGGTAACTCGAAAACGGGACGAAAACGAGAAAATTACCTCTAAAGTTTTTCGACTTAAAATGACCTCAGGAATCCATGATTTTCATTTGGGGCGGTGACTGTGGGACACCCTGTATACATAATTTCTAAAAGAGCTTCTGATACCAAAATAAATCCATTAAAGGTTTCATTTAAATTCCTTTTTATTTTCAGAATAATAAAGGTACCTACCTAAAATAAATAATACGGGATTTAAATTTGACTTAGATATGCAATCCCTTACTTTTTGACTTTGACCTTTTCTTTGCGAATTAAAAATTACCCTATTTAAAGATCAAAACGCATGATGTTTAATTTGCAACAGATTTTTAACTTTTTTTTAAAGGTAAAATTTGCAGTAAAAGAGTCAAACCGGCAAAAAAAAAATGTACTCTAAGTGTAAGTTTCATATGAATTTTATACGAGAACCTCAAACCTTTCAATACAAATAGGAAAAGTGAAGCAGACGCTCATGATGTAAGACAATAAGCTTTATTATTATCAACACAAGGACACGTATTATTGGGTCATTTCGGGATGATGAAAAATAGAAAAACGTTCCAAATAATACGTTGATATACGTTTTGGTTGTTTTGAAGCACGTTTAACTGCAGTCTCATTTGATATAATTTTTTTTAAACCACCAAATACTACATAACCATTTGACATCCTTTTTTTATGAACTCATTGTCATTTAACCCTTTCTTTTAAAACTTTTCCATAATGTCTCCAGATCTGCCACTATTTTTAAATGAGAATGCGAATACACATCACCAGCACACGCTCTTCATTATCATCAAAAATTCCCCTTTTAAGTTATGTTTTCATTAAAAAAGAAGAGAAATGTCCCGCACACGAACCACAAAATGACTAAAACTTATTAATTTACGACATCATTATAAACACAAAAACGTGATATTTGTGCATTTTTCACTTTGAAGCTTCATTAAAAAAAAAAAATAGAATTAAAACATAAAAGTCTTTCACGTGCCCACGACTGACACGGTAGCACCCACCCATAACACTTCCTCATTTTGTTTTTAAATAAAATTGAAGTTGATTTCTAAAAATAAAAATTCGACACAATTAGTTCTGATGAAAGAAATACTTTTTTTTAAACAAAAAAAGAAGACGAAACAAAGCTATAATTACATCAGCATTTAAAATGTCATAACACTAAATAGAAACATTATATCAGTTGATACATGCTCCTTAGAATAAATCCCAAATCAAAATGTCACATTTAAGGAATTTATTTTCGTCAATAAATGAAATCCAAACCGATAAAGTCGATTAAGCAGGATTAGCATTGATAAAGGTGAATTTCACCAAAAACTGATGTTTAAATCTAGTTATTTATGTACTAAAATGTGAAATCTTTGAATAAAGGTTATCGACAAGTAGTTTGATTGTATGAAGGTTATAGTCCAATTCTATACATCCAAGTTTATGCTAAATCCGGTAGACTTTATTTTAAACTGGAATTCAAAATAGAAAACTTCTCCAGCGTTTATTTTTTTTTTTTTTAATTTTTACTTGCAACTTAGGAACCATATATCAAGTTATGCATTCGTACCTATACAAAAAAAAGTTGAGATAACAATCAAACATAACATAACAATGATAGAGATTGCGAAAAAAATTAGGTCTTGAAAATGGGAGCGGGTCAAAATTCTGGTTTTCAAAATTCTGCTTTTTTCAAGAAAATTCTATTTTTCAAAATTCTGCTTTTTTTCTATTCTGTCTTTCAAAACTCTGCCAGCTTTTTTTTTTAATCAAAAATTCTGCTAATTCTACTTTTTCTTATAGCAAATGCGTTTATTAAACAAAAATACGCCTCAATTAAGTTTGGCACTTTCCTAACTGTCTGCTTTTAACTGTCACAAATTTTTTTTAAACTGCCTAAACTACTGACTATTCTATAACTCGCATCTTTATACCGTTGAAAACTATTTAAAAATGAAATGTTGTGTTATAAAGAATATTCCTTTACTTACTAAATTTTTTTTAATTAAAAAAAAATTCAACTATTATTATCAAAAAAAGATGAGTATTACAAAAATTGACAAAGTACTCTTTTCTAATTTTTTGCATAATTTTGTAAAACAGAATTTAAAAAACAGAATTTTAAAAAGCAGAATTTTGAAAGCAGAATTTTGACCCCGGCAGAATTTTGACCCTAACCCCTTGAAATTCCGTCTGTCCGTCTGTATGTAAGGATGTCTGTCGGTCTGTAGAATGAGCTACAGCCTAAACGGATTGGCCGACCTACCCTAGACTTGGTATGTAGCAGTTTTTGAAATATGTACAGAGGTGTTTTTGGAATTAATTTCTTGGACCAAAAATAACGGAACCTGTCATATACCAATTTTAGAAAAGTTTGATTTTCTCAAAAAAGGCTTCTACGATTTTGATGAAAAAATTGAAGTATGTATTAGTTTTAAGATAAGGTTTATCTTCTCATGAAAAACGTTTTTTTTTTTTTATCAAAAATCATTATTAACGGTACCTCCCATAGAACCTTTTTTTTTAATCTGATTTTTCTCCCAAACGATTTGCTTAATTTCAACAAAAAATTTTAAACAAAAACACTCTAATAGTCTTATATACATAAATCAGAAATAAAATTTTGAAAAAATAGTTTTTGGACTTTTAGGAAAAATTAAGAAATTTTTTTTTTTGAAAAATCGAATTTTTTAAAAAGGAGACATTGAATTTTTTAGAAATTTTGGTTTTAGGTGTTGATTAATAGTTTCTACTAAACGGCATGCCAACTTTATTTTAAAACTTTTTTCCAAAAAATTATTTACTTAAAATTAGAATTAACATTTGTATGAAAAAAATGCATTTTTATGAAAGAAATTAAACTGCATACCTTTTTGGAGCTCGATTTCATTTAAAGAGTTGTTTTTTTCATTTGAAGAACGAGATAAGTATGTTTTTTTTTATTATTTTTATTATTATTATTATTTTTATTAGATTATTATTTTCATTTAAATTTACCAAATTTCTATTAAAAAAAGTCTTAAAAAATTTATCAATTCGAATTCCAAGAGCAAGTACGTACGACCAAGTCGTTTATCAATATTTTGTATTCCATTGTTGATTTATTTATTTATTATATTTATTTATTATTTTTTTATTCTTAAGAATTTAATTCCAGTCAATAACTTAAATTGAAGGTTTTTCTTTGCTTTTCCTTCAGGTATTTCGTTGCCCTTATATTTTTGTTTAAACTATTAAATAATATTTCAGATGTTAAACATACTTGTTAAGTCACTCCTCCTCCCATTTTAAGCGATTTTCAACATTTTTTGTGAAAAAAGTTTTTGGACAGCTTCAGATTCGTATTTAGCGACCCCAGAAACATAAGGAGCTTCTAAAGTCGCGTTTTGTGAGCCAATTTGATCGTCAAGTACAAATCTCCATTTTTGCAAGTGTGCTTCTTTCAGATTGTTTCTAATACCTTCTGACATATTTTAATGATAATTTTATTGGTGAATGCTTTTTTCTAAATCATTTCCATCGTGTTTGAAAAGTTTTGGTTTTTGTTCATTAGTTTTGTCTTCTTTGTTTGTTGGTATAAACGCAGATACAATTCTGGCTTTGATCATAGCCCTGACATAACATCTTTTTTTTCGTTTTTTAATAGGTAAATCATTTAAAATAAATCAATAAAATGGCCCTGGTAAGGAAAATGTCCCATATCTCGAAAAAAAGTAACATTCAAACTTAAATGCTATACACTTTTTACACTGAACCAAATCCTTACGTAAATACAACGAAAAAATTCGTTGAGCCAACGAAAATTTAATTAATTTTCAGCCGATGAAAAATTTAATTGGCTCAACGAAATGGCTTTCATACGTTAATGAAGAACTTCACCAATCAACGAAAACTGTAGTATTTTTATGAAATTTTTCATAAAAATTTTTGATCGAGAGTTAATGAATTTTTACATCACTTTACGAAATTTTTCATCGATTAACGTAAAATTTCATTAACCACGGTGATATTTTTCGTTAGTCAATGTATTTTTTGATTAATTTATGAAAGAATTTTCGTTAGCTAACGAATTTTTTCGTAAATTTAATGAACATTTTTATTAAATTACGAAAAAATATTTGTTAGCTAACGAAACTTTTCGTTGTATTATTAATTGTTTTTTTTTATTGGACTTGTTAAATTATTATTTTAATATAGTCCAAACCAAAAATTGGCGTTTCGACCCGGTGGAGCTCACTTAAGTCATCTGATGTCCGACTTATCGTGAGACACCTTGTCAATACGCAAATATTTTTTATATTCAGCTCAGCTTACATAGATTTTTGAACAAAAACCTAATGTGAACTATATAAAGCAAGATTCAATTTTTAATCATTAAAACAGAAATGCACCCAAGTGTACGTTTTTTTTTTGTAAGGCAACGATTTTTTTCGTTAACTGATGTATTTTTTCATAAGCCAATGTAATATTTCATTAGTATATGAAGAATTTTCATAAGCTTATGAAGATTTTCGTTAGTTAATGTTGAATTTCATAAGTTAATGAATTTTTTCGTTACTTAATTAAAACTTTAATAAAGTAAAGAAAAAATTCTTATTTTTATTCTTTAAAATGAGTATGAAATTTTTCGTTAATTGATGAATCTTTTCATTGAATTGGATTTTTTGGCACTAAAAAGGGAGAAAAAGTGTATGAAACGTTTTCATTAATTGATGAAGGTTTTCATATTACGAAAAATTACATATTTTCGTTGAGCCAACGAAAGTTTCGTTGGGCCAACGAAAATGTAGTGTATGAAACGATTTTCGTAATTTTACGAAATTTATTATTTTCAGTGTAATATATTACTCTCACATTTTTTTGCTTTGCGAGTTAAAAAAATTACAAAAAGTATTCATTTTTTTTAATTTCAAAGACGTTTCAAATTTCACTGATCAAATGGTAAAATGGCACACTTTCCAACCATATGTGATTTTAAATGCAAAATAAAGTCAAAGGACTCCTTTTCCATTTTCTTGGAACAAGTGGTGCTAAATCCCCGCAGATCTTTCTGCGAGTCCTTCAAAACCCTGTTCCATGTTGGTTTCTCGTCTACTTACGGTAGTTTTTGAAACTTCGAGTGTTTTGGATGCTTTCTTCCAGATATTGCACGGAATCAAGGGCTTTTCTCAGTCCAGGACTGCCTCTCTGTAGATCGTTTATATTTAGCAACCATTTTCACTATAAAAAGTATAAAATGGCATGTGAAAGTATGTAAGTATGCCATTTTACCCGAGTACTAAGTGGGCCATTTTGCCCATTTTCGATTTTTTTAGTTTTATACCGAAAAATCTAAAACCGTTCAAAGCCAACTTATTTCAGTAAATTAATAAGAAATACTTCATGCATACAATGTTTTTTATTCTTTATTTTGCAAAAAAAAATTTAACAAAATTTCAAAGAGTGTACTTTTTGAGGTGGCTAGAGACAGTTTGACTTGTCAAATTTCTAATAATGGCTTTAAGTTGCTAAAGTTTCGTATATGTCAGTTTTGCCAGATGAACTAAAGAATCGCATTCATAAAACCTTTTAATTTTATGTTCGATTCTATAATTTCTATTAAGGGGGCCATTTTAGGCCACTTTAGGACGTTTCGTAACTGGCAAAAATTTAAATTCCATTCATTGAATGTAAGCAGAGCTATGAAGTTTTATGGGCAGCCATGGTAATTGAGTTAAAAATTCATAGCGAAAAACAAAATTTTGTAAATCCCCTTATCAAAAGTTCATCTTAAAACAAAACTCCTTTTGAAATTCACCTGTTAAACATTAGCATATTATTCAATCGACAATACTTTGAGTTTGTTTACTTCCAGTGGCTACTGTTTCTGTTTCATATGCGTATAATTTAACCCTACATTTTGTTTCCCTCTAGAATAATCTAGCTCACCAGCATGCAGATACAATACATTGTGGTAGAAACTAGATACAATAATTCATCGTTGTTATTAGCAGACCTTCCTCTCTATGTTTCTATTCTGTATCTGTACCTATACAAAAAAATTTGAAAAAAAAAATATCTCGCAGCCAGACTGGAGCACAAGCTCCAACATAGATTATGGCGGAGGAGGTAGAGATATGTCTGCTGCTGTTTCGACTGCCATAGTTTCATATTGGTTGGACGCTTGCATGAATTCTCAAAATGTATCTTTCAATTAATTCACTTTGAGAGCTCTAGCACGTCGGCTGTCGTTGTCGATTATCATTTTGATTCCCATAATACACCTCTATAGAACTCCGAATAGTACCTTTATTTGTGTCGTATATGCCTCGTGCCTTGTACCTTGCATCGGTTGTGTTGAAGTAGCTCGAGGATTTATCATCTTAATCGGCGTGGAAATTGTTTTTATCCGATCGGTCGGTCGGTGTAGAGCTCAGAAAGTTGTTTCAATAAAATTGGCTGGTGTTTGTTTGTGTTGGAATATCGACGTCGTCGTCGTCATCGACGTCATAGTGTGTTTTGTTTACTTGTTTGTTTGTTTTTCGATAAAGAATTTCCTGGCGGTGCATCCTTAAGGATTAAAAGAGTGTGGGTACATTGAATGAGCATCTGCATATGGTCCGAATCTGACTATTTGTTGCGATGCGGCCCACTTTCGGTTCTAAAGCGTTTTGTTTGCATCTTGTTTGATTTTAATTACATCCTGTATTTCGTTTTTGTTTAAAAGAAAAAGTGTTCCCACTTTATTTGACCAAATTGAAAAAATTGTTTTTATTTTTTTATTCAATACGTTCTTTAACAATTTAGAAGTTTGAAAGGTCTCAAAGTGAACCAAAAATTAAATTTAGTAAAAAACTTACTCAAAATTTGTTTATGAACAAAATTTTGGAAAGTCATCTAACCAGTTTTTAAACCTGTTTTTTTCAAATTTTTTAAAATTTTGTTTCAAAATGCAACAGATTTTCGGGTTGGGGTCAAAATTCTGAAGGGGTCAAAATTCTGCTTTCAAAATTCTGCTGTTTGTTTACTTTCTCATTTTGTCAGTTTTTTTTATGTTCATTGTTTGTTTGATAAATCAATAAATTAAAATTGAATAAGTAGAATTTGTTTGTTCGAAAAATATGCTGGCAGAATTTTGAAAAGCAGAATTTTAAAAAGCAGAATTTTGAAAGACACAATAGAAAAAAAGCAGAATTCTGAAAAACAGAATTTTGAAGCCAGAATTTCGACCCGATCCCCAGATTTTCTCTAAAATTTTTACCTGAACAGTGTTTTAATATTTGTTCAATTTTTTAATTTTTTTTTTAATCCAAAATAATTTGAGTGTGGGAACACTGTTTTCCAAAGAATATAACAAACAATCGCATTTTGTTTACCTTTCCCACTCATTTTCCAGCAAAAATTATTCATCTGTTGTGTTTTTTTTTTTTATATAGAAGAATATGGCGGCAACGCGGCGTCGTCATCGGTTGATTATGATCATATCCCGTTGTGTCAATTCACGATAACAGTGGGCGGTTTAAATTTTGTAATTTGCATTTGTTTTGATACTTTACGAGTAGATATACAAGTGCGCGGTTTGTATCAAAATTTTGTATTCTCTCTTTGAGTTGGATGGAAATTTGGTACCTACAAGAAACCATTATGAATCATCAATAAATAAAAAGACTATAAACAAAAAAAAAAAAAAATTAATTTTTGATTGTAAATTCGAATGAATAAATAAAAATAAAAATTCAGTGTTTGGATAGTGTTTACGATTGTAATTTATTCAGAATTCAACACCTACATTTAAAGAGAGGATTTTTAGCGCCGCTAATTTTTGTGATACATTTTTGGAAATTTTTTTTTTGAACAGGTAAGGTCTTATGAGATTAGATATCTTTTTATAGAGGGCTATTCACTGGCTTTCAAAAAAATGATTGTTTATTTATATTGACCTTAAATTAAGCCAATTTATTATAAGAAGAATAAAATCTTTTGCTATTGTGGTTTATTTTTGTTAAATTTGTTTATAACGATTTTGTGTATGTACTTAAAATAATTTTATTGCAATTTGAAAACATACACAAATTGTGCGGAATATGGTAGGCTAGGCATCCAGCACACAGATGTTGAAAGCAATTAATGTATTTTGATTGCTAATAAAGAAAATATTTTATTTAGATGAGTTTTTGTTTATTCAGCTTGAAATTAGAACAATAAATTACGTTTCAGAGTTAATTAAAATAAACTTACAAGGTAATAAACAAAAATTTAAGTGTGTTGAGAGAATTGATTTGTTTATGTACCTATGAACTACGTCTTAAAATTAAAATTATAATTAAATGTTACCCTATTAAGCCCTTCCTGTTGATTTTGTTTTCAATTTAGATGAAAATTTAATTCAATTGACGGCTATCTCAAAGGCTTACATTTAATTAAAGTCCAAGAACTATTCATATTTTTGTTTTGCAGACACTTACATTAGTAAGAAAGTGGAAAAAAGTCGACAAAAATTTGTATACACGAATAAGCAATAGCATAACCTCGAAAACAGCCAAAATGAGGTTTTTTGTCACTCTATAACGGTAATATTTCCAAAACAAAGGCCAATCAAATTTTTAATTGCGATATACATATGTAGGTAGGTACTATATATCAAGTTATGCATTCGTACAACAACAAAAAAGTTGAGATAACATTTTTCATGACATTACGATGGTAGAGAACGCCAAAAAAGTGGGTCCCGGAAGTCCGTCTGTCTGTCTGTCTGTAAACGAAGCTACAGAATAAACGGATAGACCGATTGATGTTAAACTTGGTATGTAGCGTTATATGACGAATCTCCAGAGGGGTTTTTGGAATTAATTTTTTTGTACCACAAATAACAGTACTTGTCATAACCGATTTTAGTAAAATTGAAATTGGTCAAAAACGGCTCCAACGATTTTGTTTTTAAAATTCAAATGTAATTTCAAAGACAAGGTCTATCTTCTAATAAAATTTTTTTTTTTGAAAATCATTATTAACGGTACCTTCCATAGAACCCTTTTTTTTAAATCCGATTATCTCCGAAAGTTCTTATTCGATTTCAACGAAACTTTTTGTGAAAAAGCATTTGCATAATTTTAATATAAGCCAAAAACAAAATTTAAAAAAAAGTAATTTTTTGAAAAAATTCAATATTTTCAAAATTCAAAATTAAAATTTTCGAAATTTTGTTTTTAGATGTTGATAAGTGATTTCTAAAAAATGGCATACCAATTTTATTTTAAAACTTTTTTTCCAAAAAATTATTTATAAAAAATTAGTTTTTTAAAAAACGGCTCTAACGATTTTGAAAAAAATTTTTTTCTAAAAATGCATCCTAATATATCAATTAAAACTGCATAAGTACTTGTTTTGAAGGGCAATTGGATTTCAGATTTTGTTTTATTTTTTTTCTAAACGAATTTTATTTTATTTATTTTTTTTTGTGCCTATTCTATTTTTTTTAGTACCTACATTTTCCAAAGGACCCCGCACATTTTGTATGGGAAGTGGCCCTCGGTGAAATTTTCTGAAATTTTAGTATGTTGTTCTCTTAAAGCTCTTGATCAAAAGTCGATATGGGCAGAGTGTAAAAAAATGGACAGTTTTTAAGATAACGGGTTTTTTCTATGACTATCTCAAACCTTTTATAAGGGATAGTAACTCTATATATTGTGTTTTCCGTCATTTTTTAGTAGAGTTCATAGGTTTTTAGGGTCGCTGAATCCAAATCCGAAGTCCATTTTGCCTCATCAGGTAAGGTTTTCAAGATAACCTCAAAAAATGTCACAGTCTCAAAAAAAATTTTTCTTTGATCTGGGAGTGCGACTATGTTTAATACATATTTTTTGGGTTGCTGAAACCAGATTCGAAGTCTATTTTATCCTATCGAGTTTTTGAGATAACCTCAAAAAAGTAACGAAAACCTTTTTTTGAAATTATCTCGAAAACCTGACGTTTTGAAATTTTTTGAGGCTGTGACATTTTTTGAGGTTATCTTGAAAACCTTACCTGATGAGGCAAATTGGACTTCGGATTTGGATTCAGCGACCCTAAAAAAATATGAATTCTACTAAAAAATGACGCAAAACACAATATATAGAGTTACTATCCCTTTTATAAAGTTTGAGATAGTCATCGAAAAAAATCCGTTATCTTAAAAACTGTCCATTTTTTTACTTTCTGCCCATATCGACTTTTGATCAAGAGCTTCAAGAGAACAACATACTAAAATTTCAGACAATTTCAACGAAGGCCACTTCCCATACAAAATGTGCGGGGTCCTTTCTTAAAAATTTAAGCAACTTGAACTCTAAGAGCAAGTTCGTGCGACCCAGTCGTGCATTTTATTTTCTCACTCATACATCATTTCATCACACTTCGTTGGCCGTTTTGGTGTTGAAAAGAATTTTCAATGAAAAAAGTGTGTGCATCCATGGCTTCAGGTTACACTTTTCTGTCAACAACTACCGATGATGATGATGAAGCTTTGTATATCTAGTGCTTTTGCATCCTTCTTTTATTTTTTCTTTTTTCTTTTTTTTTTTTTTTTTTTGTAGGTATTGTGATTTATACTAGAAGTAGAATTTTTTCAACTGAACTGACATTCATCAACCGAAGTGCATAGATACTATAATTTTTTTCATGCTGGTGTTTGAAACGATTAGTTACTATGCAGAATCACAGTGGGGTGGCGCTGCAGCATTGATTCAAATTTTTGTAAAAAAACAGAAATATAATAATTACTTCAATGGAAAATGATATTACTGTAGTACAAACAAATCAAATAAAAAAATCCTTTTTTCATGAAAAATTTAAAATTTCACAATAATTTATTTGCGTTTAAGTTATGTTCAACATTTTCTATTATCCCACACATTTTTCAGAAATGCAGAAAGTCAATTCTTAAATATTTGTATTTTTGTTTCAACTAATTTATAAAGCTTTAATGATTTTTCTCAATATGCAACAATTTTTAATTTTTTTTTACCTCCTTACTTCCTGCAGGTTCAATGTACATATATGTATAGTTTTGGTAGAAATTATTTAGAGAAAAATAAATAAATCAACTATCAATGATTTTTGTAGGTAGAATTGCTTCAGGCAAGTGTTGACCTTAATTTATTTGTGTTCATTCGTAACTAAACTACTTTCTCATTTGGATTTATTTGGTTAGATTTATGAATCCAATTATCTCAAAATGTTGATGTTTGCATGAAATAATATTTGAATTTCTATTTGTTTTGTAGGAGATTGTTTTTGTTTATCTTTTTTTTTTTAAGACAAAAGTTTGAGATAAAATGAAATATTCAAGTAGGTATTATTTCTATTCAGTTAACTTTCCCATTCCTAAGATTTTACCACATTCTGGTTAAGATGACAAAATATCATAGCTCAATTTAGGCTTTTTTCGATTTTGTTAGTAAATCTCTTTTAAGCTCCAGGAATTCATAAAATTAACTGACAAATATTAAATTTTTGTACCTATTCAATTTTTAAGTGTTCTTACATCAAAAAATCTGTTCTCTATTCAAAATTAAAGGATGTGTAAACTGTAAACACATTGTAGATGGGGTTCTCATCAATTCATAAATTTTAAAAATTTCCACCTTCAATAAAAATCAATATAGGTAGGTACCTACTCGTATTTAATTACAATAAAAGCCACTTTGACTTGAATCCGTTTAAAAGGAAATGATATTTTAAACTCGTTTCGCATTTCAATCATCTGAAATACTGCTGCATCAGTTCATATGAATTCAAATCAATAATATTTTGCACGTGAATATGAAAGTAAACCAATATTTAAATTGCTTTCGTAATAAAATAAAATGCACGACTGGGTCGCACGAACTTGCTCTTAGAGTTCAAGTTGCTTACATTTTTTAAGACTTTTTATTTATAAATTTGAGAAATGTCAGGTAAAAAAAAAATAAAATAAAAAATAAAAAATAAACATAAAATAAAAAAACAAAATCTGAAATCAAATTGCCCTTCAAAACAAGTATGCAATTTTGATTGATATATATTAAGATGCATTTTTAGAAAAAAAAAATTTTCAAAATCGGTAGAGCCGTTTTTTAAAAAACCTATTTTTTTATAAATAATTTTTTGGAAAAAAAGTTTTAAAATAAAATTGGCATGTAATTTTGTAGAAATCACTTTTCAACATCTAAAAACAAAATTTCAAAAAAATTCAATGTCCCGTTTTCGAAAATTTGACTTTTCAAAAAAAAAATTTCAAATTTTTTATAAAAATCCAAAAATTACAAATTTTTATTTTTGGCTTATATTAAAATTATATAAATGCTTTTTCACAAAAAATTTCCTTGAAATCGAATAAGCGGTTTCGGAGCAAATTGGATTTAAAAAAAAAAAACGGTTCTATGGCAAGTAACGTTAATAATAATTTTCAAAAATAAATTTTTTCATGAGAAGATAGACCTTGTCTTGAAACTTCCAATTGAATTTTTTAAACAAAATCTTTGGAGCCGTTTCTGAGCAATTTCAACTTTACTAAAATTGGTACCTACATATATAACAAGTACCGTTATTTTTGGTCGAAAAAAATTTATTCCAAAAACCCCTCTGGAGAGTCTCAAAAAAATACTACATACCAAGTTTGACATCAATCAGTATATCCGTTTAGGCTCAAGGCTGTAGCTTCGTTTACAGACAGACAGACGGACTTTCGGGACACACTTTTTTGTCATTCTCTATCATCGTAATGTCATGGAAAAATGTTATCTCAACTTTTTGTTTTTTTTTTGTACGAATGCATAACTTGATATATAGTACCTATATCGGAAGTAAAAAGAATTCTTGTTAAAAGAGCTCGCCCCCAAAAAAAGGATTAATATTATTGTGGAAAAAATGTTTTTAATTCCTTTTAATTATTGATATTGATATATTTAACAGGTTGAGGAAGGTCTATAAGTCTACACAGACTTACAGCTTCTCATTGAGAAGCAAATGAAATAATTTAGTAAGAATTTTAAAAATGGTATTAGGGTGGGTCAAAAAAATCGAAATTCTTTTTTTTTTTATTTGGTACTCCGAAAAATCGATTGCTAGACACCTCTAGAATATACACACCAAATATGAGCTGTTTATATTAATGGGAAGGTCCTCCGCTTTGCAATTTTCCATTTTTACATCAAGCTTCTACTAAAAAAAATATTTTTTTTATTAATTGACTTTTTACCAAATTTCTTTTCATATTCTTGTAGGAAATTGAAAGCTCTACAAAAAAGGCCTTATACACTTTTTTCGTTTATCTAACCGTTGAATAGATATTTGAGGTCCAAAAATCGAGAAAATCTTTAAAAATTCGTTTTTTGTTCTTAATTTTGTAACAAATTGAAAAATTATAATAATCAAACGCGCAAGACATATTCTTGTAGGAAAATGATTTTTCCACAAAAAAGGTCTATTAACTTTTTTCATTAATCTAACCATTCTAAAGATATTCGAGGTCAAAGTTAAAAAAAAATATAAAAACATTTTATATTTTTAAAAAATTTCCAATTCACTGAAACTTCATTATTTCCAAATTAGCAAGATATATTCTTGTAGGGGCTTAAACGTTCTACAAAAAAATCTTTAGAATCAAATTTGATTGCTGCTGCTGTTGATTGCTTTAACCGTTTAGAAGATATTCGTATCAAATCAATAGTTTTAAAAAAGTAAATTCTCAACCACTTTGAAAAATTGAAATTAAAAATTAACATTTAATACAAATTTTGCAGTTTTGTTTGGTGGAAACCCTATAGCTTTTTATTCACCTCCACCTTATGTGCCGTCAGTAAAATTTTAGAGTAGATTTTGATGAGGGAATTTCTGTTTAGTCGTGATATTACAATAGGTACATGGCTTTTCAAAAATTATAGCTTCTTACAAGGTGAAAAAGACTACTTAAAAGTAAGCTGATTTCTGCATGGTTTTTTTTGCAGAGATGACTTCTGTCTTAAATTAAGCGGCAAATCACTTAATTTAACATGACAAATATTTTTATCATAAAAATAAGATTTTCATCTTAATTTAAGTGGATTTCAACTTAATTTAAGACGGAAGACATCTTGGCTTTAATTAAAATGTTTCCACATAAGATTTTCATCTTAAATTAAGTGGATTTCGGCTTAATTTAAGACGAAAGACATCTTGGCTTTAATTAAAATGTTTTCACATTAATAAGATTCCAGATAAATAAGATTATTTTTCGCTTAAATTAAGTGGATTTCTTTTAAATTTAAGACGGAAGTCATTTTAGCAGAAAACCATACAGAAACTCGCTTAAATTTAACGTGCAATCCACTTGTTTATTTTGTTTGTTTCCGAAACCATTACTGAATAAATACAAAGACCTTATAAGTGCTTAGGGGGGGGGGGGGGGGATCCCTCTGAAATTTTTTATTTTTGCATTATTTTTTTGCCGCCTAATTAATTAATCTATTAACCGAAGAAACTGTTTTCAGTGGTCATAGCCTTAAATGAAGCCTCAAAAGTCCCTAGATAGTCCCTAAACCCATGCGCTCCGAACCTACCACAGTACGAAAACGAAAACTTTAAACGCATTTTTCTCGAAACGCGTTTTTTTTCCGCGCCGTGCAACGTAACTCAAAAACTAATGAAGCTATCGACTTAAAAAGTTCAATAAAATAAATATTTTTTTTAACAATTTGTTTATAAAAAAAAAAAGAGTGTGTGTACACATGTACACTCGACTGAAGTTATACTTCTCATTCAGTATACATATATAAATGAATTTCATTTGATATTTTTAATTTCTATTATTAAATTAATTAATCCACACTTCGTTTTTTACATTTTTATCAAGTGAACAATAAATTAATTCTTTCATCCTCCTTGCGTCCATGTAGTTTTCAATTTAATCTGTGAACTTTACTCATGTTGTGCGGTTCAGAACGTACTATATATGGTTAACTCATTTGAGCTGAGCTGAAAGTGAGCTGAGCTGATGGTTGAGCTGAGCTGTTGGGTGAGCTAAGGTAAAGTGAGCTGAGCTGAGCTGTGATGGGTGAGAGGATACATTGATTTTTATTTGGAAAGTATAATGAAATATGAAGATATTTTAAACTTTTATAAAACACCATAGCTTAAGATGTTTGGTTCTAGTTATTAATGGAATTATTTTAACACATAGATATTTTTATAAATAAGACAGATAATTTTTCGTGATCTTTTCTCTTGGTGTTTTTGATAGTAAATATATTTCTATTTTTTTAGTAAAATATTTCTTTTTTATCATAAAAAAAAATTCCGGTACAATCCGGTTTTTCGACTTTTTTCAAAATTCCGAGAAAATCGGTTTTGAAAGTTCGGGTAAATTTTTTTTTTTTCGAAAAAACCACCAATCTTTAAACGCTCCTGGAAGCTAAACCGCTTGAGAGCAATTTTTGGGAGTGATGCCAAATGATAGCTTGTGTCATGGGCCTACGCTTTGCACATTGTCAGACTTTTAAAAAATCGCCTTCCATGTAAAACCGACACATCATGCCTATTTTTTCAGAATCGTGCTTATTTTTTTTTTTTTACTTTTAAGTTCTCCCGGTTTGAGAACGCGTGGACCTACAGGAATGGGAGTTGTACCCAAATGTAGGTTAGAGTCCCCGCTATCTTTTGGCATCAAAAATTTTATTTTAATTTTCTTCAAAACTCCGCGATATAGGCGTTGGAACGCTTTGATCTAGAGACAGGGGAGTGGTGCCATATGAAAGCTTATATTCTCAGCTAGCCGATAGTGGTATAATCCGGTTTTTCGATTTTTTTCAAAATTCCGAGAAAATCGCGTTTGAAAGTTGGGGTAAAATTTTTTTTCGAAAAATCCCCGAATCTTTGAACGCTCCTGGAAGCTAAACCGCTTGAGAGCAATTTTTGGGAGCGATGCCAAATGATAGCTTGTGTCATGGGCCTACGCTTTGCACATTGTCAGATTTTTAAAAAATCGCCTTCCATGTTAAACCGCCACATCATGCCTATTTTTTCAGAATCGTGCCTATTTTTTTTTTACTTTTAAGTTCTCCCGGTTTGAGAACGCGTGGACCTACAGGAATGGGAGTTGTACCCAAATGTAGGTTAGAGTCCCCGCTATCTTTTGGCATCAAAAATTTTATTTTCATTTTCTTCAAAATTCCGCGATATAGGCGTTGGAACGCTTTGATCTAGAGACAGGGGAGTGGTGCCATATGAAAGCTTATATTCTCAGCTAGCTAGCTTATATTCTCAGATAGTGGTATAATCCGGTTTTTCGATTTTTTTCAAAATTCCGAGAAAATCGCTTTTGAAAGTTAAGGTGAAATTTTTTTCCGAAAAATCCCAGAATCTTTGAACGCTCCTGGAAGCTAAACCGCTTGAGAGCAATTTTTGGGAGTGATGCCCAATGATAGCTTGTGTCATGGGCCTACGCTTTGTACATTCTCAGATTTTTAAAAAATCATCTTCCATGTTAAACCGCCACATCATACCTATTTTTTCAGAATCGGGCTTAACTTTTTTTTTAGTTTTAAGTTCACCCGGTTTGAGAACGCGTGCACCTACAGGGATGGGAGTTGTACCCAAATGTAGGTTAGAGTCCTCGCTACCTTTTGGCATCAAAAAAATTTTTTTCATTTTTTTCAAAATTCCGAGATATAGGCGTTGGAAGTTGGGGCGCTCACTTTCAGCTCAGCTCAAATGAGCTTAGCTATGGTACCTAGCTCAAATTTGAGCTGAGCTGTGAGCTGAGCTGAAATGTGAACTTTTTGCAACCCTGGCAACTTGCCACATGGAAATTACCACATGCAACTTGCCACACGCAACTTGCCACATGCAACTTGCCACACACAACTTGCCACATACAACTTGCCACATGCAACTTGCCACATACGACTTGCCACATGCAACTTGCCACATGAAACATGTAACTTGCAACGTGTTGTGTGTTTTATGTTTGCCGTACTACGGCGTACTGCATTTTTAAATACTAAAGTACTGCCTACTCTAAAGGTGAAACGACAGCCCTGCTACCCAGGGTGATCGCGTCATAATCCCTTTGACATTCTTGTCAAAAAGTAAATTTTCATACCCACCCTCCCATAAGAAGTATAACTTCAAAAACATTGTGTTTTTTGGTTTTTGTCTTTAATTTTTATTTTACACTTTTAGGTTCATGCAATGCGTATTAATTTCTGAACCTGGGCATTGCACGGCACAAACTCGAGGCGTCAACTTTAAAGAGCTGTAAGGCCGCCATTTTGTGAAACAAATTTCAATAAATACTTTCGGTTTTCCAAAAAAAAATTATTGAAAAAGCTGTCGTCCAGAGGGATTTCCCCCCTTAAAAGGATTTTCCGGTTAATCTCTCACGAGCTCTAAGACCATATGAACTGTCACTCAGCATGAGAATTTCCCAACGTTTCAAATTTAACCTCAAAAATGCCCAGCTATATAATTTTATACACAATCAAATGAGTACCTACCTAGTCCATAAAAATAAATGAACCAAAATGTCATTTTCATAACAAAAACTGTCAGCAAGCATCCACAATTCACATAATTTTGTGAGTTGTTTCATAACCTCCTCCAACCTAAACCTGTATAAAAAGTCAGGTCCTCTCTTATTTTGTTTTTTAATCCATTTCATCAACTCGCAATCACAAATCTAATTTTATTTTATTTATGCTTTTTTGCCAAAATTCAAGTAAACATCTGCAACTTCACAAATAATCCACAACCATGACACGGTTTATGCTGTGTGACGCAAATTTCAACAAAAACCCAATCTTCCGCATCTGTGATTTTGTGAGTTTTGCTGACCATTTTTCATCATGCATGACACAAAAATCGCCTCCGGAATGATGTTGACGACACACAAAACTTGGGCTATGTCCATTTCAAATTTAATTGAAAAATGCCGAGATATGTTTTTTTTTTGCGTCTCCATACACCGGGTCCAGGAACGACTTATATGCGTTGACATTTTTATAAGTATACCCCCTTTTTTACCCTCCTACAAATCCGAAAGAGACTTATGAACCATTCACAAAATCCAAGAATATTAAACTTCTTCAATAAATCTCCATGAAAGTGGACGACACGATGGACGACAACTTGTATGTGTGATCAAGAAGTCGAATAAGTTGGGTAAAAGGGTTTCTTCTCAAATTAGTCGCATTAGTTTGACACAAATTGCAAATTTTCCCTTTTTAAAAGTGGGTTTTTTGGGTAGAAAAAAAAATAAGTAAACTTTGGCATAAATCCAGTTATGATTTATTTTTAAATAAATGGTCTACTCTTTTGGCTTGACCTTTTTTTTCTGTCGAGACTTGAGACCTCTTTCGGTTGATTTATTGTTTAGGATCATAAAAGCAAAAGAAGTAGCTGCTGTGTGCATTTTATATCTTTTTTTTTCCTTTGTTTTGATGATGGAGATTTATAAAAGCCACACACAGATTCAAATTAAACAAAAAAAAGATACAAAACACACTCAGCGAAATAAACCGAAAAATGCCTGAACAAATAAAAAAAAAAGTCGTAAAACCCACCAACAAAAAAAAAAAAACAATTGATTCAAAATAATATAACCCTCAAAGTTCAATGGCTTCCATCTGAATGGGGTTCAATGTTTCCCAATACGGGTCTCGGGTTGGCGAAAATAAAAATACGGGTTTGAAGTGTTGGTGGTCAGTAGACAGTTAATATTTAGATAGGACTATATTCAACTCGGCTAGCCTTGGGATGGAATTTAAGTCAAGTTGGGACAAGTGGTGCAGGTGAACCAGCCAACAGCTAGCCGACTGGGCCAATATGTGGGTGCGGAGGTGTCAATCAACACACTCTCGTAAGTATTTCAGCTGAAAGTTGTTTTTTTTTTTTTGCTTTGGGCTCTCATATAGGCAAATGGAGCCAGAACTACGACAATGTTTACAATTTATCGACATTGGACGTGAAACAGTCAAAAAGGGGGGGATTGGAAATTATATTGATTGTCATGGATCAAGTGCATGTGTGGGTGATGGTTGTGATCTGGTTCATGTTTCGATTCCAGATTTGGATTTGTTATAAAAATATCTTGTTTGTAAAATGCCAGGCTAAAAATGGAAGTTTACACATTTTTTTTTCCATACACAGTTTGTGTAGGTAGGTAATACAAACAAAGTCGGATCAAAAATGTTGACGAGAAACGGTCAAAGGGCAAACTTATTTACTATTTTGCTTTATAGTGGGAAATAAAGTACATATATAGATTTTTTTTTTGGATGTGAGCGGAGTAAGTAAAAGATGGTATCGTGTATGATAAAAAAAAACAGAGATTTAAAAATATAAAATTAACTACATGAATAATATTTATAGAAACATGAAATAAAGTGCACGAGTGAGTCCCACACGCGTGTTAAATATTTGCTTTCACATAAAATAAATAATGAAATTTAAAATTTAATGATTTTAAATAGACTCTCCAGAGGGTTTTTTGGAATTAATTTTTTTGGACCAAAAATAGCGGTACTTGTCATATACCGATTTAAGTAAAGATGAAATTGCTCAAAAAGGGCTCCAACGATTTTGTTTAAAAAAATTCAAATGTAAGTTTTAATTTTTTGAAAATCATTATTAACGGTACCTGCCATAGAACCGTTTTTATTTTTAATCCGATTTGCTCCGAAAGTGCTTATTCGATTTCAGCTAAACTTTTTGTGAAGAAGCATTTATATAATCTTAATATAAGCTAAAAATAAAATTTCGAAAAACATAATTTTTGGATTTTTAAAAAAATTTTGAAATTTTTTTTTTTTTTTTTTAATCGAATTTTCAAAACCGGAACATTGAATTTTTTTGAAATTTTGTTTTTAGATGATTATTAGTGATTTCTAAAAAATGGCATACCAATTTTATTTTAAAACTTTTTTTCCAAAAAATTATTTATAAAAAATTAGTTTTTTAAAAAACTGCTCTAACGATTTTGAAAATTTTTTTTTCTTAAAATTCACCTTAATATATCAAGTAAAATTGCATACTTTTTTTGGAGCGCAATTTGATTTCAGATTTTGTTTTGTTCTTTTTTTTCAAACGAATTTTATGTTTATTTTTTATTTTATTTTTTTTTTACCTTACATTTCCCAAATTTCTATATAAAAAGTCTTAAAAATTTAAGCAACTTGAACTCTAAGAGCAAGTTCGTGCGACCCAGTCGTGCATTTCATTTTTTAAACTATCAAGTTGTTTTCAAAAAAAAATTAACCTTTTTTACAAATCCAAAATTATTTATTTTTCAATTTATAAAAATTATATAATAAAATTATATGATATAAAAATTACTTTAAAGTTCCTGTATAAATTTTTTTTGATGAAAACGGCTTGATCGTTAACGAGAAATTCAGAATCTTGAAAAATGGCAGGTGCCTATAGCCTACCGTTAATAGTATCTACTTTGCACAAAAATTTAAATCAAACTACTTTTCTATTGTGTCGCTAGTTTTGGTTGTTTAAAATAAATTTCAATTTCCTCAATAAGGAATCAACCAAAATTGTTAACTACCAGGTTTGAAGAAAATTGCTCCAGTGGTTTAAGCATAAAGAATAGCGAGCTCCACTTTTTTGGTATTTCTCTATCATTGTCAAGTCTGCTTATTATCTCAAGTTCGAAGAACGAATTTATTTTTTTCATTCACATTCATACATTTTGTACATAAAAAATTGTAGCAACTTGAGCTCTAGAAAAAGTTTATTCGTCCCCGTCCGTCGTAGTTCGTTCAATTTCAATTCAATTTTCGCAGTATTTGATAGTATTTTTCTTAAACAGCAGCTAAGTTTTACTACATCATGATAAAGTAAAAGCTGGACTGAAATTTTCAAATTTCAAAAAAATTTTCGTCAACTTTTTTGATTGACAACTAGTCAAATTCTTTTTTCAAAAAAAAAAAAAAAAAAAAAATAGTAAAATATCAAAAAAATACCATTGTTCTTCAAATAAATTTTATGATAATTCTACTACATTTCTCTTAAAAAGAAAGAGAAAACAAATATTAAAAATGCAGTTTTCTTCCAATTGTTTTGAATATTACGTATCTACGCAAAAAAATCCACCGGGACTAAACGCCAATTTTTTTAAGGAGCGGTCGTTAAAAGCTGTATTAAATCTAAGATATTGATCAACACGTTGAAATTAAATTTCAAAAAAAAAATCCTCATGCTTTTTAAAAAAATAAATTTTTCAAAAAATATTGAAATACAGTCGACTTCTTTCCAGTTTTCCTCTAACTCGAACCAATTTTTGTGTCCCGTGATAGTTCGAGTTAGAGGGAGTCGACTGTATTTATTTTATTTCAAAAATGTGTCTTTGGAAAATTTCATCAAATATAAATGTTACGTTTACTTCAACACTTCTGTTTAAAAATTGTCTTTAAATAGGCCTAGTCATTTACAAAAAACTCAGAAATCCAAAATATAGTTTAGCGTTTTGAAAAATGGACTAAGGATACAATTTTTTTTTAAATGCATTTTTATTAAAAACAGAACAAAATTTCTTACAAATAAAAATTTGGTTTCCATATAATTTTTTAGACCTTTTTGAATAAATTATTTTTTTTCTTTTGAGCACTCGGAACGTCGACGAAAAATTAACGAATTATCAAAAAAAAATAGGCCTTTAGGCTGCTCAAATGCATTTTTATAATAATTGATATTATTACAATCCTGATTTGGTTGTTTGCGCTGAAGTCTTTGAGTAAAAAATTGTGGATACTGTTTTTTTTTATATTAATTTTTTTCCAAAAAAAAAACTTGTGTCTCATTTTTTCTTTGAAAACATATAAATTAAAGATTTGGTACGTTAGCTAAAAAATTTCATCAATTCCATTTATTCTTACTTTTGACTTATTATCTATCATTAATTTCGGGAGCGGGTAATAATTCTGCTTGTCAAAATTCTGTACGACGAAATTCGGTGGGGTCAAAATACTGTAAGACCATAATTCTGTACGTCATAATACCTACTGTAAATACAAAATTCTGTATGTCAAAATACTGTATTTTCAATAAAGTGCGCGCGCACTTTTTTACATTATCAAAACTAGGTATATCTTTTACAGAATTTTGATTTACAGAATTTTGAAATACAGTATTTTGACAAACCTGAATTTTTGCTATACAGAATTTTGACTTTCAGAATTTTGTTCGTACAGCATTTTGCATATACCTATAGAATTTTGACATACAGTATTTTGGCATACAGTATTTTGAATACAGAATTTTGCAACATACAGCATTTCGACCCCAACCCATTAATTTCTTATTCAATACATAGCACACGATGACGTGTCACCAAACCTTACTGTTCTACTTCTCAAGCTCATAAATATCATTAATAAATGGATAATATTTCTAGGTTTGATTGATGCATTTTTACTATGACCCCAAGTAGAATTCAATACATCAGTCTGGTCATTGATTCCAAAACATTATTTTTTATTTCAAAAAATTCTACTGCTCCATTTGATTTTATTGTGTCTTGTATATGTTTGTAGATATCAAGACTAAAATCACACCTCTACTTTTTCTTGGTCACGTATTTATCACATTTGTATCAGAATACATATTTTCTATCACATTGTTTCTCAACTTAACCCAGGCACGTCTCGAATCCAACGCTATTACTTTATATCGTCACACATAAGATTTTTCAAAAAAAAAAAAAAAAAAAAATCAGAAAAAAAAACTCTTTCTTTTGGTACCTAAATTGTTTCAGAATACAGAATTTCTTTCTTATATAGAAATCTTTTTTTCTGACAGGGAACATATCAGTTTTTATGACCCATAGGTTTCGAAGTATACTCAATTCTCATATACAATATCCTTACCATATTCACATACATTTATAAAAAAATTCTAGTTCATTGAATATAACATGTTTGTCCTAGAAAATATATATATATACAAAAGGAATATTTAAACGAACGAAATAGGAATCATGTAAAAGAGAATACAAAAAAGGAGAGACTACAAAGAACAAAAAAAAAAAAAAAACAGGACATCTCTAAATGTTTCCGGTTTGTCATGAATTTCCGTTTAAAGGAATTGCCAAAGAAAAAAAAATGTATTTATTATTCAGGGCACATACCTACTAACAACACAAAAAACGATGAGAAGACGACGGCGGGCGACGGCAGCGCCAAACGTTCACGGCCTCCTTTCGTTTCACTTAAGGAATTGGTTTCGTATAAAATATACGTATATAGTCTTATACCTACTTTACCGCTATGAACGCTGGCTGTCGTTGACATAACACGAGGACTAAAGAATTTTCCACCACCCCTAGCTCCAATTTCAGCCTTTCAATTGAAATCCATCAACATGCAAAAAAGGAATCCGGGTGACTTGGGTTCTGATGGAAAGTGTAAATGCTAAAGTAGGTTTCAGGGCCTCAAACGAAATAAGGACTCGATTCTAATTTTTTTTTCTTCTTTTTCAATTTTTCAATGATCTGAGTGTATGTCTGTGAAAAGGGGGAAAGAAGGTGGCAAGGCTAAATGTCGACACTCGATAGAATCACCCCAATTTATTTGGCGCCAAAAAAAGGGGACGACGACTGTGTATAAGGAAGTAGGTACTTTTCAAACTCCTCTCTGCTGCAGCCAGGTTTAAAAGCTGACACTGGAAATTTCGTTTTCTAAACGTGAAAAGGTAATCTGCTACGAAGAAAATTCAATTTAATGACAACTTTATGTTGGCACGTTATGAAGGTGGCGGTGGTAGTCATGGGTGGTGATGAGGAATGATATTGAATTGAGTATATTTCCTTGCTAAGCGTTCATCGTTTGTACACATTCTTTGGTAAACGCCTTCATCTTTTCTTTTTCTTTTTTTTTTATTTTGTGCAAGTTTAACAGGTGAACAAGGAAAAGCAGACTGGTTTTTCGTATATATATATTTAGAATGGCAATTATTTTTAACTTTTATGTTTGCCGAAAAGAGGAGTTTTGTGGTAGGAAATAAGCTTAATGGGGTAAGTGGGTTGAGAAATTTTGGCTGAATTTGAACTTGTCACGAAAAAGAATTATATAGGTGATTATTAAAGGGGTAAAAAGAGGTGCGTAGCTTTCTTAAGTTCCTTAACGTTTTTTTTATGAGTTTTGTGTTCGATATGATTTTTCAAAGTTCAAAAAGACCAAAAACAATAGATTTTGAAACATTATATTTTATCCAATTTTAGCCGCATTCAATTTATGTGACCATTATGTTGAAAGATAAAGTAACTTCTTTCCATTTTTACATGTTCAATATCTATAAATGCTCAAAGGATAAAATTAGACCATTTAGTAAAAACATCAAAAATGTCGTTTTTTTCACTTTTTTGAATAGTTTTTCTTAAGTTTTTTTTTACAACATTTTATTTTTAAAATTTTTCAAAAGATGTTTATCGATAGGAAATTTAATTATCTACAAAAAATTGCTTAATAAAAATTTTTAAATTTGGCTTACTTTTCAAGTTATAGACAAAAACTCAAAAAATATTGATCGTTACAAGAATGGTCATATCCAGGGATAGGATGTTGTGGAATTTGCCTTTTTTTCTTGCTTAATCGTACGACATTATAGATTAAATACAAACACGTTTTACGTCCCCCTCGTTCCAAATATATGTATTTTATTTTGCCTTTTTTTTTGCCTTTTCTTTCGTTATTGCCTTTTTTTGCCTTTTCTCTTGTTATTGCCTTTTTTTGTCTTTTCCTATGTTTTTTATCTTTTTAGCATCTTAAAGGTAATGCCTACACACAAAACACTCAAATATACAAACAAAAAGCTAACTTACTCAGTATATTACTTACTCAATATATCTCTTCTATATTAAAAATTCACTAATTACCCCACACAAACAAAATTCGAATGAAAAGATCTACCTATGCAACTTGTTTGTCTGCTATTGCTACCATTTATTGTCTTCAACGTTCTATTGCGCGGCCGACAACCGACACGTATCAGAGTTCAAAAGCTAACATTCTCAATTTACAATACTCCATTGAAGAAGTTTTCCAGATTTTGGACATAATCCAGAGAGATTTGGAAGCTGCGAAAGGGGCAGTCTCAAAAAATGTTTTTGAGGGACTCGAAAAAGTTGAACAAATAAATTGCGTAATACATTGGAACACAAATCCAGGGGTCGAACTACGTACGTTAACGTATTGACGCTTTATGTCTCTATCATTTTCTTCTAATCAAATAGAGAAAGCAATAGTCAAAACGGTAACGAACTTATGCCGTAGTTCGACCCCAGAGCACCCTGCAAATGTTGAAGTGGGCGATGTCGAGTTATTTAATTGGGGTCCAGTCGTCTCTACAGATGTAGAGAGATAATTTTAGCTCCTTTAGAGCACTCTTAAGCCTGGTACGCTGCTCGCGCTAAATTTTAGCTCCCATACAAATTATCGAAAAATTTTAGCAGAGCTAAAATGAGTCCCATACAAATTATTATCGATAACTTGTATGGAAATTTTATTTTAGCTAAAATTTAGCGCGAGCAGCGCGCGTACCAGGCTTTAAGGGACAATCGCAGGCGCTTGTTAACTGAATATTTTAAAAAACTCATGATTGTTCCAAATTACTGCAATTAATTTTTATATTTCATTCTTTTCTCAATAAATGCCTTTTTATGCCTTTTTCGGAGTTTTATTTTGCCTTTTTTTAAGTTTTTAGGTCCACAAGATCCTATCCCTGGCTCATATCTTTATAGAAAATTATTTTTTTATCTTTGCCAAAAAATATACTACACATGAAAAATTTAAAACTATGAGGACTCGAAAGATTTTGATTTTTTCTTTCAGTGATGCAAAAATTTCCTTTAAAAAATGGATATTTTCAAAATGTTTTAAAATATTACACTTAAAAATCTGCAGTGACCCAGAAAAGTTATTCGAGTATTTTTGCTTATTTACTCAGCTTTCAGATGCCATTTTTTCTGTTCAGAATAGTCTTTTACTACTCAAGATATAGGCCGAATATTAAGTATGCTGAGAAAAACAACGACAAAAAACTTTGAAAAATCATATCTCGAAAACCTATACATTAATATTTTTTTAGATAAGATTTTCGAGTTTTCTGGGCTCTAATCTATACGAAAAGTATAACGGCACTGTGTCCAAAAAAATTTTATTTTTTTTTTTGTAAACTATAGTGAAATTGAAAAAAATCCTTCAAAAATTTCTTAATTATTATTTTGTTCACTTTCCATTTTTTATGCACTTTAGATGGAAGTAGTCTTTTATGATTTAATTATTGCCCTAAAACTACTTGTTAAAAAATTAAGTTTAACAAAAAGCAACCCCTTTGCAATTTATTATTCATCACGAAGCTTATACAAAAAAACACGCAAAACAATGATTATAACAAAAAGAACACCCTCATTTTTTAAATGAACCGAACAAAAAGATTAATAACAAGCAATATATTTTTGCTACCCTTTTTTTTTTCTACATAAACCACAAAAAGAAACAATTAATATGAATCGAGAAGAGAGCTTGTTGAATATTATTTTCTGTTGAAGAAATTTAATATTTTCATCAGAAACAGACATTTCAAATTGTATAGCCCCATCCGTCGATTAATAAAATCAACTTTAAACGAAACGATGAGTACTCAACTCAGCAGATTAATTAGTTTAACAAGATAAAATTATATCTAGTGCACTCTATTAAAACTATCTACGTAACGTAGTTATATAAATGAACTTAATTATTATATTTTTCCTTGCCTTGGAAGTACTTAGTAGCTACACCACTCGTAACATAAACTAATCTAATTTGTGTTCTAGAAATCATTTATAGATCGCGAGAAACCAGCTGTTGCAGTAGTTTATGAATTTATAGTTCCTAATAATAATAAATTGTTTTAAAATTAATGAAATATGAATTACTAAATGCTGCGCACGGAAAAGGATTATATCAATGGTGCTTAGTAAAATGGAATCATTTGATTTGAAATGAATTGTGTCCCGTAGTTTATTTGATAACTAAAGCACACAGTCGAAAGATGAATAGCTTTTAAAGTACCTAGTTGTCGTGGATTTCAAATACCTAACATAAATATTGTTCCCAGTGCCGGTTTAAGCACTACCGGCGCCCCTGGGCAAGATTGCAAGTGGCGCCTCTAAAAAAAATTCATCTAAAAACAATTTTTTTAAATCACGAAAAAAAGCAATAGCAGATTATGTCTTACCTCTCATATACATGTTAATGCATTTATTAAAAATGTGCAGTGTATTAACTTAAAAAGGTTAACTTAAAAAAAAAATTAATTATTCACGTCATTTAGGCTCAATTGACAAGACTACCTTTTTTGTTTAAACACATTTAAAGATATGGTACAGTTGGTTTTATTTGAACAATATTTTTTCAAAAACTTTTTCAACTAGGTACATTAATGTCGTTTTCAATTGGAATCACTCAATGATTCACTCATTCTGAAATCCAATAAAAAACTTTGAATCGCTTCCACCCAATTCTAAAATTTAATATCTGTATTGGTGAAAAATCAAATATTTTGTTTTTGTTTTTTCACTAGGAGAGTAAAAAACTTGCAGCACGCTTCTTAATGATTCCAGGCGCTTCCGGACGGCCAATCGAAAACAACATACCTTTATAAGTATAAGGTTTGTTCGTTGTGAGCTCTAGGGCACTCTGGGTCGCTCCGAATTCGTTGTCAAGCGTTTTTTGTAGCTCCTTTTTCAACCAGAGTTATTTCCTCTGTGTTCGATGTTCGCTGATGAAACTAAAGCTCTGAGGTGTTCGATGTAAAATGAAAACCCGAGAAACTCTGATTTTTTTCACAGTTAATTGAAATGCCTTAGAGTGCCCTGGAGGGGGGAACAACGAACAGAACTATTTTTTTATTCTCACACACAAACGTAGTTTTTATGAGAAATGGAGAAGCTGTCAATTTTTGGCATTTCTGGATTTTGGGTTTTCGGGATTTTGGGATTGTGGGTTTTCGGGATTTTGTGTTTTTGGGTTTTCGGAATTTAGGGTTTTCTGGATTTTGGGCTTTCTGGATTTTTAATTTCGGGATTCTGTCCGTCTCCCTTCTCTTTCCTTATTCATTATTATAGGGACACCTTTGCAAAAATTAAATTGGTAGGAGGAATATTAGGATTGCTTTATAGTCTTTCAAAAGAAATTGGGGCGCCTTGTTCTTCAAAGATGAACGAAGATTTTGGACACCATTGTCCTTCCGGAAGCCAAATAAATTAACCCAAAATTGGGGGGCGCCTTCATTCTTCAAAAAGTTTAGGACAAACAATACGAGCGCCGTTGAAAATGTAAAATAGAAAAAAATTGGGGCGCCTTTGTGAATGTTAAAAAAAAATAAAACATCGATTGGAAAGACTTCGTTATTTATATAAGTTTTGTAAAAGTTCGGGGCGCCTGCGGCGCCCCTCAATTCTCGCGCCCCTGGGCGATGGCCCAGGCTGCCCCCCCCCCCCTAAAACCGGCTCTGATTGTTCCAGTCAAGCCTTTGTAGAGTAATAGACCTGCTAACTGAGATCAGTAAAATGGAAAACCAAAATTTATTGACATATGAGGAATTACCTGTTGACTGCGATTTTTAATTCACGGTGATTTTAACCTGTGATTTTTAACCGTGATTTCATCGTTTTTTTTTTTATATAAGAATCTAAAAAAACACCCTCTTGATTTGACGGAAAAATAATTTAACTCATAAAACTGTTACATAATCATTGAAACCTGCGATTTCAAAGGGTATCTCGTGATTTTTCCGGAGTCCAACCTACGTATTATTGAAAGGGCAACCAAAACATTCATTTTACCGATCGTGAGTGGATTCCGGCCAAAACTCACTTTTACACAAGAACTGTTGCAAAAGTTGTTTTGGGCAAAATCACAGGTTAAAAATAATTTTCAATTAATTTGCCTCAACTGCGTTCAAAACAATTTAGGTCTACACTAGACCTGTTGTAGTTTTTATTTTGTACTAAATCACATGTTGAAAATAATTTCCAATGCATATTTGCGTGAATTCCTGTTCAAAAAATTTACGTTTAAACAAGAACTGTTGCAAAAGTTGTTTTGAGGAAAATCACAAGTTAAAAATAGTTTCCATGAATAGTCCAACACAAGACCAAAAAAAAAAAACAGAATTAAAACAAATTTCCTCATATTTCATACTTTCGCAAGGGTTTTCGAAAAGAAGATATACATAAATGTTAAAGTTGTTCAATGACTTGTCAAGAAGCTCTAGGCATAAAACGTTAAAAACAGACTGATGAGTGATTTTTAAAGAGCAGTGATCGCAGTGAGCTGAGCTGCTCACAAAAGAAAAGTAGCTATTTAATGCAGTTTTTTAACCACTCTTCGGATAGCAGTTAACACTTAAAATTATATACTTCATCGATTTCTTCGTTGTTTTCATTTTATTAGAAGAATGAATGACTAACACTGAACTGCTGGAGAAATCTAGAAATTAGTGGAAAAGCAGTGATTAAAAGAAGCTATTGCAATAGCAGCCACATCACTAGTAAAGAATGACTGGGGCACGATTAGCGAATAAACATCGATGCTCCAGCATCTCTTGAACTTAGAAGACATCAACTTTCTCCCTTTTTTTAAACCTCGTCTGTCATCCTTCTTCTTTCGAAAAATAAAAAAAAATAAAAATAGAACTAAAAGTAGTTTTCCGAAACGTGAAATTTATTGTTGGTTTCGTTCAATTTTTTAAAATGAAATTCAATTTAACAGTTGAGATAGTTTTAAACTGTAAAAGTTTGGAAAAAATAAGTATAGGTTTAAATATGAGTGTTTTTTAGCAAAAGTGTTTGGTATTCTTCGTTTAAAAAGGACCAACAATGTCGCATGGAGGTAAAATAAATTTGTATTTTTATGGGATTCTCAAACCATTCAATACTTTATTTCTTTATATTAAAATCCAGAAAACTGACCGTTTTATGAAGTTTCGAACTGCTAATGTAATTCTTCAGATTTCATGATTTTTTGATCCCGATTTGTGCCAACATTGTATTTTGTTACAGTTATTTTGACCGTTATATTAATTTATGAGAAGAGCCTTATCGGGCAAACATTTTCGTGTGACAGTACAGCGATATCCTAATTCCACGAAAATTGTTACATAGAAGATGCCATAGCTCTAACTTTTGATATTGAGCAACACCTCAAATACTACACTGGTATGAAGTTTTTTTTTTTACACTTTATGAAGTTTCTTAACTGTTTTTCATTGATCTCGCATCACTGATTTCAAATCTGCCCCCAGCAGGGTTCCCAGGTTTTCAAAATAAAAATTCCTTTTTTTTAACACCAAAACGTTTATTTTTCCCCTATTTCGTAAAAAAAATCCCCTTTTTTCCAGAAAAAAAAATGAAAGTATTTATTTTTTTTTTATTTTTTTTACTTAAATCTTTTTTTAAACAACATTTTAATTTTGTATTTAATTTATTCATAAAAATAAAAACTTTATAATGGACATAAGTTAATAAAAAAAATTAACAAAAATGAAGCTCAAAATACATATTTCATATTCAAACTAAAAACAGTCAAAATAAAAATTATGAAGTATTTGAGGGTAAATCTAAAATATCAGTGCTAATTTAATAAAAAATGGATATTATTTTCTATATTTAATGTATTTTTGTAAATCGTAGAGTATTTATACCGATTAAGGCAGGCTTTTTTAACAACGATGTTTTAAAAATGTATAAGTATTTTTTTTTACTTTTGTTTTTTTTACTGCCGCGGCTACTGGCTGAAAATTTCGTTTGATATACCCAAAAAAGTTCAGATTCCCTTAATGAAATATTTTGAGGAATGAATTAAAAAATGGAAGCACCCTAGTTTTTAGTAGAGCTTCAAATTAAAAAATCCACTTAGAGTGGAATACGATAGTTTATTTTGAAATTAATTTTTTATTTAAATTGATTCTATTGTTCAAAGATTGTGTCTAACGTTTTTGTAAGTTTCCCCTTTTTTATCCCCGTCCCCTATTTTATCCCTTTCGTCTAAGAAAATCGGCAAAAATGGTGATTTTCTCATTAACCTGGGAACCCTGGCCCCCAGTTTATTCTCTAGCAGCTCTATTTAGGGTGATACAGGTACTAGGGAAATGCTTTGAAAGTAGTAAAAAATAAATTGCACGACTGGGGTCGCACGTACTTGCTCTTATGCTTAAAGTAACTATAATGTTAAAGCTTTTTATTCAAGAAATTTAAAATTCGATATTTTTAAGTAGTATAAAAAAATTAAATCTGTTTTTATAATTAATAAAACTCCGTTTTAAAATATCTTAAAAAAAAAAAACAAATATGCCATTTTATTTCTCGTATAAAAAGGTATTTTTAGAAAAAAAATTTTGAAAATTGTAGGAGCCGTTTTTTAAAAAAATAATTTTTTATATATAAAATTTTTTTAACATTTTTCAAAAAAAAAGTTGGTATGCCATTTTGAAGAAATAATTAATTTACACATAAAAACTAAATTTCAAAATTTTTCATTGATCCGTTTTCAAAAAATTGATTTTTCAAAAAAAAAATTTGAAATATTTTTTAAAAAACCAAAAATGCGTTTTTTGAAAATTTTCTAAAATTTTAATATTATCTTTACTTACACACTTTTGTATAAAAATTTTCATTTAAATCGGGTTAATTTTGTACGAGATATTCAGAAACGAAAAAAACCGTTCTATGACAGGTACCGTTAATAACGGTACAAAAAATATTTTTTTTATTTAAAAAGTTGGCCCTTATGTGTAGTATTACACACAAAAATTTTAATCAAAATCGTTAGAGCCGTTTTTGAAAAAAATTAACTTTTCTATTTCCGTTATATGGCAGGTACCGTTAGTTTTGGTCATAAAAAAAAAATTTCAATTTCCCCTCTAGGGAATCACCAAAAACTGCTAACTACCAAGTTTGAAGAAAATCACTTCACTCGTTTAGGCTGCAGCTCCAGATAGAGACAGACGGACAGACAGACAGACAGACAGACAGACAGACAGAATTGCCGGACCCACTTTTTTGGCATTCTCCATCATCGTAATGTCATGTAAAATTGTTATCTCGAGTTCGATTTTTTTTACGAATCCTAAACTTGCCCTATAGTACCTATATCGCAAGTAAAAATTGATTACTGAGATTTTATAACGTGAATATCTCGAAAACGTAAGATAATAGCAAAATTATAGTTCCAAGTTCGAGTTCAGCATACCAAAACAATTTAGAAAAGTATTGTTTTTTTTTTTTCTTGAAGCAAAACCACTGAAAGCTATTGAAATGCTTAGAAAGTACATAGCAAAAATCGATGATTGAGTCTTTATACCGGAATTATTATTAACGCACGTTAATAGAAAATTATTGACTTCGGATTCGTGTTAACACTGATCCATTCTAGAGCTTGATAAAAATTTCATAGTTACATTTTGTAGGGATGACTTTCATCAAAGCTGTTAGAGTTCCCCTCTATTTCTCCCGAATAATTTAGATGCACAGGAATTGCTTATAGCGCATGGAACTTGAACCTGGTTATGGAGAACAGGGTTCCTAATTTGATATTTCAAGGATGAGATCAATGTCAAAAAATTTCAATACCTATTTAAATTTTTTCTTTAACATAGATAGGTTTTAAGAAAATTCAAAATCTTGAACCCATATCTCGTGCCATAAAAGCTTTATCTTACAAGCTTTACACCCACCAAAAATACCAAGATGAATGTCAAAAACCTTTTAAAACATTATGTTAAGCAAATTTATTCTTTAATGTGATGCCTTTATTATGTCTAGAATTTCACAGAGTCAAAAACAAAACAAACCAAACAAAAAAAAAATCCTTCATCATAATCCTATTTGAAGTGACGTGTTAACAATCGCTTTAAAAAAAATCTTCCAAACGTTCCCTTGAAAGTCTATCCTTTCAAACTTCACAAGCACGTAATATAAACCACAAAAAAAAAAAACTTAAAGCTGAAAAAAGCCTTATAAATATTATTCACGCACCGCTGCCGTCGCAGCCGCCTAGACTATAAGCTGCCGTAAATACCCATTTACATAATTTAAACTGCAATTTCATGGAACACATAAAGCTATTATGCAAAGTATAACAGCCCACGTTTTTTTCTGTGCTTCCACCAACCAACCAACATCAGCACCATCACAATTTCACAGGCCATCAATCCATCATGGCATCCTTTTTCTATATATATTTTTTTTTTTTGTTTCTTTTTTTTAATTCTGGTTTGCTACTTCAGAGAAAATCACTTTCATTTTGCTATGCTGCACCCACACTTTGAGTAGATCTACTACTATTTAGAAGCCATCATTCTATTGAAGTGGAGGTTTCTATTTTTCCAACCCATCACACGATGTGGCTAATTGACCGTCAAGTCCGTTCAGTTAGTTTTTTTTTTTTTTTCAAGGAGAAAGGACGAAAAGAAATAAAGAAAAAAAACCACTTGGGATGTGGAAATTCTGTTTCAATTACTCTTTTCTTTATGAATACCAAGGCTATGCAGAGTTCCCATTCAAATCCCTAATGGCGGCCTAGCCTTTGCTAAAGATATGGTTCTGCTCCGGAAGATATCAATTTACATATTAACCTCTCTTGCTTTCTTCCCACTGCACTGTACTGCTCCTAGTACATGTCAATTACTAGTTACTTCCTGTGAAACATTCGTGTAGTACCTCTATTTGTGTTGCAAAAAAACCTTTTCTCCTCGATAAACAATAGGAGACACTTTGCGCTCGTTATTACCCTTGGAAGCTACTACCTATTCACAAAGGCATGCTCAGCGCATCCTTTGAAAATTCCCCTGATGACTCGCTCTCCCCTCCAACAATGGCAACGGCATATCACTCACTTCCAGGAGATTAATGCATATCCCTTGGGTTCTATTGTGTGCACGCAGAGGTGCAATCATAATATGCATAGATACCTTTGGCTCTAATGGATTCTATTCCACAGTTGTTGCAAACTTGCTATGCTACAACAACGGAATAAAGTCAAAGTCATTGCGGGTAAAGATCATAATATGTATGATGGGGTAGTTCAGGCCAGCCTATAAGATACTAAACATTGTGCGGGTACTCTCCTCGAGTCTATATAGAAGGAAGCTATACAATCAACTATTAAGTAATGCATCAACAGTGCCGTGGAAAAACTTCTAAGAATTTTGTTGTCAATAAATTACTTCCCAAGAGAAAAACTTAAAGGTTGACAAGAGCAATTATAGTTGAACAGTCCAAAGCAGGACTTGTTTTAAATAAAGTTAGGATTGGCATGTTCACTGACTCCCTTAGGGTGACCAGCGCACATAGAGGTATTTGCATGATCTACGCGGCCAAAAGTCAAAATATCAAAGTTAACAAATATCCTTTATTATTGCAGTCCACAAGTAGGGGACACTCCAATAAACAACAGGCTTAAACCCCACTCTTTTCCAATTGCGAGAAACCAAAAAAAAAAAATTATTGGGAACTTAATCATTGAAAATTTGTGAGACAAGACTGATTTGCGCGGTCTTGGGACAGTGTTAGCTATTTATTAAAATTGCAGCGTTTAAATTTTTTCTGGTGAAAATAGCGATGGATACGGAAACAACAGGTATTAGGCATTTCAAATACAATTTATTTTATGAAATTTGTTTTACCTTAAAGGGGCCAAAATAAAGATAATTTTTTTTTTTTAAGAATTTTATGTATGAAAAGAAATTTCTTTGTGTACCCTGCTAGATCCCGCAATTATTGTTATTTGTATGAAAACTTGAATGCTTTACTTAACAAGTTTTTAACAATTCAGCCGCAGAATACCGCAGTCGCGCGAATTTTCAGCATCACATAGAAAATTTTAATATAGGTATTTGCGTAATTAGTATTAAAAAATTATAATCTGAATTACCAAATAGTTTTGTATATTGGGCATTTAAAAATATTTTTTTTAATTTAAAAAAAAAAAAAAATAATTCAGGAAAAAAAAATTTTTTTCAAAAAAAAACAAAAAATTTTATAAAAAAAAAAATTTTCTTAAAATTTGCTTTTTTTTAGCAAAAACAACTGAATTTAGTAATTTTCGTGTTATAAAATAAAAAAAAATTAAAAATAATTTTGGCCGCTTAGATTGTTGAAAGATTGTGAAGAGCCTTAAAGTAGCAGCACTATAATCCATTGTATAGATTAATGCCTCAAGTCTCAACCAACAAGCTTCTTCAACCAGTTCAAACTTAACCAGCTGCTTACAGTTTCACACGCCAAATTAATTGAGGTTTCCTTTCACTGTTGCCCCCTAAAAGGAGGTTTTCTTCTACTTTGCAACACTTCTTGGGTGGTGTAAATGGCTATCGAGGTCGGAGCATTCTTAGCCACATGATCTAAACATTTCAATAGCTGTACCTTTGCTATTATGGCTGTTCATATTGATGTGTAAGGGGTCCTTCTTTACCGTAGGCATTAAACTTTATTTTGCCCTCATGGATCTCTTCAATTAGGTATGTCAACATCGTCGGTATTATGTAAGCAGTTATACGGATTGTTGAAAGATTGTGCCTCTGGTGTTAAGATAAGAGTATAGAGTTCTGTATTTTTTTGCAAGATTTTTGATACTAAAGAAGTCACAAAACCTTTAAAACCTTTTTTGACATCAAAGGTATCGGTGAGGTTTATTCCGACTCTCACCAAGCACCGTGCATTCTTCATCATCATGGCTTGACAGGGATGCCAAAACTAGTGTAAAAACTGGTGTAAGCCCACATAGATGTGGGCTATTAGGTTATGAAGATCGTACATCATCGGACTCATAAGAAACCTCGTATAGCTCTCAAAATCAAAATTTTACAGGCGACCCGAAAAAGTGCTGTGCAAAATTTGAATTTAAGTCTGTTTAGAGTTTTCGGAATGACTTCAAATTTTCTGGGTTGCTCCGCTGACATATTTTCTAAAAAATTGGCATTCAAAAGTCAAAAGTTTCCTTATGAGACCGACGATATGCAATATTATGGAGGTTGAGGTTTTCGTAGTTGGAGGGTTTCCTTTCTTAAGGATCGAGCAGACAATCGGTTCCATTCTGAATACATGCTTTCTTCAAACCATATTGGGCAAATGAGTTGGTGCATACTCCCAACCAGGTTAACGATTGCTGCTTTAAACAGCACTGCATTAAGGCCATCGCTCCAGCATTTTTATTGGACTTATGTTGGTTATGACTTTCTTCACTTCGTCCACGTCAATGGGACTAAATTGTTGGCCTTCATCGTAATCTTTTTTGGGGTGGAGTTGTACAGCTTCCAGAAAATATTTTGATAAATCCTCAACATCGCTTGTGACTTCGGTAAGAAGGTAGGTAGAAATGGTGGCCTCGTCAAAGGCAGCACCCGTTTTTGTGACAGGCTACTGTCTTAGGCTTCAGTTTCCATTCGGCATCCTAGATCCTCAAGCGGCTCCGCGTAATTAGGCCCCAGGAAATAAGGATCCAAAAGAAAAAATGAAACAAGGCCTTAATATGCCTAAATGAAACAAGGCTCCATCGAAATAAATGAAATAAAGCCCCAACTTGTTTTGAACTTTTTTAGAAAAATGAATTAATTTATTTTATGTAATGAAATATTACGCCAAACCAACAGAACCATCTTTGTGGACGGAACTTTTAAAATTGTTCCTAAAGGATATTTCAAACAGCTGCGTTTTTTTTCCGGTTATTCTGTTATTAATAAACGCTTTTTTTTCAATGATCCCTGATGGTTTACTGCAATTGAAAGGTATTCGTTTGCAGCACGATGTTTAGCATTGAAAGCATTAGTAAGTAACAGAATAGCTGTTCTGTTACTTTCTAATGCTTTTCTATGTAAACATCGTACTGCAAACCATCAGGAGTAACAGAATAGCTGAGAAATTACGCGATCTTAACATTGAAAAGCAATATTAAATAACAGAAATATTTTCAAAAATCTAAAAAAAATCTCATGTCCGCAAGTCCTAATATTGCAGGTTAAACTAAGTTAGGTGTAGATTTAAAAAAATCAGTAAGAAAAGTTTAAATTGTAAATGTATACCAACATAAGCGACAGGATTAAAAGGTATTTTTTAACACTTATTCCAACAAAACTCACAAACAAGTCAACCTGACCATCCCTGAAAAGTATTGCACCTTATTAATGTTGATCTGATACAAATATCTGAAGTGTTGTTTTTCAATTTTTTAAAATCTGCACCATATCTTCAAACCAGGAAAATTAGGACTTGCGAACATGAGATTTTTTTAGTTTTTTGACATAAGTTATAGAATATCCAAACAAAGATAGAAACAAATTTGCCTATTAGCACTAATTCCAAGATTGTACCAGGATGTACAAATACCAATTTTTCATAGATATGAATGTTTTTTTCATTGCATTGTTTTGATTCTTAATGATAATGGATATGAAAACCTTCATGCTAAATTTGGTCCCTCTACCATAACTTCCGAATTTTGTAATTATTCATACACTGAAAATAATAAATTTCGTAAGATTACGAAAATCTTTTCATACACTACATTTTCGTTGGCCCAACGAAACTTTCGTTGGCTCAACGAAAATATGTAATTTTTCGTAATATGAAAACATCATCAATTAATGAAAACGTTTCATACACTTTTTCTCCCTTTTTAGTGCCAAAAAATCCAATTCAATGAAAAGATTCATCAATTAACGAAAAATTTCATACTCATTTTAAAGAATAAAAATAAGAATTTTTTCCTTACTTTATTAAAGTTTTAATTAAGTAACGAAAAAATTCATTAACTTATGAAATTCAACATTAACTAACGAAAATCTTCATAAGCTTATGAAAATTCTTCATATACTAATGAAATATTACATTGGCTTATGAAAAAATACATCAGTTAACGAAAAAATTCGTTGCCTTACAAAAAAAACGTAGACTTGGGTACATTTCTGTTTTAATGATTAAAAATTGAATCTTGCTTTATATAGTTCACATTAGGTTTTTGTTTAAAAATCTATGTAAGTTGAACTGAATATAAAAAATATTTGCGTATTGACAAGGTGTCTCACGATAAGTCGGACTCATCAGTTGACTAAAGTGAGCTCCACCGGGTCGAAACGCCAATTTTTGGTATGGACTATATTAAATTAATAATTTAACAAGTCCAATAAAAAAATACAATTAATACAACGAAAAGTTTCGTTAGTTAACAAATATTTTTTCGTAATTTAATTAAAATGTTCATTAAATTTACGAAAAAATTCGTTAGCTAACGAAAGTTCTTTCATAAATGAATCACCGTGGTTAATTAAATTTTACGTTAATCGATGAAAAATTTCGTAAAGTGATGTAAAAATTCATTAACTCTCGATCAAAAATTTTTATGAAAAATTTCATTAAAATACTACAGTTTTCGTTGATTGATGAAGTTCTTCATTAACGTATGAAAGCCATTTCGTTGAGCCAATTAAATTTTTCATCGGCTGAAAATTAATTAAATTTTCGTTGTCTCAACGAATTTTTTCGTTGTATTTACGTAAGGATTTGGTTCAGTGTAACTATGTACTTTCAAGAACAATGATAGAGTTCAAGACGTTTATAAAACATAAAGTATTCTCCCATTTTACTTCGCACAGCATGTTACTTTAATATATTTCAAGTTTTTTCTGCATTTTTTTTAAACTCGTCACTTTTTCTATTTCTACTGACACAATCATTATTGTTTGGAAGTGCATATGCATATTGTGTGCATCCATCTGAATCTCTAGTGTGTTGTAGGTATATGTAAGTGAAGTGCACTTACGCCAAGTTGAACAGACTTGGTAATCAGAGAGTGTCTATATATTGTCGTAGGTTCTTATGTTAGTATAGGTAATATCTGTTGCATCTGCATCTGACACGGTGTTGTGCGTCTTCATTTATTTGTTTACATAATGACATGACTTCTTCTCTCATTACTTTCTTTTGTTTTGTTGATGGATCAAAACTATAGAGGGAGCTTCTATAGCTATACTATACCATATAGGATTCCACACTCTAAGCCTCATTCACCTCGTGGATATATGAGAAAAAAAAAGAGGGCACTTAGTGCACAGAGAGTACACACAAAAGTCGTTGGCATTGAATGAGCAAGAAGGCGCACATTTAGAGAAATGTTAATTTAGAAAAGTGTAATAGAATACATGGAGCAGATAATAATAACGGCACATCTAGCATTTCAGAAGATGGGGCATCTTTTCTTATACTACAATACGATACCTATCACGTAACATAGAGGTTACGCGGTCTATGAGTGCATTCAAGGTGAATGAGTTATTGGGATTTCTAGGTTAAAAAATATAAGTGACATTACTATAAAGGGTGAATAGAACAGAAAATCTTCTAGGTCATACCAAGGAAATAAAGTTCAATAGATTATACTTTAAAGATGGAAGACTTAAAGGTGATTGATTTAGTTACGTGACAAAAAATAAGACAGAATATTTCAGAAAAAGAATAGCTAGTATTCTATAATGTATATATAATGTCTTAAAACTAACAGGGAAATAATTTCAGTTCCTTAGATGAGAAAAAAATTTGAGATTAAAATAAATTTACTGAAACAAATTAAATTTCCTCAAAATGTTAATCCAAAAAATATATGAACACATTTTAACGCATTCCTTTTTATTTTATTTAATTTCAGGTAAGAATTTTATTTTTCAAACTGATTTGAATTAAAATTTGGTAAGTTTTTTTTCAATTCTAAAAAACCAGAATAAATTTTTTAAACTCAGTTATAGAAACTTTTAATGATTACTTCCCACTATTATACTGGTAGGTACTATTAATTTATTTATTTTTTGTTTTCACTCATTTTTTTTTAATTGTCATGTTTTTCAACATTTTTTGGAAATACTCGAACCGCTAAAGAGTTAATTTTTTTTTCTGGAAAACAATTCCACATAAAATCATTATCCAGAAATTAGAAAAAAAAAACTCGTGTAAGGTTCTGCTTAAGCACATTACATACTATTTTAAAAAATTTGTTTCTTGATTTATTGGTTAAATATATGAGTCATTATTCACGCCTCACAATTAGCAGAGCGCTGATATTTTGAATGAAGACGCCGAAAAATTATGGGTTTTTAACACGTAATATGATTGATAGGTATACAATTTAGAGTAGAGTATGTTTTTACATTGATAAAATATTGGGAAAAATACCTACTTTTTTTTCATTAAAAAGTAATGATTTCAAAAAATCATTATTATTATGTGCAATTTTTTCAAAAACTGATTTCAAGCAAAAAAAAATTTTAAATACAACGGCAACATCAACAATATTTAAAACACATTTTTTTAAAAGCCAGAAGCTCATTGCTCCACAAAATTTTATGAAGTGTTTTAGAAAAAAAATGGTCCTCAAATTAAGAATTTTGAAAAAAGAAAACGTTATTAAAAATTTTAAAATTACTTTTTTTTCAAACCTTTCCGTAATAAAATATGAAATTATTTTGAAGAATTTTTTGGTAGTTGAATTCCGAAGAGAATTCAATTTCATTAGATTTTTTTGATAAAAACAGTTTTTTTTTTAATAATTGATTTTCTCTAAAACTTAGACAAATAATACCTTCAAACTTTCACTATTTAACTCTTAACAATAAGGGCTGTTGAATAAAGCAAAAAAAAACTTTATATTTATAAGTTAAATTTTGTTTCAAAAACTTCTAAAAAAGTTCTTCAAAAATTAAATACTTAAATTTTGGCTGAATTCTGATAATTTTTCTTGTGCTTTAATTGTGTTTTGAGGGCAAATTTTCATTTTTCAAGCGCATATTTTAAGATTTAATGAGTAAAAAGTATTAGGTAGTAAAAAAGACAGATTTAAAAAAAAGAAGCATTTAAGAATACTTTAAGTAAAAGTTAACATACTTTCCTACTTAACTTTATAATAAGAACTTCTACTAAAGACGAAATTATTGTTACACAAAGAAGTTATTAATTAAAAAGGTATTATTATTTGAAGGCAAAATAAAGTAAAAGTTAAGAAGTGTCTAAGCACCTAAATTATAGGTAACAGTTTTTGATGGTTTTATTCGGCCGCTACTAAGTTGCAACTGTAAGCTGCTCTCATTATTCCACAAAACTTCGTTCGAGATACTCGTAGGTTACTGTTTTGTCACAAATTTTTTAAAATTTGATCACCTTGTTTAGTTTTTTACCGACTTCATTTCATTTTTTACCGACTTCCAATTCGCCCATATTTTTTTTTTTTTATGTTTGTTACCTCATAACTTTGGACTAAGTGAACCAATTTTAATAAATCTTTTTGTATTGGAAAGCTGGTGCTTGAAGTGTGGTGTCATTTAAATTTCGTCCAGTTATGAGTTATGACTATAGAAACTATGAGAACAATCATAAAACCCAGTTTTGATCCATGGAAGTAGGTTTTATTTTTTTGATAAAAATGATTAGGTACTCGAAAGCAGATATTTTTTTAGATCAAAGACCCAAAACAAGTTTTGGTTGACAGATATGAGATCACAGTGAACAGGCCTTTGCATTTAGCTAAAACGATTACAAATTTATTTTTTTAAGATTTTCGAAAATTATCCAAAGGGTACCGTCTAAAAATTCGGAATTTTCAAAAATTTTCTCCAAATCCATTAAATGAGACATCAAAAGAAAGGACTTTTTAGGCTCTATTCGTAACTGAAAACCAAGAGTTTGTAGGAGTTCAGGTTGTTTAATTATTTGCAATCGATTTTTTTTTTCATTCGGAAGCAGATATTTTCGGATCAAAGTCCCGAAACAAGTTTTGGTTAACAAATATGAGATCACAGTGAACAGGCCTTTACATTTAGCTAAAAAAATTACAAATTTATTTTTTTTAAGATTTTCGAAAATTATCCAAGGGGTACCCCTTGTCTAAAAATTCGGAATTTTCAAAAAATTCCTCCAAATCCATCGAATGAGACATCAAAAGAAAGGAATCTTTAGACTCTATTCATAACTTAAAACCAAAAGTTTGAAGGAGTGCGGGTTGTTGAAATATTTGCAATCGAAGAATTTTTTTTTTACCGACTTCCAAAAAGGAGGAGGTATTCAATTCGTCTGTATTTTTTTTTTATTTCTTTTTTTTTTTTATGTTTGCTACCTCATAACTTTGGACTAAGTGAACCAATTTTAATAAATTTTGGTATTGGAAAGCTGTTTCTGCAGTGTGGTTCCATTTCAATTTCGACCAGTTATGACTATAGAAACTATGAGAAAAACCATAAAACTCAGTTTTGATCCATAGAGGTCGGTTTTGTTTTTTGATAAAAATGATTATTAAAGATTTTTTTCTGCAAAATGTATCCATTTTAAAATGTTTTAAATTAGTTATGCCAATCTAAAAATAGCATCAAAAACAGTTTCCAGCTTATTGCTGGTTCTTATTTCCTTCCTTTCTTCATGTGATTATATTCTCAAGTAAACTTTTTTCACGAATTAAATACTTATGTCTACATTTAGCCAAGCAAACTAATTGTTCTTTTTTCATACACCCACGGCACACATTTTTAGGTGTGTGTATACAATAAAAATGTGAGTGCCAGAATATCTTATCCCCAAACTTGTTTTCTATTTTTTGTTAGGCTTTCGAAACTTATTACTCCAACTTTTCCTAAACCTATAGAGAGCTTAACTTCTTCTAATCAGTTGATAGAACTTTCTTTTTTTTTTAACTTTATTTCCGTAACTCTTGTGGGAAATAAACCCATATCGATTTGTTACGAGTTCATTAAGTATTCAAAATACGAAATTCCGGATCAACATTTAAATTTCCAAAAACAAAATTGATTCCGACAAAGAGGTCTCTGGTTACAAAGCAATATACGCACATAATAGAAAGGTCTTCTTCGACATTCTTATAAATTATTCAGCCTTAAAAATTCCAAATAAGGACTTTCTACAGGATAAAATCATCTGATTTATGAAATCATACCCTTGGGACTTTTGTATGTACTATGTTTAGATTTATACAGTAAATCCTTTAAGATCTCCATCCATTCATCAGGTGCATAATTACTACTCTATCCCAGGAGGATTCAAAAGAAAAAACAAAAAAAAAAAAAAAATCCAAATCAATATCCTGCTGACGTAAAATCAGTGATTCACCTTTCATCACAGGACAATATTATAGTAGCTTCTTCTGCTTCCTTAAAAAAAGAAAGAAAAAAAAACTTTCTAACAGCTGGAGTGCCATAATGAACGGTTAATAATAAAAATTTCCTTTCAAATTGAACGAAACACGTCGATATTAATAAATAGGATAAGAGAAACAGGACAAACGTGGTGCGGCAAAGGACCAACATCGAAGACGACGACGACGACAATAACGACATCTTTGACATTTCTTCCATGATGGTCGGAGGAAATAACAACTGACAAAACATTGTCCTTCTCCCATAAGCATTAGCTGTATACACTACCTTAACTGTAAAATCCCAACAACAACAACAACAACACGCACACAGCCAGAACCGGCAATATCCTTGTAATGAGCTCCGGCCTCAAGGCACCCTACCGTCTGCTATACCATCTTTAAAATGAAACCTCTCTCCGACTCCGAAGTTCCTCGCTTTGGATGGAGCTTTGTCTGGTGGAGGATTATTATGATAGCTTGGTGGGCGCCAAGAAGGATATTTTATGATTCAAGATTATGGATTAATTAAATTTTATGAAAATGAAAAATGTGATAAATATAGAAAAGAATAGCCTGCTATCGATTTCGATTAAAACTAAACGAAATTTTGAAGTTTTTTTTTTTTGTCCTTCAATGGGTGTAAGTTTTGGAAGCAAATAAAGGACAATGATAAGGATTTCTTCTCTTAACTTTTTTGTTGAAAAAAAAAAGAAAAAAAAAAAAATATATTGGCAAAGATGTTCATGAAACCCTGAAGGTTAATGTTAGAATTTTTCCCATGAATCTTATTTTTTTTTTTTTTATTATAATAAAGCTCAAACTCATTCATCCTTAGACATACTTCCCGCATAATGGCTTTTAATATTTACGAGAAATTTGCCAATAAAAAAATCTTCAGGGCTAAATTTATTAAAAAAATAAAGTACAAAAAAAAAAGGATATAAACCACGTGCTATATTTGGTGGAACCTACTTTATGTATTTTTTTTTTTTTTTTTTTTATTTGAAAAAAAAAGGATGTGTTTTATGCCAAGAAAAAAAAAATATGAAATATTAAGGAAGGCTTAGATGTAACGTACATATTCTTTCAATCGATTTCTCATGAGTTTTTGGGTTAATTTTTGGAAGATGTTATGGGAGTTTTATGTCTTCACCGTAAATAAACTCACATTGATGTTGAGGATTATGGGATTCGAAAGAGCTATGAAAAAGAAAAAAAATAATTGTATTTTTTTATTTAGAATCTGAAGGAGATACATATCAAAAAGTGTGAGAGTGGAATAAGAAAAATATTTATATTTTTCAAGGATATAAATATTACCGGGGTTTGATTTTTCATTAAATGACTGGCAATGTAGCTTTTAATTTCTTAGGGCAACAGTTAAATTATAAATTCAGAAACATTCACAGGGATTCATTGTGACGAGGATTTTTTAAATTTTGTCTTTAGAAATATTTCCTCAGGACGACATAATTTTTTTTTTTTAAATTGAATGTACAAAAAATTATTTATAAGAAAATGGCTATTTTAATTTTCAAAAAAAAAAAAAAAAAAAAACTGTTGGAAATGTTCAAAAACCAACATTTTCCAATTTTTTTTCGTTTTTACTGTTCTCCTAAGAAAGTGGGAAAATTTTTTCTGATAAAATGATTATTATTTTTAGAAAGGCTATTTATTTGGCTTTAAGATTCATTTTGTTTCAAACTTCTACGATTTTTTTTAGACTGCAATATCAGTCATCAAACCAAAAACCATACTTTTGACTTTGACTATCAATATCTCAATAACGGATCACTGTACAGAACATTCAAGGACACATTTAAAAACTTTATTCAATTCTCTACAAGAAATTAAGAAATTAAGTTTGCTTTGTTAAACAAAATGTTTTCTTATTTTTGAGATTAATTTAGAAAAGCTATCAAAATAGGCATTTTTACGGTTTTTTAGAAAATTTACCGCTATTTTATTTCTATGGGCGATAAGATTAATTATTGAAGCCTAATATACCTGTAACTAGTATGCAAAGTTTCAGACTTATTCATCAAGCAGTTTTTCTGTTGTGAGGGTTTGAACTTTTGAGATGAAATAAAATACCATATTTCTGCAGGTCTAAATGACTTACTTCTTGTAACTTTTTTATGAGCAAAATCAAATTCTTTTGAGTTTATTTGATAATTTTATTGAAAAATATCTTTTAAATTTAAGATTAACCAAGGAAAAATTAAATGTTAAAAAAAAAATTAAATTTTGAAAAAAAAGCTTTTCATACCATTTTTGGATACTTTTCCTAATTTTGAAAATTTTTTGTTTTTCCTTGGCTTATCTTAAATTTAAACGATATTTTTTTGTGTTAAAATTATCAAATAAACTCAAAAGAATTTGATTTTGCTCATAAAAAAGTTACAACAAGTAAGTCATTTAGACCTGCAACCATGTCGAATTTCCAGACTGAGATTACGGTACTTCCCACACTGGTGGCTGTTCGGGGGGCAACAGATCTCCACTGTTGTTTTGAGGTTTTTCGCAAGTTTCTTGATTTAACATTGTGTAGCTTGTAGTTAGTCTACCGTTATGTTTGATATATCAAATGAAAGGTAATTGTATCAGGATGCTCATAAAAGTTTAATAAAATTTTTTTCTGCTCTTCGTCAAAAGTTATAACTGTGAATTCAAAAATTTTATTTTACCGTTATCTCAAAATTGTGTTAACGAAAATGATTGAAACTTCGCACACATATAGTCGTAGTTATAGCCTATCATTACTTTATTCCTGTATCTATTAAAGAAAAAAATATAAAAATAAAAAACGATGAAAATCCGTTAAAAACGGTCAAAAAACATGTTTTAAAAAAAAACTTGTTTCTCCCGTTATTCAGTCAAAACTCACTAAACGATTCCAAGTTTTTGCACATGTATACATAAGGCCAAAACCTACATGTCCTATAAGTTTGAGATTTTTTGAACACTAAAAAAAAAACTAAAAATCAAAAATTACCCAAAAATACCCCTAAAAAACAAGGTGTTTTTCAAAAATTCATATTTCGAAACGCAGAGTGTTGGAAAAAAATCCGTATAAGACGCATAATTTTTTTTTCTCTCATCTTTCACCTGGCATCTTTAGAATTGTCAAAAAAAAATTGCCAAAAGCATCATTTTGTCATAGCCCCAACACGTGTAAAACGTTCAAACAAAACGTTATAGCTTAGTTTCAAATTTTTTTAGAATTTTTTCTTAAATGCAGTTATTCTTAAATTAATCTCATCTATCTATAGCAAAAAAATCAATTCTCTACAACTTCGCGTTTAGATTTTAGCCCAAATTTCATCTTTCCGTTTTACCCCTGTTTACCCTATTAAATGACGTAATTTTTAAAAATCCTTCATTTGGATTAAGCTTTAGGTTATTATCTTTCAAAGAAGCTATAGAAGATTTTTGTATCTCTAATAGTTTATTTTTAATTTTGAATTGAAATTTTTTGCCGCACTGCGAAAGTGCGAGAGTGTAACGTTAGAAAATGGCGTCACTTTTTTGTAGTGGCTGCCATGGTTCATCGATTTATAAGACGTTATCACGTCAAAATCAATGTCCCATTTTCGAAAATATGAAAATATAACAAATTTTTTTATTTTTCTTGCACATTTGCCACTTTTTTGTGGAAATATTCAGTTGACAACAAAGTTTTTACTCTAAAATCTGTAGTAAAAACATGGAATTTGGTTTTCATTAAATCAATCCGACCGTTTAGACTTTGAAATAAGCTCACCCACATATATAAGATGTGACAGAATTAATTAGGTGAGACATAAATTTTTCATATTAACTTTTGTCTGATAAAAGTAAAAATTAAAAGATGACACCAATTTTATTGGTATAGAAAACCATAAAGCTAGTAATTAAGAAGATTCATAATCGTTTGACAATTTATCATCATTATTTGCTTCATAGATTTTAAAACTTTTTATTGCATTAACTGGTGCAACACACTGAGTTATTGGAGCACAAAAGAATATCAGAAACGTTGTGCTGTCATCTTCTTTTTAATCATTTGTTGTTGATTAAATTGTTTAAGAAACAAAAATTCATACACTTTTATTTGTACATTTTATTCATTATTTTTTCATCATGTAACTCAGCAAAATTGATTGGATAAAGAACACATGAATGAAAAACACAAAATTCCATATCTACATATTATTACACTGGTTAACAAAATTAAACTTTTTTTTTGTTGCCGAAACAAAAATATACTCTTCTGAAGGTTTTCGGTGTGCTGAACTCGAATCCGAAGTAAAAAAAAATTAATCAGCTCGCGTTTTTGAAATATTACCGTTAGAAAATGCATTACTTCGGACCTTATTCTTTTATATAAGGAAAATTGTTTGAGCATATTTAGTAACGGTTTTTATAAGAACTATTTACCACCTTTTTAAATCTGTTTAAATCTTTGCGATATCTTTTTTACTGCCCGAGATATCCTAAGTTGTTTGGTATTTTTATAAATTTTATAACGTCATTATTTTCTTTATGATATATGAAGCCAAACCCACTTACTTCAGTTTAAGATATCTCGGGCAATACAAAAGATATTGAAAAGATTTAAACAGGTATCGAAAGATGGAAAACAGTTCTTATAGAAGCCGTTACTAAATATGCTCAAACAATTTTCCTTATACAAAAGAATAAGGTCCGAAGAACTCAAAAAAAGTTTTTTATGCATTTTCTAACGGTAATATCTCAAAAACGGGAGCTGATTAGTTGTTTCTGACTTCGGATTCGAGTTCAGAACACCGAAAACCTTCAGAAAAGTATATTTTTGTTTCGGCAACAAAACACCCTTGTAAACCAGTGTTATCAATATTATTAACAGAAATTTGTGAGTTGCCGATTTGAATAGCAATCTTCACCTTTAAATTATTTTCTAAAAATAGATAAATAAAATTAAAAATAAACAAGCCCTCAATAAATTTAATATCAGAAAATCATCACTCGCAAGAATGTAATCTATCATTTTTAATTTTCATAAAAACATATTAGTTTTACTTTTTGAAAGCTTGCTGTCAAAAAACTCCTTCAATCTTAATAGCTGTCAACTGTTCCAACGAAGTAAAATAAAAAAAAAAAACTTTACCTATTTAATCTTGTTTACAGTTTAAAAACACCACAATATGACAACGATCTCAAAAAACTTTTCCACTTACACAACATTCTTTTCTTCTATACCAACAAACTTTGAGAAAACAATAATTAACGAGGAAGGTTATCCTTTAACGTTCCTGTCCTTCGTTATTCTTTAAGTAGGATATTTTTTTTTCCTTTTTTTTTATTGCGTTGAAAAAAAGTTTTTTTTTTCATTTTTTTTTTATGTTGGGAATTGTCATTAAAGACAATTCAACCTTTTATAAGGGTAATAGTTACGCAAGTCATTTTTCTTCTTCTTTGTATGTAGGTGTTCTTTGGTTTATCCTTAGAATTAGTGTTGGTTATTTGAACAATAGAAAAAAGACACTTCGATCTGCAAGTGACAGAATAAGGAGCTATTTCTTACTTTTATTTTTTGAAAAATGTCAATTTATTAAATAAATTAAATAAAAAATGAATGAACGATTTATCTTTGTAAATCTTTTATTTCGCTCCAAAGCAAAGATTTCAATGCAAGAATTCCTATTTTCAACAATTATCTAGTAGTCTAGACTAGTTTGACATGGTTTAAGTTAAACATTAACTTTGCGGTAGTTAATATTGTTTTTTTTTCTTACTGCGTTTTCTCCACATAACTTTGTTTTTCAAGTTTCAAGTTATTTGTAATGAACGCAAGAACAATTAGAAGGCCAAGATAATCAATTTCACTTCTATTTAAGTGTCTTGGTAATTGTTCTTAGGGCATAGTGAGTATTTTTTTTTTTCATCTTCAAAATTTAATCACGAGGCTTAATTGCTTTTCCTGAGTAGATAGATATAAAATGAAATAAAAAAAAGCAACTTGTCTATTGATGGACTTTTAATTACCTGAGCAAAGAAGAGGATAAAAACTTTAATTTAAAATATTCTTGAGAATTAATTGAGAAAAAAAAAATAAATTCTTTATGTTTTTGCTTTATAAATGATAGTGGAGTGAGGTATTCAACCCTTTAAGGGCCAATAGAAATTTGTGTTGAGATAAAAAATGACAATCATTTTTTGTTTTTGCTGAACTCACTAAGAATTAATAATATTCTGTTCATAAAGGAAAAAAATATATATATTCTAAAGTGAACATTTTTCCAAGAAGGGTACTTACTTTTTGCTTTAGAATAAATAAATATATTGAAGAAGGCAATAATTAAAATTTTATCAATTTATGAAAAAAGGGCAATGTATGCAACTTTATATTATTCTCTGTTAGAGAAAACATTAGGTATCTACAACATATGTATGTGTACCTAATGTGAGCAGTGTGCAAATAAGAAAAATCCAAGATTATTCAAAATAAAATGTACGACTGGGTCGCACGAACTTGCTCTTAGAGTTCAAGTTGCTTAAATTTTTAAGACTTTTTATATAGAAATTTGGGAATTGTCAGGTAAAAAAAAAATAAAATAAAAAAAAACATAAAATTCGTTTTTTTTTTAAATAAAACAAAATCTGAAATCAAATTGCCCCCAAAACAAGTATGCAGTTTTGATTGATATATTAAGATGCATTTTTAGAAAAAAATTTTCATAATCGTTATCGTTAATTTTTTTAAAAACCCAAAAAATATTTTTTTGGAAATTTTATTTTTGGCTTACATTAAAATTATATAAATGCTTTTTCACAAAAAAATTAATTGAAATCGAATAAGTGGTTTCGGAGCAAATGGCAGGTACCGTTAATAATGATTAAAAAAATGTTTTTCATTGAAAGATAGACCTTAGTTAGTTTTTAGTTAGTTTTAATAACATTTGAATTTTTTAAACAAAATTGTTGGAGCCGTTTTCGAGATATTTCAATTTTACTAAAATCGATATGACAAGTAACGTTATTTTTGGTCCAAAATATAGGTTTATTGCAGAAACTAAGTATGATGGTATGTACCTTGTTCAAAACTATCAATTATGATATTTGAAATTGGTACAAGGAATCTAAAGTAAACTACAAGGAGAAAAAGGTAAAAGACCACCAAAAATTAATGGAATCTCGAAATCGTATCCATCGTAATTTTTTTTTTAAGTGATTTCCGAGTCTTTGAGGTCAAAGTACGTAAGAAAAATATAGTGGGATTGAGTGCCCATTTTGGCTGTAAACCAGTGTTATACACGGAGAAAGAATATAAAGAAGCCTTTTTGATTTCTCACTCCATGAATTTTTGAAGTTATACTTCTTATGGGAGGGTGGGTATGAAAATTTACTTTTTGACAAGAATGTCAAAGGGATTATGACGCGATCATCCTGGGTAGCAGGGCTGTCGTTTCACCTTTAGAGTAGGCAGTACTTTAGTATTTAAAAATGCAGTACGCCGCAGTACAGCAAACATAAAACATACAACACGTTGCAAGTTACATGTTTGATGTAGCAAGTTTCATGTGGCAAGTTGTATGTGGCAAGTTGCGTGTGGCAAGTTGCATGTGGCAAGTTACATGTGGCAAGTTACATGTGGCAAGTTGCCAGGGTTGCGAAAAGCTAACATTTCAGCTCAGCTCACAGCTCAGCTCAAATTTGAGCTAGCTCACTATTGAGCTAGGTACCATAGCTGAAAGTGAGCGCCCCCAACTTCCAACGCCTGTATCTCGGAATTTTGAAGAAAATGAAAAAAAATGTTTGTATGCCAAAAGGTAGCGGGGACTCTAACCTACATTTGGGTACAACTCTCATCCCTGTAGGTCCACGCGTTCTCAAACCGGGAGAACTTAAAAGTAAAAAAAAAAATTGGCACGATTCTGAAAAAAAGGCATGATGTGGCGGTTTAACATGGAAGGCGATTTTTTAAAAATCTGACAATGTGCAAAGCGTAGGCCCATGACACAAGCTATCATTTGGCATCAATCCCAAAAATTGCTCCCAAGCGGTTTAGCTCCTAGGAGCGTTCAAAGATTCGGGGATTTTTCGAAAAAAAAATTTACCCCAACTTTCAAAAGCGATTTTCTCGGAATTTTGAAAAAAGTCGAAAAACCGGATTGTACCGGAATTTTTTTTTATGATAAAAAAAGAAATATTTTACTAAAAAAATAGAAATATATTTACTATTAAAAAAACCAAGAAAAAAGATCACGAAAAATTATCTGTTTTATTTATAAAAATATCCATGTGTTAAAATAATTCCATTAATAACTAGAATCAAACATCTTAAGCTATGGTGTTTTATAAAAGTTTAAAATATCTTCATATTTCATTATACTTTCCAAATAAAAATCAATGTATCCTCTCACCCATCACAGCTCAGCTCACTTTACCTTTGCTCACCCAACAGCTCAGCTCAGCTCACCGACAGCTCAGCTCACCGACAGCTCAGCTCACCCAACAGCTCAGCACAACCATCAGCTCAGCTCACTTTCAGCTCAGCTCAAATGTGCTGAGCTATGGTACATAGCTCAAAAGTGATCTAGCTCAAAATTTGAGCTGAGCTTTGAGCTGAGCTCAGCTAACTTTTGAGTTTTGTAGCAACCCTGCAAGTTCTAGTGCTGAAGCACACACAATTCTCATAAAATTACCTTATCGTACATTTTATGCGCAATTCATTTACTTTCGTTAACCATATACCGTACGTTCTGAACAGCACAACATGAGTAAATTTCACAGAATAAATTGTTCGAAAATCCAAAAACAAATACATAGATTAGTAGTTTGAAAATTGAAAATCGATAGAGCCATTTTTTAAAAAAATAATTTTTCATATTTAAATTATTTTCTAAGATTTTTCAAAAAATATGCTATTTTGAACACTTAAAAACGTAATTTTGAAATATTTCAATTTTAATTGATTTTTCAAAAAAAAAAAAAATTAAATATCTTCTTAAAAATCCAAAAATGTGTTTTTTTTTTTTGAAAATTTTAACATAATCAATCACTTTTGTATAAAATTTTTTGTTGAAATAGGATTGGTCGTGTACGATATATTCAGAAACCAAAAAATATTTTGCCATTTTTAAAGTTGGTTATTATTTGTATTACTAAACACAAAAATTATAATCAAATTTTTTTTTGTAAAAAATTTACTTTTCTATTTTTTGTTATAGGTATGACAGGTAGGTACGTTAGTTTTGGTCGATTTTTTTTGACGAATTTCTTTTTTACAGGTTTAAAAAAGATACCTTTTCTTTATTTATTGTTTAACTCGAAGCCCCGGCAACTCAACGTTAGTATAGGTAAAATAGGCATTTAAAAAATAAAAAAAAAAACATGTGTGCAATTCACACGTGGTAGAAGTGAAACCTTAAAAAATCATTTTTCTTGCAAAAAAAAAAAAAATAGAAAAAATCTACCTATTTTTATTCTATCACCTTCAAATCCATGTTTTTTATATGACAACGTATATAAATTTTATATCATCTGGAAGGTTATTTTCTAAGCTCAAAATATATATATCGATCAAGTCTGTGAGACATCTACAAAAAGAGCTAGAATTTTTTGAACTCGATCAATTTCCATAAAAAAAAAGCGAAAAAACACGTATTTTTATCTTCTGACGCTATTAAATCCATTTTTTTTCCCTAACAACCTATACAAATTTGTACACCATCTGAAAGCTTATTGTCTTAGCTCAAAATATATATATATCGATCAGGTGTATGAGACATCTACAAAAAGAGCTAGAATTTTTTAAACTCGATGAAAATTCAACCAAAAAGCAAAAAAAAACATTTATTTTTATGTTCTCATGCTATTAAATCAATTTTTTTGTTTGACAACCTATAAAAAAATTTATACCATGTGAAAGCTTATTGTTTCACCTTGTATAATGATGTATAAATCTTATTTCAAAGACAAACAAGAGAAGTTAGAATTTTTTAAAGTCAACCATGTCGAATTTCCAGGCTGAGATTACGGTACTTCCTACACTGGTAGCTGGTCATCGCCAACAGATCTCCACAGGTGTTTTGAGGTATTTTTAATTTTTTTTCAATTTAAGATTGTGTAACTTGTAGAGCACGTAACGTTATTTGTGATATATCAAATAAAAGGTTATGTTATCAGCATGCGTATTAAAGTTAAAAAAAAATTGTATGTGCACTAAATCAAAAGATATAACGTGTGTTGGAAAAGAACATCTTTTTACCGTTATCTCCGAATTTTGAATATGAAATTAATTGAAATTTTGTACAATTATAATATATTTAATTACCTATCTACAGTACAAATTTCATTCATCTATCTATTAAAACAAAAAAGTTATAACAAGTTGAAGTCGTGTCGCGTTTTCGTTTCATCTTGTTTCAAATCACTACGATACTAAAGAAGTTTTCACTTCAAAAAAATTGTTACACTCATGAAACTTGGCTAAAAGTTTGCTTTTGGGATAAGAACCAAGGATAAAAAAAAGTCTAAAAAAAAAATGTTGGTGAAGGGTTTTTTTTTCGAAGAGACAGTAAAATCTGTAATTGGTCCCAAAAAGCCAATGATTCGTGTTAAACGTCTATGAACTTAAGTATAAAAGTTTAAATTGTCATCAAAACTAAAAATAAAATGAATTATTAGTTTCTTTTTGCCAAGTTTCATGAGTGTAACAATTTTTTCTTATTTGTTGATTTTATGTAGGTACTATTTTACCTGTACTACGTATGAATTCTCTAAATTAGATTTTTTTTATAGTTTACAACAGAATTTATGTATTATTTATCCGTTGAACTTAAGACGTTGAATAATCTTCGCTCTCTCTTAAATTAGAGCACTAAGACTACAAAATGTTCGTATTGCATCTAAGTTTTTGTTCTACTTAGGTCCCTAAAAAATACTCCATTACTTAAAATCCCACAAAAAACTATTAGCAACAATCTTTTCCATTACATAAAAATACCAGAATAGTTAGTTATTAATCTAACTGTAGGTCGAAACCCCCATTCTTAAAAAGAATAAAAATAAATTCCTTTCGTGCAACACTTAAGAAAAAAATTTCTCACATCAATTTTTCCCAGTTATTAAAAATCCATTAATAAAAATTTAGTTAAGTTTTCTCGCGCAAAGCTTAATTAGGCATGATGGCCCATCCTCTTCATGCTCTTTTAAATTCACATGTACCTACATTATCAGTTGTTGGAAAATCTATTTCAAAGCAACAACAACAACAACAACCAAACTGCATAGACATCAACGCCAAAACAATGTTCGTGCAGCATAGAGTAATATCAAAAATCTGATACCTAACATAACAGCTATGTATAGTCTACACGCAAAAACTTTTGCTTAACATTGCACCATTATCGACATCAAGACACATCACTTCCTTATTCATCGACGTCTAAATAACAAACGATGTATGTGTTGTTGAGTATGTTCTCAGTTCAAAACGAATGAAATACACAAAACACAACCAACTAGCACAAACCATTGAGTTAAAGAGTGTTCCCTATATAATTAAGCTAATTAGGTACCTACAAAAAAAAAAAAAAAAAGCACACAGAGAAAAATAGACCACATAAAATAGAACAAAAACAATAAGATTTCTCTATGGTTTTCATCCAAGAAGGAAACCTTATTAAAACAATCGGGTTTTCCTTATTGTTTTAAAATCTGTAAAAAAAATAAAAAAAACGATGACCAGGCTGGGAATCGAACTGGAGACTTCAAATCATTAGTCGCCCACCTTACCACCTGAACCAACCTGCCATGAAAATATTGATCGCGATTTTTGTTCTAGTGCTAAGTTGCAAAACAAAAATCAACTTTTCAGTCAAATTTTAATAAGATTTTCTCTATAAAAATAATAAGAAATCTCCTTAAAAAAACCTTATTAATCGTTGATTTTAATAAGATTTCCTTATGAAATGTATGGACGGTAAAACAATATGGCAATCTGTTAGTTTTTAGCGGGTCATATTTTTCTCTGTGCAGTGTTCGAAAACAGTTCACATTTCGCGCTTCTTTGAATGCGAAATTGTGTTTTCTAACACGTATCTACAACATTAAACTATGCGTCAGTCGCCTCCGCAGTACAGTGGAACTAAGTGTTGAATATCGTAAATCAAAATGTACCAAGAACTGATAAAAGTTCAAAACTAATAATGTTTCTGTCCTGAGAACTAAACTTCATGTCGATATAATTTTTATAATTTTCATCACAAGGTTTTCTGTTGTAAAAACGATTTTGGTTTTATTTCCAAAATCTAACCCACTGTTCACTGTTATCTCACCGACTCTCAATAAAACAGTACAAAACGTCGATATGGTTTTATTGAACTTGGTACTATAACAAAAAAAAAAACAAATACACCTCATCCTCGCACAATACCCGCTCGAGCTGTTGCAAAATAGATAAAACAAATTAAATTATGGCCAAATTTTTGGAGCGTTTATTGGTGTGACATTAATTCTAAGCATTCTATTGTATTAGCAACCTTTAATTGGAAATTGAATGCTGCCATTAGATGTCAATTAATGTGAATAAAAGTCAATAAAACGATTGTCAATGTATCATGGCGGGGTGTTATCGTGAATATGGTAGTAAATTGGTGACTGTGCGGGTGATGGCCATTTAATCCCCATTGCGGGTGGAAATAATGGTAGTACATTGGACAAAAAAAAAAAACCATCTGTATTAAATTATGCTAGTTTAAAGGGTGGATTAACTAACAATTGGTAGTTGGGTTTTGTGTTTTTAATAGTTAGGCAGAAAAAACTAAATGAAAATTGATTTAAATTAAGTTTTAGTGAAATGCTGATTGAAATCAATTAGTTGCAATTATTTTTGGTGGAACTATAACCTAAACTCTTGAAGCAATTTTCTTCAAGTTTGGAAGTTAAGAGTTTTGTGATATTCTTTGGGTGAGAAATTTTATTCTTAAGACCAATATTAAAGGTAGGTACCTGCTATATACCTAATCAGAAATTTTCCAAAAACGGCTTTAACTTTTATTAAAAAAAAACGAGCAAATGAGGTCCAACTTTTGAAACATTAGTTGGGTTACCATAGATGCCTGTTATTGAACCGTTTTCTCATTGATTTTTGATTTTCTCCTAAATGAATTAAACGATTTAAATTAAAACTTTTATTCAAAAGCGCATGAGTAACAGCAACGTAAAAATTTGTACAAATTTTCAAAACTTTCAGTATTGGATTCTTACTTGCGATAAAGGTACCTACCTACTATATCAAGTTATGCATTCGTACGAAAAAAAAGTTGAGATAAAAATCAAACATGACATTACGAATGAATAAGAGAATGCGAAAAAGGTGGGTCTCGAAAGTTCGTCTGTCTGTCAGTCCGTCAGGATGTCTGTCGGACTGTATAAGGAACCCGTATAAACTTAGCATGACAACTTTTGAAAAGTTAATTTTTTTTTGGCTCAGTAATTGCCGCATAATTGCCGTGTTTATGCCGTGAAGTCAAAAAAATTGCCGCGCGCTTAGTTTGGTCAGAATCGGTAAACCAAGTTTGTCATGCTAACTTTATATAAAGTTAGCATGACAAATTTTAATTTTTGATCAATTTAAATTTTTTTTTCGCTAATTATTTAAAGTTTAATTGCCGTAATTATGCCGTGAAATCGAAAATAATATATCTCTTTTGGTTTTCTCAAAAAAAAATAAAATGTATTTTTTGTTAACCCTATTCCATATAAAGTTAGCATGACACACCCTGTATTTCTTAAATCCTTGGTCAATTTTTAATTTTTTTTGGCCAATTAATTGCCGCATTGGGTTAATATAAAAACTGCAAACTCAAAAAAATTGCCGCGCTTTTGGTTTTTTCAAAAAAAATTAAAAACTGTTTTTGGCCTCATATCGTATAAAGTTAGCATGACAAACCATCTATTTCTTAAATCCTTGGTCAATTTGAAAATTTTTTTGGCCAATTAATTGCCGCATTGGGTTAATATAAAAACTGCAAACTCAAAAAAATTGCCGCGCTTTTGGTTTTTTCAAAAAAAATTAAAAACTGTTTTTGGCCTCATATCGTATAAAGTTAGCATGACAAACCATCTATTTCTTAAATCCTTGGTCAATTTGAAAATTTTTTTGGCCAATTAATTGCCGCATTGGGTTAATATAAAAACCGCTATAGCTTAAACGAATGAGCCGATCCACTTCAAACTTGGTACGTACCATTTTTTGAATCCTGTACAGAGGTGTTTTTGGAATTAATTTTTTTTAGGACCGATTACTAGTTTTTAGAAAAAGTATATTTTTAATTAAAATAGAACCATTTTTTTAAAATCTGATTTTCTCCCAAACGATTTGATAAATTTCAATTAAATATTTTAAACAAAAGCACTTATATAGTTTTTATATGAATCAAAAATAAATTTTTAAAATTTAGAAAATTTTGAAAAAATAGTTTTGGGATAGAAAAAAAAATTTGATTTTTTTTTTTTTGAAAAATCAAGTTTTCGAATTTGTTTTAGTTGTTCATTTAAAATTGTTATGAAAAAGTTTTGCATACGAAGTTTATTTTAAAAACTTTTTTATTTCAAAAAATTATTTAAAAAAAAACGAAATTTTTTGTTTTATTAATGAAATTATACTTCATTATTTTTTGGCAGCACAATTTAGTTTTTACTTGCGATATATATGTACTATAGGGCAAGTTTCGGATTCGTAAAAAAATCAAACTGGAGATAACAATCAGTCATGACATTACGATAATGGAGAATGTCAAAAAAGTGGGTCCGGCAATTCTGTCTGTCTGTCACTATCTGGAGCTGCAGCCTAAACGAGTGAAGTGATTTTCTTCAAACTTGGTAGTTAACAGTTTTTGGTGATTCACTGGAGGGGAAATTGAAATTATTTTTTATGACCAAAACTTAACGGTACCTGCTATATAACGGAAATAGAAAAGTTAATTTTTTTCAAAAACAGCTCTAACGATTTTGATTAAAATTTTTTTGTGTAGTACTACACATTAGAGCCAACTTTTGAAATAAAAAAAATATTTTTTGTACCGTTATTAACGGTAACTGTCATAGAACGGTTTTTTTCGTTTCTGAATATCTCGTACAACATTAACCCGATTTAAATAAAATTTTTTACACAAAAGTGTTTAAGTAAAGGTAATATTAAAATTTTAGAAAATTTTCAAAAAACGCATTTTTGGATTTTTAAAAAACATTTCAAATTTTTTTTTTTGAAAATCAATTTTTTGAAAACGGATCAATGAAAAATTTTGAAATTTAGTTTTTATGTGTAAATTAATTATTTCTTCAAAATGGCATACCAACTTTTTTTTTTTGAAAAAAAGTTAAAAAATTTGTATATATAAAAAATATTTTTTTTAAAAAACGGCTCCAACGATTTTCGAAATTTTTTTTCTTTTACCATAAGAGCAAGTACGTGCGATCCCAGTCGTGCAATTTATTTTTTTTTTTTTTTCATTTGAAGAACGAATTTTATGTTTTTTTACATTCATTTACATTTGCCAAATTTGTATAAAAGAGTAAAAAAAGATTTAAGTAATTTGAATTCTAAGAGCAAGTACCTGCGGTCCGGTCGTGCATTTTATTTTAAAATATGTACCGTACCTTTTGCAATATTTATTTCTTTTTTTGAAAAATCACTTATTTTTTTAAATGGGTCCTTATTACTTGCTCAATAGGGCAAGTATTGGTTTCGTGTAAAAAAAAAAATTCGAGGTTTTAATCAAAACTAACATTACGATGATGGAGAAGTCCGAAAAAGTGGTTTTCGTCATGACGTCCGTCGGTCTGTGCGTCGGTGCGTCGGTGCGTCGGTGCGTCGTCAAAAAAAGCTGTACATGAAGCTGCAGCCTAAACGGGTTGAGGGATTTTCTTGAAATTTGGTACAGATGATTTTTTTGTAATTTCCAAGGTTGGTTTTTTTTTGTTTTTTAATATCTCGCTTTAAACGTATACCTCCCATACAAAGTTTTGGAGTTATTGCAACTTTCTCGAAAACGGCTCTAACGATTTTGATTAAATTTAACATACGTAATGCTGTTTGCAGTTCTAACATAACTGCGTTTTTAGTTTTTCTCAAAAAATGCGGATAGTGAAAATATGACATTAACTCTTTTTTAAATCGCGGATGTCGGCTCTTCCCGTACATCTTAATGGAGTTATTGCAATTTTCTCGTAAATGACTCTAACGATTTCGATTAAATTTTACACAAGTAATGTTATACGTAAATCTAACGTAACTGCATTTTTAGTTTTTCTCAAAAAATACGGATAATGGAAATATGACTTTACATTTTTTTAATCTTTGATGTCGGCTCTTCCCGTACACCGTTAATGAGTTATTACAATTTTCTAGACTAAATTTGACATACATAATGCTTTAAGTGATTTTAATATATGTAGCTAATTGCGTTTTTTGTTTTTGTCAAAAAAACACGAGTACCTAACAAAAATATGGCGTAAGAAAAACTAAAAAAAAAATAATTTCGTATTTTTGCATTTCTTATGAAATTCCTTAAAAAAATCAAATTTTAACTAATTCAAAATATTTTTTTTTTAAATCTTTGACATAAAAGCTACTTTTATCATAAGAGCAAGTACGTGCGGCCCCAGTCGTGCATTTTATTTTTTTTTTAATTTTGTTTTTATGTGTTTACTAAAAATTTCTTTAGAACAGCATAACAAATTAAAAAAAAAAAATATTTGAAAAATATGTTTTTATTCAATTATATTTTAAGTTGTAGGCATGTACATATGTATGTGTTTGTGTATTGTGTAAATAGTCCTAGGTACTTTCTTGCCTTCTAGTAAATAATATTGCAGACCAAATTCATTTTTCCATAAATTTCTCTAAGCATCCGAACATATTCCATTTTCAGTATTTAATTTTAATATTTTGTTTTTATATTATTTGATATACCTTGGATGTTCATTTGTCATTTCCCAGAACAATATTTACGCATACAATTGTTTTATTTTGCATAGAAATACAAATTATGAAATGCCCAAAGTTGATGTTAAACAAAAAGCATATTTGAATAAATTATTATTATCAATACAGTTCAACAGAGTTGCAGTGTGTATATTTTGTATGAATAAAGTGTTTTTGTTAACAAAAACAAAACATAATAAATTAAACAATGCAACATTGTGAGTACCTATATATTCACTTGAATATTTATAAATTTTATTGAGTTTTGTTGTCTGATGGTGTATCCAAAAAGGCAAAATGAATTTTTAATTCTCTCATTCACTGGAGTATACTGCGAAGAAGTGTTGAAGTGGAAAAATTAACAATCAACAAAACGTAATGGATAATTGCTTGTTAATTACCTATTTTTCACTACCGTATGCTGTTACGAATTATGTAAGAGTTGATTTGCCCTGGAAGCATTATTATTATAACACGTAAATGACGTGTTGTAGGTACTAACCTACATATACTCACTTTCGCTAGGTATAGCATAATTTAATGAAATCATTCAATGATGTGTAATTAATTCCGTTTGATGCATCCACGTTTTAAAAATAGTTAAAATTTCCTTTAGTATGGTATTTAACAATAGGCTAAACCGACCTATATTTGGCATCTAAATGGATATTAAAAAAAAATACTTAAGCTTGGTTTAATAAAATTTTTGCATATAAGTATTTTTACTTGCGATATTGTAATTTTTATATGTATACCTATGTGTATCAAGTTATGCATTCGTAAAAAAAAAGTTGAGATAACAATCAGACATGACATTGCGATGATAGAGAATGCGAAAAAAGTGGGTCCCAGAAGTCCGTCTGTCTGTCAGTCTGTATATGAAAGTACAGCCTAAACGGATGGACTGATTAACATCAAACTTGGTATGTAGCATTTTTTTGCGACTCTCCAGAGGGATTTTTGGAAAAGTTTAATTTCCTCGAAAACGGCTCTAACGATTTTGTTAAAAAAAATTCATATGTATGTAAGTTTTAATACAGTTGCTATCTTCTTATGAACCGTTTTTTTTTTTTTATCTGATTTTCTCCTAAACTAATTAGGTAGTCAACAGTTCAAGAAATTTTGTTTATGCTAAAGCACTTATGCCATTTACATATAAATTTAATATAAAATTTTGAAAATTTAAATTTTCGGATTTTATCAAAAATATAAAAATTATAAAACCGAGGAAACAAATTAAAGTCGAGTGTAACTTTTTTCGTTTTTTTTTTTTTTTCTTAAAAAGAAAATCTATGTTTAACTTAATTTCCCCCATTTAATTTAAAGTTAAAAAAACTACATTTTTTAAGCATGCAGAGGGCTAGGGTAAATATTAACGTACACAATTTTGTTCCATTAAATAACACATACAAAAATTGAGTGTAAAATAGAACCTTTATTTATATTTGTTTTTAATAAGAAGTAGTTCACTGTTTATTTTACATAAAAAACAAAGATTTGGGGCAATGGACAAAAAATAGTAGGCATACACCATAGTGACCCTTCATTAATTTTAATCTAAAAAAAGTCCCTTTGCTGTATTTGTAGATAATATAACATCGACACACATAAAAAATGAAGTGGTGTGTACAACGAATTAGGTACTTTTGGTCCCATCAGTTCCTGGTTTTGAGTAAAGTGCAAAATAACGCAAAAAATGATTAATTGCAATTTTTTTTGTGATGGTGCCAAATTTATCTCGGATATACGGATGCAACGCATCGAAATATCTAAGTGGATCTGGTTAATTGTACACTCCACTTTTTGTGTGCCGGTGTAAAATCGATCTCGATCTATGTGAAGCAAAATCTTATTGCCGATAAAATTTTCTCAGTAAATGATACATTTTACTTCGAAAAAAACACAAAGCGCCTTCAAAATAGTGCACATTAAGATTTTTTTATTTAATATTTTTCAATAATTTGATATGAAAAATTGTTAATAAAATATCAAAAAAAAATTCAAAAATGTGATATTTAAATATCTTCCTGATAATAAAAATATTGTTTTAATATTTTATAGAAGTTAATATTTTAATTATAAAAACACATTTATCATAAAACACATTTTATAGAGCATTTTTTGCTGATATTTAAAAAATGTAAAATTGATATTGTTTTTTTTTTTGTGTAGAGAATAAAAAAAAATTGTGGGTTCCACAATTCTGTCTGTCTATCTGTGTGTCTGTATGTCCAGCTAGAGACTAAATCGCTTTAGCAAATTTTTGTGTGTGATTTTACAAACACATGAGTTTTTATAAAATTTTCAACAAAAGACATATTTGGATTTTTTTTTTTAGCTCAGCAAAATTTTTTTGAAAAATTAATTTTTTGAAAACGGTTTAATGAATTTTTTTTAAGTTCGTTTATATTTTTTTTTTTTTGAAAAATATTTAAACATAATTTGTATATAAAAAAAAATCATAAAAAAAAAACTGGTCCAACGATTTTAAATTTTTTTTCTAAATTATCCTTTTTATAAAAGAAATCTAATGGACTACTTCGATTTATATTTTTTTTTTTACTTATGCAATTCCTTCAATCTTAAAAGCTACGGCAACGGTAACTATAATTTTTTGAAATTCTAACTTACATTTATAAAAATGTACAAATCATAATAAACACTTAATTTTATGTATATTGCCTACATAAAAGGCAAACATTTTTTAATGTTTAAAAAAAATATAGCACGTATACACCATAGTGACCCTAAATTAATTTTATTTTACAAAAGTTCTGTTTTTACTTCTTAATAATATAAAAATCCATTCAGAACTCTTGAATGTTTATTAATACCCTCACTTTCATTTTCTTAAAAAAAAAAAAAAAAATAACTATACAGAATGGAAATAAATAAAAAATACCTTCCATCTAACTAATTAATAAATCACAAATTAATGAATGAACGTAAAATTTTATCAACTTATCACTCTCATTGGTCCAAAAATGTAAATAAATTAACATTAGACATGCAATCCGTTCTCATTTCGTGTATTTACTATTAAATACATACTCACAAACTTTGTGTTTGTCTTTAATGATTGTTCTCCAAATTATAATAATAAATAGAAACGTTTTATGAAATGTTTCTAATAGAAAAGAGTGTATATTATATCTTAATCAATTAGTCAAATTGATAAATCAGTAGGTATTCTCTTTCAAAGAGTTGATAAATAGATTCGTGATTTGTGAATTTGTGAACCAGTTTGCGTGAGAAAATTTTGATTGAAAATGAAATGGAATTAATTATTCAATTGACAAAAAAGACATTTTGTTAAAAAAGAAAAAAAAATCAATAGTTCAACATGTTTTCACTTTTATTTTTTGTAATTAAAATGAATTACCTATTTCAAGTGTAAAGGCTTTACTGGTAAAATAGAAGCTGTTAACCATTTTTTAAAGTATAAAACATTAAATCAACTAATTTCTGTTGAAAATGTAAAATGCTTTTAACATTTTTATAGTAAATATAGGAAAAAAGCAATTATTGTATTAAATGATTTAAATTAAATGTTCTGTTCTGTTCCTGCCCATCTTAACTCCTCAAAACTTCCTCAGAAAAATTAAATTATGACGTGATAACGTCTTATAAATCGATGAACCATGGCAGCATCCACGAAAAAGTGACGCCATTTTCTCCCGTTCCATTTGAAAATTTTAGCAGTGCGGCAAAAATTTCGATTCAAAATTAAAAATAAACTATTAGAGAAAAAAAATTTCTACAGCTTATTTGAAAGATAATAACCTAAAGTTGATTATATTCGAAGGATTTAACAAAAAAAATCCGCTATTTAATAGGGTAAATAGGGGTAAAACAAAATTGAAAAAAAGTGTCTATTTTCTAAACGTGAAATTGAAGAAAAATGAGTTTTTTTTAAATCGATATAATTATGTATAAATTTATTGTAAGACTGACAGCAGCATTGAAAAAATTCGAAAAAAAATTTCAAAACCAAGTTATAAATGGTTTCTTAAAACTAAAACATGAAGTAGACCTTTGAAAAAGAAGCGATTATTGGTAGAATGGTATTTTTTTTGACAATTTGCAAGGCGTCATTAAAAAGATAATAAAAACAAAGTTAAGGATTTGATACGAATTTTTTTTAAGTCTCTGCGTTTCGAAATACGAATTTGTGAAAAACACCTACTTTTTTTGGGGTATCTTTGTGTGGGTTTTTATTTTTATAAATTTTTTGTTAAGTTGAAAAAATCTCAAACATATTGAACTTATATTCTATACAGTCCGCATACATTCGCAAAAAATTGGTATTTTAACACTTGTCCCAAGTTTTTGACCGTTTTTAACCTTTTTTTTTAATTTTATCTTTAATTCTTGAACAGAAAAATAAATGAAATGTATACTGTAGATAGATAATAGGCAGGACTATTTTGTGCAAAATTTGAATCAATTTTGTAGTCACAGTTTTGAGATAACGGTAAAATAAACTTTATTGAGCATTCTGATAATATTGCCTTTGATTTGATATATCACACATAACGGTATATTTACTACAAGCTACAATATGTTAAATTAAAAAACTTCAGAAATACCTCAAAACACCTGTGAAGATCTGTTGCCCATGACCAGCCACCAGTGTGGGAAGTAACGTATTCTCAGTTTGAAATTTCGACATGGTTGGCTTTAAAAATTCTAACTTTTTTTGTAGACATCGTAGAAATATGATTGAAGTGTCATATGAAAGGTGAAATAATAAGCTTTCACATGATATAAAATTCAATATAGATTGTAATAGAAATAAATTAATTTAATGGCGTGAGAAGATAAAAAAGATTGATATTTCTGCTTTTTTTGATGAAAATTGAATGGGTTCAAAAAATTCTTTATAGGCTTTCAGATGGTATAAAATTTATTATAGGTTGTTATATAAAAAAATGGATTTTTGGGTGAAGGAAATGATTTTTTTTTGTAAACAAAAGCACACAGCCTGTTTTCTTATGACTTTATCACGTAAAATTATCGTCCGTACACCGACTTTACAGACAACCACTTTTTTTTACCTGATGGATATGCATTTCCAACTTTATTCGAACAAAAAAACAAAAAACCTTAGGTCCTTGATACCCATTGTTTTCGTAATGCATTCATGGTCAAGACATAACCATCAAACCATGCCCTTGCACAAATAAAAGAGAAACCTTAGGTTTTTTTAACATTTAATACCTTCCAACCTCTTTATCAAAACCATCACCCCATAACCAAAACCGACTTAGTAATGCCAATGACCAAAATATAGTATCAACCCTGATCCGAATGTATAAGACAGCAGAACGGATTTTGTGGTTTTCCGTTCGAAAGACAGCGACAAATCAAACGCACTTACCTTGTATAGCTCTTCTATAATACGTTTCTAAAAACCATCTACAAACGCATTTCGCATATTGTTTAAACTCACTGTTTTTCTTGTTAGTCTGTCATGTGTAAAGAGCATAAAAGCGCAAACATAAAAGTATCTTCTTGTCCGATACTTTATATACACAGCAAGTATCAACAATTGAATGAAGCTATACTACACACCCCAAAACGGATCTACGCTTCGCCATGCTGCCATACACATCGCCTCGCCAGACCAAGACCTACAGTCCATTGCACTATGATATGCAACTGTAACAATAAAACATGCTAAAGCCATGGTAACACTGAAAAAAACACAACTCAAATTCCCCCCCTCTTCAGCCCTCCCGGTTAGCAACAAAAGCCCCATAATCATTTATGTCGGCAGAAGTGTCACCATCAAGCTTGATGGCTCACGAAGCAACAAACTTTTGTATGAATGTGGAATTTTCAGCTTCCGAAGCGGTGCAGTGGTGTCGACAACGCGACAATGACGACCTAAGAGAAGATTAGGTGGCAACTCAGTGGAGCATCAGAGTCCCCCTCTAGGGAACTCCCAAAGCCCCATCTAACAAAGTGAAGGTGCGGTGTTGATATTGATGCACCACCGCCACAAGCTGCTGCTGTTCCACCATCGCACAGCAGCAAAGCCAAACACTAAGAGCCAAAGAGGAGCGAATGTATCTTTTGCTTTGATTCTCTCTGACGGCGAAGTATCTTTTATTGTTTTACCTTATTTTTTTTTTTGTGATTTTGTTTTGTCTTGAATTTTTTTACCGCGTTTGCCGATTGTAAACATTAGACGGTTAGATCGCTTTTACCTTTCGAACGGGCCTGCAGTAAAAAAAATCGAATCGTCTGAAGTTGTCGTTTTATTTTTTTTTTTTAGATGAAAGCCATCCATCGGATAAATTCGCCGCTAATAAGATTTCTTAAGTTTTCTAGCTTCCGTGCAGATTGAATCTTTGAGTGATTACGAGTTTTTGTTAATATTTTGACAGCCAAATTGATTCGTTTGTCAAAATAAGCATCTCAATCAATGTTAAGTGTGAGTGATTGTGATTTTGCTTCTGAATATGAAAGCAAACTTGTGCCAAATTGAAACCGAGGAAAAAGTTTACCTTTATTTTTTTTCTATTTTTTTTTTTTTTTTGTATTTCAATTCCATTTGAATTTCGTTTAATTTTCTGTTTAACACGAGTTCTTTACTAGAGCAATCGATGAAACGGTGAAGAAAAAGTTTTTTAATCATACTTACCACAATTACGGTTGATTAATTTTTTCAATTACAAAAAAAAAAAAAAAATACGTTTTAAAGTTTTTCAGTTTTTTTGTGATTTTTTTTTTTCAAATACTGCATAATAATATTGGAGAAAATGTTACCACGACGTCGAAGAGGGTGGTATAATGTGGAAAAATCAATTCGACAAAACATGAAGGTATGTTGTTAGTTTAGTATTAGAAAAAAGTAAGGGTTGGAGATGTTCTTCTGTTTTGAAAGTTTTACAACATCTGAAACTTTTTCTATATGCATTCGACAATTCCAATTTTGTTGTATAGATATTCGTATAGCTATCTAACGGCTCGTCGAAAAGTTAGTCTTCTAGAATTTATTTTGTTTTGTGTGAAAATTGTAACTTACCTACAACTTGTATCGGGGTTATTTAGCATATAGTTGTGAGTGAAAATCAAAATGCAAACTTTTGTGGTATATTGTATGAGTTTGGAAAACACACAAGTTTTCTTCTAACATACCAAAAGTGTTTTGTAGTAATTGACTAGAAAATTTTTGAAGGGATTTAAACTGTAAGCATTTGGTTTAGGAAATTGGGGAAATACAAAACAGCTTATTCAAGTTGAAGAAGTTGTAAAGACAGTGGTCATTGTTTTTTTTTACAATTTGTAGTGTGTGAGTCATTTTCGTCCAGAAATTCCCATGCAAATAGGTTTTTGCGGCAAAAATTTATGAAAAGCACCACTGTGTGACAGAGAGTTAACCCATAGTGAAGTGAAAACTTCTTTAGTATCGTAGTGATTTGAAACAAGATGAAACGAAAAAGCGACAGTAAAAATTAATTGATTATATATTTTTTGTGTTAATAGATAAATTAATGAAATTTATACTGTAGATAGGTTATAAACAGGACTGGACTATATTTGTATATTTCAATTAATTTCATTTTCATAATCCTGAGAGAACTGTGAAGAGATTTTCTTTTTCTAAACACATATCTTTTGATCTAGAGCACATACAAAATTAATTTAACGGCACAAGCTATACAAGTTATACACAATCTTAAAGCCGATGACTAGCCACCACAAGTGTAGAGGAGGTACCGTAATCTCAGTTTGAAATTTTGACATGGTTTGCTTTAAAAAATTGTAACTTTTTTCTAGATGTAGTACAAATATGATTGAAATACCATATCAAAGTTTAAATAAAAAGCTTGCAGATGATATAAAATTTATTATAGGTTGTTATATAAAATACACTACTGGAAAAAATTAAGGGATCAAACAAAAATTCCAAATTTTTGGGCAAATTTCAACAGGCCGTAACTTCGAAAGAAATGGTCGTACAAGAAATCGATAGAGAAGGAAATTGTAGTTCCAAGTGTCTAGTTTTTGGATTAGAACTTTAAAAATTTTTAACCTCCGCGGTTTTTGAGTAATCGTAGAAAAACCAGCAACAAAAAAATTTTCAAAATTTTTTTAGTTTGTTTTTTGGTCTACGGGCGTGGAAATTAAATTTAAATTTAAATTTTTTTGAATTTTGTTTTGTTTTTAATTTAAGCTTTTTCTGGAGCAAAAATGTGGAAAAAGCTAGGAAAAACAATTTTTTTTCTCATTACAAAATGAGAAAAGAAAATTGAGCTTTTCAGAGCAAAAAACGTGATCCTTTAATTTTTTCAAAAACTCGATCGAGTGAAACAAAACAACGGCTGGCTGGATTAATTTGATTTTTTGTAGGGTTTTTGTGGACATATTGAACTGTAAAATGCACACTTAACATTAGCGGTTTCCTCAATATTTTCGATCTAGCGCTCGATTTTCCAAAAAACCACCAAAAGCCCTTTTTTTGTTGAATTTTCAAATTCATGTGAAAATAAGAAAAAAAAAATTTTTTGGAAAAGCAATGGCTAGCCGTTAAGGAGAATTCATTCAAGTTCTTGAAACCCACCTTTAACTTTCTGTGCGATCATTGGTTGCTGAGATATTGATAATCAAACACAAAGGATTTTTTTTCCATTTGAAGACCGATAGCTCGGCGAGAAGTGGACGTATCGAGGTGTTCAAAAAACCAAATTAAAGCTAAGTGAACAAAGTATCCGATCCTTATAGTGGTTAAGCTAAAAAAATTTTTTCCACGCCCGTAGACCAAAAAAAAAACTAAAAAAATTTTGAAAATTTTTTTGTTGCTGGTTTTTCTACGATTACTCAAAAACCGCGGAGGTTAAAAATTTTTAGAGTTCTAATCCAAAAACTAGACACTTGGAGCTACAATTTCCTTCTCTATCGATTTCTTGTACGACCATTTCTTTCGAAGTTACGGCCTGTTGAAATTTGCCCAAAAATTTGGAATTTTTTTTTGATCCCTTAATTTTTTCCAGTAGTGTATTTGACTTTAAGGTGATAGAAAAAAAAAGATTGATTTTTTCAATGAAATTGATTGGCTTCAAAAAATTCTACCTCTTTATGAAGATGAAGCACAGACATGATTGAAGAAAATATTTTAAGCTTAATAATAACCTTTCATAGAATATAAAATTTTTTACAGGTTGTCATTTAAAAAAATGAATTTAAAGGTGAGGGAATAAAAAAAAATTAGTTTCTTTCGATTTTTTTTTTTTTTTTTTTTCAAGAAATTTCATTTTTTAAGGTTTAACTATACAATACCACGTGTGAACAAGATTTTTTTTTAATTCTGATGTATATTTTTATATTATAAAGAAGGCTGCAAAATTATAAGCATATTTTTTGTGTTTGATAAAAATTTTAAGCGAAAATCAAAGCTGTCACTTATAAAAAAAAAATAAATGCATTTTTACAGCTTAGGAAATTTGTATTAGCTGGTCATGCACAGGCTAATGGCGTCATGTGTTTGACAAAGTTAAAAAAATAAATAATTGAGAAGTTATTTATTAGTTGAATAAAGGTTTTTCTACTGACAACTATCATACCAGTTCGGCACTTCGCTATTTATACAGGGTGTCCCAAAAGTCAACGTCGAGACGAAAATGGTTGATAGGGAAGGTGGTGACAGTTATCAGAAAAATAATAAAAAAAACCGCAGCCATATATTTTGTGAGTTATGGGCATTCGAAAAAAAATCGAAAAAAACTGTCACCCTGTGACGGTTTTTCATGTGCCATGACTACAAATCTTAATTTTTCAAATATTACTTTTTTGCCCAACTAAGTACTAAAAAATTTTACATGACTCTAATTCAATGAACCGTAGTGCAAAAAAATGCACTACAATGTTTCGGCAAGTTACCTTAAAAGTTGGTGTGTTCAAATCTCTTTTCAAAATAGTACAACATTGTTGAGAATATTCCATAAATAACCGAGATAAAATTTTTTTCTTGAGAAATCCGACTTTTTTATTAGGTAATTTTTTTATGTAAAATTTTTTAGTACTTAGTTGGGCAAACAAGTAATATTTGCTTTAAAACTAATGCAGCTGAGTTAAAATTTTTGAATGCATTTTTAAGCAGTGTTATTCAAGGTTCCGTAACAAAAGCAAAAAAAAAAAATGAGAAAAATTAAGATTTGTAGTCACGGCACATGAAAAACCGTCACAGGGTGACCATTTTTTCGATTTTTTTTTCGAATGCCCATAACTCACAAAATATATGGCTGCGATTTTTTTTATTATTTTTCTGATAACTGTCACCACCTATTCTATCTAGCGTTTTCGTTTTGACGTTGACTTTTGGGACACCTAAAGAAATTAATGAACTTATTGTTTGACAAAAAACGTAATTGTTACACTGAGGGAAAAGCCACCATAAAACAACGTGAAATCAATGAAAACCACATTGATTTAACTATTATTCGGAATGATTTTGAGTTGAAGATGGACATTTTAAAATCAACGTCGAAAATAGGTTAATTTTTGATGGTTTCGTAACTTAAAGTCACATAAATCAAAGTAGTTCATCTTTGAAACAATGACGTTTCAACTTAATTTATTTTTTCGCTCAGTGTAGCGCCTTAAGCTATACAAAATTATAAAGCTTTGTTTTTGCATTTTGTCTATTGCTTAGTATTTGTTTAAGTAATCAACTAACGATTAAAGCCCGCAAGTCAACAAACAAAATATTCTAATATTCAAACAAATTAATCATTGCTTCGGTACAAATAATCCAAATAAATAAAAAATCACAGTTATCAGTAAAAAAAAACATTCCAATTTTCTCTAATCTGTGCTATTACCATAAATTATTGAAGCAAACATTAAATCATCAAAATCAATATTAAATAGATTGGAAATAAATGGAATTCAAAACTTCTTTACCTCAAAGAGAAAACTATTAACCGCAAAACTGCCACAAAACAAGGAAAATAATGTTTATTTAAAAAGCCAATTCATTTACCTATCATTTAACAAACATAAATCCCAGACCATTATTTAACAAAAAAAACAACAACAACAACAAAAATATGTAAATAATCCCTTGATTCGAATATCGATTAGATTCCATAAAATAGAAAATAAAAATATAATCCCATTCACCGCTATTCCGCTTCTAGTAAAAATATTCATGTAATGAAGGGACATATCAAATGACAAGGTCTTTGCCACAATCTCTCACAATAATCAAAGCTCTGCAGTAGTGCATTGTCATTTCTTTAAGATCCGCTATGCTAAGAATATGCTTCCGTTGCAATTTGAGAAAATGTCTAATCGGATCATCGATATCAAAAGACATTCGATACAATAAATTAATTGAAAAGTTTATATTGAAATCAATTAAACTGTGCTTCTTTGTCGTATCAAAGTATCGCATAAGATTATTATCAACGTCATTTTGTGGCTGCTCAAAAACCAATCGAAAATCGCATAGTTCTCCTCTGTAATTCTTTGACGGAAATAAGATAGAAATGATACGGGTTTCGGATTGGTTATTGTGGTATGGTGAACGAAAGTTGAAAATAGGAGATTTATTGGAATCAAGATGTCGGTAGGTCGTTGTCATCGTTTTCTCGTCGTCGTTAGTTCGAGGGAATCATTTTATGAAACACAGAGGGTGACTTTGGGGATTATATTCAACGATTGCTGTTATTAAAGAGGGTTATTGAGTTTAATCATCTTGTGAACCAATGGATTTTGTATTGAGACCAATTTGATTTCACCGCAGGGTCTAGAAAGCAACTGAGTACCTTTAACAATGGAAATTTTTGATTGGTTACAACGTATACTCGTCTGGGACTGTTCTTTATTGTTGAATAGCCTTTAAGGCTTTTTAAAACAATATTTTATTATTTCTGAAATAAGTTTATTTCTTGCACCAATAATATTTGTAATTAAATTATCAAAGGATAATAAATCAAATAAGGTTTAAATTGACTTAAAAAAAAGCTAATTAAAGCCAATTTGATTTTAGCAAAATATTTTGTTATATAAATGAAGGATTAAAAGTTAATTAAAATTGTGCAGAAGCACATGTTTGTAAAATATATAAATTACCATACGCACAAATCAGTCCATCCTTTTTTTTGGCCTAAAGCCGATTTGATAATATACAAAATACTTTATATATATGTAATTGAAATAAGCTTTAGAAAATAAGCTGCTAATTGCAAAAAGTTAATTAGTTATAGGTCGAAATCTATTTATATATACAAAAAACAAAGTGTGGTGAATTTATATATAAATTTCATACTCTAATAAATCCTTGAAAAGGATTAACAAACCAAAAATTGTGTATACATAAGCATAGGTTGATTTTGAGTTACGTTTCATTATGGCTTGATTGGGATAAAATTGGTTGCTGAAATATGCTTTTTGCTAGATTTCATGTTAAACTTTAAAGACGTGTGAAATATATCAAATTAAAATAATTTTAAACGAATAATTTCTAATCCTTGATACAAAATTCCAAAATTAAGAAGAAATAATAATTTTGCAAAATGTAAAGATATAATGACATAAAAACTTTGATGAGCACAAATTTTACAACAAAAAAATTCGGCAAAAAGTTTTTGTCAAAATACAAAATTAACAAAAGCATTCTGCCTATTGTATTACTAGTAAAATTAAATGTATTGATCCTTTAAACTTTTAATGAAAATGCCTGCTCACCTTAATTTTTCACTTCAAGAAGTTATACGTGGGTTTGCGTGGGCTTATTAAAATACGTAAAAGGATATCAACTATTCGAAATTTTTTGACATTATTCAGAGTATTTAACAATTAAAAGAAGCTATGCTGAAGTATCTTTGGACCTAGCTGTTAGCAGAGCAAGTTTAAAACTTCTAAAAAAAATTGATAAATTTTCAAAACACATTTTTTGAAAATTTTAATAAAAACGGATTGATTTATTTATTTTTTTTTTTAATTTAACTTTTAAGTATACTAAAAATTATTTTTTTTTAAATTATTCATACAAACAAAATTAATAAACAAAATACAAGAGTACACCTCCTTTTTTGAACTTTTGAAATTCATCGCTTGTACAAAAAAATACATTCACTGCGTTTGACTTTTCTTTAATTTTCAAGTTCATTTGTTCTAAAAAATATATACCTAGGAGATTCATTGTGTCAAGGAAATTCCCGTACATTTTCCACTTCACAGGTCGTGAAGCAAAACTCTCAGTTTTTTGTTTCTTTACGATGATTCACAGAAACTTTCAGAGGTGAACAAAAAAAGTTGTACTTCACGGCTTGCTTCACAAGTATGTACCTTTTTTCTAAAAATTCCTTTTTTGTAATTAAAATATAATTATTTCTTAATTTTGTATTTGCAAATCCTAATAATATTCCTTTTAAACACTTTTTTGCTTATATTTCACAACAAAAAAAAATTGTATCACCATTATTAAATAGTAAGGACCTTATTTTTTTTACTTCATAATTAAGTTCATTGAAGTCTCATTCAGTTCATTAGAAGAAATAACTTTGAAAACAAATTTCCTTTTCATCCTAATATTTTTAATGGAAAACATCATGGGCTATAAAATTAGTTTAAAATATATTTAAAAAACTGCATTTTAGAAGAGTTAAGTATAAAAAAACTGTTATTTTTGATTTTTGTCCAAATTAAAAAAAATTTCTTTTCTTAAAATAAAAACTGAGAAATAAAAACTGAATTGAAATATGTAAAAAAACACATAATCTACTCATGATATGAAAATTTGTTTTGATAACAATAGCCGTGTTTTATTGGTACTCAGTATTTTACTGAGTAAACATTTTATGCTGTAAACAACAACAATTGATTACTTTTATTTGTTTATAAATAACAATGTATAAGTTAAGAAAAAACATTTCCCTGTAAACCAACAAATACAAAACTTTTGTTTATCCTTAGCAATTATTTGTTGTTGTTTCCCGTGCAAAATTGTACTGAGCTAAGTAGTGAGTTACCAATAAAACACGGCTAATGATTATTTGACGAAAATAGACAAAAAATAAACGATATTTTCTAAATATACCACTCTTTTGATAGCAGTAAATTTTAAAACGATAAATGTTACTAAAGCATATCATTAAAACTTGAATAACTTTTTATGCACACATGGGACTTTTAAGGACTTTTGAGATTTTACTTAATTTGACATTTAAATGCTCTGTACCAATTTTCAGCTCTATGCGAATTATTTCTGGGTTGAATGTCTATTTTGACCGGACTAAAAAATCGGTTTAGGAAAACAGATTTTTTTGGTCTATGAACCAGCCATTGAATGTTAATATCTGAGCAAATACATACCTATCATCAAATATCATGCAATAATATTTTTACTCTCTCGGTACTTAATTTCGTTTTTTCCTTAAACTATTTATGGATGGGTCACTGAGGTGTATACGTACTATTTTATATTTTATTGAAAAACTAAACTAGCTCATATAAACTTTCAATCATTGCGTTGGTCAATTAGTAAAACCAATTAATTTGTATATAGAATATTCAATGGAGAACTTCGTAAGAGAATCAGGAATCTATTCAATCTATTATACAAAGACGTAAATGGCAGCAGATCGAACACACGTTTCGAAAAGGTTACCACTGTATTACTAGCCAAGCATTGCAGTGAAATGAATAGCTGAATATTCGGAAGGCTGCGAAAAACAGTCAAAAAACATTCAGTGCTCTGACATACAAGTACATAGTACTCTAACCAATATGATGCGTCAGAGGTAACACTGAAAAAAAAGATTTGGATAAAATTAACGTTTTTTTTTTAATCTAAAAAAAGTGAAACTTAAGTTATTATTTTTTGGTACCAGAACTTAAAGGGCTTAGCATAAAAGAATAATAGAAATCCACACTTTGAATTTTACACCTTAAAATAATTCATACAAAATGTAGGTAGATGAATAAAAATAGACTTTTTAGGAAAAACATCAAAAAAGTCATTTTTTTTCTGTTTATTGAATAGTTTTTCTTAAGTTTTTTACAATATTTTATTTTTAAAATTTTATAAAAGTATACAAAGGATAGGAAATTTAATTAACTTTAAAAAATTACTTAATAAAAATTTTCAAATTCGGCTTCATTTTCAAGTTATAGACAAAAACAAAAAAAGTAACAAAAAGAGTAAAAAAAAATGATCCATTAAAAAATCTATTTTCTTAAAATGTTTTGATACATAGCACTTAAGCATTTGGAGTGACCCAAACAAATTATTGCAGTGTTTTTTGTTTATTTATTCATACTAAGTATGCTGGGAAAAAAAACGACAAAAAAAACTTTGAAAAATTATATCTCGAAAACGTATCCATCGTAATTTTTTTAAAAGTGATTTTCGAGTTCCTAAGGTCAAAGTACGTAAGAAAAAAATAGTGGTATTGAGTGTTTATTTTGGGTTTAAACTATTATAATAGTTTATATCAAGTTTAATGGCGTCATAAATTTGTAAGGGAATCAGTCAAGAGCTTTAGAAACAAATATAACCTACATTGAATAAATTATAGGGTTCGGCCTTGAGGATCTCCTTCCGGCTCTTATTTTAATTGAAAACCTGAATTAAAACATCCAAATTAATAATGTAGATTAATTTACTTAAAACCTGTCCATCATGGAAAAAAAAACAATAATTTACATAGATATATAAAATATGTAATACCCCCCGAAGCATTCACTTATATTAATTATTGTCCCTTTCTCTAGAGAGTAACTCTGTAATAATTTATGACTTAGTCTGCAAAGCATACAAATAAAACATAAACAAGGTCATGATACCATTAAAATAAAATTCTTTTTCAGAGTTTTATTCAGCAAAAGTTTGCTTAATTACTTCTACATGTGAGTCATATTGGTAAACTTTTGATATGAGTATGTGTTTGTGTCAAGTATATAAAATCCAAACCGTATACCACCCGATTTTTTTTTTTTTTTTGCAATAAGAACTGTAAACCTGCCCTAGTTGTTGAATGCGTACATATTAAAGAAGTTCTGTTTACTCGCGCACTGTGTGAGACTTCACACAAAAAACCTACCTCCCTCCTACCCCCCATCACTCTACCTAACATACATAATTAACTCGTGAATTTTTAATTAATTAACTCGCAGTGGGTAATTCATGCTGATTACACACACCAACCATGTAAATATTTGAAATGAAAAAAGAAGTGAAGAAGAGAAGAAAACTGTGAACTATTTTAGAACTTTTAATAGAAAGGAATAGAAAGAATGCTCGCTGAGGTAGACTTTTAACATAGTTCCGTATGCGGTAACTTACAAAGTATGTGTGTAAATTTTTTAAAGTTTTAATTTAGCAAGAAAAAAATTTAAATTTATCTCATGGAAATAAGATTTTTACTTTTACTGCAATAAAAATGGCAATTTGGTACATTAAACAATTATTCTGCGTATCTGTGACCGTCACTATACGTACATTGGATGACGTAAATTATTATTATTTAAATTCCCAGAAGTATGATCAACAGAAAAAAAATTATAATAAAAGCTGTTTTCAGAAGATTGACCTTTCGTGATGTAAGATACACTCAAATTCTCTGGATTGATGTCTATATTTTCAGACGTATCTTGTTTTAACAACAAGTTTATACAAACCTTAGTACTTTCAGAACAAAAATTCTTGACGTAGTGAAGTGTAACCCAATCATTTATCTGAGATGAAAATGATCACATACAATTTTTAGAAAAAGCAAAACAATTTACCCAAAACTGTGTCAATATGGTAACCGTACTAAAGTTTTTTTTTTTGTATCTTTATTTCTATGCATTTAAAGTTCCTCAAAATTGTCAAAGAACTAAAAAGCTCATATAAATAAATAAGTAATATTCATAAATCATTGCAATCTAGAGTGTATAAAAATAAAAAGTGTCATGAAATTTAAATTTACGTGTTTCCAAGTTGTGGCACTTCAATTGGCATAATTGAACTTCCGAAAGTGTTTTTAATGACTCTTGTGAACTTGAACGTATGTTTACAAATAAATAATGGCAGAAAACAATATTTTTGTTTCTTTGTAGATAAAAGAGATGCATAATGATTAAGATGTGTATTTTATTGCATAATATTTTTAAATGACATGAATATCATGAATATTTCTTTTTGAAAATTGAAGTCTTTTCATACATTAATCATGCATTGCAAAAATAATTTAATGACAAAAACAATATAAGATTTTTTTTCAGTATAATAATTTAAATTAACCACTTCATCTTGACCCTGAAAAACATAGAATAATAAGTTGGACCAAAAATTGGGAATTGACAAAGTTAATTGCTTGTATATTGCAAGTTCAATTGACAATGAAATCAAAAATGTTATTCGTTTTGCCATTTGGATTTACTAAACAAAGGACCTTTTTTAATTTGAAATGGAATTGGAAATAAATTGCACGACTGGGGTCGCACGTACTTGCTCTTATGCTTAAAGTAACTATAATGTTAAAGCTTTTTATTCAAGAAATTTAAAATTCGATATTTTGAAGAAATTTCATAAGTAGTATAAAAAAATTAAATCTGTTTTTATAATTAATAAAACTCCGTTTTAAAATATCTTAAAAAAAAAAAAAAATATGCCATTTTATTTCTCGTATAAAAAGGTATTTTTAGAAAAAAAATTTTGAAAATTGTAGGAGCCGTTTTTTAAAAAAATAATTTTTTATATATAAAATTTTTTTAACATTTTTCAAAAAAAAAGTTGGTATGCCATTTTGAAGAAATAATTAATTTACACATAAAAACTAAATTTCAAAATTTTTCATTGATCCGTTTTCAAAAAATTGATTTTTCAAAAAAAAAATTTGAAATATTTTTTAAAAAACCAAAAATGCGTTTTTTGAAATTTTTCTAAAATTTTAATATTATCTTTACTTACACACTTTTGTATAAAAATTTTCATTTAAATCGGGTTAATTTTGTACGAGATATTCAGAAACGAAAAAAACCGTTCTATGACAGGTACCGTTAATAACGGTACAAAAAATATTTTTTTTATTTAAAAAGTTGGCCCTTATGTGTAGTATTACACACAAAAATTTTAATCAAAATCGTTAGAGCCGTTTTTGAAAAAAATTAACTTTTCTATTTCCGTTATATGGCAGGTACCGTTAGTTTTGGTCATAAAAAAAAAATTTCAATTTCCCCTCTAGGGAATCACCAAAAACTGCTAACTACCAAGTTTGAAGAAAATCACTTCACTCGTTTAGGCTGCAGCTCCAGATAGAGACAGACGGACAGACAGACAGACAGACAGACAGACAGACAGAATTGCCGGACCCACTTTTTTGGCATTCTCCATCATCGTAATGTCATGTAAAATTGTTATCTCGAGTTCGATTTTTTTTACGAATCCTAAACTTGCCCTATAGTACCTATATCGCAAGTAAAAATGAGTTTGGATTTTTATAGTCCTTTTTATAATGTTGACACTATTTTATGAGAATCAACAAGAACGAAGTATGAAAAGATTTTCGTTGTTTTTATTTTTTGGAAAATTTTAACCAGTAGTCCAAACAACATTTACTATTGAAGAATGTCTCGAATAAAGAGCCACTAAAACTTACATATCATACAAATTAAATGGTGCCTGTTTAACCCTTTCGAACCCAAACTATTAATATCAATAGGTATTAAAAAAAATTTCAGTATTATCGTCTCATAAACTTTACAACTAAAAAATATGAATAGCAAAAAGTTTCAAAATAACAAAAAGCTAAACTAATATGTTACATGTTACATGTAAGTAACATTCACTGTCTGTGACCACCAAAAAAAGCCTGACAGGAGCAGAGGGAATTTTACTTATCGACTGATAAATTTATTTTTATTCCAATTAAAGCTTTCCAAAAAAAATCCTTAAAGATAAGTTTTGCTTTCATTGGAATTTTGTTCTTAAATAAATTGCACGACTGGGGTCGCACGTACTTGCTCTTATGCTTAAAGTAACTATAATGTTAAAGCTTTTTATTCAAGAAATTTAAAATTCGATATTTTGAAGAAATTTCATAAGTAGTATAAAAAAATTAAATCTGTTTTTATAATTAATAAAACTCCGTTTTAAAATATCTTAAAAAAAAAAACAAATATGCCATTTTATTTCTCGTATAAAAAGGTATTTTTAGAAAAAAAATTTTGAAAATTGTAGGAGCCGTTTTTTAAAAAAATAATTTTTTATATATAAAATTTTTTTAACATTTTTCAAAAAAAAAGTTGGTATGCCATTTTGAAGAAATAATTAATTTACACATAAAAACTAAATTTCAAAATTTTTCATTGATCCGTTTTCAAAAAATTGATTTTTCAAAAAAAAATTTTGAAATATTTTTTAAAAAACCAAAAATGCGTTTTTTGAAAATTTTCTAAAATTTTAATATTATCTTTACTTACACACTTTTGTATAAAAATTTTCATTTAAATCGGGTTAATTTTGTACGAGATATTCAGAAACGAAAAAAACCGTTCTATGACAGGTACCGTTAATAACGGTACAAAAAATATTTTTTTTATTTAAAAAGTTGGCCCTTATGTGTAGTATTACACACAAAAATTTTAATCAAAATCGTTAGAGCCGTTTTTGAAAAAAATTAACTTTTCTATTTCCGTTATATGGCAGGTACCGTTAGTTTTGGTCATAAAAAAAAAATTTCAATTTCCCCTCTAGGGAATCACCAAAAACTGCTAACTACCAAGTTTGACGAAAATCAATTCACTCGTTTAGGCTGCAGCTCCAGATAGAGACAGACGGACAGACAGACAGACAGACAGACAGACAGACAGACAGACAGAATTGCCGGACCCACTTTTTTGGCATTCTCCATCATCGTAATGTCATGTAAAATTGTTATCTCGAGTTCGATTTTTTTTACGAATCCTAAACTTGCCCTATAGTACATATATCGCAAGTAAAAACTGAAAAAATACACAGTGCTTCTGTGTCCCATCTTTTAAGTGAAATCTATCCTATAAATTGGTCAACCCAGTTCGCGACACCATCAATTGCAACTTGCAATATTTGGGTAAACACGATTTTTTCTGCGATTTTTATAAAAAAAAAGTGAATTTTCTAAGTATTTTGTTTTTTACTTAAAAGTGATTTTAGTGTCCTTTAGCCTCTTTTCTTCTTTTTATTTTGTTTATGTTTTAAAATCATTAAAATTACTAGTTTTTATGTTGCAAATCATTAAAATTGCTCAAACGTTTCTCGCTCTTTCATAATTAAAAAAAAAATTTTTTTAAATTAAAAAAAAAAAAAACTTAAAAAATTTAAAAAAATTTAAAAAATACTAAAATTAAAATTTTAAAATTAAAAATTTAATATTTAATACTTAAAATTTAAAATTATATACAAATTTATTCCTCATAAATCTATGTTAATATAAGCTTTTGTCTAATATTTTGTATAATATTTATTTATGTAATTTATTATTTCAAATTTATTGTAAATCTTTTTGTTACATCTTCTCTTTAAATAATTTTATTTATTTTACTGAAATGTCATTTCCGGCAGACGGCAGCATTGTCATGTCCGTATTTCTAATAGAAAAAAATTGTAATTTATCTAATGAATAAAGGAAGAATCTAATCTAATCCACTCATAACTTGGTCAATTTGGCTCCAATCGTCCTAAAATGTTGACACAATTTTCTTGAGATATAATGCATTCAGTTATAAAAATTTTTAATGTAAATACAAAAAAAACAGGGTTTCCCAGGAAAAAAGTAAGTTTCAGATTTTTTTTAAATTTTTTTCTTACATTTGTTATTTTTATTAGAATGAATTCTTAAGTACTTGATTTAAAACTACCAGGTTATAAAATAATGATTGCAAAATGTCCATGATATTGCTAAATTTAATACAGAATAAATTAAAAAACGAAAAAAAAAATTGTTTCTAAATTTCATCTTTAAAACTTAATTTCTCAAAAACTACTTAATGAAACAACTTTAGTCAAAAAACAAAATAAAGAATAGAGTACTAGCTTTAAGAAAAGAAATAACACAGGACTGTACGTGCATATTTCTTTTTTTTTATTTTTAATAATTTTTTTTCACGGCTTATCGGGAAGTAAGCACTTAAGTGGGTTTGACTCTACCAAGAAAATGAAAAATTTTCCTTCTAAATAACTTTTTAGTCATTTGGATGTGAAAAATGTGCCCAAATATTTTTGGCCAGGTCTTATACCAAAATACCGCACTGTGCATCGTTAGGACACAAATCATTGATTCAATAAATAATGCACGCTCTGTGGCACGTTAGAGATTTAAGATTAATTGAATCCGTTGAGCGTTTTCTAAAATCAATTAAAAAGTCTTTAAACATCGTTTCAAAGTCCCATATTTTATTATACTGTGTTTTTTAAATCCTAGATAACAATATATATGTTTTATAATATTGTTGAACGTAACGCATAAAAAAACGTTAAATTTTCTTTTAATAAGTTAAATATTAAATTGGTAAATATTTTAATGCGATTCGATTTTTTTCCTTAAATTTGTTTTAAAAAAAAAATGTTTAGTACTAATTTCAAAATAATTCTTTTTTTACGGACGAACTAAATGTATTTCTATATTATTCAATATGCAAAGATCATTCAACTCTAAAACGGTTTTCTATATAAATGTAAGTGAAAGCTTTTTTAAATAGAAAAAAACTACATTCTTGTATTCCTTATCTTTTTATATTTCCCTAATGACCGTATTTTAAAAAGACAAAAAAGTGCGGGTTGTTAAACCACCCATTTTATTCCGTGTTAATCCAGTCTAAGTGTTAAACATCCTTATAAAGCTTTTATCTTACAAAATAATAATAGTATAAACACCATTTTAATAGTAATAATTTCCTTTAATTCCTATTTTCATTTGTGTCTCTTATCATTTTAGGCACCAGTAACATTATGTAATCTTGGCGTTGGAGCCACATTTGGCGAATCGATTTTGCACGATCTACCAAGAGATAGTACGGTCGTTACGAAAACAACTTGCGAACTGCTGCGTGTGGAACAACAAGATTTTCGCCTAATTTGGGAGGTATGTTTTTCAAATGTATATAATAATAATAATGGATGTAAGTTTTTTTTTTCGTAGATTTCATTTGAAAATAAGAAAAAAAATAATATAATTTACACTTTTAGAGAGGATGTGTGTGATTGTACCCTGGAGTTTAATTAAGTATACGATTTCATGTTTGACTTTTTTTTGATGATGATGTTTTACTCTTGTTTGATTTGTCTGAGAAGTAAAATTCTACTAATGAGGCTGTGTGCATCGCATGGGAAGTGAATAAAAGTTGGGTTGCCTTAATTTATTTAAACGAGATCCAGCGTTACATGAGACAAATTTTTGTTGATTGTTTGTTTACACTTTTGTGTTTGCCTTTCATATTTTTATCTTTTTTTTTTGTGTGAGATGTTTTTTTCGAGAGACATAAATGAAATGTTGAAATAACAAAAAAAAAATATAATATCACTCATAATTTAAGTTGAGACCTCATTAAAACTTTCCCAAAAGTCATGAAACAGTCAGCTTAAGAACTCGACTGTTTGTGATGGATCGATGTATTGTCCAGCGTAATTAAAGTGTCGGACAAGGACAAAATCCTTCAAAGTTAACTTAAAGTCAAAAAAATTCTATTACATCACGTTTTTGAGATGTTACCATGCCAAAACATCACAAAAATAGTGTTTTTGAAGTTCAAAATTCGATATCTAAAACAAATTTTGCACGTTAGAGACATTCTTATTCTAAATTGCAATTAACAAGGTCAAAGGCCATTAGAAAAGTATAATTTGGTTTCTATGGAAAAATATTTCTCGCCAATATTAGGTACTGTCATTTACGGAAAAATCGATCTTAAAAATCTTTATTTTTTTTCAATTTTTCTAAAAAAAAAGTATAGTTTTTCTTCATAATCTTAAATAAAAGGTTTTATTTAAATAACTGCATTCCAAACTTTTCAAAAATCAAAAATTTTTTCGGTAACTTTTATGATTGAAAAATAGGCTATTTTTCAAATTAAATTCGTCAAAATATAAAAATTAACTTTTCCAAAAAAAAAAATTTTTTAATTGGTAAAAATCATAACAAAGTAGTTCTTAACCAGGTTTTGTTAGTTTTGTTAAAATCCAAACATTTTTGTAAAAGATAAAAATAAGAAACCAAAAAATTGTATTTTTGCATTTTTCTTAATATTTTTGGGGTTACATTAAAAAAATGGTTTGAATAAAAGTTGTAGACATTTTTAATATCTACAACTTTTGCATTTAATTTTTTTTCTATAGGAGGTCTACTCTTCACAGAAATCGTAAAAAAATCACGATTTTTGACACCCACCCCAATTTTTCGCCCACTCATCCCCTTTCCACAAATTTGTTTGTGGGCAATTTATTTTTTCCCCTTTCATATACCATTTTTTTAAAATTTTTCCACCACCCTTATGCTGCTAATATATTTTTCAACTTTTGTCCTCTGAAAATTTGAAAAATTTGCCCTTGTGAAACATTGGAAAAAAAATAGATTCCTAATTTTTGTACCTAAATACATTATGCCTCCTCACTATGAACTCAAATCTAAAAACCAAAACTTGTTCCAACACTTTGGTCCAAAGATATCTGCTTCCAAATATAATACGAGTAAAAAAAGAGAGGAAAAACAAAAATATCGATTCAGATAACTCAGTAATTAGACCTCAAAGAAAATTTTGGCTTTCACATTTTAAAAGAGCTTTAAGAGACCCTTCTTTTGATGTCTCAATCAATGAATTTGAAGGATATTTTTTAAAATTCATTTTTTTAGCAAGAGAAAAAGAAAATTTTTTCAAAAATCTGAAAAATTTAGATTTGTAATTTTTTATAATTTGCAAAAACTCCTCCAATGTTGTTAAATTTTTCTTGTTAAACCTTTTAAAGTCAAATTTTTCCTTAATTTCATTTTTTGTATCAATCTAATTTCCCTGCAACAATCCTTTGATCTAATCCATTTGAAAACCTTTGATTTTTATCTAACAAAATGAACCCCAAAAAGATTCAATTTGATGAAACCATAAATAACCTCTATCTATTTCATTTCCACTCAATTTTAATCTTTTTAAATCTTTCTATGACCTTTAAAATTGAAGTTGAAATAAAATACCATCTGTTTTGTGAAATTAATCCCCATACTCATGCCACTGGAAGTTAAATTTTTAAACAGAAGATTAAAATAGAAAAAGCTATTTATCTTCATCAAAACAAAAGAAGGTAAATTCAAGTTAACCATCCTTTCAAAAACCATTTTATATAGCTTTCACCCACCTGAAGTAAAAAGACTTTAAGTGGTTGTGGCGTGTCTTGGTTTGGATTTTTTCAAAATGTTTTCGTTTTTCTTGTAAAATGAAACATTTGTTTTTAAGCATTTGAAAATGGTAATCGTGGAGAGTTTTTTCTTCAATTTTTTTTTTCTGATGAATAAATTTATTCAGGACTTCTTTTGCATTTGAGAATGTGTTTTCTATTCTTCTTTGAAAGAAGGATATTATGTCTGATGCCTCTCCTGTTTTTTTGTTTTCTTGCTATTTTTTTTTGTTTGTGTTTTCAATTTTATGCTGACATAACAATGAAAACAAAGTCTATTGAGATAGATACTATTTGGGCTTATAGTTTCTTCTCTTGTTTGTAGATTTGTTTGATTTTTAGGAATAGATACTTTTTGAATCACAAATGTGACTTTCAAGTTAATTGAATTACACATCTTTCTATCAGAAATAATTGTATATGCAAATTAATTTTGTCAAAAAGTCGAATGACTTTCTTTTATTTTTTACTCTAGGAATCTTTTGATTTGATCCAAAGTTTTTGTTAATTGAATGAAATTACCTTTAAATTAATTTACTCTAAGAAATTTTTTGTTGACAATAGACAAAATTAAATCTCATAGATTATAGCTTCAAACAGCTTTCTATAGAGCTTTCCTCGAAACCAATTTCTTTAGAGAAGTTAGAACTTCTTTAATTGAAGTTTAATTGTTTTTGCAAATTACTTACAATTTAATTCAATTTTATCTTATCTATAACAAAATGCATCGCCAAGGTTTTTGAGGTGTTTTCTCAATTTACAGTGACCTTTGAGGAACCCTGTTCTCAGGTTTTTCCTGCTTAGATGAATGCAAGTTTTATACATATGTTTTTGGGTTTTAATTCCTAAGTAATAGTTTTTCCTCTCATACAAATTTTTCCTGTGTCATTGAACATCTTTTTTCTTTTGGCAAAAAATTTTTATTTGCAATATTTTTTTTTTTCTTTAATGCAAAATATTTTTATTTGCAACATAAAAAACTTTATTTTCAATGCAAATACTTTTCAGTTGCATTAAATATTTTTTTTTTTTACATAACCATAAACAATTCTGCCAAAAAAGAAAAACTTCAGTAAAGTCACAATATTTTGAAAAGTAGTAATAGCCCAGGAAAAATAGATTTTTTCAAGGAAAACATTTGTAACAGGCTGATTTTTGGTATACAGCTATGTATTAGGGTTATTAACAATCTGTGAAAAGTCCTGAAGTTTCCTCTGTCCGCTAGTCCAATTATAAGGGATCTAAGGTCACAGCATTTTTTATTTTAAAAACGGTAGGTTTTAGACAAAAATAAAATGCTGTAAAAGTTTTTTTTTTATTAATTTAATTTTATTGTATAAAAGGTGGCTGAGACTTTGAAAAGAAAAAATGAATTTTAAATCGATACATATGTGTAGACATTTTTTATAAATAGAAATATAGTAGACGAAAATAGTTATTACTCAGTAGACATTTTGACATTCATTCGTCAAAAAAGTTTTCAATTAAATTTGTGTTTAATCATATACATATATGTAAGTGGTACCGAAAGGTAATATTTTAACTATTTAAGTAATATTTTATTTTGATGTTAAGTGGTTAAATTTCAAGCAATTTAATTTATATTAAAACAAAATTTCATGTATCAACCCATTTGGCATTTCATTCAATAACAAATTTCATAAGTTGGTTTCCTAATGTCAAACAAATTTCAATATTCATTATTTATTTGAATTTAATTATAGTTTTGCTAAGACAGAGCATGACTGTTTTTGAAATGTGGTTTGGAAAACTCTACTAACCACTGTTGTTATAGAAAAACTATTCATTGGAATTGTCTATGTTGATATTCATTTATTTATTCACTGGGTGTGTAATCAAACATTTTAATTCTATAACTATGAAAAAAAAAGGAAATTTTGAAAAATTAAGACACTTCTGCAGTTAAAGGTTTATTTATTCAATTTTGTGAGCATGAATATGAGTGATTTAGTTCAGAAAGCTAGACGAAATAAACTGCAGACTGAGTTACACAAACTTGCTATTAGAGTTCAAGTTGTAAAAATGTGTTAAAATTTTTTTTCAAAAAATTAAAAAAAAAACAGCATACATACCTATTTTATGAATTTCAGCTCTAAAATTGGTACGAAATTTCATTTCTTTTATTAAGATGAATTTTCAGGAAAAAAAATCAAAATCGTTAAAGCTGAACTTTAAAAAACCTTTTTCTTTCATAAAAATTTTTCAAAAAAAGTAAAGAAAAATGGTATAAAATTTTGTATAAAAAAAATGCATGTTCCATTTTCGAAAATTTGATTTTTCAAAAAAAAAAAAAAAACTTAAAATTTTTCGGATTTAGTCTTTGGATCAAAGTCTCGTAACAAGTTTTAAGTTAAAGAAATGAATTCAAAGCCATAAGGCCTATGCATTCATATTAGATAGAAAAATTATAGTGCCTATACATTTTTCAGATTTCAAAAAAGAAAAAAAACATTTAAAAAAATTCACCCATCCAGTGAGACTCAAAACAAAAGTTCTCTACAAGCTCTATTAATAAATGAAAACCAAAAAAAAATGTTTAAGGGTTTGTCATTTAAGAAAACTGACTTCTTTAAAATTGGTCACCTATAAAAATCTTTTGGCTTGTAGAAAGTAAAACAATAAGAGAATTAACTTATGAGGCCAAGCATTTTATTTTCAGAAGATGAATTTGATTTGCAAAAGTATAAATTTTGTTTCGAAATGAAAGAACAAAGTTAGGAAGAGCACGAAATTTGTTTTTTACTATTGTGAATTTTATTTGCATAAAGAGTAATTTATTAACAAAATGATGTACTTAGAGTAAAAAAATACCTGTAAAGCGATTTGTTGCCTTCAGTGGCACGAATTTCATCAGATATTATTTACTTATAAAATATTTACTTTTTAAGACTATTTTGGATTCGGAAAAAAAAATCGAACTCGAGACAACAATTTTACATGACATTACGATGGTGGAGAATGTCCGGCAACAGTTTTGAGTGATTCCCTAGAGGACAAATTTAAATTTTTTTTTAGACCAAAACTAACGGTACCTGCCATACAACGAAAATAGAAAAGTTAACTTTTTTTTTTGAAAAATCGATTTTTTGAAAACGGGTTGATGAATTTTATCGAAACTTCGCTTTTATGTGTTGAATAATATTTTCTTAAAAATCGCATACTAACTTTATTTTTAAAAATGTTAGAAAATTTGTATACCTATATAAAAAATAATTTTTTTTTAAACAAAAATTTTTTTTCTAAAAATTTTCTAAAAGGTCATTTAAATCGGTGTTTAATTAATTAAAACCAGATTTTATTTATTTTTACATTAAACTTACAAAATTTATCAAAAATAACAAAATTTAAATTTTTTATAATTTTTTTTTTTTTTTCGGTAAAAAACTTTGACTTAAGAGTAACTTTTATCATAAGAGCAAGTACGTACGTAATCAGTCATGCAATTTATTTTTTTTTAAATTAGGTCTTAATTTTGTCATTCAAAAAATCTTCCTTTTCACCTGCGGTCACTATATTGTACAGCAAATATTTTGTAATATCCTTTTCCAGGTAGATATCCCACATCAGATACTTTTTCTGAAATGAAAAGTGGCTTTCAATGGTTACAGTTACCAACACACAGACACCAACTAATATAAAAATATTGAAAAAATGTTGCATCTTCAAACGTGTGCTTTTAAATAATTTTTTGTCGCCAATAGAAACCATAAGTTATAATGAAATATAATTTTATGTTCTTCCTTTCCTATTCCACATTGAATTTAATTTAAAATTACTGAAATTTTTTCTTAAAGTCTTGAAGTTTTAAAGAGTTTCAAATCATATAAAATTAAAGATATTTTATCTCTAAGAAAATAAAACTCATTTTTTTTATTAAAAAAAATCAAAAGTGCACTTAAAACAACCCAACAGTAAACATGTAGACCTATAAAATAAATAATAACAATAATAATTCCGTATTCCAATGCTCACACCAATTGTTTGTTGAAATTTCAAAAGTCACCATGAATTGACCACATAAATTCCCCTAAACAAAAGCCACAAAAACAAAACTCTCCGCACTCCACTTACAAGCTAAAACCATATATGTCATTCTATTATTATTTATGGTTAAGGTGGTAGGCCAGATAAACCTGTCACCAACATGAGCTACCTAATTTATCCCTTAATTTGTCATTTAACGTCAAGGTTTACACTTTTTTTGTTCCCTCTGTCTGCACATAAATTCAAAAGATGTATCTACCTTGTTTTATTCTATAGATGGTATTTGGTAGAAAATTTATACCTCTATTCAAATCGGCTTTTTGCAAATTGTGTATTTACAAAACCGCCTGTTCGCGACCAAAAAATATTTCATAACAGACAGACAGAGTTTCTAATGAGAAAACCGCAAAATGTTTTGTTCGCACAGGAGAGAACTTGAGCTAAAAATGACATTTAAGCGGTGGGTAATTGCAAATGTGGACTCTGCGGAGTTAACAATGTTTTTGACATTATTAATTCATAAAGCAGGACATGGAAAATGCTATCCGCAATTGTTTTACCAAAATAACATTGTGGAAACTATGGCTTTTTATTTATATGGCAGTTATTATGAACATGGACTAGAAAATGAGGTTAAAAATTCGTATACGTGAGAAATAAATAATTTACAAAACGATATAAAAATAAATTATACCTACATGTTTGTTTACAAAATATTCTTCATAAAAACATTACAACACTTTAATTTGTGACCGCCCCAGAAAATCAATATCATTTTTTTTTTTGTTATTGGGCTTGTCTTGAGGGGATTTCCCAATGTAATTTTCACAATTTCATGGTCATTTATTTTGTTTAAGTCGATAACTCGCTGCTCACTTACACTCTTGATTACGAGAGATAAGATTAAGTAACATGCGACAGACTGAAGCGAAAAGCCATTTGCATAAACAGTAATGATCTGAACAAAAATATGAATGTATATCAACATTCTAAAAGGCACATCGTCGCCGTGGACTTACATTCTCTCCTAACGAGCCATCTTAGTATCTTTAGATCTTTCCCTCTCAGGGGTGTTTATCTATTTAAATTACTTGTTTTCTGTTTTTTTTTTTCATTTTTGTTTTAAAGCGATTTTTTATCGAAGATCTCAATTAAAAAAACACTTTGCACCTATTTCTGATAGCAGTGGTTACGGTGTTGATTCTAGAGCCATTTGTGTTAAATGAGAGAATTTTTATCGGTTAATGTTATTATCAGTCAGTAGTGGACTTGAGGTTGAATTTAAACAAGTTGAAAAATACTTAAAGAGCATATCTGTGTACAAAAAGATAACATAAAAGAAATATGATTGAAAATTAAAAAAAGGTACACTGTGGTGTATGAGTAATCTTTTTTGTTTATTGATTGAAAAAAAAAGCAAAATTAAATTTTCAACAACGCGGAATTTATGAAAGTTAATCATTTGTGTTTTTAAAAATTTGTTGTGAGAAATTGAGATTTGTTCCCTTTTAGACTTCAAGGTGAGACTCTAATAGTCCATCAAACCGATTTGAATGCTGTACCTACACGTGGTATTGTATAGTACATTAATTGAGTTTTGCTAACTTTTCTCATAGTCTAGGAAAAGTTTTCTTTAAAAATTAAAAGTGATAATCAACTTAACTGACCGAAAAAGTTGACAAGTTAAGCAATTTTTGTATTTACATTTATAAAACAAAAATAACTTTAACTTTTGTCTCTTCAGAAAGTTACTTTCTTTTAAACTTCCAATCGGCTCAGATTTTTGTGTGTCTATTTCTCTAGGTATCTCTAATGAAGTTCATTGATATAAAAAAGTCGCTAAAAAGGATTTAATCGTTTCGTGTTAAAAACGGTTAGATTCAGCAATAAATGAATAGAAATTACAATATTTTAGAGGTTATATTACAGTCAGAAAGTCGACTTGTGTATTATTTATTTCATAAGGTCTGAATTTAAATTTGGTGTCAAATAATAAGGTGATAGTGAAAATAAAAAAATAAAGTTCGTCCAGTAAGAATAGACGAAAAATTGTCAAAGAAAGGAAAAAATTTGTAACAGGCTGATTTTTGGTATACAGCTTGGTGTTAGGGTTGTTTACAATCTATGAAAAGTCCTGAAGTTTCCTTTGTCCGCTAGTCCGATTATAAGGGGTCAAAGGCACAATATTTTTTATTTTAAAAAAGGGAGGTTTTAGACAAAAAATATGTTCTACAAAATTGTAACAGAGGCTATTTTACAAAAAAAATTTTGATTAAAATAACAAATATTAAAATATCAAGAAAAACATATCCGAGTTTGAAGTGATGTAATTTCTAAAGGGTGCGTGATACAAGCAAACTTTGAATGCCATTTTTTGAAGTTATACTTCTTATGGGAGGGTGGGTATGAAAATTTACTTTTTGACAAGAATGTCAAAGGGATTATGACGCGATCACCCTGGGTAGCAGGGCTGTCGTTTCACCTTTAGAGTAGGCAGTACTTTAGTATTTAAAAATGCAGTACGCCGCAGTACGGCAAACATAAAACACACAACACGTTGCAAGTTACATGTTTCATGTGGCAAGTTGCATGTGGCAAGTCGTATGTGGCAAGTTGCATGTGGCAAGTTGTATGTGGCAAGTTGCGTGTGGCAAGTTGCATGTGGCAAGTTGCGTGTGGCAAGTTGCATGTGGTAATTTACATGTGGCAAGTTGCCAGGGTTGCAAAAAGCTCACATTTCAGCTCAGCTCACAGCTCAGCTCAAATTTGAGCTAGGTACCATAGCTTAGCTCATTTGAGCTGAGCTGAAAGTGAGCTGAGCTGAAAGTGAGCGCCCCAACTTCCAACGCCTATATCTCGGAATTTTGAAAAAAATGAAAAAAAATTTTTTGATGCCAAAAGGTAGCGAGGACTCTAACCTACATTTGGGTACAACTCCCATCCCTGTAGGTGCACGCGTTCTCAAACCGGGTGAACTTAAAGGTAAAAAAAAAGTTAAGCCCGATTCTGAAAAAATAGGTATGATGTGGCGGTTTAACATGGAAGATGATTTTTTAAAAATCTGAGAATGTGCAAAGCGTAGGCCCATGACACAAGCTATCATTGGATATCACTCCCAAAAATTGCTCTCAAGCGGTTTAGCTTCCAGGACCGTTCAAAGATTCGGGGATTTTTCGAAAAAAAATTTTACCCCAACTTTCAAACGCGATTTTCTCGGAAATTTGAAAAAAATCGAAAAACCGGATTATACCACTATCGGCTAGCTGAGAATATAAGCTTTCATATGGCACCACTCCCCTGTCTCTAGATCAAAGCGTTCGAACGCGGAATTTTGAAGAAAATGAAAATAAAATTTTTTGATGCCAAAAGGTAGCGGGGACTTTAACCTACATTTAGGTACAATTCCCATCCCTGTAGGTCCACGCGCTCTCAAACCGGGAGAACTTAAAAGTAAAAAAAAAAAATAGGCACGATTCTGAAAAAATAGGCATGATGTGGCGGTTTAACATGGAAGGCGATTTTTTAAAAATCTGACAATGTGCAAAGCGTAGGCCCATGACACAAGCTATAATTTGGCATCACTCCCAAAAATTGCTCTCAAGCGGTTTAGTTTCCAGGACCGTTCAAAGATTCGGGGATTTTTCGAAAAAAAATTTACCCCAACTTTCAAACGCGATTTTCTCGGAATTTTGAAAAAAATCGAAAAACCGGATTATACCACTATCGGCTAGCTGAGAATATAAGCTTTCATATGGCACCACTCCCCTGTCTCTAGATCAAAGCGTTCCAACGCGGAATTTTGAAGAAAATGAAAATAAAATTTTTTGATGCCAAAAGGTAGCGGGGACTTTAACCTACATTTGGGTTTAATTCCCATCCCTGTAGGTCCACGCGCTCTCAAACCGGGAGTACTTAAAAGTAAAAAAAAAAAATAGGCACGATTCTGAAAAAATAGGCATGATGTGGCGGTTTAACATGGAAGGCGATTTTTTAAAAATCTGACAATGTGCAAAGCGTAGGCCCATGACACAAGCTATAATTTGGCATCACTCCCAAAAATTGCTCTCAAGCGGTTTAGCTTCCAGGACCGTTCAAAGATTCGGGGATTTTTCGAAAAAAAATTTTACCCCAACTTTCAAACGCGATTTTCTCGGAAATTTGAAAAAAATCGAAAAACCGGATTATACCACTATCGGCTAGCTGAGAATATAAGCTTTCATATGGCACCACTCCCCTGTCTCTAGATCAAAGCGTTCGAACGCGGAATTTTGAAGAAAATGAAAATAAAATTTTTGATGCCAAAAGGTAGCGGGGACTTTAACCTACATTTGGGTACAATTCCCATCCCTGTAGGTCCACGCGCTCTCAAACCGGGAGAACTTAAAAGTAAAAAAAAAAAAATAGGCACGATTCTGAAAAAATAGGCATGATGTGGCGGTTTAACATGGAAGGCGATTTTTTAAAAATCTGACAATGTGCAAAGCGTAGGCCCATGACACAAGCTATAATTTGGCATCACTCCCAAAAATTGCTCTCAAGCGGTTTAGTTTCCAGGACCGTTCAAAGATTCGGGGATTTTTCGAAAAAAAATTTACCCCAACTTTCAAACGCGATTTTCTCGGAATTTTGAAAAAAATCGAAAAACCGGATTATACCACTATCGGCTAGCTGAGAATATAAGCTTTCATATGGCACCACTCCCCTGTTTCTAGATCAAAGCGTTCCAACGCCTATATCGCGGAATTTTGAAGAAAATGAAAATAAAATTTTTGATGCCAAAATATAGCGGGGACTCTAACCTACATTTGGGTACAACTCCCATTCCTGTAGGTCCACGCATTCTCAAACCGGGAGAACTTAAAAGTAAAAAAAAATAGGCGCGATTCTGAAAAAAAGGCATGATGTGGTGGTTTAACATGGAAGGCGATTTTTTAAAAATCTGATAATGTGCAAAGCGTAGGCCCATGACACAAGCTATCATTTGGCATCACTCCCAAAAATTGCTCTAAAGTGGTTTAGCTTCCAGGAGCGTTTAAAGATTCGGGGATTTTTCGAAAAAAAAATTTACCCCAACTTTCAAACGCGATTTTCTCGGAATTTTGAAAAAAGTCGAAAAACCGGATTGTACCGGAATTTTTTTTATGATAAAAAAAGAAATATTTTACTAAAAAAAATAGAAATATATTTACTATCAAAAACACCAAGAGAAAAGATCACGAAAAATTATCTGTCTTATTTATAAAAATATCTATGTGTTAAAATAATTCCATTAATAACTAGAACCAAACATCTTAAGCTGTGATGTTATATAAAAGTTTAAAATATCTTCATATTTCATTATACTTTCCAAATAAAAATCAATGTATCCTCTCACCCATCACAGCTCAGCTCAGCTCACTTTACCTTAGCTCACCCAACAGCTCAGCTCAACCATCAGCTCAGCTCAACCATCAGCTCAGCTCACTTTATTTACTTTCGTTAACCATATACCGTACGTTCTGAACCGCACAACATGAGTAAATTTCACAGAATAAATTGAAAACTACATGGACGCAAGGAGGATGAAAGAATTAATTTATTGTTCACTTGATAAAAATGTAAAAAACGAAGTGTGGATTAATTAATTTAATAATAGAAATTAAAAAAATCAAATGAAATTCATTTATAAACTGAATGAGAAGTATAACTTCAGTCGAGTGTACATGTGTACACACACTCTTTTTTTTTGTAAAATAATCTGAGCTACAATTTTTAGAACATAATTTTTGTCGAAAACTTACCGTTTTTAAATTAAATAAAATGCACGACTGGGTCGCACGAACTTGCTCTTAGAGTTAAAGTTGCATTTTTAAGACTTTTTATATAGAAAAGGAAAAAAAATAAAATAAAATCTGAAATCAAATTACCCTCCAAAACAAGTATGCAGTTTTGATTGATATATTAAGATGCATTTTTAGAAAAAAATTTCAAAATCGTTAGAGCCGTTTTTCAAAAAAACTAATTTTTTATAAATAATTTTTTGGAAAAAAAGTTTTAAAATAAAATTGGTATGCCATTTTGTAGAAATCACTTATCAACATCTAAAAACAAAGTTTCAAAAAAACTCAATGTTCCCGTTTTCGAAAATTTGATTTTTGAAATCGAATAAGCAGTTGCGGAGATAATCGGATTTGCAAAAACCGTTCTATGGCAAGTACCGTTAATAATGATTTTCAAAAAAAAAATTTTCAATAAAATAGATAGACCTTAGCTTAAAACTAACATTTGAATTTTTTAAACAAAAAAAAAAATTCAAAAATTATTTTCATTTATTTGCCTTAACGTTAAAGTTAGAGAAAACTTACTTAAATACATTTTTTTCTTCTTCTTCTTAATAACTTCTGGATAAAAATGAATTTTTAGGTAGGTATATATATTTCCATTTTAATCAGAGGTTGCTAATATTATCTCTCTATGTTTGGATTTTGCTAAATTATCTCTGTTTGTTTGGATTTTTTATTCTTTACATTAATTTTTTTGACAAAATTTGGTGAGTCGAAAGAATTATTATTGTAAAAATACATTAAATTTTAGTGATGGAATGGGGCAAAAATTACGGAAAAAAATTTCGGGTTTTTAAAATCTCTCATAAGAAAATTTCGCATTTTCAAAATTCTGCAAACCAAAAATTTGCTGTTTTAAAAAAAATCTACATAATACATTAAATTCTCGCTATCAATGAAAAGTTAGTTAGTTAGTTAAGTTAAGTCTTCACTAAATAATTCATTCAAAATAAACAAGTCCTTCGATTTCAGTAATCACTAAGCTAATTCTAAGAGTTCAACATGAAAATTAATAACTTAGTTAACTCGGGCTCTTACTACCCTTGCGCCGCTTGTGTTCTTAATAGGTACTAAGAAAAAAAGTTAATGTTTTTCGAAATATAGAGAACCTTCCTTCAATGTCATTGATTTCATTTCTCTCTCGATAACTTTTCTTTATTCAATCATTAGGTAGCTTTTAGCTTGTCATATCACTTCAAACACCTTCAAGCTATTGATAAGCCCATAACATGTAGCAAGTACAACACATGTCGGCTATAATTGTTCAGGTGTTTGTGTGTGGGAACGTGTCAAGAACGCGCGCATGGTGAAGTCATACACTGTTGAATAAACCTATATGGAAAAAAAAACTTGCCGTGTCGCTGTTTTTTTTTTTATATTTTTTTTTTTATTGAAAGCTATTAGCTAGTGTCTGAATTAATATAAACCCTGTTGTGGGTGTTTTTATCCGGAATCAGTTTAGTAAACGATACAACTTGGACGTAATTCTGATTGGCATTTATTGATTTTATTTTTTATGGATAAATCTTCGACCATTAAACGATGGTCTCAGCAAGTTGCTTACAATGGCAACGAAACTGATACTTGTGTTGTGTTAATGAAATTTTCAAAACTTAAACCTGATCACGACCATGGCGGTAGAGCAACTACTATCGCTAGTGTAAGTTGTGAATATTTACTATTATTGAAATCTTTGCATTCTCATAGTTTTTTTTTTTTTTTTCTCCACTAATACTTCTGTCATAATTTCAAGTAATATCGCACAAATACTAATGTAATTCTTTTGTTTTGCTTATTTTTTTCGTTGCAGAAAAACAAAGAATTGATGAATGATATAATCACAAACTGTAAACTGAAAAATGGTAAGTAAATAATAATAAAAATACTTCAAAAACTGTTATCAGTGGGAATATCTATAAGGAACATAAACAAATTTAAGTTGTTTATATTCGTAGAAGAAACTCTTACAGTTTGTTTTTGGTAGTTTAACACTAAGTAACGTTGTTTAAAGTGATTTTGAGGAAAAAATAGTTCTCTTATTTTGTGATAGTTATTCGCGTAGATAGTCGTGTCGTCGGTTAGCACTTCAAATTCAAAAATATCATTGACAAAAAAAATCAGAATCTAAACACAAAGTGTATCTTACATCGTAAAAGTTTAAAGTGCATTAAATTTGGAAACACAAATCTGTGAGTGTGTTTATTCTCAATTACTTTAATGATGTTCAGAGCTTCTGTAATAAATAAATGAAACTGAATACCTAATTGCTTCAATTTGAAAAAAAAAAAAACATTACAAAATTTTTTATGTGCCATTTATTTATTTGAAAACAGCTCATTCTTAACAAAATTTGTTTTATTTTCCAATATTATGATATTATGATATAAAGTCTTTGGGAAACTTTCTTAAGAATTAATCGGCCTTGCTAAAGTGAACATTTTTTCTCTTTATCTTTACTATCGTGGTACAAAGTGATAAGAAAGCGATTCCATGTTAAGAGTTATGTAATTTTTTCAACTTAGTTTATCCAATAGATGAAGTTAATTATCTTTTGATCAGTGTAGAAGTTTTTTTCATAGTCTGGGACTATTTGTCAATTGGTGTGATTCTTCCATTTTTGTAGATCAAGGATTCTAGTATTCGATATAACTCGAAAATTTTTTTACCCGACAGAGCTTATATATGTAAGTTCATGCTTTACTTTTTAAAACTTCATCGACATTTTTGTACGTGCCACCCGCTAAATAGTTCAAATATTTCCCCCATCTTGTCTGCTAAACCGTTTAGTGGCAACACCAAAACTGAATTGGTTCTTTTTGAAGTTATACTTCTTATGGGACGGTGGGTATGAAAATTTTCTCAAAAATTTAGCCCCGGAAATTGATATGAAGATTCTTAATATACAATTCATAACTATATTCAGGGAAGTCAGATTGTCTTGGTTTAAGGTACGGAGATAGCATCAAAATTCCTAAGAATACCATTAGCTGAAATTGTTAAAAAAAAGTCATGTGTGCAATTCACACGTAATAGAAGTAAAACCGTAAAAAAAAAATTTTTCTTGCAAAAAAAAAGAAAAAATCTACCTATTTTTTATTCTATCTCCTTTAAATACATGTTTTTATATGACAACCTATATTAATTTTATATCATCTGAAAGGCTATTTCACCTTTTATATGACGTATGAATCATATTTCTACCATGCCTAGAAAAAAATAAGAATTTTTTAAAGCCAACTATGTCGAAATTTCAAGCTGAAATTTCGGTACTTTCTACACTGGTCATCGTCAACAGATCTCCACAAATTTCATTCATCTATCTATTAAAACAAAAAAGTTATAACAAGTTGAAGTCGTGTCGCGTTTTCGTTTCATCTTGTTTCAAATCACTACGATACTAAAGAAGTTTTCACTTCAAAAAATACGCTGTTTGGTTATTTTATTAATAATATAAAATAAAAATATCAAATGAAATTTATTTAATATACTGAGTGAGTACACACACTCTTTTTTTATCATATCGTCGTCGGCACAAAGAAATCTGCATTATTGGACATTTTCACTTTAAAGGATAATTTAACTTGTTATCGGTCCCTCTATTCACTGCATCGACCCCAGTCCTCTATCTGTTGCCCAGCAGCCTAAACTATCAATTTCCGTTGTAGGTACGAGTTTCAATAAGATTGCATGAGTTTCCAAAAATTTGAAGACGTTTTTCTCAAAACTACAATTTTGGAGATTCATGTTATTGGCTTTGTGCCCAAATAAACCCATGCAAAAATTCTTTTGATTCAATATCAGACGATATTAATTTTTAAAAAATGTTTCAAATTGTGACTTTTTTTTTTTGAACTCATTTTTCTCCAGTGGCAACACTGCTGACTGGTAAATTTCAGCAGGAAATTTAATGTTACAACTACTTGGAGGTATGTTGGCACAATCATTGCAGCATTGAAGTGTCCTAAGTTTTGATATAGCTTGTGAATGAGTGCTTCGCAGTTCCCTATAATACACAATAAAAAACGTATGTTTAAAAAAAAAATTAAGAGAAAACAAATAAATATTTTTTCTCCAAACCAAAGAGCTTAAATTTTCAATTTGTTGTGAGGAGGTACTTTAAATTTTAAAGCTCAAGAAACCTTGCGATAAAATGGTGCATTTCTCATGTTTGTAATTCATTTTCAAGTGGGCTAAAAGTAAACAAGTCCACAAACGTTTGCCTGTAAAAAGTCCTGAAGAGTTTTTCATATTTTACTATTGACATTTAGATACCAATTTTTTCGACATGATGTTAGAACTGTTAATCGAATAACATCAAAGATCTTCAAACTTATCCATCAACACTCATCATGCCCTAATGTTTTCACAAAACAATTTGCATTTAAGATTTGATTTAACATAAGTAAACTGCTGCTGATAAGATACTTCAACATGATTAATTAAAACTTGTTCATTTCAATATTCACTTTACTTGTTTTAAATTATTAACTTTTTTTTCTAAACCAAAAATATAACACCGACCTGATTCACTCTGGCGTATACTTATCATTTCAAAATTGAATAATTATTATTATTTTCTCATGTCACTCTCTGGGTTTGTTAAATTATTCTATTAAATTATTCAAATAGATTTTCAAGGCTTAAAAGATAACCTGAATCATAAATTCATTCTCTTTGTATTTGTTTATAAAATTAAATCAGTTCGTCAGAACATTGCTGAAAATTTTCCCATATATAAACCCCAATTCACAACTTCAAAAGAGTCCCCCCCCGCCATCCACTTGGTGGTTTAATCTCTCACACAGTGCAATCTGTTGGTTGAATATTTGTGTGGCCTATATTTTAATATAAAATCCGAGTATATTTCCTGTGAAAATAAGTCGTTCGCATAAGCAACCAACCTTTTGGATGAAAATTCAAATTAATAATTAGAATAAATTATTCGAATTGTTCGCATAGAATGGAGTATGCGGCGGAGTCCCTGGCGAAACGATGCCGTAAATGAGTGATGATTCACATTGCGAATTTCCATAAAAATTAAATTGATTTTAATGCGAGGGAATTAAATGTAAATTAATAGATGGCTATAGAAAGAAAAAAAAAGCAAATATATTACTCTAAAGTATTCCCAGGCTATTTGGATGTTGCCAAAATATTAATGTGGAAAATTAATTAATAATGACCGAGAAAATCATTCAATTTTGAAGACATATAGGTCATGTTAGCAGCTGTGGTTTGTTTGTTTGTTTGTTTATGGATTGAGATATGATGCGGGTTGAATTGTTGATTTTTATTAGAAAAATATGGAGGCAAATCAGAATTTAAAATTAATTGCCCATCAATAAATCATAAAGATACTTCATTAATTGAGGTGCCCTCGTTAAATAAAATGTAACAAATATTTGGATTTATTAGTAAACATAACACTTAAAGGGTTGTTAAGTGTTGTTTTGATAATTTTCTAATTAGGTTAGAGAATGAAAACCAAAATTGAAGAATTTTGATTATATTAAATTAGGTTACCCAAATGATTATCACATTCTTGAGTCAATGCTGCTGAAAATCCAAATACATATGCAATTCAATTAGATATAATAAGTTTGTAAAGCGAATTGAGTTGCATTAGTTTCTGCGTATGAAGGAAGATGTAAACCAATGGATGAATCATTAGGCGTGTTTTTTTGGCAAAGCTATCCGTAGTAGGATTTCCCAAATATCAACACTGGACAAAAATTTATATGCACGCACCAAGAGAAAGGAAAACGTAAACTTATACACTTCTTCAAAATTCTGTTCGCAGCTTGGTTTAGCTTCTATTCCTATCCTATGCATTTAAACGCATAAGCTTATTTCAGTGTAAAGTTGATTAAGATCCTCCTTTGATACAAGATTCTTCAGCTTCTTACTGAGAACATGAAACAGTGGTTTCGATAATGGATTTTAAATCATCAGGAGATGATGATTGTGATCGTATTCGAAGAGTTATAGTTTTGTGTGTGGATGATCGGTACGGATGAGGTTTCAGTTATGTTGTACAAGAGTGTACCGTATAGCTACGGTGCACCGCGGTGACCATATTTCTGGAAGCCAAACCCGGGACGGATAAAAAATTCGTTGGATCGCTTTGAAAATATTGATTTTTCAAAAAAAAATTTAAATTTTTTTTAAATGAGTTTTCATAATTTTTCCTTTTTTTGATATCAAGATTTCCTAAACGATTTTATGGGAGCGTTTTTGTTGAAATCGTTTAAGTCGTTTACGAAATCAGAAATCAAGAAAATGGTTTTTTACACTGAACCAAAAAGGTACATAAAATTAATGAATTTGTACATTAAATTAATGTAAAAATTCATGGCAAATGAGCCAATGTAAAAATTCATTAAATTTAAGAATCGTTTTAAGAACAAATTCATAAGAGAATGAATCTTTCTTAAAAATTAAGAATAAGTTCTTAAATTTTAAGAATTCTGTTCATAAACAAATTCGAAAAGTTTTGAACATGTTTAAGAAAAGTTTCTTAGATTTTAAGAAAAATTCATACAATTTAAGAATTATTTCTTAGATCTTTTTTTTTCTTCTATAATTTAAGAACAAAGTTTAAGAAAAGTTTCTTACATTTTATGATTATTTCTTAAATTTTATGATTTTTTTCATAAATTTCGTAAAAATTCAAATGAAATTTTGCTTAAATTTTATGAAAAAAATCATAAAAACTATGAATTTTTCTTAAAGTTATATGATTGTTTTCATAAAATATAATACACTTTTCATTAAAATTTATGCAGTTATTTATATAAATGCATATAATACATTACCATTCCAAGCCTTTAATTTGTTCCTAAAAAATTGTATTCCAAACAAACAAACTTCAAAAGAAAACAATCCAAAATCTAAAACAAAAAAATTAAAATTGTTTTTAAAAATAAAAGAAATTATTAAGTTTAAACGTTATAAAAATGTTTTATTGATTACTATCACTATAAATTTCACTATAAATTAATATAATTTTACTTCTTTAATGGATGCATCATCTGGAAAGATAGAAAAAAGTTTGTACTAGTAAAATGAATATGTAGTATTTGGTTTAAAAAATCGAAATAGCTAGAAGGTTAAATTATCTAATTCTTACCTTATTGTAATCGGCACCATTAGACTCTGGATATGAAAAAAAAAAAAATAAATAAACATACAAAATTGAATAAGTTGGGGAAAGATAAAAATATAAAGAATTTAGGTACCTATGAGAAATGTTGATAATATTAAGTTAAAACAAAATTTAAATATTTAGAGAAATAAAATAAAATGCAACACTTACTAAACTCCATGTTTTGCTTTAGTTTCCAATGACAATTTCAATTGTACAGGATTTGTTGAGAATCGCCTTTAATATGGTTTTTATTTTGTGTTGATTTTTCCCCCTTTGCCGGTCCAAAGTTGAAGATTACGTACGTGCCTCCATATTTCACAAAAATATCAAATTACGATTTTCAATTTAAAATAACAAAAAAAAAAAAAAAATATATTTAATAAATAAAAGAAAGCAATTTTAAACATTATATGTTTTTATACTTAGGGTCAATGTGGGTAAATGTAAACAGGGGTAAATGAGAACATGGCTCATAACAAGCTTCAGTTAAATCTCTTTGACGCATACATAAGTACAAATCGCGGACGCATGTATCTTTTAACTTATACGTAAAACTCATTGATGTCAAGAGAGAATTCATTCGATGAGCGTATTTTCCGTGAAAGATAATTTTTTAAAGTGTAAAACAAGTCGTTAGTCTTCCAGAAAAATTAATTATTTTTGCAGGTTCAATTAAGTCAGTATAATTTGCAAATACTTTTTAGTTTTTAATTTTGATGTAGATTCTATGTGAAACAAACAAATTTTAAAATACAAGACATTTATGTCGATTTGCATGTGTTTACATTCACCCCAGAATATTTTTCATAATGGGTAATTGTAAACAACGTATTCTGGGGGTAAATATAAACATATATTTTTGCTGAAATTATTGGTTTTAATAAAAATAACGCATTTTTAGTCAATTACTATTGCTAAAGTGCCGCGAAATCACATTTTAAAGTAGCCAACACCATTATTTTTAGTGGATGGTGTTGCAAAATCGGTCTTTGACGTAAAAACAAAAAAAATATGACGTTCAGAGCTGCTGAGGATGCATATTGGGTGCCTATATAAAGAATCAATGGAAGAAAACAAAAACTTTTATTGGAATTTGAAAAAGTTTTTGTCAAATACCTTCTTGAACGGTTTTCAAGTTGTTATCCATATGATAAAGAGGAAATTCTAAATTTTAAAACACCGTTTACATTTACCCCGAATTTGTAAAAAAACAGAAACATGGTGGGGTATTTGTAAACATGCCATATTTGAGAGTAATTTAAACAATTTGGGAAATATTTGTTTATATTTATAAAGAAAAATTGCCATCATTTCATGTTTGCATTTGAAGATACCATTCAAGTTGTTCCGTGAAAACATATAAAAATCTAAAGTCGAAAGAAAAAAAAGACATGAAATTGTTTACATTTACCCACATTGACCCTATCTGAGTATATGGGAAAGAGGCAACAGGAACCAACAATATTTTACACTTTTCAAATGTACTTATACTCTTCAAAATTGTCTACGTGGTTAAAATGCTTAACACTATAAACAATATCGTCTTTTATTCACAAACTTTTATAACTTGTTTCGGCAACGACCGTCCACTTTGAATATTAGATTTTAAATTTAATCCTCAAAGAAATCTCTCTAAGGCATAGATTCAGAACAACAGTTATTATTTTCTAGATTGATGAAAAAGTACATAGACTTTAAGAAAATATACTTAAACACTCAAAACGTAAGAATTTTTTTATTAATTATATGTATACTTTCATAATATTTAATGAATTAATTCTTAAATTTTGGAAAATAATGAATTTCGAACATAAAAAGTATGAACAAATTCTTAAATTTTAAGAATAAGTTCTTAATACCGAATACAGGATAACGGTAAAATATTCCTTGTTTTTTGATTAATGAAAAAATACATTCATTTTAAGAAAAAATGAATTAATTCTAAGAAAAAATACTTAAAAACACAAAATTTATGAACTTCTTACAAATGTAATTGCGAAAACAGATTTTTTTTCAATTTTAGAAGGGAAGAAAGTCAATTTTAAAAATTATTTAAACTCAAAATACAACTGAATGGAAAATAATAGTAAATTTCATTCATAAAAGTATGTCCAGATTCTAAGATTCAGAAAAATATTCTTTCAAATTGGAGCTAGAAGTTTATGAATTTATTCATAAACCTTTGTATTTGTTCTTAAAAAAATTTTCCATAGGAAAATTTTTATGAAAACTGATTCTTAAATTTTATGAATCTTTCTTAAAACTAAACTTTTTTTAAAGAATTTGTGCTTAAATTTAATGAATTTTTCTTAAAAATGTATGAATTTTGGTTTATAAACGAGATTCATAGTTTTTAAGAATAATACTTTTTTCAGTGTAATAATGTCTGTTAATAACTTCTAAAAAAATATTTTTTTAATCAAAATCGGGAGAGCTGTTTTTTAACATTTTTATTTAAATGGTTTTTAAATTGTATGAACTTTAACACAACATGTCCTTAAAAGTTTTGAAACTTATCTGGGTTCTTTACTCTTCCATATGTTTTTCTTTATTCGAAAACATTTTTTCTGGTGTACCAGTCTGACAAACAGAAGCTGGAACATTTAAAAAACTAAAGCCTAGTCTAGAGGCAAAACGAAAATTTTCATACAAAACCAGCACAACGAAAATTTTGCTTTTCGTTGCACAGTACGCAGCTTAGGCAACGAAATTCTTACCTGTGCTAGATTTTATGAAGAGTTTTTAATCGTTTTTTTTTTACTTTGGAGACTTAGAAAATTTTTCGTTTTGCTTCAGCAGCGTACTAGAAAAATTTTAATTTCCAACCACTGTTTTCTTGTTTTCCGTACAAAGTATTTGAAATATTGAATACAAAAATCAGAGAATGTGCAAATACGGGACAATCACGGGACAAATTACAAAATACGGGACACTTACACGTCCCGGGTTTCTTAAATAAAAACCCGGGACAAGCTGTAGAAATACGGGACCGTCCCGGGTAAACAGGGACGGATGGTCACCGTACGTATAGCAGCAAATTGATGTAGGTACTTGATAATTTAAACAAAATTTAACTTCGTACCTTTGATGTATAAAAATAATTTTTCAAGCAAATAGTTTGAAGCTAAATAATAATAATGAGATCCTTAGCAATAACATCCTTTAGAACTTCGTCGTCAATTCTTGCTGTAAAAATTGCTTCAAGTTTCTCACAATCCTTAAAGTCAACATTCTTTGAAATATCGCAGAGAAAACCGAAGTTTTCGTTCAGATATTGATACTGTCCAAAACACTAGTCAAAGAGTAGATAACGTCACATTGATTACGTGGTAGAAGAAATCAACTTTAAATTAAAATTTTGGATCAATTGATTGAGATTGTTCAAACTGATAACGGCGACTACGTAAGCTCAGAAATCAACACATTCATATTCAAATGAAGATTCCTCAAAACGGTTTGCCTGAAAGTACTGCCGCAGTTTATCTAAATGTTCTAACAAAAAGGTATAGAACGTTATTGTAGGTGCAACAGTTGATTTTTAATAGTTTTTTTTTTTCAAAATTTAATAAATTTTTTTTTAGATTGCCTTTCCCGGCTAAATAAGAGTGAATATGTCCCTCTTCCTATGCGATTTTTTTCTTGTCTCGACCTTGGTTGGCACACTGTAGCTTTTTGGCACATTCCACCTGAATCGCCCTGTATTTAGTATATTAACAAAAAATATATCTCTAAATAAAAAATAAAGCAAAGTTTCGAAAATTCATGAACACTTTTCACAAATATTCATTTTTCAAAAAAAAAAAATATTTTTTGAAAATTGGAATTTTCATTTGATTTGACTGTACTATAATTTTTTGTCTTTAAATCATTAAGAAACCGTATATTAAATATTTTTAAGTAAAATATCCCTATAAGCAATAAAATCCACAGACATTTGGTATTTAGAATCGTTTTCCAAAACGGCTATAGGATGTATGAAAAATATCTACCCTAAGAGCTCCCAAAATTCCCAAAAGACATTTGATTACTCTCCTGTTACACACGTGTTTCAATCAAAATTGTATGTTTATTTCACTTTATGTTTATTTCGGCTGAAAGATGTTCTTATAAAAATCCTCTTTTCAATTGAATTCTTAACCTACTTGTCTGGAAATAACCTTAATAAATACATATATAAACAAAAAAATATGAAAAAATCCTTTATCATCAAAAAGAACAAAGTATCAAAAATTTACTGAGTGTTCTTAATTCAAAAACAAAACAAAACAACGAACACAATTTTATTAATTTCAAGACATAAAAGCAACAATTTCGCATTGTCATGCACAAAATGGCACCCCATATACCCAATTTACATTTTTTTTTGTTGTTTACAAATCACCAGGTGTGTTTTGTTATGCATATTAAAAAGTCATACACACACAAAAATGTTAGCAAATATAAAACACAAAACACTCTACAGCACTCGTTTATTAATATTTCCTTCTGAAGCTAAATAACAAAAACAAACATAAAAAAAAAACACCTTTTATCCCCCAAGAAACATGAAATAAAGTTATCATCCAGTCATTTTTCACCACACCTGTCTCACCAACCCCATATAACAACCTCTATCGAATTTCTTAAAGCTACGAAGACAGACGCACAAAAAAAAAAGTCCAATATTACCTTATACATCGGCTCGACACTTTATACTCTCCTACGGAAGTTGTGCTTCTTTTTAGGGGATTTTCAAGGAAGAATTCTTTTTGACTGTGTTTGTTTGTGTATATAGTTTATGCAGGATCTTAAAGACTTTGATAAAATCAACAAGATAGCCTTTAAGCCTCGCATAACATCAGCATAAATGTCCTTTTTTTCTTGTGAAATTTTTGTGTATAAAATAATCCTTTAATTGCAAAAGATAGCTTAACACGTAACTAACTTTATCTCATTATCTATTACAGGTTTTGGGGCAAGTATATCAGCAGCGCCAGCGTCTCCAACAAAAAGGCCATTAAGTCCGGATCATCCAAATCCGGCACTTCCAATTACAGAGGTAAGGGATGAGTAATAGAGACATTTTAGCAACAAAAAAAAAATAAGGAACAAAGACATAAGAAAACCTCTTTGAATACGTTCTTTTTGGGTTCAAGTTTTCTATTACATTTTTTTTTTGTTTGTTTCTTTTTTCTTCTACTTCCGGTGTTCCGGAACACTCAGAAAAGAATAAAAAACCTATAATGAAAAATTTTTAACATTGCATATTATATGGGTAAAGCTTTTTTTATATCCTTGCCAATTCGTTCTTTTGATTTTACTCAACGGTAAAAAAGTAACTTCCGGTTTAAGGTTTTACAATGGGGTTTTAATGGTTTTCCGATTGTGCGGTCAGAAGTGGCCTCAATTTATGGAAGTTATGGACAAGCAATCATGTCATGATTGATAGCTCGTTTTGTAATATCTAAGGACCTTTGATTACGAGGGTAATTTTTTATGATTACACCAAAATTAGAAAAAAAAAGAAGTAATGATGAGAAAATTTGATATAAGAAGTAATAAATAATATCTTCTCAGAAAAAAAAAATAATAATAGATATACAATTTACTATTAATTTGATTGACAGATTGGCATAGAAACAATAGAATATATTGAGTGACAGGTTAAATTGATGATAAATTAACTATTATTGTTGTACAAGTGTATAAAGTTCTTAAGAAGTTGTTAAATGCTTGAGAAATAGACAACCCAAAGAGAAAAAAACTGACCAAAAGTAAATCTCTAAAACCATGTCACTTTTGAAAAGGGTGTTTGGAATTTCTTTCATGACAACACCCAATTTATCTTCTTTATTGTGCTGTGAAAGATAAAATATTTAAGAAATAGTTTAGCTTTTTTATTGCTTTTTTTCCTAGTTTTGGAATATGCCAAGCAAGATGACATGGATTGCTTTGGAAATATATTATTAATGAAGAGGCTATAGCTATAGCCTTAACTTTGAATTTCTATTATTATTATTTTATAAGTCATACTTGTATGTGGGGCTTCGTTAAGTATTTTATGATACCAATTATGAAGCCTATATTTCCTATATTTCCTAGTTGAGAGTATAAAACTGCGAGAGCTTTTTCCAACCGGCTGTCTTAAAAGAACACAAGTTAAGCAATAATAATGTAATTTCTAAATAATTATGATAACAAAATAAGTGACTATCCTTATCGGTCCTTTCAAGGAGGGGAGAGGGTTTAATCTGGTAGTTATTAGAATATGGCCCAATGATGATGCTAACTCTTAGGACAAAAGTGTCGAACGTAGCATTGCAAAAATGCAAACAATGGTGAAAATTTCCCCGAATATTTGCAATTTTTTATGATTTTAGCCGTAAGTTGTTGACAATGACTTTAATATTTATATCATAGTCTTTAAGCTAATAGCATTTCCATGTATTTTAAAAAGCTGAATGCATAGGCCTGTTCACTGTGATCTCATATCTGTTAACCAAAAGTTGTTTCGGCTCTTTGATCCGACAATACCTCCTTCCGAATGAAAAAAAAAAAAAATATTTTGATTGCAAATATTTCAACAACCCGATTTCCTACAAACTCTTGGTTTTCAGGTATGAATAGAGTCTAAAGAGTCCTTTCTTTTGATGTCTCATTCGATGGATTTGGAGAAAATTTTTGAAAATTCCGAATTTTTAGACAAGGATAATTTTCGAAAATCTTGAAAAAATAAATTTGTAATTTTTTTAGCTGAATGCATAGGAATGTTCAGTGTGATCTCATACCTGTTAACCAAAATTTGTTTCGGCTCTTTGATCCGAAAATATCTGCTTCCGAATGAAAAAAAAAATGTAATAATTTTAATTATACGCCTGTACGATCTAGGGTCTTTTAAATGCATTTCGCAAGGCACTTGTTAGAAGGAATAGAAAGCTTAGAAAAAAATTTTGTTGGTACAGTGAATTAATAAATAATTTGCTTCTGGGCAAAACCACTGCAGCTGCAGCTCAAATAGATCAAATAGACACACAGAAAGACAGAATTGCGAGACCTTCCTTTTTAGTTTGTGGCCTAAATTATGGTTTCTTGTGAAGAAACAATATTGAATAAATATATAAACTTTTATATAAAATTTAAAAAACGAAATAAATGGCCAACCAATAGGTATCGAATCTAGGACTCCAGCGTGACTCGTATCTCTGACTCTATAAAAAGCTGCAGCCTGAACGGATAGATCTCTTTGCAACAGTTTTTGGAAATTTTAGAGAGGATTTTTTTAACTAATTTTTTTAAACCTTATCTAAAGATATTCATGATATATTTAACAATTTTATAAAAGTATACCTAATTTCCCCAAAATCTTCTTTAACGATTTAAAAAAATCAAGTGTTAGTTTTTGGGCAAGGGTTATTTTTACAAAAAAGATTTTTTCGAAAGTCATTATTAACGGTACCTGTCATAGAACCGTGTTTTTTAGTTCTGAATTTCTCTCAAGCGACAAATCCAATTATTTTTTTTATCAAAATATTAAATTAAAACAAAAAAAATTGAAAGTTTCTTTAATCAAATTTTCGAAAACGGGTCAATGCAATTTTGAAAACTTTAGTTTTAGGTGTTGTTCTATTTACTAAAATATGGCATAACAACTTACATAAGAATTAAAAAATTAAAAAAAATGTCACCGATAGAAATCGACCCTAGGTCTTCAGCGTGTGAGCCAAGTACTCAAAGAATTTTTAGCATTAATTTGTAGGGTTTTAGAAATTGCCGCACTCTTTTTCATTATCAAAACAATTTTTATTGCAGGACTGCGAAGTCTAGTTCTCATTCTTATTGATTTACAGAATTTTGAAAAGTAAGATTTGAAAAGGTAAGATTTTGTAATACCGACCTACATAAAAAAAATCAAAATACTGGATTTTGGATCTCATACAGAATTTTTGATTCACCTACAAAAATTTGATAACACAAAATTTTATAATACAAAAGAATCCGTTTCTGAGTTTAAAACATGTACATAGGTAAAGTTTTAACCGAGTCCACTTTTTAATGTGGTGAGCCAGGATTGAACGGCCAATAATAGAAATAGTCAACGCGTTGACTCTTTCAAGTAAAAATGACGTCAAAATCTTTTAATGAAAATGTGAAATCATCTGTTATTCTCAACAGAAAATGCTTTTATTGCTACACTATGAAACTGGCATTGACACACATTTTGGAAGCTGTAAACGTTGCAGGTGCGTTGAAAATAGTGTTATTGGTGACTTCATAGAGTCAACGCGTTGACCAATTTTGCTGATCGTTCAATTGTATCTTTAGTAAAAAAAAACAATCTTATTATTGGATGAATTTATTAAGTAAAAACAAGTGTCTACAAATAATGAAAATATTGATCGAACTACAACACGATCACCATTTTTTCCAAAAGGGAACAAAAAAAAATGGATCAGAGAAATGGCTATCATTTTCAAAATTAACAATTTCTGAACCGTAAAATAAAAATAACATATTCATAAAATTAACATGTATCAATTCCACTTTTTATTATATTAAACCTCTCTTTCGAAATTGTTATGCTTTTATTGCTGAGGGAATAACTCTTTCGTCTAGGCAAGTTTTCCAGGGTTTTGCAGGAAATGCTTCAAAAATGTAAAAGTGCAGTTAAGTAACCTAATTCCATGTATCCATTTGTTTACATACTTATACGCAAGCAAAAGTCTAGGGAAATCATAATTTCTATTTAATTCCTTTAAATGATTGGCTCTTATTTTTTCTAATTTTCAGCAGTAGTTATATTTATTTTTTTTGAAAAAGCTAAAAAATGTAGTAAAGTATCTAAAATTATTTCAAATTTAGGATTCCAAAATTGAAAAAGTCAAAAAACGAGAGGTTAAACACACGACTGGATTGAGAAGGCGTTCGGTAATAAACAATAAAAAAAAAAAAACTACATGTTTTGTATCCCCTTTCTCACCGTTTGATATTCGTGATAAACCTTGTCAATATGTTGGTATCCAAAACTTTTTATCTGTGTATACTGAATAAAATATTTGTGTCGTCCAAAAATGTATTATTAGTATATTCTACTTTAAAACAAAATTGTAAACTTTATATCATTCAACAAGACCGAAAAAATGTATCTGTGTAACTATAAACCCTTCTTTCTAGCACAATTTTTATTTTGTAGAAACAAAAAAGAAAATCAATTCAAAACAAGACAAAAGCACACTCTAAATGTAAACTCCCTTTTACTTGTCAAACATACTGTCAACACCACACATAAATATCCACCATGTATCCATTTGTTTTTGTTTAGCTTCCATCTATTTCCTGTTGTTACCTTAATAACGCAATTTATCTTTATTCTTTATTTTTAGTCACCAAGTCCTGCTATGTCCCGCATGGGATGGGCACTCAGAACTCTCCTGGTCACAGATAGCTCAAGTTGTTTGAAAGATAGAAAAGTAAGTTTTCATACCTACCTTCCTTATATTGGTAGTCTCGAATGATAGCCCTTCTTCGGTTCGGATTTCATGGGTTTTCTTCTAATCCTTCCGAAGAAGGAGAACGATACAACAGAGAGAAGATGAATAGTTACAAATTGAAAATTGTTCCACAGGTATCGGGCAAATTAATCAGGAAGTGTGCTCCAGGCACTGAATTGGTCGATTGGCTATTGAATCTGTCACCGATTGTACACACCAGAGCCCAGGCGGCGGGCATGTGGCAAGCTTTACTGGAAGAAGGAGTCCTTTCACATGGTATGAATCTATTATTTTGTTTTTTTATTTTCTTTTAAAATTTGTGTTTCTACCTTCGTGGTACGTTTTTCATTCGAGCCAGCTTATGCTTTGAGTTACATGCTCAGAAAATAAAATGCCGGAGTGTGATGATGGAATATCCTCTTCCGGGAGGGATATTTTTTTCTTTGACAAGTTTCCATGTTTTCCTTTGTAGATTTCTTGTTTTCTCTACAATTTTTCTTCATCTTGTTTTCATTTTTTTTCTTTTCAAACATAGTGAACAAAGAGCAACCGTTTAAGGATAAATGTTTTTTGTATCGATTTCGTGTTGACGAGGACGGTACAAGTGGCGGAGCACCACAAACGGATGATGTTAATGCATCTAACGACCATGTTCGTGAGGCATTAGGAACACTCTTCCAACGAGGACCAGATGCTACACTTCGCATGATTCTAAGAAAACCGTAAGTTGTAAAATTTTTTGTTTTCAATTTTTTTTTTTTGCTGTGTGTTTGCCTTAAGAATGAGAATGTTGAACGATTGTGGAATGCCAAATGAGGTTAGAACTGTTGGTGAAGGTTGAATGTTGAGTGTGCTAAAGTACTGGGCAGCATTTAAAACTGTTTAAATTCTCAATGCCCAATTGTAAAACAGTACCTACCTACACAACATAGTGCATTTGTAATGTACAATGTAAGTCCTGTGTGTGTTTAGGCACGATCCGTAAAGTAGATGGAGAATTGTAAGAGGAAAACTGAAAATAATTTATTACTACGTACATATATACTGCCTAAAAAAAAACGAGAGCATATACGTACTTTTTTGTCTGTTCTTATTTTCTATATCAAAGGGGCCCCCAGTTATCAAAGGGTCCCCAAAATTAAGTCTTGCCCTGGGGCTCCGACAACTCAACATACGCCCCTGAGGTTATAGAAAATAAGAACAGACAAAAAAGTACGTATACGCTCTCGTTTTCTTTAGGCACCGATGGATGTAGCTATCATTTGTTGGTCGCTAAGATTCTTCAAGTAATATTTTTTGAGGCCCCAAAATATTATGTAATTTTTCTTTAAAAAAAAATTTATTTCCTTGGGACCTTATTTTTAGATGAAATTTTATGTTACTGCCCCAATGGTGTATACATTAATCATTTTGCAAAGTGTTAAAAAGTAAAAAGTTTAGTTTAAATACATTGATTAATATTTACTGAAATTATTTTAATTCCATGATTCCCAGTTACAACCAAATTTCGGTTAATGATTTTTACTTGCGATATAGGTTATGTTATGCATTCGTACAAAAAAAAAAAGTTGAGATAACATTTTTCCATGACATTACGATGGTAGACAATGCCAAAAAAGTGGGTCCCGGAAGTCCGTCTGTCTGTCTGTCTGTCAGTCAGTCTGTCTGTCTGTCTGTATTAGGAGCTACAGCCTAAACGGATGGACCGATTAATGTCAAACTTGGTATGTAGCGTTATTTGGCGACTCTCCAGAGGGGTTTTTGGAATTAATTTTTTTGGACCAAAAATAACGGTACTTGTCATATACCGATTTAAGTAAAATTAAAATATCTCGAAAACAGCTCCAACGATTTTGTTTAAAAAATTCAAATGTTAGTTTTAAGCTAAGGTTTATCTTCAAATGAAAAAAATTTTTTTTGAAAATCATTATTAACGGTACCTGCCATAGAACGGTTTTTTTTCAAATCCGATTATCTCCGAAACTGATTATTCGATTTCAACGAAACTTTTTGTGAAGAAGCATTTATATAATTTACGTATAAACCAAAAATAAAATTTCCAAAAAAATAATTTTTGGATTTTTAAAAAAAAATTGAAAATTTTTTTTTGAAAAATCAAATTTTCGAAAACGGGACATTGAATTTTTTTGAAATTTTGTTTTTAGATGTTGATTAGTGATTTCTACAAAATGGCATACCAATTTTATTTTAAAACTTTTTTTCCAAAAAATTATTTATACAAAATTATTTTTTTTTAAAACGGCTCTAACGATTTTGAAAATTTTTTTTCTAAAAATGCATGTTAATATATCAATCAAAACTGCATACTTGTTTTGGAGGGCAATTCAATTTTAGATTTTATTTTATTTTTTTAAAAAACGAATTTTATTTTTTTTTCCAAATTTCTATATAAAGTCTTAAAAATTTAAGCAACTTTAACTCTAAGAGCAAGTTCGTGCGACCCAGTCGTGCATTTTATTTCTGTTTGTACTCAAAAATGCTTTTAAACGGATGAAACACGACATTGCCCATTTTCGAAAAATTGATTTTTCAAAAAAATAAAATCGAAACTTTAAAAAAGTTAAAAAATGTCCTTAGATGTGTTTGTTCCTTAAATTGAATAAACTTGTTTATATTGAGTAAATACTTAAAACTGTAATTTTCAGTTGAGATTCATTTTGGAAATTTTTTGTAATAAATTTGTTACTTTTGGTTCAGTAGGTAAATAATTTTTGGCATTTCAAGAAAATATTTAAGATTCAAATATGTACAATGTACATGTTCAGTAACAAATAAAATATACCTTCTTTAAAGACCAATAATAATTATTCTAACTATAAATCAAAATCGTTGTTTTTTTTATTTTATATAAAAAATAATACAAAGTTAGTGATAAACCCTTCACTTTTTTGTTTAATTTGTAATAGTATACCTACAAAATTAGAATCATGCATCCGTGAAACAATAATATTCATATACTTTTTCAGTTTTTAATCAAAAAAAAATAAGCACTTCTACAAAATAGAATAATGCAAAATGTAATATTTCTTTTTTCTATTTGCATTTGCAGCACTAAGCTTTATATTAAAATACGAATGCTGACATAATCCCCTGAAATAACTTGAATAAATCGTTCTTAAGGGATCAGCTGCATTCTTTTTCTTTTTTTTTCTATATTATGAAAAAGTAAGTATTGTCAAAGTTCATTCTTTGAAAAGTGTCTTCGCAGTTTGTTTGTAGCGCAAAATTAATTCTGTACCAATTAAGTTTTACACTTTGTATTTGTAATTGTATGCGAAAGAATACCAAGACAAGTTATGCATACATTTCCAGCGGAGAAAAATAAGTTTAAAAAAAAAGCAGTGAAATAATTTCTTAATTTTGTTCGTCTCAAATTCAAATGTAGAGAAAATGAATACAAATTATTAGCATATATTTTTTGTATAACACCACCGAATTTTCATATGATGATGAAGATAAGGTCTATCTTTCAATAAAGAAATTCTATTTTGAAAATCACTATTAACGGTACCTGCCATAGAACCGTTTTTTTTTTTTTTTTTTTAAATCCGATTTACTCCAAAACTACTAATTCGATTTCAACGAAACTTTTTGTAAAAAAGCATACATACCTATATATAATTTCCATATAAGCCAAAAATAAAATTTTGAAAAAAATAATTTTTGGATTTTTAAAAAATTTTGAAATTTTTTTTTTTTTTTTTGAAAAATCAAATTTTCGAAAACGGGACGACATTGATTTTGTTTGAAATTTTATTTTTAGATGTTGATTAGTGATTTCTACAAAATGGCATAGGTACCAATTTTATTTTAAAACTTTTTTTTCCAAAAAATTATTTATAAAAAGTTAGTTTTTTTAAAAAACGGCCCTAACGATTTTGAAATTATTTTTTCTAAAAATGCACTTTAATTTATATCAAATAAAACTGTAAACCTGTTTTGGAAAGCAATTTGATTTTATATTTTGTTTTATATCTTTAAAAAACGAATTTTATGTTTTTGTTTTTATATAGGTACCTTACCTACCTACATTTCCCAAATTTCTATATAAAAAGTCTTAAAAATTTAAGCAACTTATTTTTTTACGATTGATGTAGTATTATGTCCTTTGAGTTCAAGTTCAACAAAACCCAAAAATTCTTCTTCAATATTTGGTTTTTTTCTCATTGTCTGATGTTTCATTAGTGAAATCCTTTTTTTCTACCATTTGTTTGTGCATTCCCACTCTTTCCATTTTTCCATTTATTAACTGATTTGCTTTCCGGTGATATCCGGTGAAATATTTTCCAATGAATTTTCCATTTTTTCAACAGAATCAGTTCGTAAAACTTTTTAAATCTAAAATTGGACATCCATTGTTGAGGGAATATAAAGGCAATATATATGACAGGAAAGATATATAGATACATTTTTTTTCATTGATTGTTTTTTATTTCTTTTTTTGTACTTAGGGTTGATATGTAACGTTAGTGACGGAGAATATTTTTCTCTCTCTATTTATTGCCTCTTGGCAGTATTTTTTTTTTTTGATTTTCTGATCATTTTTCTAAGCACAGTAGCCGTAGTAGACTGTGATTCAAATTTGGTAGTTTCTAATTTTTATCATAGTTGTTTATAGAAATATCAAATATCCCATATTGCAATTAGCATACATAGTTTCCGAACAAAATATTGTTTGACAATTTTTGCCAGTTTCGTCGAAATCCATTAATTTTTTTCAAAATCTTAAAAGCCAGGTCATATGTCTCTAAAGTCGGTCTACGGACTACAATTTTGCGTGATGACGTCGCAAGAAAACAGGGTGCGGTTTTAAAAAAATAAATCAAAATCTTAGAATCCAAGTCATAAGAACATAAGTCTAACTTAGTTTGTTAAACTGTTGAACGATTTCCCCAAACCCCGTTACGAAAAATGGAATATATTTCATTGATGAAACTGTTTGCGCTGTCGAGCTCCTGATCAAAGATGAAATGAAAAAGCCTTTTACTTTTTTGGTTTTAACAAAGTTTTTAATTCTGAAATCTGGGGCTTTCACAATGACAATTTTTCGGATTTTATTGTAGGAAAACTTTGATAATATTACTCGTACAAAAGGTAAAACTTTTCGTCGATGCATTCGAGCCCTACCGACAGGCTTTGACATTTTTGAAGTGAAAACTTATTTAGTATCGTAGTTATTTGAAACAAGATGAAACGAAAAAGCGACAGGAAAAATCAATTGATTATAACTTTTTTGTTTAAATAGATAGATAAATGAAAATTAATACTGTAGATAGGTTATAAAATACCTAAACTATAATTGTACAAATTTCGACATGGTTGGCTTTAAAAAATTCTTACTTTTTTTGCACGCATTGTAGAAATATGATTGAAGTGTCATATAAATGATGAAATAATAAGCTTTCAGAATATATAAAATTTGTCATTAAAAAAAATGGATTTAATGGTGTTAAATTTTGCTGTTTTTGATGAAAATCAATTGGGTTCAAAAAATTCTAGCTCTTTTTGTAGAAGACATGGTCGAGCTAAAACAATAATCTTTCCGTTCATATAAAATTTGTTATAAGTTGTCAAATAAGAAAAATGGATTTAATGGTTTTTTATGAAAAATGATTGTTTTGAATAAATTATTTTTATGCTTTTTGCGCATTGTACGATTAAAAATTTAAGTACGGCTTTATTTTTAAGAACAATTTCTAATTGGTGATTTTTAAGGTTTCACTTCTACCACGTCTGAATTACACACATGATTTTGTTTTTTATTTGACAGAGGCAGTTCCCTAAAAAAAAACTTACAACTTTTAAAAAATAAACCTTGAAAACTCACTATTAACGTCTTCAATACGCAGTCATTTTTATTCAAAATAATAACAACTCCAAAAAAATGTTAAAAATGGATAGACTCAAGATTTCGTATCCTTTTTTATGGTACGGATAATGTACTTAACCTTTCTGCAACAAAATTCCTACAAAATTAAACCTTTTAGTCTTTTTTTTATATTATCTTAAATATAAAGATAGTTTAAAACTTATTTTTTATTTGCTCAGTTAAATTTATTAAAGATTACATTTTTGCAACTTCTTTTCTTGTATACTAACTACTGATATGGGGAACAGAAAGAACCCAATTAAAGTATTACAAATTAAAGAATTTACTTTAATCAGCTTACAAAGTACTGAACGTAAAGAAAAATTCCAGTATAGTTCTTTTTCCGTATCCTATTAGCCAAACTTCTACACAAACTACAAACATAATTACCTTGAATCCTGGGTGCATTGTGATTCTATATTGGGTTTTTCTTCTTTTTTTTTTTTTTCTTAAAGATATTTGAAGATTAAACAACTTCCCAACAAAATACATACAAATAAAACTTTATCCATACAGGATGCATCCAATTATCTAACACACATGCACTTTTGTACACAGAAAACTTGCCATGTTGAATGTGTAGCTTAACATTGCATGCCAGTAATCTTCTTGCAGACGAACTTCGAAAGAACTTTTATTTTGTATTGCATTCATAAGAGCTGGATTTAGATGAAAGACATACTAGAGTGGGCCAGAAATATAAAATCTTCCTCTTAAAAGACAAAATTTTTGAAATAGAAATAAGATCAAAAAGATTTGAGTTATTCATGAGAAAATCAAAAAATGAGAACAACTTTAGTTAAAAAAAGACTTTTGACACAATTGGAGAAAATTCTAGATCAGCTTGAGTGAAAACCCCTAAAATTTCGAAAAGAGACTTAATTTCTGAAAACACGTTTTATCACAAATTTTTCAATCCCAAAACTTTTTCCAAGAAGTTTACAACTTTTTGTCTAAGAAGGCCTTCCTTTTAAAAAAATCATTCACTAGCACAAAGTGCAACCCTGAATATTTGCCTTTTCTTGGATTTGTTCCTCTGCTATGCACAAGATGATGAAGTTTAAAATTTTCTTTAACCTTCTGGCTCCTTTTTGCTTCTATTAGATACTCGAAGAATGTGTGTTGTACATGTTGATATTTTCTTAAATATACTAAGGTATGGATGGTATTTTGCATCGTGTATTCCTTCGAATAACGTTCATAGATGTTTGTTGTTCGTCCTTTGCTCTTGGCATATAAGATGCCTTCAATGGCGAATATTTTAACCGATCTTATAGCTTTTTAGTCGATTTCTTTTAACTACATTTTTTTTTCATTTTTGTTTTTTTTTTCTATTATGCAGTTCACACGAACGAAGTCCTGAAGAATTGGAATTGGTATTTGAAGAACTTTTACACATCGCAGCACTATCACATCTCTCGACGAGCATCAAAAGGGAGCTAGCATCTATAATCGTATTCGAGTCACATGCACAAGCTGGAACTATTTGTAAGTATTTGAAACTTTATGATAAAAAAACAGTGCTGTGTTAAAAAAAAAATTTTTAACGTTAAAAGAGTAAGAGTAAGAGTAAGAGTAAGAGTAAGAGTAAGAGTAAGAGTAAGAGTAAGAGTAAGAGTAAGAGTAAGAGTAAGAGTAAGAGTAAGAGTAAGAGTAAGAGTAAGAGTAAGAGTAAGAGTAAGAGTAAGAGTAAGAGTAAGAGTAAGAGTAAGAGTAAGAGTAAAAGTAAGAGTAAGAGTAAGAGTAAGAGTAAGAGTAAGAGTAAGAGTAAGAGTAAGAGTAAGAGTAAGAGTAAGAGTAAGAGTAAGAGTAAGAGTAAGAGTAAGAGTAAGAGTAAGAGTAAGAGTAAGAGTAAGAGTAAGAGTAAGAGTAAGAGTAAGAGTAAGAGTAAGAGTAAGAGTAAGAGTAAGAGTAAGAGTAAGAGTAAGAGTAAGAGTAAGAGTAAGAGTAAGAGTAAGAGTAAGAGTAAGAGTAAGAGTAAGAGTAAGAGTAAGAGTAAGAGTAAGAGTAAGAGTAAGAGTAAGAGTAAGAGTAAGAGTCAGAGTAAGAGTAAGAGTAAGAGTAAGAGTAAGAGTAAGAGTAAGAGTAAGAGTAAGAGTAAGAGTAAGAGTAAGAGTAAGAGTAAGAGTAAGAGTAAGAGTAAGAGTAAGAGTAAGAGTAAGAGTAAGAGTAAGAGTAAGAGTAAGAGTAAGAGTAAGAGTAAGAGTAAGAGTAAGAGTAAGAGTAAGAGTAAGAGTAAGAGTAAGAGTAAGAGTAAGAGTAAGAGTAAGAGTAAGAGTAAGAGTAAGAGTAAGAGTAAGAGTAAGAGTAAGAGTAAGAGTAAGAGTAAGAGTAAGAGTAAGAGTAAGAGTAAGAGTAAGAGTAAGAGTAAGAGTAAGAGTAAGAGTAAGAGTAAGAGTAAGAGTAAGAGTAAGAGTAAGAGTAAGAGTAAGAGTAAGAGTAAGAGTAAGAGTAAGAGTAAGAGTAAGAGTAAGAGTAAGAGTAAGAGTAAGAGTAAGAGTAAGAGTAAGAGTAAGAGTAAGAGTAAGAGTAAGAGTAAGAGTAAGAGTAAGAGTAAGGTTTAAATATTATGAGAAGCTATATTTTTTACTTAATGTTTGTTAAAAATATCTGCACATCACTGTTTTGTGTTCACAGAAAACCAATACTATTCATAAAACTAAGCCCCATCTCAATATAAAGTCAGATACAAATGACTGTTTCTCTCTATTTGCCACTGTGTGACTGCGACATTATCCATTTCGATAGAAGTGTTAAAATTGAAAAACTTAGTGGACCGTTTAGTTTGTCAATTCTGTGTACCATTGAACCAATAAGTACTGGAATACGTTATCGTTTTCACTGGCTGGCTGGTTGGTTGGCTCTAGGGACAGGGACAATTTTATATAAATTCTTGTTGGAATATTTTGGTTAATTGAATTTTCAGTTACGTTCGTTGGAGTTCATTCAATTATTTTTACATTTTCACTCTGCTGAATATGGCAATTCGTTGGAATTGGAACTTACTATATGTGTACCTACTCTTGTTGGTGCATTGGACCAAAGGATAACCGTGAATATTGGATTAGTATGGTACTTAGTTGGAGTTTTGTCGCACTACATGAAGTACGACGAGGATGTGTGTTTTATTTTTTTAATTGAAACAGCTCTATTTTAATTATTTTACAATGTACATCTGCGTTTGTTGTAGACCAGACTTGGCCCGTTGCAAATAATGCAACCGTTAAAGTCAAGCTTCCAAGTGCGGTTAATCTGGTGATCCTTTGCTGCATTGAACACAAGGCTGTAGCTAGTCCTTGGCTTCTATTTCGAAATCAATAAAAAAATTTAAGAGAATTAATCAAGTTGCTTTCAGTATTATATGTAGTTCATTTTGGTCAAATATAACTAGTTTATGGCAAAGTTAGAATCAAACAAAAAAAAAGTTATGGATTCCTTTCAGCCAACCCTACCACTTCTACTATAAATAAAAACCTAACGCACAGGTAAAACTTTTAAATCCAAAAAATAATTATATTTTCATTAGGATTATAAATGAAAATAAATTAAGGGTACAAATGACATTTTTTGTCTAGTTTTGGTGGAACGAATAATAATAATTCATGATTTGGAGTTTTATGACTTTTACTGGGATTAATGGTGGCAAAATGAATTACTATTAATTAAAAAGTCAATTTATGCTAGTTTTTAACATTTACAAGGTAAATAATAAATTTAATGACAAAGTAAGGGGGATAATCCACTAAATTAGATTGTTTCAAAGGTCATAGTAAATATGAATCTTGAGTTGTGATACGCTGGTAAACAGCTAGCGGTTCTTTAATATTATATTCAAACCTTGGCACAAAATAGAAATACCATGGTATTAGTAAAATTTTGACATGATATGCGTTTTTCACCAGAAAATCTCACAAATACTACAATTTTGTAAACTTTTATATATGTAGATATTAGGGTGGGTCAAAAAATTTTTTTTTGATTTGGTACTCCGAAAAATCTTGCTAGATACCTCTAGAATATGCACACCAAATATGAGCTCTTTATATTAATGGGAAGGTCCTCCGCTTTGCAATTTTCCATTTTTACATCAAGCTTCTACTAAAAAAAATTAATTTTTTTATTAATTGACTTTTTACCAAATTTCTTTTCATATATTGTAGGAAATTCAACGCTCTACAAAAAAGGCCTTATACACTTTTTTCGTTTATCTAACCGTTGAATAGATATTTGAGGTCCAAAAATCGAGAAAATCTTTAAAAATTCGTTTTTTGTTCTTAATTTTGTAACAAATTGAAAAATTATAATAATCAAACGCGCAAGACATATTCTTGTTGGAAATTGATTGTTCCACAAAAAAGGTCTTGATAACTTTTTTCATTAATCTAACCATTCTCAAGATATTCGAGGTCAAAGTTAAAAAAAAATATAAAAACATTTTATATTTTTAAAAAATTTCCAATTCACTGAAACTTCATTATTTTTAAATTAGCAAGATATATTCTTGTAGGAGCTTAAACGTTCTACAAAAAATTCGTTTGAATCAAATTGATTGTTTTAACCGTTTAGAAGATATTCGTATCCAAACCAATGCTCACTGATTTCAATAGTTTTCTTATGACCCGTATGCATTGCGCAAAACCATTCCGAAAATTGCTCTTTCTTATCGTAACAGTTTCGCATATTAAACTTAGTTGATTACCCGCTTATTGCAGTTTAAACAAATATTATTTATCTATTTATTTTGTTGTTAATATTTCTTTTGTGTTTCAAATCACTAAAATTGTTAATATTTTATAAACAGCTTATCATTACCAAATTGTGTATTACTTTGTGTTTCAAATCACGTTAAAATTGATAAAAATTCTTATAAACATCTAATCAAATTAACCAAATTGTGTAATATTTTGTGATTCAAATCACTTTAAAATTGATATTGTTTTATATAAAAATATTTTTCATGTATTTTGTTTAAATTTATTTTTTTTTTTAAATTTTAAAATTTTTGCTTTTTATTATTTCTTTTATTTTTAAATCATTTTATGAAATGTCATCTCAGGCAGACGGCAGTATTGCCATGTCCTTATTCTTAAGTATATAAATTGTTAAACTTTATGATGAAAAAATAAAGAATCAATCTATCTATCTATCTATCCATTCCGAAAAATAGTTGAATCAACCTGGTTTTCGTTGTTTTTAAGTTGTTTTTTCACTCAGTGAAGTTTCTTACTTATATACTATTTTGAAAAAGAAAATTTTATTTGAACGCTTATTCTGTCCTCCATTTTGGATTCACCATTTGTAAAACAAAAAAAGTTGTCAACTTTTTCGTAGTCATGACTTTTCGTCAAGAAATTGCCGCGTTAGTAATTTTTAAGGGCAAATCGCGCCAAAGTCACCACCAGGGTACAAACCTTGCTCCGATCGGAGCAAATTTGCTCCACTTTTGATCGAAAAAAAACTATCTACTCCAACGCTCCGATTTTTCGCGATATACGCCACTTTTTTCACACAGAAAAATTGTTTAACTAGACTAACCTAATTAACCGAATTGGTATTGAAATTGTATTTTAGATTTTTTAGATTTGCAAACACATTTATGAACCACCTCTTGCATTAATCAATATAATATTAATATATATTAAAGTTTGGTTTTGTGTACGTTCGCTAACCGGCCACACCGGCTGACTTATTTTCTTAATTTTTTTTTTAAATCAAAGAGGCATAAGAGGAGAAGGTTTAAGGCAAAAAGATTTTATAGGGTAAATAGGGGTAACACGACATTGAAAAAAGAGGCTATTTTCTAAACTGTAAGTTGTAAAGAGTTTTCAAATGATAGACAAATTTATTCAATAGTTAAAAAAGGTATTGAAAAAATTCAAAAGAATTTCAAAACCAAGTTGTTAAGGTTTTTTTTGCAGTCATAGACCTTCGACAGAAGACTAATTACAGGTACGAAAAATTTTGCACAGAAATTTGAGTTACACCATTAGAAAGATATTAAAAAAAAAATTAGGGGTCTAATACGGATTTTTTTCATAGGCCCTGTATTTTGAAATATAAATTTTTGAAAAACAACTAATTTTTAGGGACATTTTTGAGTAGTTTTTTTATTTTTTTGAATTTTTAAAAGCCTGCAAAAAATCTCAAACTAATAGAAAATATAGGTTTTAGTTATGCCCATGCATGAGTATTTTGCACAGGCCACTTTTGCTAAAAGTTTAAAAGTGAATATTTTTAAACTCATTTTATGAACTTTTCAAGTTTTGATCCTTTTTTTTCATTTGAAAATTAACTAATTAAAGAGTCGAAAATTAGAAATAAATACAAGAAATGGCGGAACGAAGTCCGCGGGGTCAGCTAGTGGGTTTTATAAAACAATTAAATGGGTCCAAAATAATTATTTTTTATGAATCAAATTGACTTTTATTTAAGACTTTATTAGTTTTTATTTAAAAAAATTTCCTGAAAATTTAGGATTTTTGTTTTGTTTCAAATCTACTCCGAAAATGTTGCATTTGCTCCACTTTTTTTTCAAATTTGCTCCAAAATTTCATGACCAAGGTTCGAACCCTGGCCACCACTCTAGGCGTGTTTTTTAATAACATGATGTTTACCCCGGGGAAAGTGTGTGAAAACATCATTTATCGGATGGATAATTCTTTTTTTAACGTTGTTAAACTTTTTATACCTAATCTATTTCGAGTTAATGGATTTTGTCCCATTAAGTTTGTTCCTTTTTGGTTCGTTTCAATTTTTCAATTGACATCACTACGCAAGCAATTGACTGTGGAACTATGACGAAACGATCCCTGAAGATCAGATCAAACTAAATGATTACAATGATTTATAGTAACTTTCTAAAAAGCTTTTGATCAAATCCATCCTATAAAAGAGAAAAATAAATACAACTTGGAATCGCACATATTTGATTTAATAAATAAATTTGTTGTTTCGAAGAGAAAAAGCAAAAACACTTTTATTTAAAGAAAGATTGGAATATCTTAACTCAATAACATTATTCATACCTAACCATTTTGATTTTCATATCCTTTAAGCTTCTACATCATTAAATTGTAATATTTCTACCCAACTGGTAAGTAAACATTGAATACCATGCACAGATGTGGTTATCGATTGCCCATACTTTCTACCGAATTATCGTACATATCGCAGCCAATGTTACTCATCCACTTCAAAATGTACCTTTACAGCATTCAGAAGAATATGTAGGTAGGTACTCCATTTACTTTATACTTGTCTAGAAACTAAAACAAATGCCAGGAATCCTTTAGTTAATGCACTTGTGTCCTTGTTGAGTATGAAGAGATCTTTTGGGTGCAAAATTATCCATCGAAATCGATATTTCCGGCTTTTTATTTCTGATATTGTGTATAGGACATCGATTTTATCTGGTTCTCTTGAGATTACAGGGATTTGTTTCTGCTTCTTGTGAGGATGTGAGTTTTTCCGTTTGGCATTATATATTATTCTCGAATTCTTTTTCATCCCAAACGGACACACCAGACATCTGAATTGCCACTTTAATTGTTCATACAAATTCTCAGAGACTTAGACATCAAAAATACTTGTATGTATTCTCTTTAAAATTTAACAAGAAAAAAGTTTTACAAATAGGCTCGTAAATATCCTTTTTTCAAAAAAAATTTAAACTTCTTCAACTTTCTACATCGATTAATTACTTCGCTCAATTTAACTTAAAAACTTCTTTGTTCTTATCATTCAACTGCCTATACTAATGGCATACATACCATACACAATTATCTTTTTCACTCTTAAGAACACCAACACTTTCTTGAAATTTATTGCTTACGTTAAATAAATAATTACTTATTATTTGCCATAACTTTTCAAAACGTCTTTTCAAGTATCTGGTATCTGTATCCTCTTCTTGTCCTGATAAGAATTCAAAGTCAATAAACAGTTATCACGCCCACAAATCACTTCCTCATAAATATTTCCATAATTTCGTATATAAGTAATTAAATGGAAATGAGTTTCTTTAGTTTTAATTGACATCAAAAATACCTACTTACCTACAACATCCACTTTGAAGTTCTTCAAAATTGCTTGAGGTTATAAAAACTTCTTTTGACATTAATTATTGCAGTCTATTAAGCTACCACCCGCGACCGAAGTAGATTTTTCTTTTATAACATCACACCAACAACACTTTTATTGGAGAAAGTTAACTTAACATAGTCAATTGAAAGTATACCTCCCTTACATCTATAAGTTATAAAAGGGTTCCTACAAAATATAATGAGAGCATCTCACCCTTTAAGGAAGAATTCGTTTAGAAAGTTTTTCGCCTTTAGGCTTAGAGATGGTTGAATAATGATGATTTCTTGGTTAACTAAGTTACTTTTTTTTGAAGTGTTTTTCTATTGGTTTTTATCTATAAGGCAAAAACAGGCTACAAAATCGCCTTGCCCAAGTTTTTTTATGGTTCAATATTTTTATGACTTTAAAAAAAAAATACACTTAATTTTTCCGCGTAAATCCTTGATATTCTTTAATGGGTTGTTTTTAATAGAAAAATGAGACAAATTGTAGTTTTTAATTAAGAATTTTTCTCCTTCTTCAAAAGTACTTAATTTCCAGTGGAGACAGTGAAGTGCTCATTATTTTTCCCTTGAAAAAAAAAAAATTTTAATCAAAAAACTTAAAAATCCTTTGTTGTCTAAAATTTTAATAAATGCTCTTGGTTGTGTATAAATTTTTTTCTTCTTGTAATTTATTTCTTTTTTATTTTCTATTTACAGTATTTAATCAAGGTGACGAAGGTAGATCCTGGTATATATTATTAAAAGGATCCGTTGATGTTGTCATTCATGGCAAAGGAACAGTAGCAACACTCAAGACTGGTGATGACTTTGGTAAACTCGCTCTGATAAACGACGCACCGAGGTAAGCCTTTTTGAATGTGTAATAGAAATAAATCTTTTTAGTGTTTTGATAGATTTATGGGAATAGTTTTTTTTTATGGAAGTACTTCTTATAATGAATACAGAATTCCTAGTGAGATTGTGTTTTTAAAGGACTTAAAGTCGAATGCTCTGGAGAAATTTTTGTTAGTGGCTTACATTATGTTCACTGAACGCGATTTTTTTCTATAAAACTAACAATACAGTAAAAGTTTGAATTATAAAGTGACAGAAGATGACTTGTAGGTATTTTTTAATGATTGATTCAATGAAACCAAAAATTAAAAAAAAAGTTAATGAATTATTTATAGATAGGTATTGCTGTATATTTAAAACGACAGACGGACAGAATCTATCGTAAGCGCTTTCAAATTGATGGAACTAGACATACAATTTAAAATACCTATCTAAGTGTTTCAGTTGTGGAGAGGATTAAAAGTTATAAGTGTTCGAAAATATATAGTTAAAGAGTGCATTGCAATGACAATGACTACAAAGAAACTGGAATTTTTGACTTCAATAAAAATACAAACTTTAAAACCATGCTTAATTTTAAAAGCGTCATTTGAGTCAGCTTTATACTTTAACCAATTTTTGTAGCGGTTTTTCATATTTGTCATATGAATTTTTACTTGCGATATAGGTACTATAGGGCAAGTTTAGGATTCGTAAAAAAAATCGAACTCGAGATAACAATTTTACATGACATTACGATGATGGAGAATGCCAAAAAAGTGGGTCCGGCAATTCTGTCTGTCTGTCCGTCTGTCTGTCTGTCTGTCTGTATGTACCTCGAGCTACAGCCTAAACTATTCGAGTGATTTTGTTCAAACTTGGTAGTTAACAGTTTTGGGTGATTCCCTAGAGGACAAATTGAAATTTTTTTTTTAGGACCAAAACTAACGGTACCTGTCATATAACGGAAATAGAAAAATTTATTTTTTTCAAAAACGGCTCTAACGATTTTGATTAAAATTTTTGAATAAAGTATTACACATAAGAGCCAACTTTCGAAATATAAAAATTATTTTTTTTACAGTTATTAACTGGACCTGTCATAGAACGGTTTTTTAATTTATGAATATCTCGTTCAAGAATACCCCGATTTCAACGAAAATTTTTATACAAAAGCGTTTAAGTAAAGGTAACATTAAAACTTTAGAAAATTTTCAAAAAACTTATTTTTGGATTTTTAAAAAATATTTCAAATTTTTTTTTTTGAAAAATCAGTTTTTTGAAAACGGGTTTATGAAAAATTTTGAAATTTCGTTTTTATGCGTAAATAAATTATTTCTTCAAAATGGCATAGGTACCAACCTTTTTTTTGAAAAATGATAGAAAATTTTTATATATAAAAAATTATTTTTTTAAAAAACGACTCTAACGATTTTCGAAAATTTTTTTCTAAAAATTCATTTTTATACAAGAAGTAAACTGGCATACTTCGTTTTTTGTGAAAGATCATCTTAAACGGTATTTAATTAATTATAAAAACAGATTTTATTTTTTTTAATTTCTTGAAAATATCAAATTTTAAATTTTCTTAATTTTCTTGAATAAAAACCTTTAAAATTGGAGTAACTTTAAGCAAGTACGTGCGACCCCAGTCGTGCATTTTATTTTTTTTGAATATCTTCAAATTAGTGTCAAAAAATTTTCAGATGGGGCTAGGCCACCATCTTGAAATAACTAAAGTCTTCTTTTGGTTTGTCGGGGTATAATTTTTTTCTTTGTTGTACTGAAAATGCAAAACTATGCATTAAAAAAAAAAAAAGTGGTGACTTTTTAAATTTTTTTTTAATACTGAAAACACTTGAACAGCTTCTTTCGAGCAATGTCTTCCAAAATTAATTCAAAATTGTTTAAATTCAAAGAAGTCAGTATATTATTCAAGGTAGCCTAAGCCTATTTGAAAATATTTTTTTTATCAAAAATAAGTAATGTCATTATATTTAAAATTCATCTTTGAAGCTTTCAAATTTAAAGCTAAAAAATCTAGAAGGCTTTGAAAAGCTATCTAAAAAACTATTGGTCAACCAATTTAAATCTGTCATCGGAATACGATATTTTCAACTGGCGCCGAAAAATATTCGAAATGGTACTGCTTTTCCGTCTTAGTGTCACCTTGGCAAATAACTTGACTGGACTTATTTTTATCGCCAAGCTAAATGCATACTTTTGATTTTTTTTATTCACCAGAAATTTATTTTTCTTTATAAAAAAAAACTATAGCCATTGAGTTATTAGCTGTTAGCAAATACATATAAAAGGTTTATAAAAAATCTAAAATCTAATTTCGAATTCTACAAATGCTTCTGTCAGCAGAAACCCATTTCAAATAAAAGTTTTTTTTTTCAACCAATTGAAATACAAAATATCACCAAACTGTTTCATTAAAAAAGAAGAAAAAAAATTAAATCAATTAATCCACTGAACGCTGCTGACTGTCAACTTAAAATTGGAAATTGATCAGCGGAAAACCAATAATAATTATAATTGAATGATTTAAAATGCTTTTAAAGTCCATTTGCAATTATCAGCAGCATGCAAGAGTTCTCCTCTGGTTGATGAAAAGTTCTTTTATTTATGTATTCTGTGCTGTGCAAGCAATACATTGAATCATATACCTGCAAATATTCTCATCAATTTTGAATGAGCTGAAAGGACAAAAAGTTGTGTTTAATACATTTTTTGTTTTATTATTTTTAAGGATATCAGAATTTTATTTTTTTGCAAAATCAGTAAATGGAAAATTGTTAAATTAAAAATTAATAACACAAATATTGCTATGTGAATACAAGAGTCATTATAGAACTCTTTTGCTGTTGGGGTAGTTCAACAAAAAAAAGGGTTATGAAAACATTTTTATTCTGAGCACCAACAAAAAATAATCGATATCCTGTTTGAGTTTTTGTTTTTTTTTAAGCAACAGGTTTGATGGAAAATAGTTTTTTTTTTTATTATTGCCAACGCATACATACAATCAAAATGATGTAGGAACTTCTAGTTATCCCAGAATTTTATTTATTAAGTTTATTAACTAGTTACCAATTTGGCCGAGGTTCTGAATTATTGAATTAAAAATAATCAAGTACATTTTATATAAATTTTTATAACTTAAACAGAATTAAAGAAAAAATAAACATTCACGTAGTTATTAACTTATTTTAGTCAATTAAATTGAAAAAATAACTTACCCTTATTACCCATTTTTAATAAACCCATTCCTTTACTAAAAATTGTAATAAATTCAACAAAAAAAAAAATTGTAACAATATTTTATAGAGCTGCTACAATAGTACTAAAAGAAAATAATTGCCACTTACTGCGTGTGGATAAGGAGCACTTTAATCGAATCCTTCGGGATGTTGAAGCAAATACACTAAGGTTACAGGAGCATGGAAAGGATGTATTAGTATTGGAAAGGGTAGCTAAACAACGAGGACAACATTCAGCATTTAAGTATGTTTAAAAGAAAATAATTAATCAATACTTGATTTTAATGTTGTTTTTCGTTCATTAATTTGTTTTTCGATAATGCTATTCCTTGTTTAACCTTCTATTTTCACGATTTTTCCCTGCATGTATTTTTATATTGCAAGTCATATATATGTATCCTTCCTAAAGTGATTTAATATATTTATTTTCAAGTGTGTACATAATTTTATCTTTGTAAATATTAATGAAATTTACCAAACATAAAAATACTAAAAAAAATATATAAAAAAAACAGTAATAACTAGTATTTATATATTTTTCTGTAAATAATCCTGCAACATGTCTATGCACTTACAAACACACACGCACACACTTCATACCTAATATGTTATATTTAAATTAATTTCACTTTATATACTTTTTTTTCATTCGTTACTTTTATATTAATAATTTTACTTTGGAGTTTGTATTTAAAACTAGAAATTATTGCAATAAATCATTTTATGACTTTATAGTTTCAGAATGCTATAAATTTATGATTAATTTTTGGTGTTAAATAAATAAAATTAGGTATTATAAAAAAAAAAACATTTTTAAGTTTATTAGTATGGTAATTGGAATTGCATGAACTGACAGAATAATATAATAAAATTTAAACAGATGAAATCCCTTAAAATCCCTTAAAAATATAAATTAGAAAAAAATTTCAAAGAGAATTATATATGTCAATGGTTTCGAATTAAAATATTTTCTAACAATTGATCATTGAATTTACACCCTCCTCCTATAATTAGGTCTGCATACTCATTGCGTTCACTAAATTTTATTCCACTAATGTGTCCTAATAACTTTATTATTTTTCTAAGCTCTGATTTTTCAATTGTCGGTTAGACTATCAGAAGAATAAGCCTTAACTGGATTTTATCTGGCTATTGAAAAAATGGCTCTATAGTAAAATAAAAATATCAAAAGTCAATTGAAAAAAAAAAAACAGCTTTGAACTAAAAAGATTTGGTCTTGTTGACTAAAACAAAGTAAGAACTATAAAATATAGGCAACTCCAATTTTGATGCTTTTTGCTAAGATTTTTTCTGAGAATCAAAACGTAAAAGCTTTCCCGTCCAATATCCCGTCATAGTTATTTTAATTAAAATAAATCCAAATTTTGTGTCTGAACATTTATTTTTGAAAGACTATTTATTAGATGTCATTTACGTGTCACATTTTACGGTAGGCAATGTCATTATCTATTATATATATTAAAGTTTGGTTTTGTGTACGTTCGCTAAAAGGCCACACCGGCTAATTTTTTGTTTTTCTTATTTTTTTTAAATCAAAGGGGAATAAGAGTAGAAGGTTTTAGGCTAAAAAATTAATGATTTTATAGGTTAAATAGGGGTAATACGACAATGAAAATAGAGGCTATTTTCTAAACGGTAAGTTGTAATGAGTTGAATGTTGTTTTTAAATGATAGATAAATTAATAAATACGAAGAAGATTCACTTTATGATAGATAAATTAATTGTAAGGTTGAAAAAGGTATTGCAAAAATTCTAAAAAAATTCTAAACTAAGTTGTGAAGGTTTTTTTGTGCAGTGAAAACATCTGGTAGAACTTCGACAAAAGGCTTATTAAAGGTAGGGAAAATTTTTTACGGAAACTTGAGTTACACGATTGGAAAGATACTAAGAAAAAAATTTAGGCGTCTTATACGGATTTTTTTCATAGGCCCTGGATTTTGAAATTTTAATTTTTGAAAAACAACAAATTTTTATGGACATTTTTGAGTAGTTTTTAATTTTTTTGTAATTTTTATAAGCCTCCAAAAAATCTCAAGCTTATAGGAAATATAGGCTTTAGTCATGCGCAAGCGCATTTACAAATTTTTAAATTTTAAAATGATTTTTGACCGAATAACGGGAAAAACAAGTTTTTTTGTCCCAAGTTTTTTGGCCGTTTTTAACATAGGCCATATTTTACATAGGCCACTTTTGCTAAAAGTTTAAAAGTGAATATTTTTAAACTTATTTTACGAACTTTTCAAGTTTTGATTCCCTTTTTCATTTAAAATGTTAACTAATTATAGAGTCGAAAATTTAAAATAAAAACAAAAAATGGCGGAACGAAGTCCGCCGGGTCAGCTAGTTTTTTTATAATGTTTTTTCTGCTATTTTTAGCCCTGATTTTTCAATCGTCAGTTAGACTATCAGAAAAATAAATGTCAATATAAAAAAAAAACGTTTATTCCTAGAAATAAGCTCTATCTGAGGTTTATCTGACTATTGAAAAATTCGCCCTAAGTCCATTTTTAGAAAATTTATTTTCCCACTAAAGATAGAGGCTTTGTTAAAGCATAAATGGCATATACTTGTGAGTGTAATTTATATTCAATCTCAATAAGGATACCTAAAAAAAAATTTATTGTAAGCACATGGCAACCCTTACTCCTGCGGAGATATGAGGCTACAATCTTTTCTCCTTTTGTTTGGTTTAACAATATATTGGAACCTCGATGGAAAGCGGGATCTGGAATTGTTCAATAGAAAAAAAATAGTACACATACACCACAGTGGCCCACTTAAATTAAAAAAATTTCATCGAAGAAGTTCTTTTGATGTCATAGATTTTAATCGTACAAAATATAATATTTAACTTTTGTGCTAACTTAGGCGCTATTAACAGAAAACTTCTGTTAGATTGACTTATTTTTATTTGCGTTCTTATTTACTTAAATATTAAATTTTAACATTAAAATAAATCTTCGAAGTACCAGTTAAGTTTGTCAAATGTTTTCCTGAAGTTTGTCAAATGATGGTTTAAGTGCTTCAAATATACCCACTTGACTGTTAAAAATGCCAATTGAATTGGGCTCAAAAAACTGAAAAAATAACAGACACTTTAAGCATTTCATGATAAATGATACCACAAAAGTTGCACAGTTGTGTGTTTTTTTGTTTTTTTTTTAAACAAACATAAAAGTAATTCAGAATTTTGTTTTTGCCTAAAAATAAAACCCACCGACTTTTCCTCAAATAAAAATTCATCCCTCAGTTTTGTATCAACGAAAAATAAAAACCCCAGAGTGTTGAAACTCCCACAGAAGGTACTATAGTATTTTTATGAAGGACAGAGTTTCGCCAAGGATGCCCAAAAAAGTTCCTACATATTAAAATTTAAATAAAAAATTTTGGTTCTAACTATTTTTTTTTTTTTTTTTCATTAAAAAAATATTTTAATTTTCTTCACAAAAAGAAAGTATTTGGCGTAGGCAATATTATTAAATTCTTAAAGTTAAATAAAATCAGCTCTCACATTTTCCAAAAATATCCAAGTTTTTCACAAACAAATTCACTCAACTTTAAACCCATACCTAACCAAAAAATTTAAAATAAAAAAAAAAGAAAAGCAAACTTCGACCAGTTTTCGCTTTTGATTTATGAGCAAAACCATAGAGAGAAAGGGAGAAAAGTCGCCCTTTCAACTCAAATAAAATCCTCTGAGGCATAACGAAAGCCCCACAAATGGTTGGTGGTTTTTAATGGATTGGGTGGTTGGTTGTATGTATTTCTTGATGAAGAACTCTTAGTTGTATGCGAAAAAAAAACATACTTTCTAGAAATAAGCTACCATTCACTCTGAGGTTTTTTGTTATTACTACGAAAGGAGAAAGAAAAGACTCAAAATACTATATAACACAGTAAAAAAACATGTTTTGCTTTTCAAGTTTTAATTTGTATAAATCCTTTGGCTGCCCTTCATAATTATTGTCCTTGTTCAAAGCTAATTTAACCCTTATGATGGGATTTTTGTATCATTTGGGAGGAAAATAAGAACATGCTGGCGACTAATTAGGCATTAAATTAGTATCTTTTTGGGACTGATTTTGAAACATCGTTAGGCCTTTTGTTGTTATTTGTTTCCATAAACAAACTCGCTTGATTGGTCAACCAACACAAGTTATTTTTGTATATTTAAACATCTGGTTTTCATTTTTTTTTATTTTTGTTAATGGGAAATACTTTAAATAAAAAATAAACAAAGTTAATTTATGATTTAATAAATTTAAGGATTTTTCCACAAAAAAAAAAGTAAGTACAAATTTTAAAAACAAACAAACTTTTATGTTTTTTGATGTTGTTTGCATTGTTTAAAATTAAACCTTTTTTTTAATTAAAGTAACAACTTTTTTTTTGTTTTATTATTTGAGTAAACTACTTTCGTTTTTTCATCCAAATAAAATATGTCACATCTCTTATCGTTTCCTTCTTCTTTTTTTCAGGTACACAGTGATGTCGGGAACACCGTCAAAAATGTTAGAACATCTTCTGGAGACAAGATTGGGTGGACAAGTTGTGGGAATAGATCCATTCTTAGATGATTTCCTGCTGACGCATATAGTTTTTATGCCTGTAGTTCAACTCGTTGATGAGTTGGTTAATTAATATCCTTTTCAAACTAAATTTAACATTTTTTATTTGGTATTTCTAATTTTTTTTTTTTTCATACTTCGTTTAGCAAGTTTTGTTAGTCTTAATTTAGAATTATTTTGGCGTGTCACCCCAATTGAATTAAAATAATTCAAAAGACTCGTTGAGAAATTCGTTCCCGATTTTCTTCAAAATAATTATTTCAATTATTTATGAGTTTTGAGAGAAAGAGGGACGGGAGGGAAATTTAAGTTGAATTTTTAGGACATAATTAACGGTACTTTCGAATTTGCAAAATAAACATATTAGGTAGGTATTAATAATCCAAAATTCCAAAATGCTCATTTGAAAGTTTTGAAAAAAAAAATTATTTTTAACTCCCTCAAAGTCAGGAAAAATTATTTTTGGTTTGTCCTTATTAATGTCATAAAACCTGCTTTTCATATCTTACCTTCTCGTACACAAATCATTTAGTAAGATCAATTTTTGGAAAAATATAAAACAAAAAAATAATTAAAAAAATCGCCAGTAGAAAAATTTTTAAAAATTCTTCTTTATGAAAGAAATAAAATTGCATTATTCGTTTTCAGTTCAAAATTTAAAAATGTGTTTTAAGTTTTTTAACCTGAATTTAAATGAAATACAAATCTCTTTTGTTTTATTCTTAATAATTTTATCATAAAGCAAGTTCGTCCGAGTTTTTTTAAATCAAGAGTTGTGTGAGTTGACGAGTCTCATTTTAAAATAAATTAATTAATTCGTCCTTAAAATCACTAACTTAACTTTATTACTTCTAACAACCTACAAGAATTGGTTAAGAGCTGTTGATAGTCCAGTCAAATAGTATTTAATGTGGCAAGTTCTGATGTATTTTTACTTGCGATATAGGTACTATAGGGCAAGTTTAGGATTCGTAAAAAAAATCGAACTCGAGATAACAATTTTACATGACATTACGATGATGGAGAATGCCAAAAAAGTGGGTCCGGCAATTCTGTCTGTCTGTCTGTCTGTCTGTCTGTGTGTACCTCGAGCTACCTAAACTAATAGAGCGATTTCCTTCAAACTTGGTATTTAACAGTTTTGGGTAATTCTCTAGAGGACAAATTAAAATTTTTTTTTTAGGACCAAAGCTAACGGTACCTGTCATATAACGGAAATAGAAAAGTTAATTTTTTTCAAAAACGGCTCTAACGATTTTGATTACAATTTTTGTGTGTAGTGTAGCACATAAAAGCTTCCTTTTGAAATAAAAAAAATATTTTTTGAACCGTTATTAACGGTACCTGCCATAGAACGTTTTTTTTTATTTATGAATTTCTCGTAAACGACAAAACATATTTCGACCAAAATTTTTGTACAGAAACATTTAAACTATCGTTATTTAAAAAATATTTCAAAATTTTTTTTTGAAAAATCAATTTTTTGGAAACGGGTTAGTAAAAAGTTTTGAAATTCCGTTTTTGTGTTTAAATTAATTATTTCTTCAAAATGGCATACCAACTTTTTTTTCGAAAAATGTTAGAAATTTTTTATATATAAAAAATTTTTTTTTTTAAAAACGGCTCTAACGATTTTCGAAAAAAAATTTCTAAAAATTCCTTTTTATACAAGAAATAAAATGGCATACTTAGTTTTTTGTAAAAGATCATTTGAAACGGTATTTAATTATTTATAAAAAAAGATTTTATTTTTTTTTGTGCCACTTATGAAATTCCGTGAAAATATCAAATTTTCCCTTATTTAGTTCAATAAAAAGCTTTAACATTAGAGTAACTTTTACCATAAGAGCAAGTACGTGCGACCCCAGTCGTGCAATTTATTTTTTTTGTGGCAGCTAAACACAAATTTGCAGTTTTTCCAAAAAGTTTTTCACGACACTTATGAGAAATTACAGAAAAATGTTTGTATTCTTGTTGAAGGTAGTAAGCCATCAACAAGAAAAACCACCGTATATTTTAGAAATTCCTTAAAACTAATAATGCATTATTTGTTCCCTTCTATCTTTTCAATATTCAACAACATAGATACTCGAATTTATCTTTTCAGTTTTAATTTTGCTCAACAAAAAATTTGTAATTGATGTTGATATTTTAACCGAAATTTGAAACAATAGAAAAAATTAATCAAACAACAGTTTGTGAAACCACTTCACACACTGCAACAACAGGCATCCTTAAAAGTTCATTTATATTAGAAAAATATAATCAAAGTCAAAAACTTACCCACATTCCATTTAGCATGAATGCAAACATAGTTTTTCAACCACTTGATGTACTTCTTTTTTTAATCAAACATAAATGCAATTCGTACGAATATTGTTCGTTTCGTTTGATGTAATAAAAAATAAAAACTTTTAAAATTAGTTTTAGTTTAAGTCAAACAAAAATAACAAATTTTCCAGAACATTTTGGAAAAATTGTTCTTCCGTGCACAAACGCAAATATTTTTTGACTGACATTCAAAAAATTGGTGCTGCTACTTTTGTGGCAACACATATAAGCCAAAACACACAAAAAGTTAAATTATTTCATACAAAATAAAAGTTTAAAACCAACATATTTGCCACAACAATTTATATCATAAAGCACTTATAGGAGTGAAATTCTTGGTATCCTTTGAGTTGGGTTGAGTTTGTTTTTTATATTTTTTCTACCAAAGATGGAAATCCACAGGTACCTGAAAAAAAGTGTTGAAAGTTGGAATTATTTTTTTCTTTTTTTTTTTGTATACAGGGTGTCCCACAGTCACCGCCCCAAATGAAAACCATGTAGTCCTGAGGTCATTTTAAGTCGAAAAACTTAAGAGGTAATTTTCTCGTTTTCGTCCCGTTTTCGAGTTACCACGGTTTTTATGATTTTTGCTCTCTTGTTCTTTAACTGGCCTTATCTTTGCCAAACTACGTTTGATTAAAAAGATTTTTTTTGCAACCAATCAAGAATTTATTGCAGTTTAAGTTTGTCTCCAAACTTTTTTTTCTGCGGACAACCGTTTCTCCACAATTTTGCATCAAACACAATTTTCTTCGTTTTTTAAGTTGTTTTTTACACTTTCATATCATTTAAGTCAAAAATACACGTTAATGAGTATAAATTTTTTGTGCTTTTTATTAAAGCCCAGTTTATTTTCATAAAAAATTAAGTTTTATTTCATAAAAAAGGCTACTGAAAGTAATTAAAAAAAAAAATAAACAAACTGAGTGAATGAAAAAAAAAATAATTTTTAAATAAAAAATTAATTTAGGTAAATGAATTAAAAACTTTTTCTGAGCAATTGTGGTTAAGAAAAGAACAAATAGATAAAGCTCAGAAAAAGTTTTAATTCATTTAAATTAATTTTGTATTGAAAAAATATTTTTTTTTTTAATTCACTCAGTTTGTTTATTTGTTTTAATTACTTTCAATAGCCTTTTTTATGAAATAAAACCTATTTTTTTTATGAAAATAAACTGGGGTTTAGTAAAAAGCACAAAAAATTAACACTAATTAACGTGTTTTTTTTTTACTTAAATGATATGAAAGTGTAAAAAACAACTTAAAAAACGAAGAAAATTGTGTTTGATGCAAAATTGTGGAGAAACGGTTGTCCGCAGAAAAAAAAGTTTTGAGACGAACTTAAATTGCAATAAATTCTTGATTGGTTGCAAAAAAAATCTTTCAAATCAAACGTAGTTTGGCAAAGATAAGGCCAGTTAAAGGACAAGAGATCAAAAATCATAAAAACCGTGGTAACTCGAAAACGGGACGAAAACGAGAAAATTACTTCTTAAGTTTTTCGACTTAAAATGACCTCAGGAATCCATGGTTTTTATTTGGGGCGGTGACTGTGGGACACCCTGTATAGAGGTTTTTACTGTTAGGGATTTTTTTGTATTTTTAGCTGTCATAGAATGGGGAAACAGAAACAATGAATGTGTACATAACCCGTGTAAAACGAAGTGGTTAAAAGCAGTAGGTTGAAAAAAAAAAAACGAAAAGGTGTGAATTTTATGGTAATTTTATTTCATCTTACAGGATAAAGTCTTTAGGCAATATAGGTTTAAAAGATCTATACGCAAAAATGAGTTGTTTAGTATTATCGCTTTAATCCAATTTCGTGGTAAGAATTTGATTCTTTGGAACATAACGGTTATGGTGGGTTATGGTAAAAGGTTTTAAACGACTGTTTTCTTTCTTAACAAACCAAAACTAACATCTTTGTGGGTAAAAATTGAAGATAAATATTGTCAGCACATGTAGGTCGTATATGCAAAGAAATAATTTTGAGGTTGTTTACTTATGTACTTTTAAGATAATTTTCTTGAGAAAGATCTCAACGGTATATTTTTGGAAAACCTAGAAGTTTCATTAAATTTTGTTAAGTCACTAAGCTCACATTTATTCATTATATTTAAAGTCGCCATTAAATATTTAAATTCTGTCAAATTTCATACAAATTTTAAAATTTCCCATTTTAAATGGCGACTTTAAATTTAATGGAGAGTGAAAAAATTCTCAGTTGACTCAATAAATAAAAAAATCAATTTTTTCCACGGAAATTTGATTTTGTATACCTTTTGCAGGAAAAAAGTCTAAGCCTCAATTCATTCACTCTCCATTATGTATAAAGTCACCATTAAAAATAAAAAAAAATCCCAATTTAAATGGCAACTTTAATTTTATAGTCTATTAAATAGACCAGTCTATTAAATACGCCAGCTAAAAATTCTACTTAATCCATTGATGAATTTCTAAGAAAACGGCAACACTGGTCGGTTTTCAGTTTCCTCGAAAACCAAACCTAATTTTGAAATGGCTCAAAGACACTTTTCATAGCAAATTATATTTTCTATCAAGTTAAGGTGGTTAAAAAAAATAAAAAAATAGTTTTGACTAAAATTTAACCTAAAATCAAAAAAAGTTAAAAAAATTGAGAATTTTATTTTTTTTTACTAATTCAAGGGGCATTTAGTGTATGAACCCTGTACGACCAAACTTTGTACTAATATAATAAAGTAGAAGTAAATTTCTTTGATAATACGCAATTTTTATTTTTTTTTTGTCAAGAAACAACAGAAATTTACCTATTCAATATATTTTTGACTTTTTTAGTTAAAATTAATTTTTTTAAAATTCAATAAAAAATTAAAAACGTAATAATTGGTTAGTTTTAGACTTTTAAAGTAAACAGACTTCGAGGGATTGATTGAACATAAACTAAATAGGACAAACAACAAATTTTATTTGCATCCTTATGGCATTGGGTGCAATTTTGTGTATGTGTAATTTTATAAATACGGATTTAGCCTAAACCGGTTTAAAAATTACCTAATAAATCATCTGTCAGGTCCCTTAAAAAACTGTTGCTTACAATACATTGAAATTTGAAGGGCCTAGTAAATTTCTAGGAAGTAAATACGGCTTCATGATGCAATGGAAAATATATTTGACTATTTTAAGTTAGTATTAAATCGCTATTTATAATAAAAAAAATATTATATTCTTATATGAATGGTTATACTCCTTAACTCCATTGCACCTTCCATTGTGAGAATGTAGGTGGCGGTGGCAATGCACCCGAAGACCGAGAATACAATTTAAACTTCAAAAAACGAGTAATACAATTCGTACAAAAATGGGTAATGGCTGTGCGTCATGCTGCATTCGAGGAAACTGTTGTCTGTGATTTTATTGAGGTAATTCAAAACTCTATCATCATTATCATCATCCTCAACCAACATCAACATTCCACATCCACACAACACATCTCATCATATGACTCTCGAATTTAATTTAATGTTGATTCCTTTTTAACAGGACTTGGCTGCTGATGTCGAAGCTGATCCAGATTTAAACGAGGAAACTAGCATCGTTCACAATATTCTCACCCAACTGTCACGCTACCAAGAGGACCGAACTGCCAATACTGGACAAAAATGGAAACTACCACCAAATGGTCAACCGATTTGTCTGTTCAGTGGGAATACTACAACCTCGAGGACCGTAATCCGGCCCGACGATGACAGTAAGTTTGTGCTGCCCAAGTACTTTGATTATGTCCTTTGGAATTTTCTGTGGAAAATTCCCAAAGTACCTTTACACAAAATAAGTATATTCGGACATTTATTGCAAACTTCTCTCTTTCACTCTTTCACATATAGTTATCTTCCGGGTGTATTGTGCTGATCACACTTACTGCACCCTACGCTTTCCACTGCACACTACGGCTGGTATAATAAAAGCATGTGCCGCCGATAAGCTGCAACTGAATCGAGGACCCGATGACCTGGCGCTTGTCGAAGTAAAATCGAATGGAGAGCGTTCGAAATTTAAGGATAACGATGTTAGCATTCCAACGGGATTAAGTCTTAATGGCCGCCTCTTTGTTTCCGTTAAGGATCACCTAGACGCTCTGGTAAGTCTACTACACTTATTTGAGTAGATATTAAATGCATGAAGTGCAGCACTCTAAAGGGATTACAACTAATTTGTTCTTTCTGGTGTTCTTATTCATAGACTCCATTGCCTGAACAAGAAGGACCTACCGAAGGAGTCGATGTGGATCTAGAAATTATAAGTACCAAAGAACTGGCTTACCATATAACAATTTTCGACTGGGACTTGTTTTGGGCCGTGCACGAGTATGAGTTGTTATATCATACCTTCGGAAGATATCATTTTGGGAAGGTATGTATGAAGGAGGGATAAGGGGTGGTTGTGAATCGACCTTCTACGTTGTGAGGGAAGAATTCTAATAGAACCATTAAGTTTGTCATAGAAGTAGATGCGAAAGCGACATTTGCAATCAATTTGTATTACTAAGGTTCCTTTGCGAGTTGTAAGAGACTTTGTATTACAAATTAAAGGGGAATTCCGGTGTGAAGGTAGTAGGTACCCGTACAAGGCCATCGCATTGAAAGAAAGATATCATATACGTGGTATTGTGTGTGGTGGAATATTCTAAACCTAGCACTTAGTAAAATAATTGTTACCGGGTATGGGATCTTTTGAGGAAAACATAAAACTTAATGGACGCTTTTAGGAAGTGCATTCACTTGATTCTGTGAAAAAGATGTAAAACGGGATTCGGTTTTGTGAAAATGATACGATTTCGAAGAAAATTACACTCGAAATGTAAAGTAGAAAGGTTAATTAAGTTCTATTAATAAAACATATGTTTTTAAGGAATTTTATTTCAAATTGTTTTTTTTTTCTTTCAGCTAGGCATTTAAATACAAGAATTACAATTCCACTTCTTTGGGTTTTCGAAAAAAAAAATAAAAAAATCAATTTTTATAAATTTTTTACAAATCCATCGAGTGAGAAACAAAAGTCTCTGTGTTCTTAATGAAAACCCAATAATTTAAAAATCCATTTTTACTTGCGATATAGGTACTATACATACAGTAGCAAGCAAAAAAAATGCAAACGAAAGAGGTTAAAAGGGGGAACCGACGAAGTTATGAATACCAGAGTTATGCGCGACAGAGTAACGCGCGTCAAAGTTACGCAAAACCGAAGTTACGAAAAACCAAAGTTATGAAAGACCGAAATTATGAAAGACCGAAGTTACGAAAAACTGAAGTTATGAAAAACCAGAGTTATGAACACCAAAGCTATGAAACGATATTTTTGGGTTGGCAACCATTAAGATGAACGATATACGGGAGGAACGTACCAAAAAGCTAGACCGTATAGGTTGATTTAAGGCAAGAAAAAAATTGTATAGGACGGGGGTGTCTATTCTCCTCCGTTTAGCCAGGAGGGGGGATTTTCTAAAAAAATGACTTAATTTGGATAAAAAATTATTTTAAATCAACGGTTACACCATTAATATCGTACTATACATTTTTGTAAGGCCAAAGACTTGTTCTTGTGTAGTGTTTTTAAATAAATCTGTTTAATGGAACAGTTTTTGAAAAATCAATTTTCAAAAAAAAATATATAACTCTTTTGAAAAAAAGTATTTTTTGTTTTTTTTTTTTTAATTTATCGAAAACGACAAGACGTTTTTGGATCCAGTTTTTGTTTAAAAACAAATAAAAACATTAAATTATGTAATTTAAATTAGCACTTAATTACATAAAATTTTGAAAGAAATAAGTTCAAAATTTATTTTTTCACTTTTTTTCAAAATTTTGATTTTGAAAAGTAATTTTTCAAAAACTAGTCAGTTAAACAGCTATATTTAAAATCATATTAGAATATATAGTTTTTAGCTTTACAAAAACGTACAGTACGTTAATTTTGGTGTGACCGTTGATTTAAAATAATTTTTTATCCAAATTAAGTCATTTTTTTAGAAAATCCCCCCTCCCGGCTAAACGGAGGGGAATAGACACCCCCCTCTTATATTAATTTTTTTCTTGCCTTGACTCAACTTATAAGCTCTAGCTTTTTGGTAGGTTAATCCCGTATATCGTTCATCTCAATGGTTGCCAACCCAAAAATATCGTTTCATAGCTTTGGTGTTCATAACTCTGGTTTTTCATAATTTCGGTCTTTCATAACTTTGGTTTTTCGTAACTTCGGTTTTGCGTAACTTTGACGAGCGTAACTTTGTCGCGCATAACTCCGGTATTCGTAACTCCGTTACCATTTCTGTTAAAAGAGTTTTGAACAAAAACTAAGTATCCAAATTTATCATATTGAATCTGTTTTATTTTCATTAAACAATTTGTGGAACATTTTACTCCAAAACCAATTATTTAGTCAAAAGTCTACCTAAATATGCGTTTTTAGACGAGCAAAAAAATGCAAATTATTTAATTATTAGCATTTTTTTGCTCGCTACTGTATATTATAAGTTATGCATTCGTACAAAAAAAAAATTGGGATAGTATTTTTCCATGACATCACGATGATAGAGAATTCCAAAAAAAAGTGGGTCTCGGAAGTCCGTCTGTCTGTCCGTTTGTCAGTCTGTGAGTCTCTCTGTCTGTAAACGAAGGTACAGCCTAAACGGATGAACCGATTGATGTCAAACTTGGTATGTAGCATTATTTGGCGACTCTCCAGAGGGGGTTTTTGGAATTAATTTTCTTGGACCAAAAATAACGGTACTTGTCGTATACCGATTTTAGTAAAATTGAAATTGCTCAAAAACGGCTAAAACGATTTTGTATAAAAAATTCAAATGTAAGTTTTAAGAAAAGGTCTGCCTTCTAATAATTTTTTTTAAATCATTATTAACGGTATACCTGCCATAGAACCGTTTATTCAAATCCGATTATCTCGATTTCAACGAAACTATTTGTGAAGAAGCATTTATATAATTTTAATATAAGCCAAAATTAAAATTTCGAAAAAAATTGTTTTTGGATTTTTTGAAAAATCAAATTTTCGAAAACGGGAAATTGAACTTTTTTGAAATTTTGTTTTTAGATGTGAATTAGTGATTTCTACAAAATGGCATTGCAATTTTATTTTTAAACTTTTTTTCCAAGAAATTATTTATCAAAAATTAGTTTTTTTAAAAAACGGCTCTAACAATTTTTAAATTTTTTTTCTAAAAATGCATCTTAATATATCAATCAAAATTGCAAACTTGTTATGAAGGCAATTTGATTTCAGTTTTTTTTTTTTTTTACACGAATTTTTTTTTTTTATTTTTTTTTTTTTGTACCTTTAGTACCTATACATAATTGTACCTACATTTTCCAAATTTCTTTATAAAAAGTCTTAAAAATGTAATCAACTTGAACTCTAAGAGCAAGTTCGTGCGACCCAGTCATGCATTTTATTTTTTTTTTTTTGGATTATCGAAAAAAAAATTCAAGGTACCCCCTTGTCGAAAAAATGCATTTTGAAAAATTTTCATCAAATCCATCGAGTGAGACATCAAAAGAAAGCTCTTCATAATAAAAATAAAAAAAATTAGAAATCCATTTTTTTTTTTGATTTTCGTAAAAATCCAAGGTTAACCCCTTGTGAAAAAAATGCATTTAAAAACATTTTTGTCAAATCCAACGAGTGAAAAATCAAAAGATTCATAAAGAAAACTCAAAAAATTAGAAATCAATTTTTTGGATTTTCGAAAAAATCCAAGGTCAAACCCTTGCGAAAAAAAAATGCATTTTAAAAAATTTTCGCCAAATTAGGCTTTTTTCATAATGGATACCTACTCAAAAATTTAGAAATCCAATTTTGTATTTTCGAAAAAAACCAAGATTAACCTCTTGCCGAAAAAAATGCATTTTAAAAAATGTTCACTATATCCATCGATTGAGACATCAAAATAAAGGTTTTTTTTTAATAATGGAAACTCAAAAAATTAGAAATCCATTTTTTTTGATTTTCGAAAAAATCCAATGTTAATGAAAAAATTCTAGGTTAACCCCTTGTCGACCCCTGGCTCGACAAACCATAGAATTCATAGGATTACACTTTTTTAATGAGGTAATAAATACTTCAGGGTATCACAAGGGATCTACATTGATCTAAGTGTGACGGTAACAACATAAACTGTCAGCCTAGCCTATTTAACCTAACCTAACCTAACCTCTTGCCGAAAAAAAATGAATTTTGAAAACTTTCCTCTAAATCCATCGAGTTAGACATCAAAAGAAAGGTATTTTGAAGCTCTACCCATAATAACCCAAAAATTTACAAATTCAATCCTTTCCTGAAAAAAAGCATTTTGAAAAATGTTTTCCATATCCTATTTTTCTCAAAAAAAATACTGTTTTTAAAATCATTCTTAATATTAAATCAAAACTTTAATTTACCTTTTATTCCAGATAACAGCGAACCTTGATGTTTTTCTAAGACGCTTCAACGAACTCCAATATTGGATTGTCACAGAAATTGTTTCCACATCGAGTATGAGTAAACGTGTCGGTCTACTTCGAAAGTTCATCAAACTAGCTGCATAGTAAGTTCAATCAATAACAAAAAAACCACAAATACATGGGCAATTACTTATACTCCTTTATTAATTTCCAAAACAGTTGCAAGGAATACCAAAATCTAAATGCATTCTTTGCCATCGTCATGGGTCTCTCCAATATGGCTGTATCCCGATTGCAATTGACATGGGACAAAATTCCCTCGAAATTTCGCAAACTCTTTCAAGAGTTCGAAGCTCTAATTGATCCAAGTCGAAATCATCGAGCGTACCGAGTGTTTGTGGGAAAATTGCAACCACCAGTCATACCATTTATGCCATTATTACTAAAGGACATGACATTTGCCCATGAAGGCAATAAAACCAGCCTCGATGGGCTGGTCAATTTCGAAAAGATGCACATGATGGCCCAAACGATGCGAACGATACGTTTTTGTCGGTCACGAAGTCTTGGTAAGTTAAAAATGTTGTTTTTCATTGACGTGCGTGTCGTCGTGCTGCCTCAATTAATTGAATTGGCATTTATGAATATTTAATGAATTGGATTGGTTGCAAATTATTTGTTATAGGTCTGGAACCACCATCACCAAAGACTGAAGGAGAAATACGTTCGTTTATCAGTTGTTTACGTGTCATCGATAACCAGAGAGTTCTAACAGCAATGTCACAGAAAATTGAACCAACTAGAAAAATGAATTAAGAATTTTAAGAATTTTTTTTTTTTGTTCGTTTAAGTGAAAGTATGAAAAGGAATTTAAAAAAAAAACTTCAATCAAAGAATTATAAGACCTCTTGATTTCAGCTTCTTTCAAAAACCAATTATTTGATTATTTGGTAAAAATAAAGAAGAAGGAAAAAAACGAAATTAATATTTTTCAAAACTTAAAAATTTTTAACAATTTATTGTGATAAGCAAAATTAAGCAAAAATTTGGAATAGTTAAAAGTTTAAATTAAAAAAAAATTAACACAAAATTTTGTACACAAAAAATATATGCAAAGAAATACCAGCGGAGTCTTATGATGAAAACAAAAAAAAAAAAATAAATGATAACACCTACCTACAAGAGAAAATGTTAAAAAATAACAAAGAGAAAATATTAAAAATAAAAAAAACATAAAGGATAAAATTACGTATAGTATGTACCAAAAATTAAAACAAAAATTATATATAAAAATCTTAAAATATATTTGTATAATATTAAAGCTGTGATTGGTTAGTTTTATATATAAAAGAAAAACTATAGCTATAGCATTTAAGTTTAATCTTATTGTTTTTTTAATTTTTTAAATATAAATCTATGTACTTTTATTTATTCAAGATATTTCATTAAGTTTTATAGTTTTAAATTTTATGTAAACAACTTGTATTCTTTATTTAAAATAAATATAAATGCTTTTAAATAATTTTATTTTGTTTTATTATTTTATTATTTTTTTAGATTTTTATTTTTATAAGAACAATTTAAAAAAAAAACTCTACAAATTGATAATCGTTAGATAATAAATGTCCGGTTTCCACGCACCCTAAATTAAAACAAAACAAAAACAATAAAATGAAATGCAATCCACAATCGAATTCAATACAAATTAAATTTTAAAAATATTATTACAAAAAAAAAATAATAATAAAAAAAATTAAGATTTAGAAGTGAAGAAGATTTTTTCATTTTTTATTATATTTTTATTTGTATAGAAATTAAATAGAAATATGTTTGTCAAATGAAAAATACAGAAACATAAAACTGGTAAGGGACCTTTTTAGTAAAATAAAAATTAACATTAATATTAATAGATGTAATTTAAAAAATCAAAATTAAAAAGAAAAATATATAAAGAATAATGTTAAACAGGTTTAAATGTATCTAAGTAGGTACATAATTTAAATGCATTTTCAGATTTAAAAGACTTCTTGTGAAACCTATTCATTCTTTTTACTCTCTGGAGTTAAAATGGTTCCGTTTTTTTCCTTTTTATTTGTTTATTCTTTGGTCCTACACCAGTTTATAACTTTGAAATTCTCATATTTGATTTTTAATTTTCCTCGTATTTCCTTGTGTCGTTGTGTTCATTTGTCATTTTTTTATTTTTTATTTATACGCTCTGCTTTAACCAATTTTTTTATATAGAAAACAAGTGATAAGTGATTATAAATGAACTGACATAGACACAAAAATAAATCCATGGGTTTTAAAGTTCCCAATTCCTCCAGAGTTTCCAATTAAAAAGCGGAACTGTCAGCTTATATTTTCTAATTTATAGGATTCATTCAAATTTTGTATATTAATCAAAATATCAAAATTTATATGCAAAGGTTGCATGTCTAAAACACGAAAAAATGTTTTATTTTAATTTTGGTTTTCAGCTCGAATATTTGAACTTGTAGACTAAGAGCCCACGACGGCCAGACCTTCGTTATTTTATACCAGCTGAAAGTTTGTCTGTGCATACCCCCCATAAAGGTAAGAACGACCAGGGACTTTTTAATTCTGGGTTGTGGTTGCTTTGGCAGGTAAACGGTACTAAAGGTGTAAAAAATAGGACCTTACTTTCGTCATAGTATACCGCTTCATCTTTTTATATTTTCTTAAGGATAACTTCAGAAGTCTAATCGCCCATTGCCAGACACCTACGGCGGTTGTTTCCCCCTGCCAGACACCCCTTAACTTGCAAAAATTAGGACCCTACTTTCGTCATAGTATACCAGCTAAATTTTATATATGTTATTTGGGGTCCTATGAAAAGATGTTACCTCAAGAGCCAGACAGTTTTGATGGTTGCAACACCTTGCCAGACACAATTTTCTAAAAAATTACTCATAATAAAAAAAAAAATATTAAAAAACGACGGCAACACTTACAGTAACAAATGATACTTTTTTTAAAAGCCAGAATTGTACACTTAATTTTAATTTTTAAATCAAGTCATTTCAATCAATAGTTTTTGAAATAATTGATTCCAAAGTCAAAATTTGTGAAAAAAAAAGTTTAAAAAATTACATTGAATACACGGTGTTACAAAAATGAGGTTTTAAAATATACGCGGGCGGAGACCTATCAGGTTTTGTAGAGCTTGTCGCACTGAATACGAAACGGTATTTGAAAATCCCCTAACACCCCCAAAATCTGGAGTTACGGGCAAAAAAACGGTTTTTTGGACCTTCACCCATTGAAAAAATTCTAGCTTCGACAATTTTTTACCCATTTTCGACTTTTTAACAGTTTCTGATAGAAGATAAATATACCTTTTTAACAATGTATAAAACATGTAACTCGGTTCAACCACTTAGAATTTATAAGATGTCAAAGTTCAAAAATTCAATTTTTGTGAATTTTAGTAAATAAATTACTTAGACAGAAAACTGCCTCAATTAATTCCTTATCGAACAATGAAAACAATATGTTTCTATGTCTTCTAGTTTTTGAGAAAATTGAAAAATAAAAACAAATAAAAACAAAAAATATTTTGAAAAAAGAAAAATCTGATAAAATAATTTTTCAATTTTCCCAAAAACTAGAAGACATAGAAACATATAGTTTTCACGGTTCGATAAGGAATCAATTGAGGCAGTTTTCTGTGTGAGTATTTTTTTTACTAAAATTCACAGTCTGGACAAAAATAGTATAAAATGAGTTTTAAAAAAATTTTGTTCCCCTATTTTTAACTTTGAAATCGATTATTTCAAAAACTATTGGTAATATTGTATTGATTTAAAAATTAGAATCAAATGCACAATTTTGCCTTTTCGAAATGGTATCATTTATTACTGTAAGTGTTGCCGTTGTTTTTTAATAATTTTTTTTTATTTTGATAATTTTTTTTTAGAAAAATGCCCCTCCCACCTAAACGGGGGAGATAGACCCCCCTCCCAAAGAAAAAAATGTTTGTATTGAGCTCCTCTACAAAAACTCTTCATCAAATCCTGGCGCCCAACTTATCCTACTACGTGCCGAAACAACTTTTTTGTTCTATACCTAAAAGTTCGAATTTCTGTATCTGGGTTGAAATCGAAAATTTTTTTTTTCTAAGCCAATTTTGAAGTGATTTTCATAAAAAATACCTCGATCAATTGGGAAATTGATATAGTTTTAGAATATATTTTTTAAATAGCATGTTGTTTTGAAAACATATACTTTAAATTGATGCCGAAGTTGGGCAAATGACAAAAAAAATTGAATTTTTGAACTTTGACATCTTATAAATTCTAAGTGGTTTAACCGAGTTACATCTTTTATACATTGTTAAAAAGGTATATTTATCTTCTATCAGAAACTGTTAAAAAGTCGAAAATGGGTAAAAAATTGTCGAAGCTAGAATTTTTTCAATGGGTGAAGGTCCAAAAAACCGTTTTTTGCCCGTAACTCCAGATTTTGGGGGTGTTAGGGGATTTTCAAATACCGTTTCGTATTCAGTGCGACAAGCTCTACAAAACCTGATAGGTCTCCGCCCGCGTATATTTTAAAACCTCATTTTTGTAACACCGTGTATTCAATGTAATTTTTTAAACTTTTTTTTTCACAAATTTTGACTTTGGAATCAATTATTTCAAAAACTATTGATTGAAATGACTTGATTTAAAAATTAAAATTAAGTGTACAATTCTGGCTTTTAAAAAAAGTATCATTTGTTACTGTAAGTGTTGCCGTCGTTTTTTAATATTTTTTTTTTTATTATGAGTAATTTTTTAGAAAATTGTGTCTGGCAAGGTGTTGCAACCATCAAAACTGTCTGGCTCTTGAGGTAACATCTTTTCATAGGACCCCAAATAACATATATAAAATTTAGCTGGTATACTATGACGAAAGTAGGGTCCTAATTTTTGCAAGTTAAGGGGTGTCTGGCAGGGGGAAACAACCGCCGTAGGTGTCTGGCAATGGGCGATTAGACTTCTGAAGTTATCCTTAAGAAAATATAAAAAGATGAAGCGGTATACTATGACGAAAGTAAGGTCCTATTTTTTACACCTTTAGTACCGTTTACCTGCCAAAGCAACCACAACCCAGAATTAAAAAGTCCCTGGTCGTTCTTACCTCTATGGGGGGTATGCACAGACAAACTTTCAGCTGGTATAAAATAACGAAGGTCTGGCCGTCGTGGGCTCTTGCTCTATTGGGGATATGAGATTTTTGTAGACTTTTGAGGTAATCCGTAGAACAGATTGTCTGAATAAAGATAATTACATTAGTATTCATTCCAAGGTTAAAAGGTTTGACTAAACGTGATAGAGTTGCCACCTAATATCCCAGGATAACTATTTTTAATTAATACCTACAATTATTTTTTTTTACGAAATAATGCGAGTTTTAGAAACTTTAATTTAATTTTAATAATTTCAAATATATCAAAAAAAAATAACTTTATTAAAAATGGTTCAATGAATTCCTTGAGATTTCGTTTTTTATATGTGACAAAGAATTTCTTCAGAATGGCATACCTTCCATTTTTTTTCAAAATTTTTGAAATTTTTTATATTTGTGCATATTTAGATAGAAGTACAACATAATTTAAAAAAAAAGGATTCAATAATTTTTAAATTTCAAATGGCATTTAGTAAAAACTATTTCAAAATGTGTTTTCCTAATTTCAATATATTTCATTTAATTTTCTTATAAAGCTTAAAATTTGCCTACATTGTCCACTTTTTGAAAAAAGTAAAAAGTTAATTTTTTAACCAAAAACGTTTCCGAAAATAAGTTTAAAAAAATTCACTTTTTCAACTTCTATTTGTATTCACCTCTTATGTGTTGGCTTTGATTAGTTTTTATATTTACTTTCTTTTAATTTCATCTTCCACTATCTATGCAATTATCTTCGTCCATTTTGTATAGATGAAATTTAAAAACAAAATTAAGAAACAGATCTTTAACTAAAACTTTTAAAATTTCTCAAATGCATAATAAAATCAATATAAAACAAATATTAAACATTTTCAATTTTTCCATGTTTACACAAAAAAAAAATAAAGATTCAAATTTAAAATAAAAATATGTTTTATATTTAGTAATTAAAAATAAATAAGTCTAATAATAAGTGTTGAACAAAATAAAACAAAATTTAGGGACATAAAAGTTTAACTATAAATTCCTTTAAATTTACAAAAAAAACTATAATATAAACAGAAAAAATATAGAAATATATAGAATAAACTAAGCTTAAATTTTTTTTCCGTTAACATTAACTTAATTAGAATTCATCCTCTTGTATATGTATAAATGTGATTAGATTCGACAATCCACCAACAATTTTTCTAAAAAACCAAATTTAAACTTAAAATCTAAAATTTCTTATAAAACAAAAGCTTATAGAGCCAATGGCATAATTATAAACAAAATTTAACTTTAGTGAATGAATCTTGTGGAAAAATTATTGAATGAGTGAAAACAATTGTTTTCAATAATGGTAACGAATAAAAAAATTAATAAATTTTTAACATAAAATAGAAATTATGTATGAAATTAAACATAAAATAGATTACAAAATATATTTGAGTTAGTTTAATTTTTAATTTGCAGTGTCTTTTAAAAATAATATATAAAAAAAAATATTAACATAAATGAAAGGGCACAGTTTTTATCTGAAAATAAAATAAAATACAAATTATTACAAATTTCTCAGAAAATCACTGTAAGAAACAAACTCCAATTTTAATTTAATAATGAACAACAAAAAAAAAAAAAAAAACAGTTGATGTGCAATATAAAAAAAAAGCAAAGTACTGAGTAATGAAAACAAAAATAATAAATAAATTGTGTTAACATTGTTAAAAAGTAAGTAAAAATATAAAATAGATGTAATTATAAGTAAACAAAGTAAAAGTAAAAAAAAAAAACTCATTTCTCTTTTAAACTGTTTTGTCTAGTTTTTGTGAGTTATTCAAAAGGAATTTACTAAACATTTTCTAGAAATAAAACAAAAATAAATTGAAAAGTAAGAAAATTTAAGTTTTTTTAATTTTAAATTAAATATCTTGCCTCAAAATTTAGAAGTTTGTTTTAATTTTTTCACAGAACCCTTTTATTTTTAAGTTACTTCATGTGCAATCAAAGCAGCTGCCATTTTAATAAACTTTTTTTATTTATTTTTAAAACTTAAAGCCTATAAAGCCTATTTAACAATGAAAGGTGTTTGGAGGTTTTACTTTCTTTGGTTGGTTACTCGAAAAAATAGGTATCTGGAAACTGAAAAAAAAATGTTCTTTCATAATATTTAAATGCTAAATTGTTTCGTTCCTTTAATTTCTTATTCTATGCATCCCCATTAAAATATATATTAAACGAACAATATGGAATCTCTCTTAGTGAGTTGAAACCACATAATAAATTCATCATTTTACAATTTCAAGAGCAATTTATCAAAAGGGTGTCTATTATTAGCTTTCCCACAAAATGTTGAAATGATACAATTCTGTGTTCGTAAAACTGGGTTAACAACTATGTTCTATAACTGAAATTCCAAAATCAAAGAAACATCAATCAATGTTTCTCTAACAATATTACAAAGTTTAGGTATAGATATAGTAGACAAATTTGACCACAATCCCTTACAAGGAGACCATAGACGGTAGATCGGCATTTATAATGTTCCTATTAGAGAGTGTTTCCCAGATTTCAGTTTCAATTAATCAGTGGCCATGGGCAAAGGAATAATGTTTAGTGTTTGTCTAACAAAAGCCACAAAATGAGCCTCACAGCATAGTCTAATATGAGCAGAAATAAGATGAATGTTGAAACTAATTGGCCAATTAAAATAATATGTCTGACGAAAGGGGATATAACGATAAAGATTCTAATAATTTTATGAAGGCATATGATAAGTTATGGTAATGAATGAATACACAAATAATTATTCCAAAGTTGTTCATTATTATTATATTAAATAATAGGCCTAAGAAATTTAGTAGCCAGAATAAATGTGAAATTGTTGTTCAGTTTTATTGCTTTAAAATAAATGCATTTTTATATGTAAATAATAAATTTAAATCCACTGAGCATCGAGAAACTGGGAAAAGGTTACTATTTGCGAAATTCTAAGCGAGATTCGTATGATTGATCGTACAATAATAGAAGAACTTCCATTAAACATTAAGATTTGTTCAATAAAAAAAAAAGTTCCACATACACCACAGTGACCCTCCAAACCAAACCTTTTCTTTTCATTTAAAATAAATATAACTGGAGTGTTACCAGAAACAGAATTAATATATAAAACTGTTCCCACACATCATGGTTCTTGTATTGAATATTTAAAACAAGTACAACCACCATAAAATAAATTTCCTTCATTAATATAGTTTATACTCAAACCAGGGAATATTTTAACCAATCAAAAATACACTGGTTTAATGCTGTGAAGAGGTTTGGTAATTTGCTAGTGTAGCGACTAGAGATGTGAAAATGAATTCTACTCGTTGTAGTTTGTGGAAAGCAAGAAACGTGATAAATGTATATCCACCTCAATTTGGTTGAAGTTGTGTGAAGGGAAGACTTGTAGGTTCAATTAGTTCAATAAAAACAAAGTGCACATCTTTTAAATACAAAAAAATTAAGCGGTTTTCAGTCTCTTCATTTTTTAAATAAAGCCATCTGTCCAAGCAAGTAAAGTGTAAAGAACTGTACGGTTTACAAGTTTTGTATGTGACACGTTACCATAACTTTGTATGCGAAAAATTATTGTTTTTGATGTCCTAAAATATATAGCGTGGCGTATACAAGTGGATGGAGGGAAATTCCAAAAACTCAAAACTTAAACAAGAAATTGTTTGTTATACTAAATTCCTTTTAAGTAATATGACTTTCAAAACAAAATTTTGCAGCTTTAGAACATGAACGAAAATGAAAAATAAAAAATTTTTGGTTTTTAAACCACAACCATATTTTGGGCATTTGCTTATATTTTAAGTGATACCTAATAAAGTTAATCAGTTTTTTAGGATATTTAGCCATTATAAATAAGACGTTTAAAATAAACTGTCTACAAAATATAATTGTACCTTTTTTGTTAGATTTGTGAACTCTTTTACATTTTTTGAAACAACTATCCTTTTGTTAATCATCAGTGGAAAACCGATTAAACATAATTATGTTAGAATATGAACAACGTTGTTTAGGGGCAATTTATATTTTCAAGCAAGCTTTAACTAAAATACCTTTGAGAACAAATCGGCCATTCCATTCGCATTTTTAAAGACATTTTCACGCTTATTATCCAGTCTATCTCGTTGAAGAAGCAATCTTTTTTCTTGAATTGGTAGGTCTTAAGGGCATATTATAAAGTTGAAGTTCTAGAAGTTTCAAGAAAAACGAATTCAAAATATCTAAATTATTAACAGACAAAGACGGTAACGGAGAAGATTTGTACGCGTCTTCTCCGTTACCGCTTTATCTGTTAATAATTTAGATATTTTGAATTCGTTTTTCTTGAAACTTCTAGAACATCAACTTTATCATGAGCCATTAACACCTGATAAGTTTCAAGAAAAAAAATTGCTTCTTCAACGAGATAGACTGAAAACAATGTCAATGTGTCTTCTCCGTTACTTTGGAATGGCCGAAGTTTAAAAAAAATCTAACAGTTACATAGGTATGTATATACCTATTTATTACATTTTCTGAAATTTTCTTGAATGTATTTAATTTTTGTAAATAGCTCGTGTAAATAGCTCTTGCCCATGTTAACTTTTTTTAACTTTACCTGCTGCCGTTTTTCTCAATGTTTTTATTTTCACAAACTTATGTTCTTATTATTGTTTTATAATATAAAAATAAATCGTTAAACCATATGTTTATTGAGCATTTTGACTACGAAATATAAATTTAGCATGGGCAAGAATTATGGAAACACTTAGAAGTCAGATATCTAAGAATTGAAATAAGATATCGACATAAATTAAATGCAGTTACAAAGGCTAGTATCTTATCTAAAAATTGCATTATAAACGAAGCTTCCATCAAACGAGACATCAAAAGAAAGGTCTCTTTAAACTCTATTAATATGTGAAAACCACAATTTCCTAAGACGTCTGGTTGCCGAAATTTTGCAATAAAAATATATTTTGGTCCATTTTTAACCGAATGACCACACAGAATGTTCGGAAGCAGATATCTCCGGATCCAAAGCTCCAAACAATTTTTGGCTGACAGTTATGAGTTTGTACTGAATAGGCCTTTTCATTTCTGTAAAAAAATCCAAATCCATTTTTTTCAAGATTTTCGGAAAAAATCCTGGACTATACCCTTGTCGAAAAATAATGCATTTTTAAATATTTCTTCCAAATCCATCAAACGATACATCATAAGAAAGGTCTCTTTAAACTCTATTAATATGTGAAAACCACAATTTCATTAGACGTCTGGTTGCCGAAATTTTGCAATAAAAATGTACATATTTTGGTCCATTTTTAACCGAATGACTAAAAAGAATGTTCGGAAGCAGATATCTCCGGATCCAAAGCTCCAAACAATTTTTGGCTGACAGTTATGAGTTTGTACTGAATAGGCCTTTTCATTTCTGTAAAAAAATCCAAATCCATTTTTTTCAAGATTTTCGGAAAAAATCCTGGACTATACCCTTGTCGAAAAATAATGCATTTTTAAATATTTCTTCCAAATCCATCAAACAAGACATCATAAGAAAGGTCTCTTTAAACTCCATTATTAGTGAAAACCACAATTTCATTAGACGTCTGGTTGCCGAAATTTTGCAATAAAAATGTACATATTTTGGTAGATTTTTAACCGAATGACTAAAAAGAATGTTCGGAAGCAGATATCTCCGGATCCAAAGCTCCGAATAATTTTTGGCTGACAGTTATGAGTTTGTACTGAATAGGCCTTTTCATTTCTGTAAAAAAATCCAAATCCATTTTTTTCAAGATTTTCGGAAAAAATCCTGGACTATACATTTGTCGAAAAATAATGCATTTTTAAATATTTCTTCCAAATCCATCAAACAAGACATCATAAGAAAGGTCTCTTTAAACTCTATTAATATGTGAAAACCACAATTTCATTAGACGTCTGGTTGCCGAAATTTTGCAATAAAAATGTACATATTTTGGTCCATTTTTAACCGAATGACTAAAAAGAATGTTCGGAAGCAGATATCTCCGGATCCAAAGCTCCGAATAATTTTTGGCTGACAGTTATGAGTTTGTACTGAATAGGCCTTTTCATTTCTGTAAAAAAATCCAAATCCATTTTTTTCAAGATTTTCGGAAAAAATCCTGGACTATACCCTTGTCGAAAAATAATGCATTTTTAAATATTTCTTCCAAATCCATCAAACAAGACATCATAAGAAAGGTCACTTTAAACTCTATTAATATGTGAAAACCACAATTTCATTAGACGTCTGGTTGCCGAAATTTTGCAATAAAAATGTTCATATTTTGGTCCATTTTTAACCGAATGACCACACAGAATGTTCGGAAGCAGATATCTCCGGATCCAAAGCTCCAAACAATTTTTGGCTGACAGTTATGAGTTTGTACTGAATAGGCCTTTTCATTTCTGTAAAAAAATCCAAATCCATTTTTTTCAAGATTTTCGGAAAAAATCCTGGACTATAGGTACCCTTGTCGAAAAATAATGCATTTTTAAATATTTCTTCCAAATCCATCAAACAAGACATCATAAGAAAGGTCTCTTTAAACTCTTATAATATGTGAAAACCACAATTTCATTAGACGTCTGGTTGCCGAAATTTTGCAATAAAAATGTACATATTTTGGTAGATTTTTAACCGAATGACTAAAAAGAATGTTCGGAAGCAGATATCTCCGGATCCAAAGCTCCGAATAATTTTTGGCTGACAGTTATGAGTTTGTACTGAATAGGCCTTTTCATTTCTGTAAAAAAATCCAAATCCATTTTTTTCAAGATTTTCGGAAAAAATCCTGGACTATACATTTGTCGAAAAATAATGCATTTTTAAATATTTCTTCCAAATCCATCAAACAAGACATCATAAGAAAGGTCTCTTTAAACTCTATTAATATGTGAAAACCACAATTTCATTAGACGTCTGGTTGCCGAAATTTTGCAATAAAAATGTACATATTTTGGTCCATTTTTAACCGAATGACTAAAAAGAATGTTCGGAAGCAGATATCTCCGGATCCAAAGCTCCGAATAATTTTTGGCTGACAGTTATGAGTTTGTACTGAATAGGCCTTTTCATTTCTGTAAAAAAATCCAAATCCATTTTTTTCAAGATTTTCGGAAAAATCCTGGACTATACCCTTGTCGAAAAATAATGCATTTTTAAATATTTCTTCCAAATCCATCAAACAAGACATCATAAGAAAGGTCACTTTAAACTCTATTAATATGTGAAAACCACAATTTCATTAGACGTCTGGTTGCCGAAATTTTGCAATAAAAATGTTCATATTTTGGTCCATTTTTAACCGAATGACCACACAGAATGTTCGGAAGCAGATATCTCCGGATCCAAAGCTCCAAACAATTTTTGGCTGACAGTTATGAGTTTGTACTGAATAGGCCTTTTCATTTCTGTAAAAAAATCCAAATCCATTTTTTTCAAGATTTTCGGAAAAAATCCTGGACTATACCCTTGTCGAAAAATAATGCATTTTTAAATATTTCTTCCAAATCCATCAAACGAGACATCATAAGAAAGGTCTCTTTAAACTCCATTATTATGTGAAAACCACAATTTCATTAGACGTCTGGTTGCCGAAATTTTGCAATAAAAATGTACATATTTTGGTCCATTTTTAACCGAATGACTAAAAAGAATGTTCGGAAGCAGATATCTCCGGATCCAAAGCTCCGAATAATTTTTGGCTGACAGTTATGAGTTTGTACTGAATAGGCCTTTTCATTTCTGTAAAAAAATCCAAATCCATTTTTTTCAAGATTTTCGGAAAAAATCCTGGACTTATACCCTTGTCGAAAAATAATGCATTTTTAAATATTTCTTCCAAATCCATCAAACAAGACATCATAAGAAAGGTCACTTTAAACTCTATTAATATGTGAAAACCACAATTTCATTAGACGTCTGGTTGCCGAAATTTTGCAATAAAAATGTACATATTTTGGTCCATTTTTAACCGAATGACTAAAAAGAATGTTCGGAAGCAGATATCTCCGGATCCAAAGCTCCAAACAATTTTTGGCTGACAGTTATGAGTTTGTACTGAATAGGCCTTTTCATTTCTGTAAAAAAATCCAAATCCATTTTTTTCAAGATTTTCGGAAAAAATCCTGGACTATACCCTTGTCGAAAAATAATGCATTTTTAAATATTTCTTCCAAATCCATCAAACGAGACATCATAAGAAAGGTCTCTTTAAACTCTATTAATATGTGAAAACCACAATTTCATTAGAAGTTGCCGAAATTTTGCAATAAAAATGTACATATTTTGGTCCATTTTTAACCGAATGACTAAAAAGAAAGTTCGGAAGCAGATATCTCCGGATCCAAAGCTCCGAATAATTTTTGGCTGACAGTTATGAGTTTGTACTAAATAGGCCTTTTCATTTCTGTAAAAAAATCCAAATCCATTTTTTTCAAGATTTTCGGAAAAAATCCTGGACTTATACCCTTGTCGAAAAATAATGCATTTTTAAATATTTCTTCCAAATCCATCAAACAAGACATCATAAGAAAGGTCACTTTAAACTCTATTAATATGTGAAAACCACAATTTCATTAGACGTCTGGTTGCCGAAATTTTGCAATAAAAATGTACATATTTTGGTCCATTTTTAACCGAATGACTAAAAAGAATGTTCGGAAGCAGATATCTCCGGATCCAAAGCTCCAAACAATTTTTGGCTGACAGTTATGAGTTTGTACTGAATAGGCCTTTTCATTTCTGTAAAAAAATCCAAATCCATTTTTTTCAAGATTTTCGGAAAAAATCCTGGACTATACCCTTGTCGAAAAATAATGCATTTTTAAATATTTCTTCCAAATCCATCAAACGAGACATCATAAGAAAGGTCTCTTTAAACTCCATTATTATGTGAAAACCACAATTTCATTAGACGTCTGGTTGCCGAAATTTTGCAATAAAAATGTACATATTTTGGTCCATTTTTAACCGAATGACTAAAAAGAATGTTCGGAAGCAGATATCTCCGGATCCAAAGCTCCAAATAATTTTTGGCTGACAGTTATGAGTTTGTACTGAATAGGCCTTTTCATTTCTGTAAAAAAATCCAAATCCATTTTTTTCAAGATTTTCGGAAAAAATCCTGGACTATACATTTGTCGAAAAATAATGCATTTTTAAATATTTCTTCCAAATCCATCAAACAAGACATCAAAAGAAAGGTCTCTTTAAACTCTATTAATATGTGAAAACCTTAATTTCATTAGACGTCTGGTTGCCGAAATTTTGCAATAAAAATGTACATATTTTGGTCCATTTTTAACCGAATGACTAAAAAGAATGTTCGGAAGCAGATATCTCCGGATCCAAAGCTCCAAACAATTTTTGGCTGACAGTTATGAGTTTGTACTGAATAGGCCTTTTCATTTCTGTAAAAAAATCCAAATCCATTTTTTTTCAAGATTTTCGGAAAAAATCCTGGACTATACCCTTGTCGAAAAATAATGAATTTTTAAATATTTCTTCCAAATCCATCAAACGAGACATCATAAGAAAGGTCTCTTTAAACTCTATTAATATGTGAAAACCACAATTTCATTAGACGTCTGGTTGCCGAAATTTTGCAATAAAAATGTACATATTTTGGTCCATTTTTAACCGAATGACTAAAAAGAATGTTTGGAAGCAGATATCTCCGGATCCAAAGCTCCAAACAATTTTTGGCTGACAGTTATGAGTTTGTACTGAATAGGCCTTTTCATTTCTGTAAAAAAAATCCAAATTAATTTTTTTCAAGATTTTCGGAAAAAATCCTTGTCGAAAAATAATGCATTTTTTAATATTTCTTCCAAATCCATCAAACAAGACATCATAAGAAAGGTCTCTTTAAACTCTATTAATATGTGAAAACCACAATTTCATTAGAAGTTGCCGAAATTTTGCAATAAAAATGTACATATTTTGGTCCATTTTTAACCGAATGACTAAAAAGAATGTTCGGAAGCAGATATCTCCGGATCCAAAGCTCCGAATAATTTTTGGCTGACAGTTATGAGTTTGTACTGAATAGGCCTTTTCATTTCTGTAAAAAAATCCAAATCCATTTTTTTCAAGATTTTCGGAAAAAATCCTGGACTATACATTTGTCGAAAAATAATGCATTTTTAAATATTTCTTCCAAATCCATCAAACAAGACATCATAAGAAAGGTCTCTTTAAACTCTATTAATATGTGAAAACCACAATTTCATTAGACGTCTGGTTGCCGAAATTTTGCAATAAAAATGTACATATTTTGGTCCATTTTTAACCGAATGACTAAAAAGAATGTTCGGAAGCAGATATCTCCGGATCCAAAGCTCCAAACAATTTTTGGCTGACAGTTATGAGTTTGTACTGAATAGGCCTTTTCATTTCTGTAAAAAAATCCAAATCCATTTTTTTCAAGATTTTCGGAAAAAATCCTGGACTATACCCTTGTCGAAAAATAATGCATTTTTAAATATTTCTTCCAAATCCATCAAACAAGACATCATAAGAAAGGTCTCTTTAAACTCTATTAATATGTGAAAACCTTAATTTCATTAGACGTCTGGTTGCCGAAATTTTGCAATAAAAATGTACATATTTTGGTCCATTTTTAACCGAATGACTAAAAAGAATGTTCGGAAGCAGATATCTCCGGATCCAAAGCTCCAAACAATTTTTGGCTGACAGTTATGAGTTTGTACTGAATAGGCCTTTTCATTTCTGTAAAAAATCCAAATCCATTTTTTTTCAAGATTTTCGGAAAAAATCCTGGACTATACCCTTGTCGAAAAATAGTGAATTTTTAAATATTTCTTCCAAATCCATCAAACGAGACATCATAAGAAAGGTCTCTTTAAACTCTATTAATATGTGAAAACCACAATTTCATTAGACGTCTGGTTGCCGAAATTTTGCAATAAAAATATGTTTTGGTCCATTTTTAACCGAATGACCACACAGAATGTTCGGAAGCAGATATCTCCGGATCCAAAGCTCCAAACAATTTTTGGCTGACAGTTATGAGTTTGTACTGAATAGGCCTTTTCATTTCTGTAAAAAAATCCAAATCCATTTTTTTCAAGATTTTCGGAAAAAATCCTGGACTATACCCTTGTCGAAAAATAATGCATTTTTAAATATTTCTTCCAAATCCATCAAACAAGACATCATAAGAAAGGTCACTTTAAACTCTATTAATATGTGAAAACCACAATTTCATTAGACGTCTGGTTGCCGAAATTTTGCAATAAAAATGTTCATATTTTGGTCCATTTTTAACCGAATGACCACACAGAATGTTCGGAAGCAGATATCTCCGGATCCAAAGCTCCAAACAATTTTTGGCTGACAGTTATGAGTTTGTACTGAATAGGCCTTTTCATTTCTGTAAAAAAATCCAAATCCATTTTTTTCAAGATTTTCGGAAAAAATCCTGGACTATACCCTTGTCGAAAAATAATGCATTTTTAAATATTTCTTCCAAATCCATCAAACGAGACATCATAAGAAAGGTCTCTTTAAACTCCATTATCATGTGAAAACCACAATTTCATTAGACGTCTGGTTGCCGAAATTTTGCAATAAAAATGTACATATTTTGGTCCATTTTTAACCGAATGACTAAAAAGAATGTTCGGAAGCAGATATCTCCGGATCCAAAGCTCCGAATAATTTTTGGCTGACAGTTATGAGTTTGTACTGAATAGGCCTTTTCATTTCTGTAAAAAAATCCAAATCCATTTTTTTCAAGATTTTCGGAAAAAATCCTGGACTATACATTTGTCGAAAAATAATGCATTTTTAAATATTTCTTCCAAATCCATCAAACAAGACATCATAAGAAAGGTCTCTTTAAACTCTATTAATATGTGAAAACCTTAATTTCATTAGACGTCTGGTTGCCGAAATTTTGCAATAAAAATGTACATATTTTGGTCCATTTTTAACCGAATGACTAAAAAGAATGTTCGGAAGCAGATATCTCCGGATCCAAAGCTCCAAACAATTTTTGGCTGACAGTTATGAGTTTGTACTGAATAGGCCTTTTCATTTCTGTAAAAAAATCCAAATCCATTTTTTTTCAAGATTTTCGGAAAAAATCCTGGACTATACCCTTGTCGAAAAATAATGAATTTTTAAATATTTCTTCCAAATCCATCAAACGAGACATCATAAGAAAGGTCTCTTTAAACTCTATTAATATGTGAAAACCACAATTTCATTAGACGTCTGGTTGCCGAAATTTTGCAATAAAAATATGTTTTGGTCCATTTTTAACCGAATGACCACACAGAATGTTCGGAAGCAGATATCTCCGGATCCAAAGCTCCAAACAATTTTTGGCTGACAGTTATGAGTTTGTACTGAATAGGCCTTTTCATTTCTGTAAAAAAATCCAAATTAATTTTTTTCAAGATTTTCGGAAAAAATCCTTGTCGAAAAATAATGCATTTTTTAAAATTTCTTCCAAATCCATCAAACAAGACATCATAAGAAAGGTCTCTTTAAACTCTATTAATATGTGAAAACCACAATTTCATTAGAAGTTGCCGAAATTTTGCAATAAAAATGTACATATTTTGGTCCATTTTTAACCGAATGACTAAAAAGAAAGTTCGGAAGCAGATATCTCCGGATCCAAAGCTCCGAATAATTTTTGGCTGACATTTATGAGTTTGTACTAAATAGGCCTTTTCATTTCTGTAAAAAAATCCAAATCCATTTTTTTCAAGATTTTCGGAAAAAATCCTGGACTTATACCCTTGTCGAAAAATAATGCATTTTTAAATATTTCTTCCAAATCCATCAAACAAGACATCATAAGAAAGGTCACTTTAAACTCTATTAATATGTGAAAACCACAATTTCATTAGACGTCTGGTTGCCGAAATTTTGCAATAAAAATGTACATATTTTGGTCCATTTTTAACCGAATGACTAAAAAGAATGTTCGGAAGCAGATATCTCCGGATCCAAAGCTCCAAACAATTTTTGGCTGACAGTTATGAGTTTGTACTGAATAGGCCTTTTCATTTCTGTAAAAAAATCCAAATCCATTTTTTTCAAGATTTTCGGAAAAAATCCTGGACTATACCCTTGTCGAAAAATAATGCATTTTTAAATATTTCTTCCAAATCCATCAAACGAGACATCATAAGAAAGGTCTCTTTAAACTCCATTATTATGTGAAAACCACAATTTCATTAGACGTCTGGTTGCCGAAATTTTGCAATAAAAATGTACATATTTTGGTCCATTTTTAACCGAATGACTAAAAAGAATGTTCGGAAGCAGATATCTCCGGATCCAAAGCTCCGAATAATTTTTGGCTGACAGTTATGAGTTTGTACTGAATAGGCCTTTTCATTTCTGTAAAAAAATCCAAATCCATTTTTTTCAAGATTTTCGGAAAAAATCCTGGACTATACATTTGTCGAAAAATAATGCATTTTTAAATATTTCTTCCAAATCCATCAAACAAGACATCAAAAGAAAGGTCTCTTTAAACTCTATTAATATGTGAAAACCTTAATTTCATTAGACGTCTGGTTGCCGAAATTTTGCAATAAAAATGTACATATTTTGGTCCATTTTTAACCGAATGACTAAAAAGAATGTTCGGAAGCAGATATCTCCGGATCCAAAGCTCCAAACAATTTTTGGCTGACAGTTATGAGTTTGTACTGAATAGGCCTTTTCATTTCTGTAAAAAAATCCAAATCCATTTTTTTTCAAGATTTTCGGAAAAAATCCTGGACTATATATACCCTTGTCGAAAAATAATGAATTTTTAAATATTTCTTCCAAATCCATCAAACGAGACATCATAAGAAAGGTCTCTTTAAACTCTATTAATATGTGAAAACCACAATTTCATTAGACGTCTGGTTGCCGAAATTTTGCAATAAAAATGTACATATTTTGGTCCATTTTTAACCGAATGACTAAAAAGAATGTTTGGAAGCAGATATCTCCGGATCCAAAGCTCCAAACAATTTTTGGCTGACAGTTATGAGTTTGTACTGAATAGGCCTTTTCATTTCTGTAAAAAAATCCAAATTAATTTTTTTCAAGATTTTCGGAAAAAATCCTTGTCGAAAAATAATGCATTTTTAAATATTTCTTCCAAATCCATCAAACAAGACATCATAAGAAAGGTCTCTTTAAACTCTATTAATATGTGAAAACCACAATTTCATTAGAAGTTGCCGAAATTTTGCAATAAAAATGTACATATTTTGGTCCATTTTTAACCGAATGACTAAAAAGAATGTTCGGAAGCAGATATCTCCGGATCCAAAGCTCCGAATAATTTTTGGCTGACAGTTATGAGTTTGTACTGAATAGGCCTTTTCATTTCTGTAAAAAAATCCAAATCCATTTTTTTCAAGATTTTCGGAAAAAATCCTGGACTATACATTTGTCGAAAAATAATGCATTTTTAAATATTTCTTCCAAATCCATCAAACAAGACATCATAAGAAAGGTCTCTTTAAACTCTATTAATATGTGAAAACCACAATTTCATTAGACGTCTGGTTGCCGAAATTTTGCAATAAAAATGTACATATTTTGGTCCATTTTTAACCGAATGACTAAAAAGAATGTTCGGAAGCAGATATCTCCGGATCCAAAGCTCCAAACAATTTTTGGCTGACAGTTATGAGTTTGTACTGAATAGGCCTTTTCATTTCTGTAAAAAAATCCAAATCCATTTTTTTCAAGATTTTCGGAAAAAATCCTGGACTATACCCTTGTCGAAAAATAATGCATTTTTAAATATTTCTTCCAAATCCATCAAACGAGACATCATAAGAAAGGTCTCTTTAAACTCCATTATTATGTGAAAACCACAATTTCATTAGACGTTGCCGAAATTTTGCAATAAAAATGTACATATTTTGGTCCATTTTTAACCGAATGACTAAAAAGAATGTTCGGAAGCAGATATCTCCGGATCCAAAGCTCCAAACAATTTTTGGCTGACAGTTATGAGTTTGTACTGAATAGGCCTTTTCATTTCTGTAAAAAAATCCAAATCCATTTTTTTTCAAGATTTTCGGAAAAAATCCTGGACTATACCCTTGTCGAAAAATAATGAATTTTTAAATATTTCTTCCAAATCCATCAAACGAGACATCATAAGAAAGGTCTCTTTAAACTCTATTAATATGTGAAAACCACAATTTCATTAGACGTCTGGTTGCCGAAATTTTGCAATAAAAATGTACATATTTTGGTCCATTTTTAACCGAATGACTAAAAAGAATGTTTGGAAGCAGATATCTCCGGATCCAAAGCTCCAAACAATTTTTGGCTGACAGTTATGAGTTTGTACTGAATAGGCCTTTTCATTTCTGTAAAAAAATCCAAATTAATTTTTTTCAAGATTTTCGGAAAAAATCCTTGTCGAAAAATAATGCATTTTTTAATATTTCTTCCAAATCCATCAAACAAGACATCATAAGAAAGGTCTCTTTAAACTCTATTAATATGTGAAAACCACAATTTCATTAGAAGTTGCCGAAATTTTGCAATAAAAATGTACATATTTTGGTCCATTTTTAACCGAATGACTAAAAAGAATGTTCGGAAGCAGATATCTCCGGATCCAAAGCTCCGAATAATTTTTGGCTGACAGTTATGAGTTTGTACTGAATAGGCCTTTTCATTTCTGTAAAAAAATCCAAATCCATTTTTTTCAAGATTTTCGGAAAAAATCCTGGACTATACATTTGTCGAAAAATAATGCATTTTTAAATATTTCTTCCAAATCCATCAAACAAGACATCATAAGAAAGGTCTCTTTAAACTCTATTAATATGTGAAAACCACAATTTCATTAGACGTCTGGTTGCCGAAATTTTGCAATAAAAATGTACATATTTTGGTCCATTTTTAACCGAATGACTAAAAAGAATGTTCGGAAGCAGATATCTCCGGATCCAAAGCTCCAAACAATTTTTGGCTGACAGTTATGAGTTTGTACTGAATAGGCCTTTTCATTTCTGTAAAAAAATCCAAATCCATTTTTTTCAAGATTTTCGGAAAAAATCCTGGACTATACCCTTGTCGAAAAATAATGCATTTTTAAATATTTCTTCCAAATCCATCAAACGAGACATCATAAGAAAGGTCTCTTTAAACTCCATTATTATGTGAAAACCACAATTTCATTAGACGTTGCCGAAATTTTGCAATAAAAATGTACATATTTTGGTCCATTTTTAACCGAATGACTAAAAAGAATGTTCGGAAGCAGATATCTCCGGATCCAAAGCTCCAAACAATTTTTGGCTGACAGTTATGAGTTTGTACTGAATAGGCCTTTTCATTTCTGTAAAAAAATCCAAATCCATTTTTTTTCAAGATTTTCGGAAAAAATCCTGGACTATACCCTTGTCGAAAAATAATGAATTTTTAAATATTTCTTCCAAATCCATCAAACGAGACATCATAAGAAAGGTCTCTTTAAACTCTATTAATATGTGAAAACCACAATTTCATTAGACGTCTGGTTGCCGAAATTTTGCAATAAAAATGTACATATTTTGGTCCATTTTTAACCGAATGACTAAAAAGAATGTTCGGAAGCAGATATCTCCGGATCCAAAGCTCCAAACAATTTTTGGCTGACAGTTATGAGTTTGTACTGAATAGGCCTTTTCATTTCTGTAAAAAAATCCAAATCCATTTTTTTTCAAGATTTTCGGAAAAAATCCTGGACTATACCCTTGTCGAAAAATAATGAATTTTTAAATATTTCTTCCAAATCCATCAAACGAGACATCATAAGAAAGGTCTCTTTAAACTCTATTAATATGTGAAAACCACAATTTCATTAGACGTCTGGTTGCCGAAATTTTGCAATAAAAATGTACATATTTTGGTCCATTTTTAACCGAATGACTAAAAAGAATGTTTGGAAGCAGATATCTCCGGATCCAAAGCTCCAAACAATTTTTGGCTGACAGTTATGAGTTTGTACTGAATAGGCCTTTTCATTTCTGTAAAAAAATCCAAATTAATTTTTTTCAAGATTTTCGGAAAAAATCCTTGTCGAAAAATAATGCATTTTTTAATATTTCTTCCAAATCCATCAAACAAGACATCATAAGAAAGGTCTCTTTAAACTCTATTAATATGTGAAAACCACAATTTCATTAGAAGTTGCCGAAATTTTGCAATAAAAATGTACATATTTTGGTCCATTTTTAACCGAATGACTAAAAAGAATGTTCGGAAGCAGATATCTCCGGATCCAAAGCTCCGAATAATTTTTGGCTGACAGTTATGAGTTTGTACTGAATAGGCCTTTTAATTTCTGTAAAAAAAAATCCAAATCCATTTTTTTCAAGATTTTCGGAAAAAATCCTGGACTATACCCTTGTCGAAAAATAATGCATTTTTAAATATTTCTTCCAAATCCATCAAACAAGACATCATAAGAAAGGTCTCTTTAAACTCTATTAATATATGAAAACCACAATTTCATTAGACGTCTGGTTGCCGAAATTTTGCAATAAAAATATATTTTGGTCCATTTTTAACCGAATGACCACACAGAATGTTCGGAAGCAGATATCTCCGGATCCAAAGCTCCAAACAATTTTTGGCTGACAGTTATGAGTTTGTACTGAATAGGCCTTTTCATTTCTGTAAAAAAAATCCAAATCCATTTTTTTCAAGATTTTCGGAAAAAATCCCTTGTCGAAAAATAATGAATTTTTAAATATTTCTTCCAAATCCATCAAACGAGACATCATAAGAAAGGTCTCTTTAAACTCTATTAATATGTGAACACCACAATTTCATTAGACGTCTGGTTGCAGAAATTTTGCAATAAAAATATATTTTGGTCCATTTTTAACCGAATGACCACACAGAATGTTCGGAAGCAGATATCTCCGGATCCAAAGCTCCAAACAATTTTTGGCTGACAGTTATGAGTTTGTACTGAATAGCCCTTTTCATTTCTGTAAAAAAAATCCAAATCCATTTTTTTCAAGATTTTCGGAAAAAATCCTGGACTATAAAAATGTACATATAAATATTTCTTCCAAATCCATCAAACGAGACATCATAAGAAAGGTCTCTTTAAACTCTATTAATATGTGAAAACCACAATTTCATTAGACGTCTGGTTGCCGAAATTTTGCAATAAAAATATATTTTGGTCCATTTTTAACCGAATGACCACACAGAATGTTCGGAAGCAGATATCTCCGGATCCAAAGCTCCAAACAATTTTTTGGTTGACAGTTATGAGTTTGTAGTGAATTTCTGTTCAAATGGGTCACTTTATGTCAAATTAACGTTTTCTTAAATCCCCCATAAACGACGTCATTATTACAGAAAAGTTCTATGTTTAGGTCCTTCATAGCCTTAAAGGTTCTAATAGGTTCTAACAAATATAGGAAATACTAACAAAAGAAGTTATTCTAGGCTGGATTTTATACAATTTAAAAAATCTGAATTTTTGCGAAAATGTGCATTTTTCGGAGCCTTCCCGCTTTCGTTTTTTTCCATTGACGACTCAAAATAGGCGATCAGATTTGGTCCTAGAGACCACTAAGCATAAGTTATGAGCAGTAAGTAGTGAATTGAAAAAGAATAAGTAAATTCAGATGAGTTCTTAAGACTCCCTAAATGTCGGTTTCCGTGAAAAACGAGCATTCTTCAGTGGCTTTCCGATTTTTATTTTTCCATTGTGCAATAAAAAAAAGTATCAGAATAATGTTCAGAACACCACAGTGCATAAACCATGAGTTGTGATCTGAAAGAAAATTCCAAAAACGCTCCACTCTACTGTTCACCATGATCCGAAGATATGTAGGTAACTGCTTCCAAAAGTTAGAAATAAAAATATGTAGGTATTATGATTGCAAATAACATTTTTCCCATCGTCTAAAAAATTAATAAATACCTACAAAATTAAACAAACCAATTTCAAAAAGAAAATTATATTTAATATTAAATGTTCACAAATTATATTAAAAACAAAACAATGTACGTAACATATCTACCATCGAGCCTCAACAAATGTATTAAATAATTGAGGTCCAGCAGTAACCCCATCGATTGGCTCATCACTTGGTATCGGTTCACCTTTTGGTATTTTAAATGTGAAACTCTGCAAAAGTGTTGTCACAAAAAAGAAGATATTTTGTTTGCCCAACATTTCACCCATACACCGATGTCGGCCATAGCCAAAAGCTGAAAAATCGGGCACCTTAAATTTCCCATCAATAAAATACCGATCGGGCCAAAATCTGTGCGGATCTGGAAAGTCTTTCGAGTTCATAAGCATACCACGAAAGCAAGCAACTACCATTGTATCCTTAAATAAATTAAAAAATCAGCAAAATATCACAAAATATACAAAACAAATTACCTTAGGGACATTGTATCCACAAAGCCTTGTGTCTTTCAAAGCTCGATGTGGAACACCAAATGTGTGACCCATGAAAAACCTTAAAGCTTCATAGACGATTGCTTCACAATATGGCAGGCTTTAAATCAAATAGGCACTCAGTATTTATTAGACTCTTTTTAAAAAGTTTTCAAACTTACTTTGGTTTATCTTCCCAACAAGGCTGCCTTTCACGTCCCACAACAGAATCCAGTTCAGCTTGAGCTTTTTCCTGAATCTCTGGATGCTTTGCCATGTGAAGAAAAGCAAATCCCAAGCTTTTATTTGTTGTTTCTGATCCAGCCAAAAAAAGATCTAAGCACACCGATAGCAATTGTTCGTCCGAAAAGGACTCTGGATGTCCTGGTTTGTCGATTACTTGCAAATATGCATCCATAAGATCTCTCGGTGGATCATCAAGATTGATTGTTTGACGATGTTCTTCAACTTCTTTTCGAAGAAAGGCATAGAATCTGTGATGTGATTCGACAAAACCATTAAATCCTGAAAAATCTGGAGCTACGTATCTCATGAATGGAAATTGGCTAAACATAGAACCGATCATGTCTACGTTTTTAAGAAGTTCGTAGAACATATTCAAAAGTGCCATAACATCGTCACTTTCACGATCGTATCGTTTGCTAGCCATTAATCGCCATAAACTGTTTAGAACAAACACAGGAAATAGATCTTGCATGTAAATAATGGCACTTTTGCCTCCTTCTTTGTTGATCCTTTTTCGAATATCATCTGCAAGATATTGAGCTTCTTCTTGGATATAAACAATGATATCCCGACGAGAGAATCCAAAGTCTTTAAGATGACGAATTATAAATCGACGTTGTTCAACCCAAAAGTCCTCATCGGCCAGGAGTATCCCTTTTTTCGAATTAAATGTTCGAGTACGATAAAATATTCCTTGTGGACGCCCATCTAGATCCTCATTGAAACCCATTTCTTGAATAGCATTTTTGTAATAAGCTACAACAACTTGATCTTTGCCAATTTTTAATCCATAAACACCATAGGGATTCACAAAAGTTTTTACCAATTCATCAATTACTCTACAAAACAAGCCAGTTTTGATGCGAAGCTGTGAGAGTTGAAGTGCACATCCAACTATTGGATACCATCGAGGTCCAGGTGGAAAATTGTCTGGTTTCTTACAATCCCAAAGTAAGAAAATAAGTATGAGAATAAAGAAGAATATCACTGTGTAGAACATTGTGTTGAAACCTAGATGAAAAAAATCGAAAGTAACAAATTTTAAATTTAATTAAAATCTTAAAATATCAATTAATTAAATTCATAAATTAACTTTTCTAAATGAGCGCTTTAGTTATCACAGTTTCCGCTTGTAGGTAAACCAAACTTTCATTAGCACCAAAGTAGATGAAAATAATACTGATGGAGGTATGGGCAATCATATTTAATGGTTAAAAAAAAAATATTTCTTAGTTTTTTTTTTAATATGAAGTGTAGAGTGCATGTCTAATTGAATTTTTTTCTTAAACACGTTTTAAGCCAGGTTTTCTAAAACACCCCAAATCCCCCCTCTCCCTTGAGATTTTTCTTATTTTGCAATGGTCTTTATATCTATTGACTAAATTAAAAAGGACACCAAATTTGCGCTTTTTTAATGATGACCGGTTGCAAAAATGGAATGAAAATAATAAGCCATAGAAATTTAATACCTTTGCTGCAATATTTAAAGATTACTAGGCCTAAAACAGTTAAATTGAGATATTGGACTTCAAATTTCATAAAATTCTAAATATAACTGTATTAAATTAAAGCAAAAATGAGAAAATTACTAAGAACAACGGGAAAAGTGCATGCAACTCAATAAACGATAGCTAAACCTTATTTTACCATTAACCCTCTACTGCATACGAAGCCAAATATGGTTCTGTCTGTTTGTATGCACTTTTCTCTTATCTGTCACAAAAAAATGGTAAAGATTAAATACAATTCTCTTCTTTGTGTTCCTGAGAATCCATAAAAATAGTTTTTTCGTTGTCCGACCCAAAATAAAGGTGTATTTTATGATCACAGGTGAGTCGATCAGTCGTGTGCAATGAAATCGAAAGTGTAGAATATATTCATACTTTAAGTGTTAATTACTGCGTTTGTTTGGAAAGTAAAGTGGAATTAAAAATTTATTTTTGATCGATTGTCTAATTGTGTATGCTATGAACCAATTTTTATTGTAAAAAAAATTATTGGCCTGGTCTTGGGAGGGTAAAAATTACGGAAGCCATATTTGGCTTCGTATGCATTAAGGGGTTGTAAATCTACACAATTTGTTAAATTTTTTTGTTGGAAAATTTTGTTTCTTTACATTTTTATTTTGCTTGGAAGCTTTTAGATTAGATTAGAAAAATTTTATTTAGCTAAGTTCGCTATTATTAGAATTTTATACATTTATATATACATTAAAGTTTTTAATTTAAATTTAATAATTATTTTTACAATATATTATAACATTTTTCTTAAATTTTGTAATATTTGTTTCATTTTTTACATAATTAGCTATGTTTTACTTCAGAAATGGAACCCCTTCGCTTTTAGAGACATTTTTCTCATGTTAACCCCATTTTCAGCGACCACAAACATTTTAGGGGGAGGGGGGCTCACCTATAATATTTTTCAATCATTTTATTACTTTTTAGTTTTTGTAAGATCTGGGAGTGGGTGAAAATGTTGGAGCAAGACTTACTTCGACAGTGGAAAGAATGTGAACAAGAAAAATTATATATGGGACAAAAACAAATTGCTTTTCTCGGTTCATTGTCTTAAAATGAGCAAAATTTGAATTAAATTTAACCTTTTGTAATGCAATGTATTTATTTTACTTTATTTTGTTTTTAAATGATAAATATTTGTCTTTTGATATTTTTAATTGTATTCTTTACATAATCTGAATAAATAAAATTAGTAAAATTTCTTACCCCTTAATGCATACGAAGCCAAATTTGGCTTATAAACAAATTTTTTAAACAAATTAATTTAAACAAATTTTTTTAATGAAAACCGTTTTGAAACAACCCAATGAGCCCATGTAAAGCATTTTTTAATTTTTTCGTCCGCTAATATTAATTCATGCAGTAGAGGGTTAATGTTGTTAAGTGAGTTAAATGTTGAAGGTGAGATAAAATCTATGGTCTAAGAGAAATGCGCAAAGGTAGACCATCTAAAAATTCTAAGAACTGCAGCAGGCGAATCGTACGAAAAAATTAACCAATTTTGCAACATAGAACAGAAGAGACAATCTAAGCTATAAAAATGACTGGTCGTTGCTCAAACTCACCTCAAAAAACCAGATAATACTTTAAGTAAAACTAAACTAACATTGTACAACTTAGACGTTGGTGTTTCTCTTGCTCTTCTGCAATTCTGTTGTTAAGGGTGTATGTAGTCCGTTTCCCACAAAGACTGTTTTACAAGTTTCTATAAACCACAAACACATAAAGCTGACCTATTGAATGAAATTGGTTATATGTTGGAAAATCAACCTCCAGTTAATTTTTTTACAGAAGCAACCAAGGAATCAAGGAATGTGCTCTATATCTGAAATATTAAGGTGGAGTCCCAAAAAAAAAGTTCTCTACTCAACTCTTTTATTCCGAGAAATGCTGGCCCACTGGTGGTTTATTGATGTTCTTTTAAAGTTTCAGTCATTAAAACAGGAGCTTGGCAGATTCCTCGCAAGAGGCAGTGTTTCTTAAAATAAAAGTCTTGGTGGTAGAGGGTGGATTTGAACTAAGAACATCTAGCTTGACAGTTGTCTGCACTAATACCTAATAACCATTGCAGAACGTGGTACTATATTCATAAGAAGCCGTGCATTTTATTATTTTTTTTTTTTTAGTTAAGACTTACATACATTTACGAGCTGCACTTGTTTCTTAATAAGTCTTATGCACAAACATGATCTTAAGCTCTTTTCACAATTTTCAGTACATTTTCTTGGGATTGTATTTCTAGAAAATGAGATAGAACTCAAGAAAATGTACTGATAAGTGAGAAGAAAGCTTAAGCTCATTTTTCGCACATTTTCAAACTAATATTAAATTAAGAACCCTCTCGCACGCAACTACAGATTTTCTATCGGCCGATAGCTTAGTCGGGTTGGGCTCCTAGTGTGCGCACAGGCAATGCGACTAAAAAGTCGGCTGGGTAAGAAATATTTTAGTTTGAAGGCAATTGTGTAGCAAAACAAACTATTTTTTCGATCAAACAAACTTTTTGATCGGCCGATACTCTTAATCGTTGTAGTGTGCGCACCTGCGCACTTTCATACATTTTCGTACTGATTAAGAGACCGACTTAACTGTCGGCCGGAAAGATTTTAATAGTAGGTATGTGGGGGCTCTAAAAAAGATCTACATAAATATTTTCGATAAAAATTTTTTTTTTGAAAAATCAATTTTTTGAAAACGGAACAGTGATCAAATAATTATAATTTCTTTAAAATAGCATTTTTTTTTTGAAAATGTTTTCTATTATTACTAATAGAATACTATCTATTTTTTTTTTAATGCCTTTAACAATTTTAAAAAAATACCTACCCGAGAGGAACAAATTTAATTTTTACTTTATCTCTGTGTCCTGTCAACATTATGCGATTTTTTCAAAATCCCATCAAAGTTTTCGAAATAAGCGCTAACATCGAATGAGAGAAAGACAATCATGCACAAAAAAAAAGTTTTTTTTATAATGGTTATATTTCAAGAACAGAGGCTAATATAATTTTTCTGATTGCGTATTTGAGTTCAGCAACCAAAAACCTTTAGAAAAGTTGACTTAAACTTTAGATTAAGTTTAGTTTCTCTTTGGCTTTAACTGAAACTTAAGATATCTCGAGATATCGGGAAAATTTAAACAGTTTTTGAAAGAAGAATATCTGTTCTTATAATAACCGTTACAAATTTGTTTATAGGTAATGAATTTACCCACATAAAAACAGAACCTCGAAAACATCTTGGTTCTTGTCCCAACTAACAATTTTGCTTCTATTTACAAACGAAAAGATATTTAAATATGTATAGATTTTGCTCCGAACTGATTTCAATCTAGTTTTTGTATCGGATTTTAAATAAATCTTTGAACTAAAGAAATTTTAGTCACACATTTTTTTTTTAATTAAAACTAATTTTGATATGAATTTGTATCACTTTCATAACACTAATTCAAAGTTCCTTTTTAAACTGAACTTACACAATAAAGAGCAACAGAAGTATTCAAATAATCCACATAACTTCCGGGTTCGTTAAAATTATCAAAAAGTCCTTTGCATACACAAATAAAACTTATTGGTCACAATTTATTTCACAACACACTAACTTCTTTTCCAACAGAAAATTGCATAACAAATCGTCTAACAAGTAACAACAACTACTCTTTGTCACAAAGAAATTCACTTTCACTTCTTTGGATTTCAATTGGGATGCAATTTCAGATGAAGGAGACTGCAGATTATTATGAACAAATGGGCCTAGCTTAATGGCTAACACAACACAAACTAAAATTGCAGCCTTACGCGGGTTCGGCTTTTATATTAATGCAACGCGAATCTCTAAGATGAATCAAATGTGCATCTTTCATTATGGTAGGGGTTGTTGGACAGGAAACCACAAGAGACTTGTTTCAAAACAACAACATCTTGTTCGCCGGCTGACCACTTGTTTGTTGATGCTGATGGTTGGTTCAAGATTTGATAATAAATTGTTTTATAGAGCAGTTATTGCACTGTGTTGTGGAAGGGTGAAAAAGTGCAATAAATTGATGAACATAAAACACAACCTGTTCATCGAAAAAATAGGTGAAGACGAAAGATTGTAAATAGAGTTATTTTAGTGTGTTCATTTGTGCACAATTTCTTATCTCAATTCAAAAATTTGTCGTAGAAGGTGGATAGCCGAGTATTATGACGTTGTGAGTGATTGTGTCGCGCGAAGAAAATTCAACGTGACAAGGTGAAAAATTGGGAAAATCTCAGTATGTATACAATCCGAAGGAAGTGCTTAGAAAATCGCAGATGATATCTATCTAATATTTCTAATAAACCCAATATAATACAGTCAAATAAGGTGAAAAAAGGGGTAAACCTCGGAATGAATGCTAATAGACGTTTTTTTTGCTCAATACCTTCGTTTTGGCATTCTATAACATACCTCAAAAGTCAAGAAAAATCTCATGTCCGCAAGTCGCGATTTAAGGCTCAAACCGCGAAATTTAGATTTTCGAAATAAGCAATAAAAGACAATGGTATTTTATGCACATATGATACATGATTTCGAGGTATTTTTTATTGCTGATTCCAAAAAATTTAAAATCAAGGCAATCTGACGTCTCTGTTTTTGTTACCTGTTTTTCATCTGTCAACCCATATTATTATAACAGTTGCTAACTTACTATCGAATAACCCTTAAAAGTTATGGTAGAGGGACCAAATTTTGCATGAAGGTTTTCATATCCATTATCATTAAGAATCAAGACAATGCAAATAAAAAAAAAACATTCATATCTATGAAAAATTGGTATTTTTTGAGAAAAGGGGAAATTTTGGGATATGCACTAAAAAACATCTTGGTACAATTTTGGATTGGAATAAGTGCTAAAAGGCTAATTTTTTTGTTTCTATCTTTGTTTGGATATTCTATAACTTATGTCAAAAATCTAAAAAAATCTCATGTCCGCAAGTCCTAATTTTTCAGGTTAAACTAAGTTAGGTGCCGATTTTAAAAAAATAATACGAAAACTTTAGATTTTTATATGTATACCAACATAAGCGACAAGTCAATCTCTGACCATACCTGAAAAGTAATGCACCTTATTCATGTTGATCTGACACAAATATCTTAAGTGTTGTTTTTCATTTTTTTTAAATCTGCACTTTATCTATCTTCAAACAATGAAAATTAGGACTTGCAGACATGAGATTTTTATTTTTATTATTATTATATTTTTATTATTATTATAAATAAATAAATATATAAATAAAAAAATAATAAATTTTGAAAAATGTGAAAGAAATTTTTTTGATTTTTGTGAAAGATAGTTGATTTTAGAGACATTTAAAAGTGATAAAGTTACAGAACAGGGGTACAGTTATCTATGGTTGTTATGCCCAGGGAAAGGATTTTTCGGACTTAAAAAATTCAGAAAAGGCAAATAAAAATCAAATAAAAGGCAAAAAAGACATTTAATTAAATAAAAAGAAAAAAGAGCTTCATATTTAAAACCTATAGTGCATACATTTTTTTTTTGGTCACACGTGAACGTTCCTGGATTCTTCTTGGTAAAAAAAAATGGAGAGTTAAGCTTCACGACCGCGACGTGAAGTAGTTCACGTGCAAAACGTACGGGAATCTCTTTCACTCGTGAATTTACTCCTCCTCCCCCTAAATATGTTTTTCGAACAAAATTAATTTTAAAATTGAAAAAAAAAAAAAATATTTGTTCAACTACATTTTTAGTCCCTGATTAAAGTTGATAACAGAAGTGAATGTTCAATAATTCATTTTCGTTGATATTCTTTAAAAAGATAAACAAACACTTGTCCAATCGGTGTCTTTTGAAAAAAAAAAGATTTAAAAATAAAAGTAAATACGTATGAAGGTACATTTATAGTCTTTCAAAACTACCTGATTTTCGTAAGCTTTCGAAAATTTGGGTTTTAAGTTCGAACAAAATTCAAAAATGGTGAAAAAATAAGAAATTTAATTCCTGTACTTTCTTTTTCTAATGTGTTCAAGCAAATTTGTTTTCTTAAGATTATGTTACGGCCATATTTTAAAGCGAAATAATGTCATCTGAAGTGAACGAAATTTCAAGCTATTATGGTATATAGAAATTAAGATTTTTTTTCGATTTAAAAAAGCAATTTACTTTAAAAAGTCATAAAAAAGAAATAAAATTGCCAAAAAAATTTCTATGGAAAATTATTTATCGCCAATATTACTGTCATTTAAGGAAAAATCGATCTTAAAAATGGTTTTTTTTTTTAAACTTTTCTCAATATTTTCTAAAACAAAAGTATAGATTTTACACATAATCTTAAATAATAGGTTTTAATCTAAATAACTGCACTCCTCCAAACTTTTCAAATATCAAAAATTGTTTCGTTAACTTCTTTGATTTAAAAATAGGCTATTTTTTCAAATTAAATTCGTCAAAAATCCAAAAATTAACTTTTTGCTCAAAAAACATTTAAAATAGATAGAAAACATAACAAAGTAATTTTTAACAAAATTTTATTAAAATCCAACCATTTTTGTAAAAGATAAAAATCAAAAATCACAAAATTGTATTTTTGCATTTTTTTTTCAATATTTTTGATGATATTTCAAATGATTTGAGTAAAAGCTGTAGACACTTTTACTACCTACAACTTTTGCATTTAACTTTTTATCGATAGAGGAGGCCTACTTTGAACAGAAATCGTAAAAACCACGATTTTTTACACCCACCCCACTTTTTCGCCCATCCACCCCCTTTCTCCCAATTTGTTTGTGGGCAATTTAATTTTCCCCTTTCATATACCATTTTTCCTTAACTTCTTCACCACCCTTATGCTGCTAATAATTTTTTCAACTTTTGCCCTCTAAAAACCGGATTGGCACTGTTCTATTTGTTTTTTGGGATTAATGTTTTTTTTTTTTGCAAATTAATCAAATAAAATTCAATAAAACCTGTTTTTTTTTTTTTGAAGGTTTTGAATGAACAAAAAAATCTTGTGTGTTCATATAGGTTGTAGTTATAGTTATTTCACGGGGATCAACCCAACCAACAGATCATATTTTGACTTTTGTACTTTTTCAAAAATTGGCCAAAGTAGTTTAGCCTTTTGTTTAACTTTTTTTATAATTGAACAAATTACCCTACGTTAAAAACCTCATTAAATACTTTTTAATTTTCAAATAAAATTCTAAACAAAAAGAATACACCCTATACAAAATCGAAACAACTTGAATTAAAATAACAGCCGCTGTACACAATATCAACATCAATCCATTCCATTCCCTCAAGCAACCATCTTTGTTTTGTTTCATTTCCTCCCCATCCCTATTATCGTCTCTCGTCCCATAAACCATCATATTCCACTCTCTAGCAGCTGCGTTTTGTATGTTTCAACAATTTCCCATTCCAAATAAAAAAAAAACACCAACGAAAGAAAGCCCCCATTTGTTGTGCGAATGAGAAAAGACGCCGCCATCCAACCAAACACAAAAAAACACACAAGAAAAAAGAAGAAACAAAATTCTCTAAACCAAACCAAATACCGAAAAAAAAACACACCACCGCTAGCAGCAGCCAGACAGCCAGTCGAAAAATGGAAGTGGTCCAAGAAGTAGTTGTCTCGTGTATCTTCGTTTAAAAAAGTAAAGGATTTCTCTCGTTGCGCGCTTACCTATAACAAAAAGAAGAAAGAAAAAATAAAATCAAAAAAAAATTGTAAGAACAATTATAAATTTAATAAATAAAACTAATTTTTTTTTTTGTTTGTTATAAATAAATCCGATGCAATTGTCACAACAAATAGGAGGAATTTTTTTTTATTTGTATGTGTTCCGAGTCGAATTGGAATTGAGTGGAATTTGGTGAAAAAAAAGAGTGTTTATAACGGAAAGTTAGCAAAAAAAAGTACCGCAAATACATAAATAGGGTGTGCGGCGAAAATTTATAGAAAAAAAGTTTTCTATTCTTTCCAAAATATACAAAATTTTCCCAAATTTATGCCAATTTTGTTGGGGGGGAAAAGTGCGTGTGTGCAAGCAAGATAACGGTAAAGTGAATTAGTGGGAAAAGTCCTTAATTTAGATGCAAAAATAAATCCTTTTTTTTTTACGATTTTCCAATCGTCATTTTTTGTTGCTTTCTTTTATTTGTGTCTCCTTTCGCCGCATATTTTTGGATAGAAAATTAACACAATCAGTCGCCGTTCGACGATCTGTTTGGAAGCTGGAATAAAATCTCCTCGCTCCTGGAGAAAAAGGGTGGATTCTCTGGATTAAAAAACTTGTTTTTCTTCTCACACATATAAAAAAGGACTTTTTGTCTTCGTCGTCGTCACTCGTCGGTGTCGTCCTTGTTGTCGGCGCGGATCTTTTCCATAATCAGGATTCAGGATTATTCTCTCGGTGGCAAAACTTTTTTGCATTTATTCATTTATTTGTTTTTGGGGTAAGCCAAAAAAAGAACATTATTTTTATTTTCAACATTTTTTACTTCATTGATTTCCCTTTATTCTTATTTTCGTCCTTTTATCTGATGTGTATTTGTCTGTTTCTTGTTGTTTTGTGGTTAAATGATGATTTTATCGTCAATTCCCATTTTCATTTAACTTTGTCGACAGAAATGCCTCCAAATAAAATATAATAAAAATACGGGTAGGGATTTTTCTTGTGTCTGGCGGCAAACACCTACCAAATCAATCCACCCACAACCGCCCACTTTTGCAGCCCAACAACCTTCATTACTCTTTTTTCTTATTAACCCGCACTATCCTCTTCGCCCTTTTTTTTTTTTTGTGTCCTTGTTCCTTGCTTTTTGGTTTATTCTGTTTGTGAAATTTAAGGGAAGAAGGACCCATTTTTTCGTCGTGTTTGTTTGCCGGTTGGTATGATTGCTCTCTTTTGTCTCTGAAGTTTGAAATTCTGTTCTGTATGATTTCAAATAGAAATATAATAAAGTGTTGCCAGGTGGGAGTAATCTGAACTGAGTAGGAGTTTTTTCATTCATTCAAAGTTGTCAAGATAAATAAAAGTTTTCTTGTCTTGTTTCTTCATGTGTGTATTAATTGACTTTGAAGAGATACGCACAAATTTTCAACTCAAAATTTAATAAATTGGTATGAGATGATCAACGAAATACGAAAAATGTGAAAATCTGCTCTTAAAATGTAGGTATAGCAAACCTTCCTGGGCAAAAATTGCCTACATACTGAGACTAGACCATTTATTCATATAGGTAACAATCATTTAAGTCAAGAAGGCCTTTAATGCATTAAAAATTACAGATGTGATTGAAACAGTGCATCGTTTTCACTTATTTGTTAGTTGCTAGTTGTTATATAGTTTTAAATGGATAAAACGTTTACCTTGATTTTGGTTTGAAGTTAAAAGGATGACGATTTTTGTCCTCTTAAGGCTAATCTGCTATAGTCTGAGAACTGTAAATGTTTTCACTGTTCATTGACTAGCCGAAATGGTTTACATTTTTTTTTTTTCTGTCAGTGTTCTTTTTAATATTCTTTCATTTGCATCAGCTATTCGCACTTCTAATAGACGAGTACGATCATATTTGGGAAGCTGGTCTAAAGCGATGTCTGTCTTTAAAGGATGTGCATTGTGCACCAATGTCTGCCTTGACTTTGTCTCCTGGCAAGATCGAATCTTCTGAAATTGTAGAGTTGAACGTATTTTTTCTTTGTGATTTTCAATAATTCATGTTAAAAATGTCTCGACTGAAAAGGTAAAGTATCTTAAGTCGACTTAAGATGTTTCGCGTTTTTTTGTTGAACCCCAGTGCCATTTTAAAGGCCTACAGTGCTGTCTTATCGGCATATTTCTATCTCACCCCTTTGCTTTTTTATGCACAAAAACAATTTCATCTTATGTTCAAAAGACACATATTCAAAACCTTAAGTAGACTTAAGATTATATTGGGTTAATACTTTTTTTTATTATTGTGAAATGTTAAATTATCTTATGTTGAATTAAGATATTTTCGCGGGTGCAAGCAGAAACAAAAAGTCATCCTTAAGTTGACATAAGATAAAATATTTTAAAAAATTCCGAAAGAGTGTGAAAAGGCAAATCATCTTATGTCAACTTAAGATGTTGGAAATTAATATAAAATACAATTTATAGAAATGCCAAACTATCTTAAGTCATATTTAACGTATTTAAGTCCTTATAACGGGATAAATATTTAAAATATCTTTTTGAAATAAATTTAATAAAAAAGATCATACAATTTGACATCTAAATTTTTTATACAATTAAATCAACACTTGAAAGAATTTTTGGGAGGCAGGTTTGAAGTTTGTTTTTGCTCTCCTGAAAAATCATCGAAATATATACTTCGCGTCACTTGAATAGAAACAACAATTTTTCTTTAGAAAATAGCGATTGGCGCTTCGGTGAGGTAACTTAGTAGATTTTTGGTTTTGCATTTTCAAAGAGGAACTTTTAACAAACAATGTTGTAAAAACAAAAAACCCAAAACAGAAACCGTATGGCTACTAGTTGCGTTTTTTCGCATTACTTCACAAAAACAGTGTTTTTTTTGCGTCACTTGAATAGAAACAATGTTGTAAAAACAAAAAACCCAAAACAGAAACCGTATGGCTACTAGTTGCGTTTTTTCGCATTACTTCACAAAAAACAGTGTTTTTTTTGCGTCACTTGAATAGAAACAAGCTCTTAAATTAGATAAAAATGATTAAAAATCATAGACAACACTAATTTTAGGAAAGCAGTATTAAACTTTGACATTATTTGCACATTATAACCAATTATGGGCTACGAGCTACCAATAGGCACCACAGAAAATGCATAATTAGCAGCTAACATTGGAAATGCACTTGCACTATGCAAAATCGCGAAAGATATTGGAAAATTTGTCAAATTTGGATGAGAATATTTTTAACATATCATAAACTAGTGATTGAATAAAAAAAATAAGACAGGCGAGACCCAAATCAAGAGCAGAGAAAAAATAATTTAAAAACTAGCTGCAATTTCCTTCACTTTGCCGCTAAAATCGGTCAAAAACGTGGTGTTAGTGCGATGATAATGTGTTGGTTTGTCCCATCATGGAAGTTATAAAAAGTGCACAACATTAAAAAAGCCTCAAAATGCAAAATAACAACATTTTAATTTCTACTAAGATTACAAAAAAGTTAACTATTTTATAGTTGCATTCGAACTGAAAAGAAGTGAGGTAAAGAGTGGTTTTTCAAAGGAAAACATACCAACTCAGATGGACCACTTTAATATTAGTCCTACTTTATTGGTTTATGAAAGAATAACTTTTATCGCATCGCCACCAAAGGGCACTAAAATGTGTTATAGTAATACGCTTTGTTTTTATGATGTGTAATAGCAAAATTGAAGCTTCACGCTTCGAAAAAAGATGCAATCTTTTACAAAGAAATAATGGTAGAAGCTCTTGGGAAGTTTAGGAACGTGGAAAAACAACCGTCTTAGAGATTGCACAAGGATAGTTCCAGAAAAAACAACGCAATAGAAACAAAACAGATGCATTCCGGACGAAAACGAAAGATTATTTCACTTATTCAATTCTTAAATTGTAGAAAATGTCATTTTCTTAATTTGTAAGAAGTTACCAAACACTTTTATCACTTTCTCCAATTAGGTCCATGATTGTGTACAGTACAAGTGCATTTTCAATATTAAATTCTATTTATGCATTTTCTGTGGTGCCTAATGGTAGCTCGTAGCCCACAATTGGATATAATGTGCAAATAATGTCAAAGTTTAATACTGCTTTACTAAAATTAGTGTTGTCCATGATTTTTCATCTTTTTTATCTAATTTAAGAGCTTGTTTCTATTCAAGTGACGCAAAAAAACACTGTTTTTTGTGAAGTTATGCGAAAAAACGCAACTAGTAGCCATACGGTTTCTGTTTTGGGTTTTTTTGTTTTTACAACATTGTTTGTTAAAAGTTCCTCTTTGAAAATGCAAAACCAAAAATCTACTAAGTTACCTCACCGAAGCGCCAATCGCTATTTTCTAAAGAAAAAAATGTTGTTTCTATTCAAGTGACGCGCAGTGTACATAAAATACTTTACCTTTTCAGTCGAGATGTATATGTAAAATGAAAAACAAAATTGTTGTCATTCAAACTTTAAAATTATTATTTTATGAAAATACATACAATTTAATTAACAATTTATTTTAAAAAAATCTAATTTTGATTTCGCAACGTTCCATCTAGCAGACGGCAACTAAGCCATGTCATAATTTTTTATATTTACCAAAATTGTAAAAGCAAAATTTAATAGGAATAAAGTAATAAAAACGTCGTTTTTCAAGATTTACCTATACCGAACTGACCAAGACGTGGATTTTTAATTCCATCTTAAGATGCTAGCTTTGTATAAAGTGTTAGTTACACAGTGTTACATTAATAGTGTTTTAGTGTTAATTTGACATCTTTAAAGTCTTTTTTCCCCTCAGGCATGTTTCTATGATGCTATGTACATATTTGAAAATTTTCAGAGGTCACACTGTGTGTGCTGGTGCTAGATATGGGGGTAGTTAACGACAAAAAAAAAAACAAATCAATATAGGTTTACATACATTACATTTTCTAATTCATTTTCAATGAGCAAAAAAATGGAGCTTTTTAAAATAAAGTAGGTTGTTTTTCACTCAGATAACAAAAAATTTGGTCAGGAATTTCAAAAGCGCTCAAGCACAATTTTTTAACATTAGGTTAGGTAGAAATGGCTGTCAGGACTGACACACTTAGACCACTTATTGCTCCGTTGTGATATCATGATTTTGCAAAGAATTTCCTCACTTATTAAACCATTTGGAGATTTTAATGAAGCGGTGAAGGTTGAAGATGTCAGTATTGATTAGTTCACTAGTATCTTCTAAGAAATATTTTTCCAAGTATTTTTTACGTCTACTGGAAAGGGCCAAGCCAACTTCCTACAGAAGTGGTTAGAGACTACGCCAAGTCTTCTGGCGTGTCTATCTATGAGACAGTTAGGACACCTATTACCGAGCTGATATGCAATCTGCTTAGAGACAATTTTTGTTATGGATCTAGCCTATTTTTCAACATTGATCTTTGGTAAAACAAATTAAATCCTTTGTTGCACTCTGCAACTATGAAGATTGAAATTAGCAACATGGATAAATGATTTTTGACATCGCTTCAAATCGAAGCTATAAAGTCACAAAAGAACAATAGCTTTTTCACCGTGTCATTTTTCATTTGCCTTAATTGTAAAGAATACAAAAGAACAGAAAACATTCTTGAGTAATTAATAACGATATCTCTCCTAATTTTCAACAATAAACTCTTGAAAAAAAAGTTTATAAATGCATGTGTAAGTGCCTTTGCAGAGAAAATATGCATCCAAAGTACCTAATCACTCGACTCCCAGATTAAAAAAACAACCATGACAAACTTTTTACCCGCCAACGAACATCTGACAGCCGACTCCAAAAACGAATTCTTCGCGAACGCAAGGACTTGTGGTAACCTCTAATCCGAATTCTCATCCTGTTGCCCTTGACTCAGTGAATGCGAAAATACCCATAAAAAAAACGGGTCAGTAAATTTCTTTGAAACTTAATTTTTATATAAATATTTCCTTTTTAATGGCATACCAAAGTTGTTTTTTAGGTATATAATATAGGTAATTTTTAAAGGGTTGTTTTTGTAATTTAAAACTTTTTTTTTTGATTTTATAAAATTATGTAATTTATAAAATTAAGATTAAATTGCTCATATTAATTTTTGAAAAGCTCCAATATTTTAACTAGCTTTTACCAAAAAAACAATTCAGATCGACAAATATTCTCAAATGTTTTTTAATTTTAGAGTAGGTAGGTACTAAACTACTGAAACACTTACCACAAAGCTTTTTGAATTTCCATAGACTCGTACATTTTCTGAGGACTTTTTCACAAAAGTTTTTTTACAAGAGTTGAATTGTGGCAATTGTGTTTTTCTTTTTTGAAAAATTGGGATAAAATTACAGATAAGACATTTTCCCTATGTCTATCAACACTTTCAAATCAAATTTTAAAAAGATGAAATCACTGAACATATTTTTAAAATAAGTGTTTCTCGAAAACCTGACGTGATAGGGCAAAATAGACTTCAAATCTGGTTTCAGCGACCCGAAAAACATATGGATTCCACAAAAAAAAAGCGCAAAACACAATATAGAGTTTTACTATCCCTTTTAAAAGGTTTGAGATAGTCATCGGAAAAAAACCGTTATTTTAAAAACTGTCCATTTTTCGACTTTCTGCCCATATCGACTTTTGATCAAGGGCTTCAAGAGAACAACATACTAAAATTTCAGACAATTTTACCGAGAGCCACTTCCCATACAAAATGTGCGGGGTCCTTTGTAATGGAAAACAAATGCATTAAAAAGAAATATTTTTTACAACCATGGTTTGATATGACCTTGGTCTTGAATTTTTCTTTTTTCATACCAAAAAGCACTAAAAATAAAATCAACTAACAGATCCAACATACTTACATTATTATTATGCTAGTTTGTGTCGGTGGCAGGTATTTGCATTTCCTTTTACCCTCAAAACTCACGTAAATCATTTTATATTATACCACAAAGATGATTACCTACTAATTTCTACTGAAAATTTTGTCATTAATTGAAACCTTCCCAAAAATACTTTCCGGTCAGCTTATTAACGGTCTTTTTTTGAAAGAACCTGGTAATAACAGATTTTCTTTACTACAACAAAATCTCGCAGTTCGTTAACAAATTATTGTTAAACAAAAAAAAATTAAAACAGAGATTCAGAAGCACTTAGCTGTTATCCTAATATTCAAAGTAAAACCACACTCTTCTTTTTAAAATCCCCCAGGAATTAAATCCGTATTTAATTTCATTACACAAGATAGGACTGTCAGTGAACTAGTACCTATATTTCTAACTTTTCCTTCATTTTATAAAAAAAAATAATAAAACCAAAGTTACTATGAAAACGAATGAAAAGTCAACATTTGAAAAGCAACGACCTAGAAAACCTCAAAATACATACAACACCTGTTATATTAAAATTCTTTAGGGTGCTTCCAATTTTTCATGCCATCCTTTTTTTTTGTCTTTAAAGTTCATTCACTTATCATAATCATGATTCTCCCTGAGTTCTAAAATCTGAATGCCCATCGTGATTTTTTTTTTTAATATAAAATTATATATTCAAAAGAAAAAAGGAGGAAAAAAAATCTATTTATATACTCGACCGTATAAAATAATCATGTCCTTTTCCCCGAGTACAAGATAAAATAAAATATTGTCCATAGAGCTTCAGGGGCAACTCTACTGAATGACCGTCGACCAAGCCAGGATATCTCCCTCTTACGCAAGGCTACTCACCTTTAATTAATTTGTATATAATTAGGTTGCCCAACGTAACTTCCTCCTTCGAGCAAGGATATAAATTATTATTATGAATGTGGGGAAAAATCTCACCAACAAATGATTACCACTACAAACAGACTAGGTAAAATCGCTGCCCAAGAATGAACAAAAAAATAAAATATGGTTTCTATAAAGATAATAGAAAAATAAAAAAAGAGGGCGACAGACAGGAGAAAATAGAAAAACAACACAACAAACTTAGCATAAATCTACACACACACACACAAACAATCAAAGTCACACCGACAAAAGAGCGAGACTTTAGAGATTGTTTTGGTTTTTTTTTCTTCGATTTTTTTCGAAAACAACAACAACACCAACAACAACAAGAAAAAAGGAAAAATAAATTGACGGCCGCCCGAGTTCATTGACGTTCATTCATTCAGCTCCTAAGAATGTCGTCAGTTTTTCTGCTCTGCTATCCTCTCACTAAGTGGAAAGTGATTAGGAACCAACAACAACAACAAAGGGAAAAAAAAGGACTCAAAAGGGGGTTGCCCTTTGCTGCTGCAACCCTTTGAGATTTAATAATTTAATTTACACACAAGTCCAGCTAGATAACAGTTCTTTTTTTGCATGATTATGTTGTAATTTTTTTCCTTTAAATTCATACTTACTTTGTTTTCGTTTTTTTTTTTATGTTTGTAAAAAGGAAAATGTTGAATATTGTTGCGCACGCACACATACTTTTATGAATACACACGAATTGTAGAGGAAATTACCATTCAAGTCCAAATAAACGAACTGAAAAGCATATTTTTACTACAACAACCAACGAGAGGAACACTTTGAAAAGGGTGGCAATGGCAAAACGCAGAGAAAAGCAGGAAAATTAAACAAGAGACAGGACCATTGGACGATAGGGATCCAAATATGCAGACAGAGAGTAGAAAAAAAAAACAACAACAAAGTGGTTTTTGTGGTGTTGCCAGCATCAGTTTGTTTACTCTTTAGTAGAATACCAATGCAACAGGATATCGAATTTTCATTTTGTCCCCTAAAAGTATACTGATGACCTCTAATAGTCTGAGAAGTTGCATTGGAAAAACATAAAATCAATGTCGAAGGTATTAAAACACAATGTTTGATTAGAAAATCGTACTACTAAGCTTTCATTTCATTTTCTTAGGTAATTTAGAAGATAATCCTTCCTTATCAAGGGTTGCCGAGAATACACCAAAGATAACTTCCAGGAAAATTTGCGTTTTGAATATGAGCCACACCATGCCCAATTTTCCATAAGCTTCTTCTAATAGCAATTGTTGGCAACTCAGAAGTTAACACATAATGTTTCAAAAGTCTGTTCAGTTCGTTCTTTGATCCGAATGCTAGTATTAAAACGGACCTAGGGTGACTAGTGCCTTAAGGCGGATCTATACAATCCATTGTGGAGTCGGATCTCAGCCAACAAATTTCTCCACTGAGCTCTATCCATCACCAGCTGCTTCCAGGTTCGATCGATAAGTTGGTTAAGTCCCCCTTTCATTTGCCTGCACCATCGTAGGCAAGGTCTTTCTCTACTGCGCCGTTCTTTTGGGTTGGAGTGAAAAACTTTCCGGGCCGGAGCATTGTTGTCCAAGCGATCCACATGACCTAGCCATCTCGACGCTGCACTTTTACTCTCTTGCTCCTTTCCTTCCGTTTCCACTTCGATGCAGATATCAGCGCCACTGACATAAAGCTGCGTTCTTCCGATTATGTCAATATCGTCGTCATATGCAAGGAACTGCACGGACTTTTGAAAAATGGTGCCTTTGGTATTGACGTTAGAGTTCTGTATTTTTCTTTCAAGGATGATGTTAAAAAAGTGGCATGATAGCGCGTTGTCTTGTCTTAAACCTTTTTTTGGCATCAAAAGCAACAGTTGGGTCTTTAACGACCATGAGATCAAAATTTGCCGTATTGTGAATATTTTTTCGATTGTGGACTTTAGTGGTTTAAAGCTACACTGATAAGGACTTTTCAGTTTGTTGATGAATGATCTGATAAAGACTTACCAGATTTTTGACGAAGGTCTTTTTGCCTTACTGCCTTAGTTCGGCAGGAACGCCATCAGCTCCAGCAGCTTTATTGGACTTAGCTAGAAAATGACTTCTTTCACTTTGGAGAGTTCGGCGGGAAAGAAATGTTAACTTTCATCGTCAACATTAAATGGTGCAATGTGTCTTTGGGGCAGATCGCTCCTTTATCGTGTTGCCTCTTTTTCTCCAAAGAAGCCGATGTTCCTCCGTTCTTTTTCGTTTGTAGAGCTCATTGGCAGATCAAGTCCTGATCTTCAGCGACGCTTTGTAAGCTTTCTGTTTAGCTGCACCAGGACTTTTGTTGTGGTGGCCAGGTGAAACCCATCAAAACTACCAATCCTATTATTTATCTTTTATTTCTTTTTAACAACCGGCCCAAAATAAGAAAACGGAAAGTACCTGTTAGACACAATTATATTCTATTTTGAGAAAACCAATTATAAATAAATGTCAATACTACGGATGCATACAACAAACCCATTTCCTTTCTTTCATTATAATAACATGACACCTTTTCTGTCAAAAACCTAAACTCCAGTTTCGATTGTTCACTACCTTTGGATGTACAAATCCAATTTTGGAACTCATGCATCCATTAACTCAAACCCAAAGTTAGTACGTAATTTACCAAATGGCTATTACTTAATTGATTTCTACAACTGGACTTGGGCACACCTTTCAAAAAATCAATTTTCAACAAACCATCTCATTACCAATAGAAAATTAATGAAAATGACATTTTTCACTTTCGGCCAAGAACCATAATCAAAAACAATAAAGAAAAACCTAAAAGAAAATGGATAAATGGAAAGCACGCAACAAGACATCCTAAAATATCTCACAAATAGATATAGATTTGTTATATGCACTGCACATTTCTAATAACAACAAAAATACTAACTACAGTTAAAGGCAAACCTTTAATTGGATAAAGTTTTATTCAACTATGCTTCGCCATGTTATACCATCTTATAGCCAAGCTTAAGCACCTTTGCCATTTATATTTACCATCTGCAACTTCTTCTATCGTCGACAACGACCGACGACGATGACTTCTTTTTGTTTCTCTTTCTCTGCATAAAAAGAGAAGAGAAAGGGAAATACATATATAGTTAGTTAAATGTGAATGCGACACTATCGCCCTAGGGCCCTTTAATTGAATTTGCCTTCATCGTCATGGTGAGTCGTCCAAAATAGGCCATCACGTCTCGACGTTCATGAATCCTCCTCTCCTCCACAGGTCGGTCGGTCGGCCGGGCCGACCCAAAACGGGTAGCATAGCAAGCAATTCATTTTCAATTCCGCATTTCCTGCTTTGAAATCATAGTCGCCGGTCTATGGTTGGAGAGTTGGAGTCTAGTATAAGGTATAGGGCAATTGTACAGTACACGGTACATCATGGGACGGATATTAGGATCCTGATGGTGTATTGCTCTTTTGCAATATGGTATAGAGGAAATGTATACAAAATGGAATCCAAACACTTTTGCTACCTTTTCCGCACAAAACCAATATCAATAGTTATACGGATTTGATATTAATTGATTGCTGAGAATTATTTAAGTGTTTTCTTTTAATCGATAGAAAACTGGAAAATGGTTAAACTGTTGTCAAACTAGTGGTTTGTATTCCATACAAAGGGTGGAATTGAAGCGTTGAAAATGAGAAGTGACATTATTTTGAGTTTTTGGTTTACAGTGGAATCTCGCTAACTTGAACACATACGAAACCAGGCCTGTTCAAGTTATTGGATTGTTCAAGTTACTGCAACATATAAAAAAGTCTTCGTTTTGTATGAATTCAATTTGTTATTATAAATTAATGTAAATGACACACAACACGATTACAAAAGTAGTATCCTATATTGAGGAAATTCAAACTTCTGTTGAAATACAATTTATTTGTTCAACTTAAAGAGCTTCGAATATTTAAAATATTCAACTTATAGAGTCAGCAATAAAAAAGTTCAGCAAAATAGGATGTTCAAGTTATTGGATTGTTCAAGTTATGGTATGTTCAAGTTAGCGAAAGTCCACTGTATTTAGATTTTATTTACACAATATAATTATATGGGAGTGAAGAATAAGATTAAATCGTTTAGGCGGTAGAAGCAATTTTCTCACAAATCGGCTTCAAATGTAAAGAACAAATCAATAACATTTGGAAAACTAGGGACGATTGTATTATCTTTAGAAGTCGATATATTTTATCCCTGAGCTAAAAGAATATTAGAGTCTTGATAGGTGTACTAACGAGTCATTGTGCCATTGGTACAATGGCTATTAGAATGGGTGTATTTGCACCTGATTTCTGTAGGAGTCATGAGAAAATTCATTGAAAGTACAGGATGGTTCATTTATTTTTTTTCAGTATTTATTTTAAATTTAGATAGTTTTTTGTTATTTATTATTTTTAAAATATAAATTTTTTTTTGGTGAAAAACTTATTTTTTTTTGTTAAAAAAAATTATTAAAAACAATATTTTTAAATTAAAAAATAAATTTTTTTTTTATTATTAAAAAAAGTTAATCAAATTTTCGTGTCCCGTGAAAGTTCGACTTAGATTAAGTCGACCGTATTTTTATCTTGCGTACCTACCCTAGAATGTTTTTTTTTTTTACCTAATTAATGCAAAGTACTACCTATTTTAAGTTTCATTTTGAATTTGGAGAAATTTTTTCATACTCCTTTATAATTTATGCATACAAAGATATTCTTTGTTTAAAAAAATGTGGTTATAATAAACTCTTTTCCCAATTTTTGACCCAGTTTTCAGTGCTCAGTTAACTCAGAGTTAGTTAATCCTACATTATTATTTGACTTCAGATAACGCAAAAAGCAGATTTTCTGGTTCATTTTCACATGCTTTGTTTAAATAACGGTCTCCATACCTTTAACAAAAGTTTGGACATTAAAAATACCATTTTTTTCCTTCCAACTATGTACTGATCATTAGGATTAAAATTTTCAGTTAAAATTGATTATTTTTTTAACCCCTCCAATAAATCCATTCGAAAATTGGTAACGTTTCGTACTAAAATACGCTTGACATACATGCAACAGGTGGGGCTATTTTATTTGTTTTATTTTTACGATAAATTTGGTGACCTTGCTGTGTTGACGTATTTCTCTCAGTCTGTTTCTAATTTTAAATTCAAAAAATTCGCATAACTAATCACTTCATGGCGCCATCTTATTCTTTAAGAGAATACAAAAAAAAAAAAAAAAAAAAATACTGTATTTATAATCAATTCTTTTTTTGTTCTTCGGTAGTTAAAATCAATTGACTAGATAATCTCATGTTTTCATTATGCTAAGAAAACTAAATTAAATTTTGTACTTAATTAAGTTTTGTTGTCAATAAAGTGAAATTGAATTGGTTTATTTTGATTTTGTTGAAGAAAGTAATCGATAAAGGGCTTTAGAGAATTTTTTTTTAATTTCATTTTTTCCTTCTACTGTACAATAATTGAACATTGATTTCAAAAATTTGAACTTTTTTCTTAAAAATTAACTTGAAAAAACAAATTAGGATCGTTTTCATAAATAATACGCAAAGCACAAAGCGTGCTCTAATTTAATTTAAAAAAAAGCCCTATTGAATTATATCGCCTCAAGAATGAGGCGACATGACAAACATAAAAGAAAACATCATTAGATGGTTTTGCCGCACCCGCCGCTGCCTAATAGCCTTGTTTGACATCGTCTCGTCGTCGTCTTCGACGTTGTCGGAATCTCCAATAAACTCAAAGTGCATACTTAAAACTGTAATATTTACGATTGCAAAGAATTTTCTCTAAATTATATACAAAGAAATTTTTTTTCTGAATTTAAATTAAATTTTAAAAATGAAAAAAAAAATTCGAAAAAAAAGCTTGGAAATACTGTGCACTGAAATATGAATTCAACACACTCCCACAACACTCGAAAATGTTATAATATATGAAATGGTAGCGTTGGCGATGATTACTGCTAAAGATAGACACTGCCAACGCCACCACCATGCAGATGTTATATACTCGTCATATGGAACATCTAAGTGGGCGGATAGAATAAAAGCAGCTCACCTGGAAATTGTATGTTTTCCTTTGGATTTGGATACTTTTTTTTTTATTGTTGTTATTGTTGTTATTAATTTGTAAAAGCGTGCCGCCACTATGCCACTACCGCAATTACCAGCCGGTATTTTCCAAATGAAGCAACACAGGTGAAAATATACAGTCATTACCACAATTGTTCGGACAAGAATAAGTTCCCTGAAAAAATGTTTGTATGGACTTTTGGTCGGAATGCATTGATGACTTTTTGGAAAATTGTTTTTTTTTTTTTTTAATATTATGAAACTTTTAAAAGACTTAAACAAATTCCAAAAAGTTTTGCCTGTTTTTCAACTATTAAAAAAATATTTCCCAAATTTAAAGCTTCTAACTTATCACTGAGCCAAAAAACAACGTAAAATCAAATTATAAACCAGCGCTGACTTAATTTTTAGTTTTTCAATAGGTACAAAATCTCGAAAAATTTTCAAAAAAAATATCGGCGAAATTGTTAAAGTTGATAGAAAATGTTAAAAATTTGCAAATTTGCTTTCAACTTTGTTTAAATAATGTTTAGCTATCAAGTTTATGAAAACAACTTTTTTAGGTATGGAAACATTGAAAATTAAGCGGCTATTTACTATTACAAAACTTTAGAGCCTCTATATTGACAAATTTTCAAAATCTGGGACATTTCAATTTACATATTTTGAAAGAGCTAAAAAGTTTTAAACGGCTAAATAACATTGACAAAGTTGATTTGATCCCTTTTTTTTTTAGTTTTGACTTTCACCTAGACAATTGAACCGACTTTAAAAACTTTTGGGCACAAAATTTAAAACAAAGGATAATGGGCATATTGGACGTTTGGCGGCCAGTAATGAAATTGGTATCAAATGAAAGAACTATAACGTAGGACAAATTTTAACTATGGCCGTTTCGTTGTATTGCATTTGGAATGGAAGATATTGCAATATTAGTGTTGTTAATGCATCGAGCAATATGCGAAGGGCAAATTGAATTACTATTTTAATTAAATTATGAAATATGATTTTATGTCATTTTTTCTATGATTTAAAACCTCAATCTTGAATATGCGACCAATGGAACTCAAAATATAAGCTTTTTAAGCCATTCACTTCAAGATTTTGTTTTTGAGTTTTCAAAAGGAAAAAACAAATAAAAAATTGACAAAAAAGTCTTCAGATAGACTCGAAATTGATGTTTTAAAAAGCCAATATTTTGGGTTCTATTGGTTGGATATCCAAGATAAAGGTCTTCAGGCCGCGGAACGTCCAAGTTCCATACAAAAAAATGATTTTTGAATTGTATTCGATTTCGGAATTTTCTAAATCCCATTAAATCTCCTAATATAAATTAGCAAGTAGCGACCTTTAAAAAGTATGGAATCGAATTCAATTTTATGTACAATCCTTGGGCGTCCCATAAAATTTTCCAAAATAAATATGATGCAGCTCAACATTGAATTGAGTAAGTTACAAAGTTGTTTCCATATTAGCCCTTTAAAGTACCTACAAGGTTGCCTGGTTCATACTTTCCGGGGACGATTTTGTGAAATTCGATAGAAACTAATTTAGTTTAAAAAAATCGTGCATTTTACTGATATTTTCAACATATTTAAAAAAAATTAATTCAGGGCAATTCATTTTTTTTTTTTAATTCCTCTTACTCGGAATAATTTTGTCTTAAAGTGTAGCAACACTAAGTTTAAATACCGCCGACTTATGTATTTACTGATGCGTCTGTTTCAACTTCCGTTGAACGCATTTACTCAACCGATTGGTAGGTAATGTTCTATATAACGAGATCTATTTTTAATCATTTTTAGAAAATATTATTTTGTAAGAAAAAAGAAAATTGTTGCCTCACTATAGAGTACCTTATGAATGCACGCAATGAAGTGACATTGAAAATTTGATGAGGTGTCATGAAAAACTCATTCGAAATAGTTTCGATTTGGGACATTTATTTGTTGCTTAATGATTATTACGAATATGTGTCATCAGCACACTTGTTTTTAAAAGTTGGTAGTGTTTATAAGTTTTATAATAGATTATAAAATAATATTGTTTATTAAATATCGTTCTGCATGGATTTACAGGAAAATAGATTTAACATTAGATAAATTTAACATATTTTTCACTTAATCGAAATATTTCTCAAATTTATTACAGAATTTTTATTTTTTTTTAAATTTTATTATTTACATGGTAAATATCATCTTTTCCCTTTTTGTATGCATTCACAAGCTTTAAATAATGAATTTGTTTTTAATCATCTCATACAAAGTATTAGATTTTAGTACGATTGCATAAAAATAGTATCACTTGCATTAGTTCCTATTAAACCACACAAGTGTTTAATCATAAAATTAAAAATAAAAACATATTTTTATGACGCTCATGTTTGCTTTTGATTGTTACCTTATCTACTATCAAGTTAAAAGATCAAGTCCAAAACAGACTGAACAAAACCTTAAAAACTAAATTAAATATTTTAATTTCTGTTTTTATTATTTTTGTAATGAACTCATAGAGTAAAACAATTTCCTTCAAAATATTTTATTTTATTTTAAATATGTTTGCTAATGTTTGTTTGCTATAAATCTATTATGATTATGAGTTATGTTGTATGAGTAATAAAATTTTCAACTTAATTTATATTAAAGAATGTTTTGGCTTAATTACCTTTAAAGATGGTTTAAGTATTTATAATGGCTAAGCAAAATGATTCACTCACACACAGAATTAGAAAAATATAAAAAAAATATAATTATTTTAATCGATGAGAATTCTTTTTGAATAAGAAATCGAATATAAATTGAGAACAAATTATTTTTAATTGTTTTGCCCGGCCGAAACTACTTTCTAAAAAAAATATATTTAATGATTTAGCCATAATATGCGTCATTAATCATTGGCGATTTTATACAATTTTTGTAAATATTCTGCGAATAGGTAGTAATTAAAAAGTTCTTCTCTTTTGAATCAGCTAAAAAAACATTCCTATTAAAAAAAAAAGAAATACACATTTTTTATAAAATAAAAAAAAAAAAAAAATATTCATTGTCTTAAAATTTCTTTAACTTCGATTTAGATGACCAAAAAACTACTTTAAATTTTTTTTTTTTTTTAAATAGTTTAAATTTTATAAATATGTATTAATGATAGCAAAAATTTATCTGCATTTTTAAGAAAAAAAAATCTAAGTTCAGTAGAATTTGGTGGCTTCTTAAAAAATTTTGGTTTGGCTTGGTCTGTTTTGGACTTGATCTTTTAACTTGATAATAGATTTTTATAAAGCCTGAGCGAAATTGGAAAAGTTTTTCTCTGACTGTATCATTACCATTTTTATTTTTATTATACATTTAGTTTGTTAATTTTTTTTTTAATAAAGTAAAGTTCAAAATTTCTTATCAACGAAGCAGTATTTTTTTATTTATTTTGTTTCATAAGTATGCGAAAAAAGGCGTACAACATAGATAAGATAGCATTAGCTTGTCTTTTTGTATGTCTGTCTGTCTGTATATTCTCATGACAGTCCACAGAAAAATATAGATGTAATTTGTATATTCCGATCTGCACTAGTAAACATGAAAGTTATAATTGAACTGCAACACCGTATTGAAACTCTACACGATTCTATAATAAACAACAACAACAACTAAAAAAAAAAACACAATCACTTTAAATATAAAATTTATAAATAAATTTCATATGTTGTGACCTTTGAAGTACACATGTGTGTGCTCTGCATTCGTTGAAACGCTCTGATTAGAATTTTGCGTGCGTAAGGTGGTGAAGTGGTGGTGGCTGGCAAATATTGATTTAGGGCAGCGACCGAACCGGGTGGTGTAGAGGGTTTTTTTTTGCAATACAACACTTCGATAATATTATTGCTTTTTTTGTTGTTGTTTTTGTGTATGAAGTGCTTATTCAGCACGGATATAAAGGCATATAGTGCTTATTGAATAAAAATAATATTTTATCATTTTTGTGTATATTAACATATTTCACACTTAATTAGAGATATTATGGTCTTTTGTTTTTATTAGAATAAGGGGGATATTGGAATTTTGAAATATTGATGCGAGGTTAAAAGGTTTGTTAAGCTGAATTTATATAGAGGGAAGTTGAATTAAGGATTATAATAAATCGATAATATATTCAATCCATGAATTGTGACAAATATAAAAATTTTATTTTAAAATTAAATAAAAAATGTGCACTTTTTGATTAAAACATAAAATTTAGATCTTTGATATACAAGTTTTTGAGATATCGATCCACTTTGGATTCCATCAGGATGGAAAGATACAAGAGTTTGATTGTAATGAAAACTTTTTTTTGGACAAGTTATGAAAAATATGTATTCAAATGGAGGGCTTACAGCTGGTACTGAACCAAGTCACAATAAAATGCACGACTGGGGTCGCACGTACTTGCTCTTGCAGTTTAAAATAATTTTAAGTTAGTTTACTTGTAGATTTTAAGAGCTGCCTCTGTATAAATTTAAAAAAAATTTGATGATGTTGGGGAAGAGCCGACATTTAGGGCAAAATTTTGTTAAATAAAAAAAAAAAATATTTTTTTATTTGACTTTTTTTGAAAAAAAATGCAGTTTTATTGTAATTGCTTTGAATATTACGTCTGCAAATTTTAATCAAAAATTGTTAGAGCAGTTTTCGAGTTATTTGGTACGATTTAAAAAATTTGTATGGGAGGTACACTTTTTTGACTTTTTTGAGATAAACTAAAATGCAGTTTTATTGCAACTGCTTTGAATACTACGCCTGCAAATTTTAATCAAAATCGTTATAGCCGTTTTCGAGTTATTTAATTTGAATTGAAAAATTTGTATGGAAGGTACACTTTCTAACCGAGATATAAAAAAAAACAAAAAAAAAAAACTTTCAGAATTCCATAAAAATTATCTGTATTTGAAGAAAATCCTTCCACCCGTTTAGGCTGTGGAAATGTGTACAGATATAAGTACAGACGCACGGACGGAATTGCGACACCCACTTTTTTCCATCATCGTAATATTGGTTTTGATTAAAACCTCAGACCGAAACCCATGGAATCCATTAAGTTCGCAAAAATATTGTTGGTGTATTTTTTTTTTTTTAAGAATTGCTGATATTCAGAATTAGTATCTACCAAAAAAATTGAAAACATAATGGTACCTCAAAATCTACCAAAAAAATTGAAAACAACTGAAAATTGATAAAAATGCTTTATTTACCACAGACACCAAGAACTTAGCCAGTCTATAACAAATATTTGATATGAAAGGGTGTTTTGTTGAGAAATAAGGAAAGTCTGCAATAAGTGGAATACATAAATGGTACACTTACGAACTTTATTAAAAATGTTGTACTATGTGGCTTGGGAACTTCGAATAAAATAAATCTTTAAATTTTGTTCATGTGTAAAAGGTGTTTTTTGAGGTGTAGATAAAATGTGGTTCTATTGTAACAAACTAACTTAGATAATAGTACACTGAACCAAATCCTTACGTAAATACAACGAAAAAATTCGTTGAGCCAACGAAAATTTAATTAATTTTCAGCCGGTGAAAAATTTAATTGGCTCAACGAAATGGCTTTCATACGTTAATGAAGAACTTCATCAATTAACGAAAACTTTCGTATTTTAATGAAATTTTTCATAAAAAATTTTGATCGAGAATTAATGAATTTTTACATCACTTTACGAAATTTTTTCATCAACTAACGTAAAATTTAATTAAAACTTTCGTAAACTAACGAAGTTTTTCGTAAATTTTATGAATATTTTAATTAAATTACGAAAAAATATTCGTTAGCTAACGAAACTTTTCGTTGTATTAATTATTTTTTTAGTAGATTATTTTTACATTCTTTTCTTTTAACGAATTTTTTCGTTAACCTACGAATTTTTTCATTCATTTTTATTTTTATAAATATTTAATTGGACCTGTTAAATCATTGATTCAATAGTCCAAACCAAAAATTGGCGTTTCGACCCGGTGCGGTGGAGCTCACTTAAGTCAACTGATGAGTCCGACTTATCGTGAGACACCTTGTCAATACGCAAATATTTTTTATATTCAGCTCAGCTTACATAGATTTTTAAACAAAAACCTAATGTGAACTATATAAAGCAAGATTCAATTTTTAATCATTAAAACAGAAATGCACCCAAGTCTATGTTTTTTTTTTTGTAAGGCAACGATTTTTTTCGTTAACTGATGTATTTTTTCATAAGCCAATGTAATATTTCATTAGTATATGAAGAATTTTCATAAGCTTATGAAGATTTTCGTTAGTTAATGTTGAATTTCATAAGTTAATGAATTTTTTCGTTACTTAATTAAAACTTTAATAAAGTAAGGAAAAAATTCTTATTTTTATTCTTTAAAATGAGTATGAAATTTTTCGTTAATTGATGAATCTTTTCATTGAATTGGATTTTTTGGCACTAAAAAGGGAGAAAAAGTGTATGAAACGTTTTCATTAATTGATGAAGGTTTTCATATTATGAAAAATTACATATTTTCGTTGAGCCAACGAAAGTTTCGTTGGGCCAACGAAAATGTAGTGTATGAAACGATTTTCGTAATTTTACGAAATTTATTATTTTCAGTGTACCCTATTGAAATTCAATAATAATGATACTTTTAAGATTAGAAGCATTAAAGGTGTTTTTTTCTTTAATGGAGAACAGAATTAATGGACATTTGGTAAAAAAGTAAGCATTTTGGATGAAAAAGTAAGAGTAAAGAGACTTCATAAAATAATTTTGGTTGAAAGAGTGTTTTTTTTTTCGAGGACGGAGTAAATTCTGTAATAAGTCCCAAAATGTTCATTTGTCCAGCCTCCAAAACAATTTTAGAGCAGTCTTTTTTTTTTCATAGAAAGTATGACAAATTAATAGTCTTCTAAAATTTTCAAAATAAGAGATAGACGTATAAAACCAATTACAATCATTGGTCAACCTCGAGTTCTTAAAATAGCCTTTAGAAAAAAATGTTATGCCATTTTCTAGAAAGCTCGAATATTACAGTTCTCTGCTGAAATACTTTTCGATAGTTATTATTTGGCGTTTAGAAGTTTTAAACAAAAATATCTTCTAAAGGATTGCTTGCAGGACAAAATGTCAGGATATTTTTTTTTTTGTAGAAATAACGTAACCTTAAAACTCTACCTCAAATACTTTCTCATTGAGTGTTTTTCTTACTGAATATTTAGTTTAATAAAGTCTTATTGATGGGATTTTTTGAAAGGAACCAATTGTCTTTACATCGATTTTTTCGGCTTGTTTGACTGATTTGACTGCACTAGTAGAATATCGAGTCCTGGCCCTGGATATGATGGCATTACGGTCCGCTCGCTGAGACAAACGAATCAGCACAGAAGTGTTTTTGTTCAATTTAATGATAAAATTTAACAGAGTGAAGTATAAAACTCTACTGAGTCTTGATGTTTCGACAAAACAAGTGTGTGGGTGCTTTAAATCAAAATACAAAACTGTTTGTTATGCTTTTACTAAATATCTGTTTATATATATTTTTTTTATCCGCCATAAAATTATTTATTTATAAATTAAAACTGAAGAATTTAAAATATCATTTTAAAACTTTCACATAACCATATCTAAATATACATTTCAAAACTTTCATAGTTTTTTTTATCAAAATAGTAGTTGAATTTATTATCTAATCATGGCGTTTATCTTTGTGAAAGAATTTAATTGCACAAAACAAAATTAAATAAAATTGATAACAATATAATCAATCTACAACTTTCTATAAAATTCACATTTTTTTTTTTTTATTAATGCCTTTGACTATCCCACCTTGTAATTCTCATTTTCCACCTTTATCTAATAATGAACACGCCAGCTATTTCGAAGATAATCCCACAACAAATGTCTTGCACAACATAAAATGCATTACGGTTTAAGCTTCTATATAAAGTAATCAGTTTAATAGAAAAATAGGAAAAGAAAGAGTTGAAAAAATTTTTTTTTTGGTCATTTTTCAATTCCTTTAGCTTGGTAGGTACAGCTAACGATGGCAATGTCAACATTCTGTCAATTACATAGAAATTCTTTCTTCTATTCTTGTGACAAGTAATTTGTAAGGGCAAGTTATTAATTTGGAAAAAATGAGTAGGTACCGATTTTAATGAAATTTAAATTGTATGAGATTCATTTCTTGATGCAAATTTTAAATTTTTAGTAAAACAAGTTTTTTTTTTAATTTTTATAATTCAAATCCTAATGAGCAAATCCTTGCGACCCCTCCATTCGTTTGAAAACAATCGTTATTGTCTTCAATTTAAAAGGTTCTATCATCTTTCTCATTACACACAAACTGATTTCGGTTAATCTGCATTCTCGTCATCCGAACGTGACACTAATGACATTGTCTTATTGTCAAAATCATACTGCGGCGAGTTAATGACACGTCAAGTTGAAGCCATCATGGCCAAAGTCATGGACAGCAATTCTACGTAATGTAATACACACAACTGACGTTCAATATGTGCAATTAGCATTCATTTTGGCTTTGTTTTTTTGTTTTTATACTGATTTTTTTTTTTTTTTTTAATTTGAAATTGAAAAAAAAAAAAATAAACGTCAATGATTATTTTGTGAGTGAGTTAACTTGAATGTGATACTTGTACCAATTTTCGAAGAATCTTATTCAACTTCAATATGGTCGTGTAATGACATTTTGGGTATAAACAGTTTTTTTTTTGTCATCAAAAACTAAAATTCAATTGCAAACACACGAACTGAATGTTCGGCAATAAAATAAACCGCTAAAATGCAATTTTTATTTTAAGCACCCGTAACCATAAAAGTCGTGTTTTATCATCATTATAGCAGTTTTATTGATGATAATACAAAATTATAAACAAAACACTGCGACTCACTAAAATGTAGATACTCACTAAAAAATTTCGAAACTCGTTAAAGTTTTAATTCATTCATTAAAATGAAATTAATATGAGGATATGTCGGTTTCACGAAATGAATCAAAATTTGTCTGAAATTATATTTCAGTTTTAAATTTTGGACGATTTCTATACTTTGCTTTGGTTTGAGTGCGTCTAATTAAGTAAACCGGAGTGTACATTTGTTCATACCAAATAAAGCAAATCAAAAAAATTGTCCCCTTGCTTACTAACAACTGACAGGTTGTTGGAGAATGCTTTTTTTCTTTTTCTTATTTTTAATAAATTCAGCGAAATGCGTTTACTACCGCAGTCGGCACCGCCACCGCATTAGTAACAAGATCGAGCTTTAGTTGAATTATTATAAGTTCAACTGTATAGGTATGTTCTCAGCTTGTTGCTTTCTTTCTTATTTTCAGGTAAGAAAAAAAATAAAGAAAATTAGGTTAATGAGCAGTTCTTCTTTCAGACAGTGATATATACTTTAACAAAACAGAAGTGGTAGTAAGCACTCTTGTTATAGATCTAGAGCAAGATGATTTTCTGAGTTGCAATTATTGTGTTGGTAATTATTGTTAATTTTCCAATGAGAATTGTTGAAAAAAAAATATAAGATAACGAAGATTAATAAGGGAAATTAAAATATTTCTTATAATTTTTTTTTTTTTATGAAACTGAAGTAATTGGTTTAAGATGTAACACATAAGATAAAGCAGGAAGTAGTAAGATTTATATATTGTAGCAAATGGAAAAAAAAATTAAATGCAATACTGGGTCCCACAAACTTGCTCTTAGAGCTCAAAGATGCTTCAATTTTAAAACTTTTAATTAAAAATTTGGTAAATGTAGATAGATAAAAAAATAATAAAAAACATTGTTAAATTTAAAAAAAAATTTAAAGAAAAATTAAAAGAAAAATTAAAAAAAAAAATTAAAAGAAAAATTTAAAAAAAAATTAAAAAAAAAAATTAAAAGAAAAATTAAAAAAAAAAAATTAAAAAAAAAAAATTAAAAGAAAAATTAAAAAAATTTAAAAAAATATATAAAAAAAATTTAAAAACAAAATTAAAAAAAAAATTTTTTTTAAATTTAAAAAAAAATTTTAAAAAAAATTTAAAAACAAAATTAAAAAAAAAATTAAAAAAAAAATTAAAAAAAAAATTAAAAAATTTTAGAAAAAACTAACAAAAAAAATTGTTTTTAAAAATTTAAAAAAAAAAATTTTAAAAATTTAAAAAAAAAATTCAAAAATGATCTAAAAAAAAAATTTTTTTTTAAATAAAATTAAAAAAAAAAATTAAACAAAAAATTTAAAAAAAATTGTAAAAATATAAAATATAAAATATAAAAAAACTTGTATATCGATTGCTTTGTCAATAGTAATTTATAACAATGCAGTTTTGAGGAGTTTGCAATCAACCTAAATCGACTTTGACCTTATAATTACTAATAAATTAAAATAAGAGCAAAAGATTTTATCTTTTCTCTAGTCTCCAATTGATTTTAACCCTTTTGTAAATCGATTTCAGACTTGTTTTCAATCGATAATAACCCAATTGACCCTCAAAAAAGCAAGTTTTGTACATTGTTTATTGGGAATAGTATTTTAATTTAAGTAATAGATACTTATTTTATTAATTTCCATTTAAATTAACAATTTTCTTTTTTTTTTCTTTTCAGGTAAGTTCCTTGTTTCCAAACAATAATATTAATGGAATTCAGAGTGAGGTATTTAATATTTAATTCTATGAATATACGGATTTCAAATCAATCGCAAGATATTGTTCTCTTCAAATCATTTTTCAGTTGAATTCCAACCCGATTTAAAAAAAATATAGATAACGCGGTTAAAAAAAAATATGTTGGCAATCTTGCTCCCTCTCGTCCTTTTTTTTTCTAACTGAAAAACAGTATTTTTTCATCTATTCATCTACAAAATCAGAGAAGTAGAAATTTTCAAAAATTAAAAAAAAAAAAATAGTCACTATACTACACGGTTTAGGTACCTATGTAAAGTTTAACATTTTAAGAAAAACTATTTGGCTGGCATCAAAAGTTTATTGTTCAATGATCAACCCAATTCTATTCCCATTTAAAACTCCAGCTCCTAAGAGGCACGAGTTAAGATTAAGTAAGAGACTTGAATATTAAAGACATTTTTTTTTTTAATTTATTTCCAACCGTATTTTAATACTCGCAGAGACGAGTATACAAATTTGTATTCATCATAAGTTTAAATAAAATTTCGACATAAATTTGAAATAAGCTACCTACAATCTTTTCATTCTCATTTAATCTTTTTTACTTCTAAATCTAAAAATTCATTTAATATTGTTTCAAACCATCTTATCTAAGAAAATATAATTAAATTATCCATTATTAACGCCTTTAATTTATTATTCTTAAAACCGTGAACTGTAAAACCATAAAACACACAATCATTGCGATTAAAAATACATTAATCCCAGTATTTTTCTCCCACGCTGCTGCATTCAGGATTTCCTGTCATCGTCATAATGTCAAATGCAACTTTATACTGAAATGTCTATGTTTTACAATCATAAAAATAGAAACTAGGCCAATCGCAAGAAAAAAAAATGATAACACATTCATATTGATTATGCAGTAATGCAGAGCTTTTTTTTTTTTCAAAGATACAAATAGCCATTATACCTAATCGAAGTATTTTTAAAAATTCTTTTTGATAAAGTAGCTATTCCCCGCTTTCAAATATAAAATTGACTTTGTATGATAACTCAAAAATAATAAAAAAAAAGAAAAATAATGTGGATTTAATTTTGCTATTTTTAAATGTACAGGGTGTTTCATATTTTATCAGCCAATGTTAAAGTCACCATAATAATGTATTCATATTTTAAAACTACATAAGTAAATTTTATTTCGATAAAATAAAAAATAAATAAGTACAAAGGTAAGCTCTAAAAGACCGTTTATAGAAACCAAAATAGTGGGTAATAGTACCTATCTTGAAGTTGAAAAAATGACAAAAGAAATTTTCTTCTTGCAACAAAAGAAACTCCCTATAAGCCCTATAACAATCATACAGTTTTCACTTATCTTTGTAGGAAATGAGCTTTCAGTTCGATGGCAACCGGTTGGCATTTGCAAGGCTTTTGTTGAGCAAGATAATGTGCAGCATAAATGTCTGCTTCCTGAATTTACAACATTTAAATGCAGGGGAAAACTACTTCAATGTCAAAGATAGTATAGTTGGAAATGTTTATTGTAACAATGGTTTTCGCTATGAATAGGAAAATTATGTCATAAGAGATTCAAGGTAAACTGTATTTATGCAGAGTATAAACTTTTCAAATTTCATGCAATTTTGAAGTATCTTGAATTGTAATCTCCGTAAAAATCTTTAAATAAACAAAGTATTTTATAAACATGAATGTACTATGTATAAAAGAGAGATTTAAATTGTGTTTTTATTTTAATCTCTTAGTTTTCAAAAAAATATTGTTTATAAGATATGTTTTTTTGTTTACAACTTCTCGCTCGATGTTATCTTCCTTAGAATTCAAAGTAAGTGTTACTTTATTCAATTATTCGTAGCAGAGTAAAAGATTGCCTTTCAGACTTTAAGTAAATAATTTTTCTCTTAATAACGCTAATGACATTGTAATTCTTCAAATTTGTATTTTAATTAGTTCTCCCCAAGAATATTGGTGTTTATTTATATAAAAAGAAGGATTTGATATTAATTTTTTTAAGTTGTGTAGATACTTCTCAAAATTTGATTGTTGTTTATTTATATAATTTTTTAATTTTTCAGAGAAAGGATGATCTCTTGGGATTATTCTAAAAACTTTTTTTATTCGCCAGCGTTTTGTTTGAAGTAAGTTATTTTTATGAGTTCAGCCTGGTGTTCGTTCGCTTAGATTTTGCTTAACCCTTTCGGACCCAGCGTTACTCTCATGTAACATTTTTTTAAAAATTCGTAAAAAATATTAAATTAAACAATTTTTTAGGTTACGATGGCTTAATTGAAAGATAATAATGCCTAGTTACTGGATTATTACAAAAAGTTAGTCAAATATCATAACTTTAATTTTTTTTTATAGAGAAAGGGACTGAAATTAACATTTTTTTTTTTTTTGCAAATTTTTTTTTTTTTATATATGGTCATAATTTTGAAAAAAAGATATAAAAAATGTTAATGCAGAAAGTGTTTTGTTTTTTTTTTTGCTTAGAAGAATTAGCATACATTTTGTTTCATAAAAAGTTATTTTCTCAGTTCTCCGTCTTTTTTTGGTAGTCATAGGCAGTGCATGTTACTTACATGTAGCATGAAAATAACACATTAGTTTTGCTATTTATTATTTCGGAAAATAACTTTTTGCTATTCATATTTCTTAGTTGTGATGTTTTTGACCCGATAATACGGAAAAAACATTTTTTAATATTGATTTTCATAGCTTGGGTTCGAAAGGGTTAAACAATATTTAGAGCCTGGTTGTAAAATTAATCATGAGTTATCCCTCCAAAAAAACCGAGATTTAGTTTGAACCAAAATTTTTTCCACAAAAAACAGTTCTCCAAAAACTCGCGAAAACTGATAAATGGTAAATTTTTTAGGAATTATTTAAAACCTAAGTTTAAACAATGTTTGAATTAAACAGCCTTATTGGGTCGCTGAAACCGAATCCGAATCCGAAGTCCGTTTTGCCCCATCACGCCAGGTTTTCGAGATAACCTCAAAAAATGTCACGAACATTTTTTTTTTCTCTGATCTGGATGTGGGAATATGTTAATCATATAGTTTTTGGGTCGCTGAATCCAGATTCGAAGTCAATTTCGCCCTATTACGTCAGGTTTCCGAGATATGTTATTTTTCACAGTCTTGAGAGTCTAAATGAGAAAAAAATATTTCCGCGAAAAGCCAAAAATTCGTTAAAATCGGCCAAGTCAACTTTAATACAAATCTAGCACAGTAAAAGCGAAATCCGTTCGAATTTATTTTGAAGAGGAAATAATAAGTAATAAGCTGATACGTAATCTTCTGTAGACATCTGAATCAAAATTTCTGATAACTTTTGTCATTATTTTTTTCGTAGCACCTGACGAACACAAGCTGTTCAAATAGAACCAAAGGAGATGGCACATTTTTGGGCCCAGTGTGTTCACTTACGAAATGGGTATCAAATGAAAGGTGACGGTAAGCACATTACGTGGGTAAAATATTTTCAAATTCGTTAGTGGTGTTTTGGAGATATTTGAGTTTGAAGTTTCGGATTTCAAAATCAAGATTTCAGCTATTTTTGCGATCAATTAATCGTAGAATGCGTAGAAAGGACTTTTTAGATTGGAAATTAGTTAATCTTTCTTTTTCTAGTACGTCATTTTTCTCTAGGAGTTATACTTTCAGAGTAACAGAACCGCAAAGTATCTCATTCTCAGTAATTCCGCACTTAACTCTAAGGGTTGTTTAAAATATTTAAAATATCAAAAAACACACAATTTTCGGTACTGTAACTCTGAAATTATAACTCCTAGAGAAAAATGATGTACTAGAAAAAGAAAGATTAACTAATTTCCAATCTAAAAAGTCCTCCCTAGTTTTCTGTCCGACCAGTCGTTCTCGAGATATTGAGACAAATGCGTTTTTCAAAATGGCGGTCGCCCCACAAGACCAAACAATACGCAATCTGAGATTTGTACTTGGGATAAACCCCTCTTCAATACTGCATTCAAACTTAGCTCACGTCATAGCTTTTTCCAGATTTTTCCCCATTGACTGAACTATAGTTTCTATTCTTATTATTTAATAGGCATATTTCAGCGCGTTTTTGTGTATTTTGCTTATTATAAGGTTTTTGTATGTTTTATAGAACTATTTTATATATAGAATTAAAGGTAACACATTAAGCTATCGAAAAATTACAAAAAAAAGTGCATGTCACCACTGAATATTTTGATATTTCGATGTGCCAAATGCCTCGCTTAAAAAAATCACCTTTTGAGAAGTAAATACCTAATATGTATTATTTTTTTTAACAAAGAAAAAAACTTTTGATACAGATTTATAGACAAGAGAAATACCTTTTATTTGATACCAATATTATTTCTGTACACCCATTATTACGCATTCTACGATTAATTGTTCGAAAAATTAGCTGAAATCTTGATTGTGAAATCCGAAACTTCAAACTCAAATATCTCCAAAACACCACTAACGAATTTGAAAATATTTTACCCACGTAATGTGCTTACCGTCACCTTTCATTTGATACCAATTTCGTTAGTGAACACACTGGGCCCAAGCTCCATAGAAAAATGTGCCATCTCCTTTAGAACTTGGCCTAATTTCACGTAACCTTTATTATTCAATGAGCTCTCATTTAACTAAATTTAAATTGTTTTGTATGGAATATTTTTTTTGGTTATTCTAAAAAAAGCTTTTTGTCATAGTTTCCTAATTTTAACATTAAGAGACTAAAAAGCGGTACTAATGTGTTTTGGTGAAACACTTAAAAACTCTTTAATCAAGATTTGTGACATTTTTCGATTTTTGGCCGTCAAGTAGGTACTACCTAAATATGCATTTAATAAAAAAATTATTCAAGAGAAGGTATTAAAAATATACCTTTTCAAGCCAATTTTTCATTGAAATCGTCAAAAACCATCAACTCTACGGAAATTACCCATCTTAAAATTAATTCAAATTCAGATTTACACGAAAAAATAAGTTTTACAGCCTTTTGACCTAAGAAAGTTACAAATTTCAACACTACATGCTTTAATAGGTTCAACAACCTAAATCAACTATGTATCCCAAATTAATTATGCAAAAAAAAGAAAAACAAAGGCACGAACTTGCCATGATAAATTACTGCCTCCTATTCAGGGTCAAATTACTAAAATTACAAATTACCTACACTCTGTGTCATTAAGGAGCAGCTAAATTCATAATACAACATAAATTGCCACTTTCCAACACCACCTGGGCTTAAATTTATGAATTCTGACAACGAAAAAAATAAAAAAGAAAAAACAAAAAATGGAAGCAGACAATTTTTCATAATTTTTTTCTTTATCTTGTAAAGAAAAAAAAAAAATATTCTGTTTTTTCTTGTCAAGAACAAAAAAAAAAAAAAATTATTTCACTCTTTTGCTTATTACTACAGATAAATTACAAAACAGACAATCTTACAAAAAAAAAAAATGAATCTATCTTACATCGTGTAATGCACAAAGATACAACCACAATATCGAATCACAGCAAAGAGTCAAAATGTAAACGACCTTAGAGATAAACAACAAGCGTATCGACGACCGACGACCAAAACCAAACCAAAACAGATGATGGAACTTAAATAAAAGAATAATAAAAAGAAGAATTAGACGAGATAATAAAAATGGAAAATACACAAAATGCACTACACTACAACTTCACACGTAATAAATCATCAGCTGGTATCTTTAGAGGAAGAAAACAAAACCGACCAATGATGTATCTAGATATTAAGAAACACAAGTAATTTTATGTTGAGACAGGGTTGGAGTAAGTACGGTTTGAGGGCCTAAAGTAGATCCCAGTTTTACAAAGTTCTTATCCAGTCAAAAAGGGGCCCTCTGGAGCCTTTATTGGGACCTTTAATTCAATCCGAATCTGTGTAAATAAGACTTTTTGCCTCATTACAAGTTCACAGTCTGGTTTCTTGAGATGTTTTTTTTTTTTTTTATTTCTTCAAAGTTATTCGTTGAATATAATCGCTGTCGTCGTGTCGTTGCTGTCTTCATTGTCAAAAGCAAAAAAATAATAAAGAAGCTAAACATTTTCTTTTTTTTTTTTTGCTCCACACCAATGCCAGTTTACACTTCACTTGCTGCATGAGACCTAGTTTATGTGCAGGGCAACATTCATGCGCTGATAAACTTAGCAAACAGGAGCCAAATCCAGAATAACAGCAACCCATCATTCTCTCTACTGTGCTATGCTGTGTGTATACTCTGAAGCTTGAACTGAACACTCTGAAGGCTGGTTAAGGTTTAGAAATCGGAATCGGAATTGAAATTGTTAAACTGGAAAAGAAAGAAGCGTAATTCAGCAGCAACAGCAGCGGGGTTTAATGTACGAAGAAAGGCACATACCTACTATACAAGAATAAAAGTCACAAGAGTAATAGTCGAGATATGGAAAAGTTGAAACGAGTTCAATAAACGCTCTAATCACACCAGAACAGTCAGCAATAGAAAAGTATGGGTACTTACAAGCCAGAAAGATAGAGAAACAGAGTAACAAGGGTAAACGGTCGACGTCAAATCTAGGTACCTATACATTATGCTTCTTTCATGCTTTATTATCAAGGTGAATTTCATTAGAAATTCAAATATCACTTGTTATCTAGAGAACCGTAAAAATTAGTGTTAAATTCAATTACATTAGATAAGAATATATATCTTGGAGTTTTTTAGAAGTTTTGATTCGGGGAACAGTAGATATTAGTGTTAAATTTTTAGATATCGAAATGTAGAGGGTGATACTGTCGCTGAGATCAAACGGAAGATTACATTTGTTTTTTCAACAACTGTAACTATAGTACAGGTAAAATAGTACATAAAATCAAGAAATAAAAAAAAAAATTGTTACACTCATGAAACTTGGCAAAAAGTTTGCTTTTGGGATAAGAACCAAGTACAAAAAAGTCTATAAAAAAAAGTTGGGTGGAAGGGTGTTTTTTCGCGGCAAAAAGTTTGCTTTTGGGATAAGAACCAAGTACAAAAAAGTCTATAAAAAAAAGTTGGGTGGAAGGGTGTTTTTTCGCGGACAAGAGGGAGCGGGTGAAGGTCAAAAATATACTGAAAAAAATTGTTTGTCGAATATCATCATATGACACATGTTTTCAAGGTATTTTTTGATGTTGATTCTAATAACATAAAAATAAAGTCAATACGATTGTCGATTGAAAACAAGGGTGCTTGTTTTTTTACATCAACAGGTAAAATATAACCGAAACCCATGGGAAAACATGCTACACTGATGAAATTCGGGATGAAGGTTTAAGATAAAGCAGGGACAAAGGATTCATAAAGTTCTTAAAATTATTTATGGTGAAAGGGTGTTTTTTTGATGGGTTAAGTTGTGTGTGAGGAAGGTATCATAACAGCTGACTTAAATTTTATTAATTTTTAAAACTTGGTGCAAATGTTTTGGTTGGTATAAGAATTAAGAATCTAAAAAGTGTACAAAATTCTCTTGAGTGAAAGGGTGTTTTTTTTTTAAGAAATGATGAAATTCGGAATTAGTACCACAAAAACTGGGAAAAAATTGTTACATCAATGAAATTTGGTAAAAATGTTTCATTTATAACAGAAACCAAGAACCCAAAAAGTCTATACAAATATTTAAGTTTAAAGGGTGTTTTTTTGGGAAATTGGGAAAAATCTGCGATAAGTCCAATAAATTAATATTATAAATGGTACCCTTACGAAATTCATTAAATATGTTTTCTTTCCAATGGCAATTACGAATAATGTAAGTAAATAAATAAATTTTTTTTATGTGAAAGGGTGTTGTTTTTAGAAGTAAAGAAAATATGGGTATATTTGAAAAAGTGTGTAATACAAGAGTAATATTAGTGGGAAATTTAGTAATTATGTTACTTTTAAGATAAGAAACAAGAATCTAAAGTGTCTATAAAAATATCATGGTTAAAAGGGTGTTTTTTTGAGTGAAAACAAAAATGATGGGTCACCCTAATGAAATTTGGTAAAAACATTGATTTTTTGATAGAAAGCAAGAATAAAGAGTTTTCATACAAAAAATTCTGCAACTGGTCCCAAAAAGCCAATGATTCGTGTAAAACGTCTAAGAACTGAAGTATAAACGTTTAATCTGTCATCAAAACCATAAATAAAATGAATCATTGGCTTTTTGGGGACCAATTGCAGATTTAATTTAGGTTCCATATCATTCTAAAGCGTTCTATGTTGAAATATGAAATTTTATAAAGAAATTCATCTTTTTTTTTTGCATCAAAGTACAAGTACAAGTAAGTTTGCGGGGTTAAATCAGAAACTACGAATTCCTTAGGAACTGAAAAACCTGACATAATCTTATGCATTGTAATACTGATTTATTTAATTCTAGCTTCTTGAATTTTTTAATTGAAGACGACCCCTTGTGACATTATCTGTTACAAACCACAAAAATTGCAAAAACTATATTTTTGTTCTTTTGAAGCTTATAACATATTTTTTAAATATTGCTTTATCGAAATAGAACACGATATTTCTAATAAATGGCACTAATAGTTTTTTAATTGGAAGTTAATGTTGAAAGTTCGGCTTTTTTTTTGAAAACAAGCAAATTTGTGTAAAAAACTACGAAATTCAGAAAAAAAATATTTTTCCTGGATAAACAAACGGGATATTATTTTTGGATTTTAGGAATGCACCTAAAAATAAATATTACATAGTTTTTTTGTTTGAATTTTTTCATTTATATACAAAAATAAATTATTTACACTTATTTTTTTACTCCGTAAATTTCGAAATAACTAAGTAAATAATGAAGATATTGAATTTAAAAAAAATACGTGTTTTATTATAGCTAAAGGCAATTCGATTGACATTATTAATTTTAAAATTTGCGATCTTTGTTTACAAGGGGTTAAAGAAGATGTAGATTGGGTAAAAAAAACCTTGACTTGATATATCCAAGAGTTGCACAGGGCAATTGAAACAAAAAAACGTGTAATTTTAAATAACGTGACTTTAAATAATGTGACTTTCAAATATTTTTTTAAATTTTATCAATTCCGATATCAATCTACTTTCTATCACTTTTTAAAAAGAAAGCAGGTACATTGTTGATGTTTTTCTTAATTCACCTTCCCTAAACCAAACACAAATTTGGAATTTATAAAAATCCTCAATAATACAATTTTTAAATTAAATTTTCTGTGAAATTGTTTATTTTTTTTTTTTTGCAATAAAAGCTGGGTCGCGTTTTTTTGAAAAACTTACTTAAACTTGTGGAAAATGTGTTCATCAGCAATGAATACGGTGACCATATTTCTAAGTGCAAAACCCGGGACAGATAAAAAATTCGTTGGATTGTTTTGAAAACATTATGGTTTTTCAAAAAAAAAAGGAAATAAAATGAGTTTCATAATTTTTCCTAATTTTGATATCAAGATTTCTTAAACTATTTTATAAGCAACATTTTCGCTAAAATCATTTAAGTTGTTTACGAGGAAGTCAGAAGTCAAGAAATCAGTTTTATAATAGGTTAACTGTTAATAAATTCTAAAAAAAATATTTTTTTAATCAAAATAGTGAGATCTGTTTTTTAACATTTTAATTTTATTTTAAATGATTTTGAAATTTTGTAATATTTAATTCAAAATTTTATATGTCCTTAAAACTTTTGAAATTTAGCTGGATTCTTTCTCCTTTTATATTATGTTATTCCTTATTCGAAAAAAAAAACACAAGCTAGAACTAAATAATTGACGAAAAGATTTAAAAACTAATGGTTTATTCGAAAAATTAGTAACACCACTATTTTCTTGTTTTCCGTACAAAGTATTTAGAATATTGAATACAAAAATCAGAGAATGTGGAAATACGCGACAGTTACTGGATAAATTATAAAATACGGGACACTTGTATGTCCCGGGTTTCTTAAATAAAAACCCGGGACGGGTCGGCTACATTTCATACCAAAACTTTTCATACCACTACATTTCATACCACTACATTTCATACCACACATTTCATCCCAACAGAATCTGTTAAAATAACAGAGTTCATTCTTAGAAAGGGCCGCCCTTTTTTGTTCATTTTTTGTTGTTCTTGTTTTTTGCTGTTTTTGAAAATTTTTATTGGCCAATGAAATTAGTGAAACTATTTAATAAAGGATGCATATAGGTAAAGTAAGTAACGCAGCCGTAGGTGTAGTGTTTATGACATCATATGGAGTTCTTTTTAGTTTTGCATATTATGGAGTGGGAAAAAGAAGAAAAATTTTGAGATGGGAGTGATTGGTTGGTTTGACATTTGAGAGATTAGTTGAAGCTTTTTTTTTATTAGTTTGGCAGGTATTATAATATAGTTCAAGGTTTAAGTATTGTGCGCACTGCGCAGCTAAAAAAGAGGAGGAGACTTTCAAGAAAGGGTTCTTGTTGGTGGTTGTTTTTCTTTATTTTTTTTTAGGCTTAGGTTTTTTTTTTAAACAGATTTTTGCGTTGATTGATGGTATGATACTTATGTGCGAAGGTGTTTGGTTTTTGCAATTTGTTTGTTTTTTTTTATGAAGGGACTGAGAAGTAGGTAGGGACATAGAGTTTTTTTTATCTTCTATATAGGTTGTGATTATGTACCTAACGACATAATGTTTTTTTTATGAATTTAGGGTGTGTGGTCTAGGTGGTTTTCGTTGGAAGGAAAGACGTGTGGTGTATTGTGTATACCTATATAGAGCGAGGGAGAGAAAAAAAATGTGCCAAGATCTTTATTCTTGTTTTTTTTTATTCATGAACAAAATGAGCGGTAACATATATAGGTACTATTTTTTTTGCATTGTTTTCCTTGCTGTTTGGGTTATTGCAAATATTTTTTTATGATTTTGGGGCGTGTGGTTTAGAAAAAAATCATTTGAAGACGTATGGTGTGGTGTCTATTGTGCATTTAGGCATAGAGCGAGGGGGAGAAAAATATGTGCCAAGATCTTAATTCTTGCTTTTTTTTTTTTGCATGAACAAAATTATATATGTACATATAGAAAGGGGTATACCTACCTGCTATTGTTTTTTTCAATTGTGGATTATTGCAAGTATTTTTTTATGAATATGGGGTGTTTGTTTATGGTTTAGGTTTTTTTTTAATTGGGTGACGTATGGGGCAAGTGTGTGGGTATGTTAGGATAATGAGGAGAGAGGTAGGGAGGGAAAGATATCTAGGCATGTGCAAAGATTTTAATTCAATTGGTTTGGTTGTTGGTAGGTATGTATAGGTAGGTAATTCTTTTCTGTCAACGCGAAATTGATTTTGTGTTTTGATTTTTGTATGGTGAACAGAATGAGATGTAGCACGAAGGTAGGTGTGTGTGTATTTATATAGGTACTTAGTTAATGCGCTTGTTTAATGATTCAATTGATAATAAATTGATAAAAGTTCAAATTAAATATTAAATGAATCATTTTATAAATGTTTTAATCGTTAAGAATACCTAATGATACGTAGTTGGCATCCGTAATAGGGTAGTTTGGTAGGTACATATAGGTAGGTAGGTACTACTTAGTTTTTTAATTGGTTGATGAGAGAGAGAGGAATAAAAAAAATATAGTAGGTAGATATAGGTATATCTACTGTTAAGACTGTGAATAGGAACCAATCGGCAAAAATATTGTTTTTGGGATAAGAAGCAAGGATAAAAAAGTCTATAAAAAAAATTGGGTGGAAGAGTGTTTTTTCGCGGACAAGAGGGAGAGGGTGAAGGTCAAAAATGTAGTGAAACAAATTGTCTGTCGAAAATCATCATATGACACATGTTTTTAAGGTATTTTTTGACGCTGAATCTAATGACATAAAAATAAGGTTAATAGGTACACGATTGCTCTGAGAAAAGTTATTGCCGATTAAAAACAAGGGTGCTTGTTTTTTTTACTTCAACAGGTAAAATATATTCAAAAACCGCATGTGAAAAATATGATACCTACCTACCTATACACTGTTGAAATTTGAAATGAAAGTTTTGGATAAAGCAGATAGGTATAAAGGATTCATTAAATTCTTAAAAATATTTTTGATGAAAGGGTGTTTTTAAGATGGGTTGAGTTATGTGTGGGAAGGGAAGGTAGGTAGGGGAGATCTGCTTAAGATGACATACTTTTTTTTATGTTACATTTTGTAAACAACACCGGCACGCAATGCGTGGCAATATGTACCTAGTACATGCCTAGCAACATAGCCAATGCTCCTTTACATGAAATGCTAAAACATTTCATTTTAGGTAATGCCTTACCTAATATGAATGGTGTTATATTATTATATCTATATATTCCGAAAAGTCCGGTGGAATGGAACATCATTATGCGTCGTTTTGTAACTTTTCAAGCTTCTTATACTACATTCCGCGTAAGATAATGTATGTCAACTTGGACGGACGAGCGCAGCGTCATGTCATCTTACCCGATATGATCAAAAATGGTTTCAATCTAAAAAGCATAAAAACTAGGTAAACTGGATACACTGTTGCAAACTAAGGAAAGTAACAATAATTGAGGAACTGACATTTTAAAACTATGTCGTCTTGTCGAATATGTCATCTTAAGAAGATCTCCTACCTATCATAACAGGTAACATAAAGGAGATAGGGCATTTTGGACGTTGAGCGGGCATTAATGAAATTGGTATCAAATGAAAGAGCTATAGCTTAGGAAAAACTTTTAGGTACATAGAAAGTTTCGCTGCTTTAAGAATGCAAGATATTGCAATATTAATATTGTTAATGCATCGTTTAATGTGTGAAAGAAAAATTAAGTTATATTCTTATATTAAATGTATAATATGAAGTAGGGCTCTTGATATTACCCGGGTAATACCCGTTTCAATAAATACCCTGGTACCCGAATATGCGGGTATTACCCGAATGTGCGGGTACCCGGGTATTTTAAGTGGCGGGTACCCGAGAAACCGGGTAACGTGTTCTTAATAGCATAAAATGAGGGAAAATATCAGAGAAGTCTAGTTTAATTTATTTATGAGTAAGTAGTCGTTCATAAGAAAAATTCGTTATGAAAAATATGAGCCTTTAAAAAATTACCCAATAATTTTAAACAATAACACGGTGTTACAAAAATGAGGTTTTAAAATATACGCGGGCGGAGACCTATCAGGTTTTGTAGAGCTAATCGCACTGAATACGAAACGGTATTTGAAAATCCTCTAACACCCCCAAAATCTGGAGTTACGGGCAAAAAACGGTTTTTTGGACCTTCGCCCATTGAAAAAATTCTAGCTTCGACAATTTTTTACCCATTTTCGATTTTTTTACAGTTTCTGATAGAAGATAAATATACCTTTTTAACAATGTATAAAACATGTAACTCGGTTAAACCACTTAGAATTTATAAGATGTCAAAGTTCAAAAATTCAATTTTTTTTGTCATTTGCCCAACTTCGGCATCAATTTAAAGTATATGTTTTCAAAACAACATGCTATTTAAAAAATATATTCTAAAACTTTATCTATTTTCCAATTGATCGAGGTATTTTTTATGAAAATCACTTCAACATGTTGAACATGTTGAAGTAAAAAAAACAAGCACCCTTGTTTTTAATCGGCAATAACTTTTCTCAGAGCAATCGTGTACCTATTAACCTTATTTTTATGTCATTAGATTCAGCGTCAAAAAATACCTTAAAAACATGTGTCATATGATGATTTTCGACAGACAATTTGTTTCACTACATTTTTGACCTTCACCCTCTCCCTCTTGTCCGCGAAAAAACACTCTTCCACCCAATTTTTTTTATAGACTTTTTTATCCTTGCTTCTTATCCCAAAAACAATATTTTTGCCGATTGGTTCCTATTCACAGTCTTAACAGTAGATATACCTATATCTACCTACTATATTTTTTTTATTCCTCTCTCTCTCATCAACCAATTAAAAAACTAAGTAGTACCTACCTACCTATATGTACCTACCAAACTACCCTATTACGGATGCCAACTACGTATCATTAGGTATTCTTAACGATTAAAACATTTATAAAATGATTCATTTAATATTTAATTTGAACTTTTATCAATTTATTATCAATTGAATCATTAAACAAGCGCATTAACTAAGTACCTATATAAATACACACACACCTACCTTCGTGCTACATCTCATTCTGTTCACCATACAAAAATCAAAACACAAAATCAATTTCGCGTTGACAGAAAAGAATTACCTACCTATACATACCTACCAACAACCAAACCAATTGAATTAAAATCTTTGCACATGCCTAGATATCTTTCCCTCCCTACCTCTCTCCTCATTATCCTAACATACCCACACACTTGCCCCATACGTCACCCAATTAAAAAAAAACCTAAACCATAAACAAACACCCCATATTCATAAAAAAATACTTGCAATAATCCACAATTGAAAAAAACAATAGCAGGTAGGTATACCCCTTTCTATATGTACATATATAATTTTGTTCATGCAAAAAAAAAAAGCAAGAATTAAGATCTTGGCACATATTTTTCTCCCCCTCGCTCTATGCCTAAATGCACAATAGACACCACACCATACGTCTTCAAATGATTTTTTTCTAAACCACACGCCCCAAAATCATAAAAAAATATTTGCAATAACCCAAACAGCAAGGAAAACAATGCAAAAAAAATAGTACCTATATATGTTACCGCTCATTTTGTTCATGAATAAAAAAAAACAAGAATAAAGATCTTGGCACATTTTTTTTCTCTCCCTCGCTCTATATAGGTATACACAATACACCACACGTCTTTCCTTCCAACGAAAACCACCTAGACCACACACCCTAAATTCATAAAAAAAACATTATGTCGTTAGGTACATAATCACAACCTATATAGAAGATAAAAAAAACTCTATGTCCCTACCTACTTCTCAGTCCCTTCATAAAAAAAAACAAACAAATTGCAAAAACCAAACACCTTCGCACATAAGTATCATACCATCAATCAACGCAAAAATCTGTTTAAAAAAAAAACCTAAGCCTAAAAAAAAATAAAGAAAAACAACCACCAACAAGAACCCTTTCTTGAAAGTCTCCTCCTCTTTTTTAGCTGCGCAGTGCGCACAATACTTAAACCTTGAACTATATTATAATACCTGCCAAACTAATAAAAAAAAAGCTTCAACTAATCTCTCAAATGTCAAACCAACCAATCACTCCCATCTCAAAATTTTTCTTCTTTTTCCCACTCCATAATATGCAAAACTAAAAAGAACTCCATATGATGTCATAAACACTACACCTACGGCTGCGTTACTTACTTTACCTATATGCATCCTTTATTAAATAGTTTCACTAATTTCATTGGCCAATAAAAATTTTCAAAAACAGCAAAAAACAAGAACAACAAAAAATGAACAAAAAAGGGCGGCCCTTTCTAAGAATGAACTCTGTTATTTTAACAGATTCTGTTGGGATGAAATGTGTGGTATGAAATGTAGTGGTATGAAATGTAGTGGTATGAAATGTTTTGGTATGAACTACCTCGACCCCCCCGGGACAAGCTATAGAAATACGGCACTGTCCCGGGTAAACCGGGACGGATGGTTACCGTAGCAATGAATGATGGTACCAAGTGAATGTTGAATATTAGGATTAAATACAAAAAAAATGAGTTTGAGGATTTTGAGATATTCACATGTGAAGTGTTATATTTTTCACAAAAAGCGTAAACACACAACCATTTCCTGAAAATATGGGTGTTTTGCCAAAGCTGGCAGATAACTTGGGAGCTATTGTGTCCCTTGATGCGAAAAAAGCATTTGAACTACTTTTCAGATTTTAAGTGCTTAGCGACAATTTCGCAATCACTCTTTCAAATTGAAAAAAAAAAAAAAAATATGTCCAATGTCTTTATTTATGCGTCAAAAATTCTTAAAATAACTTGGAAAACTCAAATTTTGTCAATCCTTTTCCTTTTTTGGTATTAATTTTTGTTGTTAAACGGCACGAAGTTGTCAAAATATAATTTTCAACGTATTAGATTTCGATTTGAAAATTAAATTGTTATTTCAAGAATTACGCCAATTTGTCAAAAGTTAAATAGTTATGGAAAATAGTTTTAATTTTTGTTGGGAACTAATTTGTTTTGCATAAAAATAATGCATATTCCTTCTTATTTGATTCGATAAAATTCGAATTTCCTACATTGAAGTGACATAACTTCGTGATGAAATTCACCTTTGCACTCCTATTTTCTATTACAATATTGTTGAAAGTAACGTATTCCATGTTCCATAGTAATCTCAACTCAACTGGTTCTTCTTGTGTTTTTGATCTATGCCATAGGTACAAGTCTAGTGTCTGTTGAGTTTCTGTCAATTTTTCAAAAGACTTTTGCACATCCGGAACAAAAATTACCTCCGGCTCTGCTCTCCAATTCACTGTCAGTGCAAGTCAGTCCCGCATGCAACAGCTAGTAGTGGTCGCATTATAAAACATAAGAAACTCGCAAATTGTCGAGAATATTACACCGGAAATTGTTGGATTATATACCCCCATATGTTGTCTATATAGAATTTTGTACTAACATCGTCGTGTCGTCGTAACAACTCATATATCTATATAATCGTCTACGGGTTAATTTCATGTGTTTTCTTGTAGAATAATCACACACCTCGTCAAGAGAGTAGGTATGCAGAGCCAGTCAGTTCTTCCGTCAATTTCATTGCTCTTACCCTCTCGCAACGTGTGAATTATTTCTAATTGCAAAAAAAATTATATTCCTTTGCTTTATTTTTCTCTCTGGTTTCCTATGCTATTAGGTTTGTAATTTATATAATTTTATTTTTTTTTTTCTCCAAATTATAAGGGTCACGTTCCTGCTGTCATTTGAACTGAATTTAGATTTGAAATTTTTTTTTTTTTTTTTAATTCAATTTTGTATATTGCATTTTTGTGCATTTTTCTTTCAGTTTGTCTATAGATTGATGGACATTTTGTCGTTTGAATTTTAAAAATAAATGTTTTTCTTTTTTTGTCTGCAAAAATAAAGACACAGAGGAATGTAAAGTACATTTTTGCAAAGGGTGTATTGTTTATGTGTATTCTTTGAAGCTTATGTGTTTTCTAGTGGAATGGAATTTGATATTTTTTGATTGAATGAATGAATGAAGAATAATGAATGAAAATTAATGAAGGGTGATACTTTATTTGCAAATCAAAAATACTGAACGAATGAGTTTTTTTTTTTTTTTTTGTAATTTATATGTCCATGGGGATCTGAATTGCAGAAAATGTAAATTTGTCTTACATTCCCCCAACAAGAGGAGTTTAGGAATCATATGATTTAAAAACTTACATATTTATTGGTTTAGTTTATTCAAGATCTCGAAGAACCTTCCTTCCACAAAGGAATTTCTTCCAGAAAAAAAAATTACGAGGGTAAAAATAATTCAATTTTCATTGACACTTTGTATGTTGCATACATAATTTGTGACCGATGGCATATTATAAACTCTAAGTTATTCACCCTAATACCGTTTTGACGTATGACACAAGTTGAAAGTTCTGATATCAACGCCCGCCATTGCGCATTTTAATAGGTCTGTTTGGGTTCTTTTTGCACAAAAATATGAAACCTGTCAAATTTTAAGGAGTGGGGATGAAATTCTCTCAGAGAAAGAAAAATTGTGTAAAAGTACGCTTTTGGCACAAAATTTTCTGCTACTTTTTCTACAACAACAAAAATGTAAACAACACCACCAATTGAAAAAAAAATAAAGAAAGAAAAACTATCAAAACATTTTGTTTTGTTTTACAAACACTTTTTTTTATTCATTTTTTCATAAATCATTTATAAAATAAAGCACTTCTTAACCATTAAAACACAAAAAATAAAAATAAATAAAAATAAACAAAACACAAAACATAGCCACTCGCCATGTTTGTACTTTGTTTTGTTCATTAAAAAATCTAAACACAAATTAAAAAAAAAGAAATGAATAATATTAAAAACACTTTGTTTTATTTTTGAAACACTTTTTTTTATTATTTTGTTCATAAAATATTAATTTGTTTTGAGCATTACACCACTAAAACGAAATAAATAAAAAAAACAAGAAAAAAATACACGCCACCATGTTTGTAGTTTGTTTTCTTTATGTTGTACGACAAGAACAAATAAAGAAAAACAGAGAAAGCACTACCTTTTGACAGATTTCAGATTTTTGTTCGATGAAATTTTTTGGGCAGAAATTCGCAAGAAGGGGAAATCTTTTTCTCTCTCGCGGCCATCTTTTTTGAGAAAAAATGTACAATTTCAGAGTACCCAAACAGGAATTGGGTTAAAAAAGTTGAAAAAAGTTGAAATATTTCTGTTTTAGGCAGTACCCAAACAGACCTAATCAGAAGAAGCAGTTGAATGTGTAAAAAACGAATAGATAATATTTTTTTGTGTTCGATTTCTTTATTTGGCGAAAGTAAATGCAAATTTTGCAAATACATATAATCATAGATATATGTATGTACCTATCTCACAAAGAAGGAAAAAAAAGGTAAAATTATAAGGTTGATTGGCTTCTTCCCTCTGGGTTGTGGCATCTGGAAGTACCACTTGCTTAGATGAAAAGACAATGATTTTGCAAATTAGGAATCTGGAAAAGAAAAAAACACTTGACACCTTTTTTGTTTTGTTAATTTTCAAAAATTATAATTTTATATGAAGGAATATTCATAATAATCGATGTCATTTTTTTAAAATAAATAGCCAATTAGGTTTTTAAAAACGAAAAAAAGTTTTAAGTCTTCAGCGAATTTGAGAGTTTTACAATATCAAATATCCCTAAAAATCATTTATGTAGAAAAATAAAAAAAAAAGTAAAAGTGTTTTCCTTGTGGAAATCCAGATATACCTAATATCTATTTGCTTTGGTAAACTTTTATTAAAGATGACAAACAGTGTACGTACTTGTAAATATGATTGAATTTTTTCAAAAAACCATCCCCGGAACTTTGCTATGACCAGAGACCAGAAATAACAGTCAACCTTTATTTTCAATCGGTTTCTCTCTGAGAGTTACCACAATACTTTAAATAGTTTCGGTTAATGTTTGAGATTTATTTTAAAAAATCAAAAATAAAGGTTATCGGTGTAAAGGTTATCGATGTTTTTTCTAAGTTTATGTATGAAATAATGTATAAACTAAATAGAGTCTCAAAGTTCTTTAGACCCAAGATTATATCTCTTTTCGTTTAAAGTAAAATCCACTGTGATTTGAGTCGCTGGGACGACAAGCACAACCAATGCAATTTCGAATATTTCAGGAGACCAATGTTCTAATATCTAGGTCAAAGCATTCAGCTTCCAGAAGCGTTTCCGCCCGTTGATGCCAAAAGGTGGCGGGGACTCTAACCTACATTCGGGTACAACTCCCATCCCTGTAGGTGCACGCGTTCTCAAACCGGGAAAACTTAAAGGTAAAAAAAAAGTTAAGCCCGATTCTGACAAAATAGGCATGATGTGAAAGTTTTACATGGAAGATGATTTTTTTTAAATCTGAGAATGTGCAAAGCGTAGGCCCATGACACAAGCTATCATTTGGCATCACTCCCAAAAATTGCTCTCAAGCGGTTTAGCTTCTAGGAGCGTTCAAAGATTCGGGGATTTTTCGAAAAAAAATTTTATCCCAACTTTCAAACGCGATTTTCTCTGAATTTTGAAAAAAAAAAAAAAAATCCAAAAACCCGATTTTACCACTATCGGGTAGCTGAGAATATAAGCTTTCATATGGCACCACTCCCATGTCTCTAGGAGTTGATACATTTGCACATGAGATTAATTTTTTTCTCTCAGCGATAAATCTCACTGGTTGACCGAAACATAAAAAAATACAAAATAAAGGTTTTTCTCAGGCCTTGACCGAATTTTTTTTTTTTTTTTAAATAAAGGTTATTTTATGACCTTTATTGAAAATGGCGACAAATAAGAGTTATTAAGGAACCTTTCAAAAGGTTGAGATTTATTTCTGATCTCTGGCTATGACGATTCTTATTTGCAATCTATAAAGTGTTTTTCAGCCCTAACTTTTTTCAGGGAAGTACGTTTGTCTTGGTTTTAGTTCCATGAGATGCAGCATTGAAAAATACCCTAAGATCATTTGCCATAAGCAGAGGTTTAGTTTTTAAATGACGTTGTTTTGGGTCAAAATACACATGAGACACAAAGAACCCACTGAATTAATTTGATCGTGGGTGATAACATAAAATGATTTATATCTTGGATGAGTCTTTGATGATGCATATAAGATATGAAATTTTTTCAGATCCTAGCGGGGTTATTGAAAAGTAAAGTGCATTTATAATGCATTTTTTTATGAAAGGGTGGAACCTTGAAAAAACTATTGCCATCATATAGATCTTCCTTGGCTTTAACCAAACTGTCTGGGTTTTAAAAGTTTTTTCTGAATTTATCTAACCATAAACTACATTTTATTTATGCGTATTCAAATGCAATTTTTGGCCAGAAGACAATAAATTAAACCATCTTGAACTTAACTTTGTAGTATCTGGTAATAAAAATCAATGATTGGTAACGTTTTTTACTAGGTACAATCTTTAATTAAAAAACCGGCATTGTTGATGCACTTCATTTTGGGGTCTGTAAGAATTTCGACTCTTATACATCTAAATCAAAGAACCATCCAAGAATTGATACTTAATATAGTCTCCAAATTTTGAGAGTTATAATATGTAAAATAAAAGGATATTTTTGAGATTTTACCTTGAATAAATTATGACGCTTATGCACTTTCGTTTTCTAGGGTTAAATGCTTACCTATCTTGCTTGAAAATAAGTGAGAAGTGTCTAGGAAAACAACTTTTTCAGAAATTAAAAACTTTAAATACTTCTACTTTTTGAAAAATTATGTGTTACTATGTTTGCGTTATTCTGGGAGTTTGTCTTCTATCGAATGACCCTTGTTAATTTTCAAAAGTGTATCACTTTTTCAAAATAAATGCTTCAATGTCTCAGTCAGATAAAAACTGTAATTTTTTCTTAGCCTTTATTTATTCTATAAAAAAGAAATTTGAAGAAATATTTCAATATGAGACTCCCAACCAAATTGAATAATTTTTGTTCTAACTTTCCCTTCATTTACAAAATGTCACTCAAAGTATTAAACTTTTTCAACAACAAAAAATCCGCCAAATGAAAATTGAAAAGAAATTATAATTATTAATATTCTCTCCTCACCACATCATCTTTGAAGCAAAAAAGGACAACTGTAGTTAAATCCAGATGTTTCAAAGCATTTTACCAGATTTGTTTTTTCCTTTTTTCTATTTTCTAAACTTTTATAGCAACAAAAAATGCTATTTGTTACTTTGATAACTCATTTACAAGAAACTCGCTAAGCGTATCGACCTACTAACCCAAGGGTTGAATATGACAAGTATTTAAAGCAAAAAATATTCTTTATTTCTTTAAACTCGTTAATCTTGTTCCACTTTTTGTCCCAACCCCGACTTTGAACCTTTTTAATGCATTTATTCACTCAACTCGTTTAAAAATGAAATTAATTCAACTTTTTTTTTTCTTTCATTCTAGGAAAAAAATACGAAACAATCTTTGATACATTAAAAGTCTTAAAGAGCTCAAACTCATTGGATTACGTAGAACTACAAGTCGAACAACCTAATGTGTGCGTTTAAGTATCCAATAAAATAAAAAAAAATTGCAAAATTATACAAGAATAAACAATAACACTTTAAAACATAAAAAGTACTAAAAAAAAATTACTTAAAATGTCGTGTCGACGTAATAAGTTTCATCTCTTTGTAGTCTTTCTGATGCTAAAGAAGACTTAACTACAAAAAAAAAGCAAAATTGAAAAAAAAAAATGTCAAAAATCGTGTCAACCTAGATTTTAAAGTAGTGAAATTAAAAATTGTGTTTTTTTTTTTAAATTAAAATAATTGTGAAAGAAGTCATTTAAAAATATTGTAAAAAATAATAAACAACGCGTTGTTTTGAGTATTAACCTCGTAAAGAGTAAAATTTAATTTCCGTGTGATTTTTTTTTTATCACAACGTGAATTTTATTCTTTAAAGATACTTCCTGAGTTGAAAGAATTACAGAACTCATCATCATCAAAATGGATCTTAGTTTAGAACGAGATGGATCTGCCCTTGGCAGTCTTTTCCAGCAGATTATTGCTGATATGAAGGTAGGTTTTTGTTTTTATTTTTTTTTTCACGCTTGTTATTATTTTGATTAAGTGATATTGAAAAAAAAAAAACAAAACAGGTTAAATAACTTGATACTTTACTAACAAGAGTAAATGACAGGTGGAAATGCGTGGTAATGGCATTTGCATCACAATACAACACAGTCAGTTAATTATAATTGATAATTATCAAGAGGTGTGGAATGGTCCGGTTTGTTTGACGTTTGTTATTAAGTTTTTTTTTTGTAACCAGAATATATTAAAAATATATTAATTTTGTATCTTTTATGATGATATTATCTTAATGGAATGAAAGTGTTAAAGATATATGACACGATATGTGGGCGTTGCATAATAGCCATTTAGCGCCTTTAAAAATTGTCTGGAATCCGTAAAATATTGACTTGATTAAGTATCTGTTTTATATGTAGTTTAATTAAGAACCGGTAAAATTTAAACGACTATCAATTTTTGTTATGTGATTGATGAAATTTTTGTTTTTTATAAAAACACAAGTTAATATCAAAAACAATCTTAATATGTAGTTGAGATAAGAGTTTTTGTAGTGTATTTTGAAATTTTGTTATTTTTATTAAAGAGTAAGGTAAGTAATTTTTTACGACTGTTATTTAACTTTAGATCTGGGTTTATAAAGGGTTTTTAAAACAAGAAAAGCACGAAATTAAAAAAGAATAAAATAAAACCGTACAGGTCCATTCCGGTTTTTCTTGTAATATCAATACATCAGAGGACTTTTTAGATGCGTCTCAAGCTTTTGACAAAGTATGCCACGAAATGTTAAAACAAGTCCTACCTGCAATTCTTAGCGAATATCTAGAAAACAGAATTTTCTTTGTTAGATATGGGAACTATTATTCAAGAAAATAGTGGCTGACGTACCACAAGGTAGTGTTCTAGTTCCACGTGATCTTCACGTATTAGAATATTTATAAATTGCCAGTTTTTGTTAATAAAGCTCAAGAAAACGCAAGTTAAAAAGAAATGCGAAGAATTAAATAATAAATAATGATAAATGTACCTACTGATTTCTCGGACAATATTCTAAAGTTTGTATCAAAAACAAATTATTAGTTTAAAAGCAGGTACCTACTTAACCCTGTCTGAACACATGGTATACAACTTTAGGGTGCCCCGTGCCACCACGCTTGTCAAAGAAGTAACAAATTGTACGCAAAAGCATAGAAAACGTTTAGTTGAACATAATAATAGAACAATTGTAGAAATTCTCCACAATACATAAATAGTTTGCGAAAGACTAATTCTTCCGATTTGGTGCTGTGAACCGTTTAAAAATTGCAGAATCAGTAAGATCTTCAACCGGAAAGTTACCTACAACACGTTACTTATCTTCGAAAAAGATACATTCCATCTGATTTAAGTTTCAAGTGGGTTGGGGTCAAAATTCTTCTGTCAAAATTCTGCTCTAAAAATTCTTTAAAAATTCTATTTTTCAAAATTCTGCTTTTTATAATAATTCTGTTTTACAAAATTCTGCAAATAATTAAAAAGGGTCTGGAATAAAAAAAGGAATATTTTGTATCATACAACATCGTTTCTAATTAGTTTTCAACGGTAGGGGAAGTGGGAGAAAGACCGCCCTTTAGTTTTTGACTGCCTTAAAAACCAATAAAAAACATCATTAAATTAAAATAAATTCTTTATTCATTAAGTTTAACGTTTTTGGCAGGAACTCTCACAATTATAATAAAAATAAAAAATACTAAACAAAAGAAAATATGTTTTGAGAAAATAGGTATCTTACAAAAAGAAGAGTTTTTGTTCGTGGGCGGAGATTTAAATGGACATGTCGGGAAAACAAACGAAGACTATGAAGATTGCCATGGAGGCCTCGGATACGGCACTAGGAACTCTCCTGGTGAAGACATCCTGAGCTCGTGCAAAACATATGGTCTTATCGTACTAAATACCATGTTCATCAAACAAAGCCGACACCTGGTCACTTACAGCAGTGGTGGAAATGAGACCCAGATTGATTACCATTTGGTATCTAGTTTCATGAAACCTCGGGTCAAGGATTGTAAAGTGATACTGGGAGAAGCGATCGCCCACCAACACCGTCTCCTACTGACAGAATTTTTTATGGAGACAGTGAACGACAACAAACAGACAAAGACTTTTGGGAAGATCAAATGGTATAATCTGGATAAGGAAAAAGGCGAAGCTTTTATTTCGAATATGCAAAACTATCTGTATAACAACACCAACATTTTTCGAAATGAAGAGAGTACAGCACAAAGTATGTGGGACCTCCTACAGCGAACTTGCATAGAAAAAGCCAAAACACTGTTAGGGGTTTCAAAAGGACACAACCAACAAGGCAAAGAAACATGGTGGTGGAATGATGAAGCTAAAGCAGTTGTAAGTAAAAAGAAAATGGCTTTCAAAGCTTGGTCGAAGTGCCCCTCTAATAATACAGAGCAAAAGTCACGCCTCGAAGTGGAATACAGAAACTGCAAGAAAGAAGCGAAGAAGATATGTGCCCAAATTCAAGCCAAGAATACGGAAGACCTATATCGGGAGCTAGATGAAATTTCTACCCCGACTGCTGGTGCTATTCAAGAGCTACGACAAAACGTGAATAAGGGCGCAACCATTTTCAAAATAGCCGCTCAAAGAAGAAGAAATGCTCAGGAGATCTGTTCGCCGAAGTTTATTAACAATGCTCAAGGCCAACTACTTGTGGAAAACGACGAAATTCTCCACAGGTGGCGACAGTACTGTGACGAACTTCTAAATGAACAATTTCCAAGGCTACACTTTCCAATAGCTTCACCTAACTTAAGCGAAGTATCCGATGTCACAGTCGAAGAAGTTAGTGAGGCTGTAAAATACTCCAAAAAGGGAAAAGCTGTTGGGCCAGACGAAATACCCTCAGAGTTTTGGAAAAAGATGGGAGACATCGGGTCTAGATGGCTCATGGTTCTTGTTTCCAAGCTTATACGAGGTGATCGAATGCCTAATCAATGGAGGGAAAGTTACCTTCTTCCAATATACAAAGGAAAGGGTGATACTCGAAGCTGTGATAATTACCGTTCGATTAAGCTGATGTCACACACCATGAAGATCGTTGAGCGAGTCTTGGGTAGCCGACTGCGAAAAATAATAAGGCTATCTGATGACCAGTGCGGGTTTGTTGCGGGTAAATCAACCACAGATGCAATCCAGAGTATAAGAATCATTATGGAAAAACATCGAGATTCCTTGGAGGATTTGCATGTGGTATTGGTTGATTTTGAAAAAGCATTCGATCGACAACCACGAGATCTGATATGGGTGGCCCTCAGACAACGAGGAGTTCCGGAAACCTATGTGCGGATAATTATGGACATGTATGATGGAGCAGTTACTAAAGTAAGATGTGCAGCTGGAGTCACCGAAGAATTCGAAATCACAGTAGGTGTACACCAGGGAAGCGTCTTGAGTCCTCTGCTCTTTATTACCGTTCTTGATTACCTGCTTGAAGGCAAAGTGACGGACCCAAAAGTGCATCAGTTATTCTTTGCTGACGATGGAGCCATCATAAGTGAAGACCCGATATCCCTGCAACGAGCACTTGATGTATGGGTGGATGTTCTGGAAGGTAGTGGGTACCGCATAAGCGCGAAAAAGACAGAATACCTATGCTGCCCATTTTCTGATCCACACAGGCCTATTCCTGACATTTATTTGAATGGTGTAGTGCTTCCCAAGTGTGAAAAGTTTAAATATCTGGGGTCTATGATAAATAACGAAGGTACTTGTGATGACGATATCAATCATCGCGTAAGCGTAGGGTGGATGAAGTGGCGGGAAAATTCTGCTATCTTCTGTGATCGAAAAATGCCCCCTAAGCTGAAAGGAAGGCTCTACACAGCAGTTGTGCGTCCAGCACTCACATACGGTTCACAATGTTGGACAATGTACAAAAAGTATGAGAGTAAGTTAACGGCAGCTGAGATGAAGATGCTTCGTATGACAGCAGGAGTAACAAAGCTTGATAGAATTAGAAGTACGAAGATCCGAGGAAGCCTTCATGTTAAAAACACCATCTCCCAAAAAATTGAACACGACCGACTCAGTTGGTATTGCCATGTTCAAAGGAGAGATCCTGAGAACCCCGTCAAAAAAGCAATATCATACAACGTTCCAACACGAAATAGAAAGAAAGGTAGGCCTAAAAACTCCTGGTACAAGCAAATGCAAAACCACCAGCATTCAGTTGGCCTTAGAAATGGAACAATACAAAACCGGGAGGCTTGCCGCCGATTTCTGAGGTCAACCCGGCGAACCCCACAGGCGGATCACTAGTGTGAAGCAGTTACGTGGGATAGTTATGATCCCCTCGACATCGAGATCATAACAGCGCCGAGAAAAAGGAAGAAGAAGAAGGTATCTTACAAAAAACGGTGTTGCCCCACATTGGGGTAAGAACGCCCTATCAAATTCTGTTGGTAGTAAAACCGTTTTTTTTCTGTAAAAATGGATTTTTTTTTCAATAATAAGACACGTAAAAAAAAAAAAAATTAAGATTTTTAATTATTTCACTTTCAAAAGTACAAATTATTTTTCACATAAAAGTTAACAATTTCATGAAAAAACACAAATTTTAGCGTAACTATTTGTGGTTCCAACTGAACTTGCTCATACTAACAGACATGATTTATCTTACCAGAAGCCACTTATTTTATATTTAAGTGTTGCCAATTTTAATTTTTTTCATACAAATAGAAGAAAAACGGTCTTGCCCCCACTTCCCCTATATAGAAAGGTTAAAAAGAAAGTCAGTCTTCTAGGCAGTTAGAAAGGTACCAAACTTAAATTACATCAATGAGGTGTATTTTTGTTTAGTAAACGCATATGCTATGAAAAAAAAAACCAATTAGCAGAATTTTTTTCTTCAAAAAAATGCTGGCAGAATTTTAAAAAGAAGAATTTTGAAAAACAATAAAAAGAACCGTAATTTTGAAAAAGAGAATTTTCTTTAAGAAGAGTTTTGAAAACCAGAATTTTGAAGTCAGAGTTTTGACCCGCTCCCGTTTTAAGTGTGGTTGGTCTAGTTTTGTGAAGCTATGCCTTCCAAAAAGCTTTATGGAAGCAGAGTTGTTGGTTGGGAGAGTCCTACACTTCTATAAGCACACGTTTTCCTCTTCATCATAGAGTCTTTTAAGGATTTCCACACCTACGAAAAAAACATCTGTTTTAGGTTTTCCTGGAAAATTTACTTCTTCCAAGACAGTTTTTTTTTTTTTCAATTCTTCCTTTTTTTCCAGACTTCATCATCGAATTCGACTTACCACTTTGTAACTTCTTAATTCTTTATGAGCATTTTTTTTTTTTTCAATTTGAAATTTATTTTGGTCTTTAAATATGAATGTGCAACCACTTTTATTCAAAAAGAAAGAAGAAACTTTTAGGTTGCTGAAGAAGCAAAGTTATTGGTAAAAAAAAAACATTAACATAATCCAAGTCAAGGAAGTTTTGGCTTGAAATACATTAAACAACTAAACTGTTGTCTGCACGCAATTATTTATATTCTGACTATTATTTTCTTTTTTTTTTTTTTAACATTTTTAAAGCAGCTCAAGTCAACCACAACAAATGGTCCGAAACTGAGAAAAAAAAGACGCATTCGTGCTCGTACACAATATCAATTCTTCTTCCCTTTGTCGTGGAGACCTTTTTTTTTTAAAGTGTTGCTAACAATTTCACGGGTGTCAAAAAAGATCTCATAAAATACTTTTCATGACACCAATGAACAACATGAACAACCAGAGTAAAGAAGAAAGAAAAAAAAAAATAATACAAAAACTGAAGAAATGTGTTTGTGACACACGAAAATATTATTCCATAATTTCGTCATTTAAATAGTTTCTCGCATAGTGTTAAAAACGAAACAATGAAAGACCCAGACTGAGTGACTGAATGGTTGGTCTGTATCGATTATAAGGGGGGAAAATAAGGTCATTTCCATCTTTTCTGTGGCATTTCAAAGAAATTTTAACACCAATAGATAAAATTTGAAAACATTACTACTTAAGGTGCTTTAGCTTTTTTGAAGCCCATTCATTTGATTGATAGATAATAGAAAAGCTGTCTCAAATTCTTCTTCAGATGTCAATAAGCTAGTTTGTTAAAACAGATTGATTTGAATCGAATGAAAACGTTTATAAACTTAAGAGGCTTTTTGTTGATGTCTTACTGTCAGATATAAACAACAAAACGATAAGAAGATGCACTTCTATGTGAGATAGAATGACAGATGATGCACTTGATGTTTGAAAGAGCGTGTATGTTGTCATTCAAAAATTTATTCACAGTTTATTGGGTTTTAGTTGGCAGGGCCAGTGATTTAACTGATCATCGCTTTATATGTGGAAATGACTATAACAAAGACTTATGATGTCAATCACTTGTAATGTGCGTTCATTTTGTTCATATTATTACTTTCAAAAGTTAAATTTAATCAATTAATTTATGAATCCTATGGTTTTGTTTAAAAATATCAATCTTTATTATTAAAACTTGGTTTTTATTGAGTTTTTTTTTTTTTGTATAGGAAGACCGTGAAAATCATAAATTCTATTTCTGACAGAAGGTTTAAATATTCTATTTTAGTTCTCAGCAAAGCTATCTTCAGTTAATCATTAAAAAAATTAAAAATTCGAAATATGTATGTACATAGTGCCTTTAAAATTTTATTTCATTTGCAAGAACTCAATTTGAAAATAAAGACAAAGAGTTATTTTCTATCTTTGCAAAAAGGTATCACACGTAGGTATTGCCATCAATTTTTAATGTTTCTTTTTTCTACTTTAAGTCACTTTGGGGGCAATGATTAGTGCGATGGAATATGATGCCAGAGAACTAGGTTTGAATCCCACTCTCCAACACCTAAAACAATTTTTTCAGAGGAATTGCATCCTTCGAGAAATTGACAAAGCTTTCGAAGAATATCATTGTCATGAAAAAGAACATCTATGCTTACCCCTTTGGACTTGGTGGTAAATTGTTGGTCTCTTCTATTCTTGCAAATTAATAATGGTTGACAGTTGTTAGCCGTTAGGCCTTCCTCCTTGTCGTACCACAAATGTGGTGAATTGAACAAAATGTTAGGAATATTATCTTATAAGAATGATTGCTCCTCTAAAAGTTAACTTAGATTAGTCATATTAGATTTGGTGGTATGGAAGTCTGAGAAATAACTCGCAACTGCAATTGAAGCAATTTTTTTATCAGTAAATTTTGTATTGAAATAAATGGTCATGACAAAAATAGTATTCAATGTTTTTTAAATTTTTTTTTCCCTAATTTTAACTTTGAGGTCGATTATTCCAAAAACTATTGATTAAAAAAACTTGATTTAAAAAGTACAATAAAGCATACAATTGCGTCTTTTGAAAAAGGTATCATTAATAACTGTAAGTGTTGCCGTTGTTTTTTTAACGTGTTTTTATTTCGTATTGTTTTTTAGAAAAAATTATGAGTCCGAATTGCAGTTGCGAATTATTTCTCAGCAAAAGTATAACTTGACTGGACTATTAATTTTAAAATAATAATAATAATAATAATAATAATAATTTTCATAAAAAAAAAAACACAAATTCAGAACCGTATCAAAAAATTTCAATTCGTTCATTTTGCCTTTTTTGATTCCCTGGAAAAAATTTACTATTACCAGAGTTAAGTTTGGTAAAAAACAATTTTTTATAAATGTATTTGCTTTTGATTTAAAATTCTGTAAAGTTTTTTTCTTAAAAAAAAAAAACACTAAAACACTCTCCGAAAAAAAATCTTTTCGTAATATTAATATCAAATTTTAGTGAACGAATTACTTAATTTTAATTCTCTGCTTCAACTAGCCTTTTAGTTTCTCTATAAATGTTCCTGCATCTGAATAATTTTAATTTTTATTTTTATTACTGTTGTTAAACTTCTTCTTCGTTTTATTATTCATCCTTTTGTTTTTGTTGCTTTTTTTGTAAATATCGTCTTTTTTTATTTATAAAATTCTCATGTAACATTTTCTAATTCTCACTGTTACCTAAACAGTAGTTGCCAAATGCAATAAGTGTCACATCAGGTCTTTTACTGATGATACAAAAAATCATCAAGCGGAAAAAAGCTTTCCCAAAATGTTAAGTAATACCTCCATATAATTATAAAAAGATTCACATGGAAAATTGCAATGTGACAATATTTGCATGTTATAGGTAGTTTTTTCTTTCCTTAAACAAAGCATTTGACGAGTGAGTGTCTTACATTGCTACTACTTATTACGTCAAGCATATTTATACATATTTCTACTGATACACTCGCTGATAATGTAAAATGTATTCAATTTTACTTTAAAAAAGTCACACGAATTGTGTACACTTTACACAAGAATTAATGGTTCAAACACCATCAGATTTTTAAATTATTTAAAAATTACTATGCAAATTGCTTTTATCAATATGGCGGCTACCACCATTTACTATAAGCTCTCCTTTTCAGCAACCCTTGTTTATATGAACCTATATCACCTACATATGTGGCACTCAAAAAAAAAAAAAAAAAAAACGGAATACAAAAAATTAACCTTATAAATATTCTAGACACTTTAATATTCTCTTTCTTCTTAAAAAAAGAACACAAGAGGTGTGTAAGCCTCCTGTAATCCTCTCGCGAGAATTTTCATCAACAGTAACCCCCCATGAGGGTGCTGAAGCAATTATTTCCTTGGGTATTACAAAGCCAATCCGTGTGTGTCTCATGAAAAATTGGTTTTCTCCCAACAACACCTTGGTGTGTATTGCACACACAAAAATTATGCCTTTCGTGTTTACTTTCGCTTTAAAATTTTGAAAATCCCACCAGAAATTACATTCTTAACAAAAACAAAGTTAATAGATTGTTTTTTTTTTTTCTTGGTTATGTTTAAGATTTAAAGTCATGGTTGCCAGGTATAAGAAGAACCATAACAAACACGGAAAAAATAGACAAACTAAGAAAAGCGTTATAAACTTTATGGTTCTGTCGACGAAGACAGATTTAAATTATGAATAAAACTATGTTGTTTGTTTGTTTTTTTTTTTTTTTTTTTGAAAGCGGAGTTGTATCTAAATTATAAATTAAAGATTATCAAAAATTATCCAAAAAATTTATAAGCAAGCTAAAAAATATCTATTAAAGTGGCAACCATGCTCCAAGGCGCCTTCTTCAGAACACAATCCATTTGTCTTATATGGTCGGAAGCACCTAATATATGTATGCGCCGGATTATTTTCCTTACATGTTTTTCAAGTTTTTTTTTTCTTCTTACATAATTTATCGCCTTGCTTTAAAATATCCATTCATTTTATTAATTCAAATTATTTCATTAACATAGACTTGAAGCACTTTTAACTGTTTTTATTAGAATAATACCTAACCAAAACAAAACATTAACCCAACCCTAGAATTTCTTAATAAATTCTAAATTCCAGTCATATGAGTCTTTAAATTGTATAATTTTTATGTATAAACATAAGTTAATGAAGCTTTAATGCCTACCTGCTTTTATTATAGCATATTTATTGACAAAAATACTAGATTACCATAATTTTGTCGTTTGTATTAATAAAAACTTGGAAGCACTTTTATTATAAACTATTATAAATAACTGTATCCGTTGAAATTGTTGTTTACAATTCTTTAGAACCTGCACCGTGTTTACAGTACATGTGTATTATGTAGGTGGATTTTGAAACAATTCAGAATCTTTTATGGGATTGGTTTTAATATAGGTAATTGATTTTTCTTGATATTGTTGTCAGTTGGGTGGGTAAATGTAATTCATTTGCATAAAATACAATCAGATAAAAACTTAACAAAAATTGTATTTTTTCGCTGGCTAGGCATGATTTTTAGGGCGGTCCTTAGCAAATTAGAATTTTAGAGATGTATCTTGAAACAGTTGGAAATAATTCTTCTTACTCGTCGTTTTATTCAGAAATTTAATCACCTAGTCTTAATAAAAAAAAGAAAAATTTGCAATCCTCGAAAGGCAACTTCAATAAAGAATTAAAGTAAACAAAAAAAAAAGTAATGGTCCCAAAACCGAACCTTGTGGAACTTCAAATCTATTGATTTTCTTTTACTTATATCACTAAATATCACTCTTTGGGATTTAGAATTTAAGGGTACAGATCTCGGTCCTCCACTTTTAATTATTATAAATGCAAAAAGTGCATTTTGCAAAATTGAAATTTTCATCTCTACAGTTCACATTGCGAAATTTTGCAGAAAATGATGGGACGTTTTTATTTTGAACGAAAACAACTTTTGTCTTTTGTAACTTTAATTAATTTTTTTTTTTGTACTGAAAAAAAAAACCTTCAGCAAACATAAAGGTCATACACCATTCAATTAAAGTCACACTTTCTCTCCATATTTTGTAAGGTTGATTACAATAATAATGACAACAATAATGACACCATCATTACAAACCCACAAAATGTAGGTAATACTTTGATATAACAACTCTGCTCACTACTAAATGGCTGTATTTCCGGTCGACTTAACACAAACTCCATTTCCATGACGCTTTTTAAAGTGTTTACAAACACACTTACACAAAAAAGAAAAAAAGAGTCACCTAATGACGCCACCTGTTTGTTTCGAACCTATTTTATTTGAATAAAAAAAATTAATAAAAAAGTTAAAAAAATGCGAGGGCGCTGCTCCGCCACATTGTTTATCTTGTTTACCAAGGTCAAATATTTGTGATGATTTAAACCAGCAACAACGTGTATAGGAATATCCGTTGCAAGTTTTTGTCAATGGATATACGAGAAAAAATAAATATTCTTATCTTTTATCTTTTAATTTTTTTTAAATCAAATAAAAAAAAAAAACCGAGGGAGGATTTATTTACATGTTGAGATATTTTTTTCATTTCATTTCGTTTTTTTGTTTTTTTGTTTGTGAAGAAGGAAAGCTTTTTTATTTTATCACTTTTTTTTTTTGTATTCGTATTACATTTCTAATTTATTCAGGTGCATCATGTGTTTTTGTTTGCTTTTAGATGTTATCTTTCATTATATTTTTTTTTTTTTGTTTTTTTTTTCAATTTATTTGTAACCTAGTTTTGAATAAGGTTTTTATTCAGAGTTTATAATGAAGTTGCAACGAGATAGAATTTGTGAATGAAAGTGAAAAAAAAAAAATAATGTAGGTACAGTCGACTCCCTCTAAGTCGAACTTTCACGGGACTCGAAAATCGGTTCGAGTTGGAGGGATTTTTTAAAATATTTTTCTTCAAAATTGTTCATTAAAAATGGTGAAAAAGTTCGACTTTGAGGGAAATTCGACTGTATATTGATAAAAAAAATTCCAAAGAATAACGTCTAGCTTAAAAATAAGTTGAAGATTTATTTTTCATGATATCTCGAGAACCGATTGAATGATATCCTTGATACTCCGCGTGTAGAAAAGTAAAATTAAAATCCATTTCACGGTGCGACACTTAAAATACACCTGAGAAAATACATACTATATTTTTGGGATCGGGTCAAAATTCTGGCTTAAAAATTCTGCTTTTTTAACAAAAATTCTGTTTTTCAAAATTCTGCTTTTTTTCTATTCTGCTTTTCAAAATTCTGCTTTTTAAAATTCTGCTTTTCAAAATTCTGCCAGAATTATACTTGAACAAAAAAATTCTGCCAATTCTGTTTTTTTTATAGCATATGCGCTGACTAAAGAAAAATACACCTCATCAATGTAATTCAACATTGATACTCTCCTAATTTTTTTTTGTTTAAGTGTGGCAAATATTTTTTAAAATGCATAGATTGACTTTCTTTCAAATAAAATCTATAACTTATTGGAACTGATGTTGTTTGACACAAGATATTCCTTTTCTTATTAAAATTTTTGAATATTCATCTTTATTTGATAAATTTAAAAATTTTAAATTATTTTCGGAAATGTTTAGTATTAAAAACATTTTCTTAAATCTATTCATTTATAAAACAAAAATTAATATGCATTCAAGGAATGACAAATTATTTAAGTAATTAATCAAATAAGCAGATAATTTTTCAAGAAGATGATTTTACTGAATTTTGCAAAAAATTAAAAAGGGTTTGGAAAATGTTAAAAAGCGCGCGCTTTTTAACATTTTCCAAACCCTTTTTTAATTTTTTGCAGAATTTTGAAAAACAGAATTATGAAAAGCAGAATTTTGAAAAACATAATTTTGTAAAACAGAATTTTGAAAAGCAGAATTTTGAAAGCAGAATTTTGTAAAGCAGAATTTTGAAAGCAGAATTTTGACAAAAGAATTTTGACCCCCCCAAAATTTTTTTTATGAAACAAGTAGCCGAATTTGAAAAATTTTGGAGCCAAACATAGTCGATTTGTTTGTAAGAGAGTTTTGATTTTTAAAATAGATTTCTTTAGTATTCGCATATCTACCTAAGTTATGAGTAACTTTATCAGACTTAAAGTATTACACAAGGCAACAATGGTTTTGTTTGATAAACTTTTCGGATGTTTTTTTAGATTCTGAACTCGAATCCCAAGTAAAAAAATTTCTATCAACTCGAGTTTTCGAGATATTTCCGTTACAAACACGTCAATAATCAATTTTTTTTTTTTTTGCTAATTTTTAAACATTTTTCTAGCTTGCAGTTGTTTTGTTTCAAGAAGAAAACAATACTTTCCTAAAGGTTTTGGGTGTTTTGAATTCGAATACAAAACCAAAACTTTTTTATCAACTCGCGTTTCCGAGATATTTCCGTTATAAAATCTCGATAATCGATTTTTCGCTATGTAATTTTTAATCATTCCCCTAGCTTACACTGGTTTTGTTTCAGGAACAATTATATACTTTTCTCAAAGTTTTTGGTGTGCTAAATTTTAATCCGAAATCAGAATTTGGTTACAAGAAAAGATTAAAAAAAGCGGATTATATTCGAAATGAGAATGGGCAGATTTTAAGATAAAAATATCTAGCTAATTGTATCCCAACTCCAACTCCAATAGGATTATAATCTAGGTAAGAATGATGTCAGTTGTTGATCCGAATTGCAAATTCGCCGCTATACCTCTTCTTAAACTATCATCATTTACATGAATAATATTTTCATCTTTAAATTTATACCAGTACACCCATTTCTCGTATTTACTATTCTAAATATAAATCGTTTTTAAAATTCAAAACAGGTTGTGTCAACATTGCTGCACAAGATTGCAGGTTAAAAGAAAAATACATCTCAGGTGTTTTTATTTTTTTAAATAAAAATAGACTCAGGTAAAAAAAAATGAAGTTTATCACTTGGCGAACCTGAAAACATCCATCTTCACTATAAGTAGATATATAATGCACAGCTACCGACGACAACCACGAGAACATTATCCCATATATTTCCAGCACACGTTGTGTTGGGAAAATGTCTCCCATTCAGATCTCTTATACAGCTGCATGCATAAGAGAAATAAGGGTATTGTGTGAAGCACTTTGAAAGGTGTGACTGTGACTGATGCGATGACATTTTGTCAAATCAATTTTTCAAAAAGAACCTCCTACGAATACGTAATCGGATTGGGTGCAGTAGTTTTGTGAAGCCTTTGAAGTGATCGATAACAAGTAATCAATTTCGACATCACTTTCCTGCCCTAACAATTCAATTGGAATTTATTAAAAAAAAGAAGAGTTTTCTTCATGATGTCTGTGGTTCAGTTTTTAGTTTATTTGTACAAACAGACATTTCCTCATGAGAATTCTAATTCAACTTCAAACAAACAGATCTAACTTATACTTTCTATGAAAATTCCCAAAAGCGGAATACAATTTTTTACTCATTTTTGTGGATTTATTACTCCGCACAATTCGAATCTATGTGTATTTTATGAGTCTAAAGACTGTCGAGTGTATGTTGAGGCACGTTTTTAATGTCGTCCGTTTGTGTTGACTTGGTCGTGCTGTGATTCACATTTTACGATGAAAAACTTATTATGGACCGGCATGATGGGTCCTTGGATTGAATTTTTATATTCCCTCTTCGACGAAGTATTAGAGTATTATTTTTTTTTGCGAAAAATCTTCGAAACACGATTTGCTATAATGAAATTTCCGACAAATGTGGAATTCCACTTTAATGGTGGCAAAGAGTTGTGTTTCTTTGGAGTTGTCGGAGGGAAGACCTTTACCTACATGACGCAAAAGTTTGTTTGAACGATATGGTGGTGGAAGGAAAAGTTCTTAATTACTTTGACATGAAAGTGTACGGCGTACGGGGAAAGGAAGAAGAAGGAGGTGGTATAGGTAGTCGATTTCCACTCGGTTGGATACTCTTGTGAAATTAGTCTTACATTCACTTTTGGCATTTTCGATGGTTACTTGATGGAGGAGTATTGGTTTAAGAGATTTTCGGATGGAAAGTTTATTAAAAGTTGTTTTTTTTTTTTTTTTTTTTTTGTCTGTGTGTTGTTGCTTATACATAATTGTATCAAAGAAGGTTAGAAGTATCATCTGGGAAATCAATTTCATTTTTTGGATGAATGAGTCTAACAATTTTAGGGTAAGAAATGAAATTACATCGTTGGTAATCGATAGATAAATTAATTGCACTTTTTTTTTTGGGAAATCCATTAAAGCTTCTAAAAGAAGGAAATATCTAGTGGAAGTACTTTAAATAAAACGAACAAAAAACTAGAAGTATTTTTTTTAAAGCTTGTTCGCTTGAAAATTTTAAAGGATTAGTTTTTGAAAAGCTTTGAACCAAATTTACTGAAATTTGAAATATGTAGTGTATTGCGTGATATGAAAAAAAAGTGTAGCTTACGTTTTAAGCAGAATGAACAGTAAAACTACTCACTAACTTGTTTCCATAGTCGACCTGCTAAACCCAAGCAACCAAAAGATATTTCTAATTAATGGATTCGTTCTTATTTAAACATATGTTTTAAGGCTTCACTACTGGAAAAAAATAAGTAGGTAGGTACTCCAAAACGGATTGGTGCTCAAAGTTTACACCCAATAAGTGTGGATTCTGTATTAGCTGTGTTCCTCAAGTGAATTACATTGGACCACTTTTATTTACTGTCTTATTATCATATGAAAAATAAGAAGATTTTCATCTTAAATTAAGTGGAATTCCGCTTAATTTAAGACGGAAGTTGTCTTGACAAAAAAGCGCGCAAAAAACCCGCCTTATTTTAGGTGGTCATTTTCTCTGTGTAGCATTTACTGAAAAATTGATTCAAGATATAATTTTTGTTTCCGTGTTTGGTATTTTTCTACAAAAGCATTTTCGTTTTCCTACATCATCGCATCGTTAATGTTTCAACCAAAAAAATGCTGTATAGGAAATTTATAAACTACCTATATTTTTCAAAAAAAATTTACTCGAAAATAAATAAAATTAAAGTTTATTTGAAACACAAAAACCTAAATTTTCACAAAATTTAATCGAAGTCCAACGATTTTTATTAAAAATAGAATTGAAAAAAAAAAATGCAAACAAAATTTTGACAATTTTCTTAATATTTTTGAGATAATGGAAAAAAACGATAAAAAAAAATTCTAGTATTTGTAATTATCTACAACTTTAACATATAACTCTTTTTTTCGATTAGAGGGATACTTTTGACAAAAATAGTTAAAACCTCATTTTTTCACTCCCGCTTTGTTCCCTCCCCCATCCCACTACCGGTTATCTGCTGGGGTCCAATCGATTTTTCCCGTTAATATACATATTGTTCAACCTTTATCCTCCGAAAACGGCTTATGGCACTTATCTTTAAATCCTTTGGTAACTAGCTTGAACTTCAAATCCTTTGTTTTATAGCACAGAAAGCGAATAAACATTAACATTGAAGGAAAAAACGCATAGTAAAATGTAATATAGTCAACGTTGATTTAATGTTGAAAAAAAAAAACTAAAATAAAACATTTATTTCAATTAAAATTGAATCAACGCACAATGGGGCAAAATGGCAAAAAGGTGGCATTCCAAAAATTGTTTTTGAAATAAATTTATTCAATGAATTTTTTAAAAATATTTTATCATACATAAATACGCATTTAATAAATGAACGAATTTATTAATTTAGATGTCTTTATCACTCTCAATTTTTACTTAAAAAAGGTGCATTTATAGAAAATGACGTCACCAACTAAAAATGAACAATTCACACAGGGTAGCAAAAAGGAGCAAGAAAACTTTTCATATTCTAAAGCTAGACAAAACGCAGAACAAAATGACATATAAAACTTATTGGCGTTTTACGGCGAACGCATCGAAATGACTAAGACTTTCAGAAGATTGCAGAAAACACATTATTTTCAGGTTATTTTTCATTTTTGACTACGAATTAAAATATTTTGAATGCATATTTGTCATAAACAGAAAATTTATTAGAACGTACCCAAGCTCACTGATTCCATTTCAAAAAGATTCAACTTAGTACAAGTAATAAATAATAAACAGCACACAATTTATTGAAACAGCCCAAAATGATAAAAAGTCGTAAAAACTCTACCCAAAAGTAATCTTTCTCTTCCTTTGAGACAATCTCCTGAATTACACGTGGTTTAAATTAATTTTTTGTCTCTCATTTCTTATTCTCTATTATATTTCAAAGAGAAACAGTTGGGTTATTCAAAACAAAGCTCAACTTTATGAATTGATTAAATGCCAGCTTTGCCAATTTTGTCTTTTTTTTATTTAAATTGATGCTATTTTCTTTGTAACTTAAGTTAAAACAACTTTGATTTAAGTATGTTTTGTAACTGTAAACCACCTTAAACTTACGATGTTCTACTTTGATTTGAAAATGTTTGTCTTGTGACGCAAAATCATTCCGAAAAATAGTTGAATAAATGTGGTTTTCGTTAATTTTTAGTTGTTTTTTCCCTCAGTGTAACTTTGTATCACCTGTGGGACGAGTGCGAATTCCTTTTTAAGAGTAGATTCATAACAAAATCTTAAAACTTATGAGTGAGTAAATGAGGATTTGCAGCCTGAGCCATTTGAATCCTTATTATAATATTCTCGATGGCATTTTTGAAAATAAATTGTTCTCAATTAAATAGCCAAACCAATACATTGACCATCAACATAATCCAAAATAAAATTTTTTGTAAACTTTCTCGTGGAATACCATATAAAGCATTTTTTTTTTTTGCCATCATAAAAATACATATTTTTTTATACTAAAGTTTCTATTCGCTATTTGATGGTATAACCTTTGTTTAGCGCTAAACAGTTGTGACCAATGCTTGAATCTCGTCTATTATAGAAATTTGATCTTTTGTAAGGTCTCTCTACAAAAAAACTTTTCCCATCAACCTAAACACTTGCGAATTTATATTTGTTTCCAAACACTTTTTCATTGTTTCAACTACAATGAGTTTGTTAGAAAATAAGGGGGTTAAAAAAGCTGGCTATAGTCTTTAAGTCGCATTAAGATAACAATTTAACAAATTCAAACTCAAATTAGTTCCTTCATTCAAAGATTATCTCAAAAAGATAGACCAAAAATAAATAACATCTCAACTCGAATTTTCTTATGCTCAGTTTCACCATGAAATTCCATCTGTTTTGTATACTCTCTCCCCAAGGATATTAAAAATTAAATAAATCCATTTGTCAAGGGTAGTGGAATGCCAACCCTTTTCATAAGATAAATATCAGCAAAAAAATTAAGCTAAATCGGTTTTTGGTTTCGATTTAAAAAAAAAACTGTATTAAGATAGTATACCAAGCGAAAAATTGGTTTGCGAAACTAATAATTTGACAATTTATTCACATTTAAGTTTAGGTGGTTAACAAGTGTAATTTACTACGTGTGAATTTTGAAAACGCGATAAGTTTACCACAAGGTTAAAATAATTTAACTCATCTTTGTGCAACCAGGCATAACCAAACCAAACATTCTCTAATGAAATGTCCTTGTCTTTCAAAACAAAGAAAACATCAAGAGAAGAAGTAACGATAACAACAAAAACTCACAAAAACAAAACAAAAAAGAAATATATATGGAAGAAGAAGAACACCTGCCATTCGGCTTCCTTTGTGTTTCGTTCCGCTTATTCCAGTTTCATCTCAATTTCTTTTTCGTTTTTTTTGTTCTGTGTATCTTTTTCTTCTTCAACCTTAATTATAACAAAAAACACAGACAAGAGTAGCGCATCCTTCTTTTTGCATATTTAGCTGCAGGGATCGCAAAGAAAAAAATAAAGGTAACTTTTTTTTCATTCAACTTCCCCTAACAATACAATTCGTTACTGTATGTTGTGTTGTTTTTGTATTTTTTTGAAAAGAAGAAGAAGAATGATGTTTTTCCATAATAAGACGTATTCATATTCACAAAAAAATGAGAAACAAAATATAAACAAGAATGAAGACCAAATCCCCCCACAAGGCATATTATACATTAACAAGTCTGTGTGCGCGTTAGCTTGACACTGTTATTTTAGGATTTTCAGTTTTATTTTTGTGTACAAACACAAAAATATGGAAATGTTTATATTTTCAAAAAAAAAAAAAAAATTATAATTAATCTTAAAGAAGAAAATGAAAGTGTTATCTTTTGAAAAGTGGAAGTGCTTCGAGTAATATTGACGTCGTCGTCGTTCGAGTTGTCAAATGATTCTTTCAGTCTTTCAGAGCATTTTTTTAAGTGCTTGTGGTTATTAAGGAATGACAGAGCCCTTATATTTATTACTGTAACTCTTTTTTATTTTATGTATTTTTAAGGATTAACATCCGGATTTTGGAGGAAAAGTGTGGGAAATTACTTTTTAATGTGCATTTCCGATAACATTATAAAATGGTTGATGTATATTTGACAAGAAATTTTACCTTGATGTCTAAATTATTTATGATGAGTATAGAAGGTGCCTATCTAATTTTAGATGAAATGAATTTTAAGGCTGAGTGCATTTTAACATTAAAAATAATTTAATAGGTTTTTAAACTGTTAAATTTATGATATGTTTGTTGGAAGCTAGGTAAATGTCAAAAGAGTAAAAATATATAATCCATATTATGAAGTAGATACATCATTCTTGACTTTAGGGATAAGATTTATGAATTTTAAATTTGTTTTGGCAAGCAGATGGGAATTAAGAACCTATTACTCAAACTAAACTCACAACAAAATTAGAAAAAATGCGATTGTTTAAGAGTAAGCTTTACAGATTTTTAAAGATGAAATTCGGGTTTAAAGAATTCACGTTTTAATGAGTATTGCTTAATGACAAATTGCTAGGAAGAATAAATGGTGGGACAAAAAAGATGAATACCCAAAGACTTGAATGAATTAGAAAAACAAAAAACAACTAAACGATTACATTTTTGTATTCATTCTAAGAGATTTTACATTTTTCAGAAGTGGGATATCAAGCCAAACGAACATTTTTACTTCAGAACTATTTACTAGAGCTTAAATATCAGTTATTTAAATCAAGGAGCACGGTAGTGCCCAGCCAAGTTCTCTAGCAACTTTGCCACTACACCCTTATTTACAGAAAACAACTCAGGCCATTTTCGACCTCCCTCTAACTTCCACACCAAAAATGCTAGAAATTTCGCTAGATTTGTTGAGCTGGTCAAAACCAAACACCTCACAAAATTTCAGCCTCCTACGATGAGTAGTTTCTGAGATATAGGGCTTCAAAAATGGCAAAAACCGTAACTGACTCACTGACTCACTGACAGATCATCAAAATTATGGAGAACTTCCCGATATCGTAGAAACTTGAAATTTTACACGGTGATAGGACTTGTGGTGTATACAAAAGAAAAAATCGAAAATTTGAGATTTTCCGCTGAATTTTCATCATATATTATAGAGCACTTCTGATTATCGTAGAATCTTGAAATTTGGTAGAATAGTAGAGCTGGTAGTTAATACAAAGGAAAAAATTTAAAACTTGAGAATTTCAGCCAGGGGGCGTGGCAATCGCCCATTTCCGCTGAATTTCTATCAAATATTATATAGCACTTCTGATTAGCGTAGAATCTTGAAATTTGGTAGAATGGTAGAGCTGGTAGTTTATACAAAGGAACAAATTTAAAATTTGAGAATTTCAGCCAGGGGGTGGGGAAACACTGAATTTTTATCAAATATAGAGATTTTCAATTGTACAGCCATACCTTGCAAAAAGTAGTGAAATCACAACAAAAACATTACCGTTAAAAAAAGAGCCAAGTTCTGTTGAAATTATGCTGGCACAAAAAGTATTGAGATGTAAAAGTGTACCAAGTTCTAAAGTTTGGGTTCAAATTCGTATCAATAAAATTTTGAATGTTTACTTGGCAATTTTTGAAATAACTTTAAAAATCGGTAATTAAAAGAAAAATTGTCAAGTAAACATTCAAAATTTTATTGATACGAATTTGAACCCAAACTTTAGAACTTGGTACAATTTTACATCTCAATACTTTTTGTGCCAGCATAATTTCAACATAGGAGAACTTGGCTCTTTTTTTAACGGTAATGTTTTTGTTGTGATAATATTTTCAAGAACAAAGATAAATCTGGTCTAAAATATGTAATGCATATTCCCATGTCAGAGATATATAAAAATATAACATTTAAAATCTAGAATCTAGCGAAATAGAATGTTAAAAAATTTGTTAGTAATTTTTTTTTTACCGACTGCGACTTCCAAAAAATAGGATCAATTCGCCTGTATTTTTTTTTTTTGTTTTTTTTTTTTTTTACATGTTTCTTACCTCATAACTTTGGACTAAGTGAACCAATTTTTGATAATTCTTTTTTTCTTTTTGTATTTAAAAGCTGGTGCCTGCAGTTTATTCCCATTTCAATTTCGTCCAGTTATGGCTATAAAAACTATGAGAAAATCCATAAAACACAGTTTTGATCCATGGAAGTCGGTTTGGATTTTTTGATACAAATGATTATTTTGAAAACATTTTCTCAAGAACTTTAGTAGTGAACAATCACGAGAAAATTTAAATAACTCAATTTGAAGGTAGTACATACTCAAAAAATTTTTCCAACTTTGGATTCAATTACTGCGTAAGAAAATCTATTAGAACAATTTGATTTCTTTCAGCTTAAATATCCAGTTTTCTTGAAATTTATAACTTTTTATTACATCAAGTTTTTCAGCTCTTGAATCATAGTTTTCGACAAAATAATGTCACACGCCTTTGAAACTTATAAAATGTCCAATAGTTGGAGTCTATCATCTTAGTGCAAATATCAAATAATTTTGTGAATACACTTTTTAGTCCAATTAGCCCAGTGTGTGAGAAATTTCGTTCTTCAAAAGGCGATATCGCTCTCATGAAAACGGAAATTTGTCTTCATCAAGGTTAAGTTTGATCTACCATTTTGAGTTAGATGCTCAGTACCAGTTCATTTTAGGGAAAAATGTCGCCTAGTAATATCCTGTCAAGACAAAGGGTTGCCACGCTTTAAAAATAATTTCAACTTGTAGGTATTTAATCTGGACTTATGAAAAAAAAAACATTTGTTTAAACTTTCTGTCATTAAAAAAATTCTAGCTTTGTCACTAGAAATATTATTTTGCAGGGATGTTTATTAGATTTTTGTATTCTAAGACACTGTTTAACATTTTTCAAAATGTTTTAAATATGCTTTATTTAATAAAAATAAATATCACACTATTCAAGCTTAACACAATCTATAACTAGACACAATTTTGGCAGCTATTAGACAACAGCAAACAAGGTTTTTGAGCACATTTTCAAACTTTATGCAGTGTTGTTTAAAGTTAAGCAACGTTTACAAATAATAGCCTTACACTATAAAGAAACGTTTATCTATAAAGCTCCGGTTGTTATCAAGAACTCAAATTTTGTTTAATTTGATTTTAGTTTTTTTTTTCGAAAAAAAAAAAACGTTTGTATCTTCTCAAGAGTTCAATAAAATCTATATTTGTATCGTTTTAACTTCGAATAAATTCTGTTTTCAAATGTAGTCCAGTACATTTATCATGTTCATATATGGGCGACCCAGCAGTTTTTACCACCCCCAAATTTTTTTTGCTCATTCGATAGAGCATTGGCTGAATATTATTACCCTGATTTTTTGCACTCGCGAAATTCACCTTTCGGCCGCCATCTTGGATTTTAGTTTTTGTTGAATATCTCGATTTCTATTTATCCTACATAAAAGTTGTGTATACAAGAAACGTAGGCAATTAAATTTCGCGTCTTTTATTTTCAAAACGTTTTTTCGATATCCTGAATATTAAAAAAGTTACAAGCCAAAAAAGTAAAAAAAAAAGCCGGAAAAAAGACAATTTTAAAGATTGAGCACTTTTTATCAAAATTATGAAAAAACGTATCGAGAAAAGATTATTCGCCTAAAAATTCTCTACAACTCTGCTATACAACTTTATTTTGTATCGCTATAATTAATAAAGTTATTAATACTTTTTTGTTAAAAAATACCCCTTTTTTACGCAATGAAGAGACTTAAATATAAAAAAATTGCAGGTCCTGAATTTTCTCTTGTAACATAGAGCTATAAAATACTCACTAATCATTTAAAATTGAAGATTTGGTAAAAAAAAAACAAATTAAGAAAAAAGTAAAGATAAAAAACTTAAACAAAAAAGAGCATTTTTAACAAAAAAAGTATTAATAACTTTTGTATTTATAGCGATAGAAAAAACAGTTGTATAGCAGAGTTGTAGAGAATTTTAAGGTGAATAATCTTATTTCGGAAGGTTTTTTCATAATTTTGATAAAAAGTGCTCAAAACTTTAAAATTGTCACTTTTTTCTGTTTTTTTTTTTACTTTGTTGGCTTGTAACTTTTTTAATATTCAGAATATCGAAAAAGTGTTTTGAACATAAAAGACGCAAAATTTAATTGCCTACGTTTCTTGTATACACAACTTTTATGTAGGATAAATAGGAATCGAGATATTCAACAAAAACTAAAATCCAAGATGGCGGCCGAAAGGTGAATTTCGCTAGTGCGAAAAATCATGGTAATGATATTCAGGCAATGCTCTATCGAATGAGCAAAAAAAAATTTGGGGGTGGTACAAACTGCTGGGTCAAATTATAAATGCACTGGACTAATGACCATCTGATTAATTTGTTTTTACACCATATCTATAGTTACTACAAAGGTCTATTTTCTATATCTACACTAGTTAATCTGTTGATTTGTTTTTATATATTTTATGGTCTTGAAAGAAACCAAGCAATCTAGGTACCCAATTGGAGCGTAAAAGATCCAGTTCTCCAACTGATTTCTCAAGTCTCCGAAGAAAAATACTTGTAGCTAGTTTTCATGTCACATCAGCAACCTTATAAAAAAGATTATAATAATCTCCACGCCTGTCTTTAATATGACAATGTGTCTTTCTTTTTTTTTTTTTTTTTTTTGCTAAAAGACTACCCGTTTCATTTTTGTTCTCACAGTAGAACATTATTCAACACTTGTATTTCTCTTTGGATCGTTAAATGTGAGAAGACTCTACTTAATGTCGCCATAATCGACGAAAAAGAAGTCGTTGTTGTTGTCTATAAACAAACTCATTACAACTACTCGATTACGTACATCGACGAAAAATCTCGACTTCGTATGTACTGAAAACCTATAGAGCCTAGCCCAATTGAACAATTGAATTCAAGTCTCTTTCAAGACCGTCAACGATGTTATATTAAAGCTGTGAATGGATTCTTCAAGCGATTTACTTTCAGAAATGATTCCACCACTTGAATTTATAAAAGAAGGAGAAGTCCGCCTTCTCTCATAGTCAGATTTTAGTATACCAACCAGGACCGTAATAAAGGTTTTCCACTTGCCCAACCGCAAAGAATGTGTTGCTGTTGTTGAATGTGTGTTGAACAGAAGAACCTTTGATATTTAATAACTCGTTAATAAATGGCTTTAGATACTTTTATTCACAGAAATTCACAGATACACTTAGCTTATAGTATAGATACTTTGCATTTTCTGTGCTACAAAGCTTCAGGCAAGGCGGGAAGGAAACTTGTGCACTCAGAGAGCAGAATACCGTGTCGAAGCCAACGAGGATTGTCAATTAAAGTGGGTGGTGGTTGGTTACAAAATTTAGCAACAATAGAGTGCTGCCACCGCTCGTCGGCATCCTCTTACACACCTCTACCTTCTTTAACTCCCTCTCTGATGGTAAAGGTTTTGTATTTTAATAGACGACTTAGTAGGGATATGGATACTATGAGACGTTGGTTGGATTTCGAAGTCGACGCTATTGCCGGCACCATATGGCGACTTGTCCGTGGATGTGTAGTATTAGCTGCAACCGCCATGTAAATTTCATACTATCCGCTGGTTTGTCGATAAGAAAATGTATATTACTTAATCTTTTGCCAGATGGTAATTTTTTTTTTCTTCTTTATTTTGCACAAAAGCGAGAAAAAAAATCTTTTTTAATAAAATTGGATTGCAAATTAAGCACAAGACTAGGTTGTAGATTTTTGCTTGTGGATTTTGTTGGACATAAGAACAGTTAAGTTCCAATCGCAGCGAATTAGTTTTAGGGGTAAACATTTATAAAAACGGTTTAAAGATAAAAAAAAGTTGTAGTTGGTTTCACTTCAATTTAGAATTTTTTTTTTTGCAAGATTCCAATACTTTGACCACTAAAACAAGTTTACACAAAAAAAAAAAAAGAAAATATTTTGTATGTTATTGTTATTGTTATGGTTTGGCGCGACTGGCAGTACTAGTGGCGCCATCCTACACTTTTATTATTATGATAGGTGCTCTAACTTTTTATACGTGCGAGAGTCAGATGTGTAAGACGTGTGTGTTTATTGAAGTGTAGGTTTTATGTACTAAAAATGAAATAAAAATAAATATACTACTTGCGAACATTGTAAAAAAATTGAGTAAGTCAGAGGTTTTGTTTGTTACTTAATTTAATAATAGGTACATTCACTGAATTGCAACGGTTTGTATGAAATAATTTTTGGATTTTGTAAAGCTTATTTCGGAAGTATCGATGTTGGGAAATATTACTGACTGGACCTTTTAATTTTTTTTTCTTTTTAATCAATTTAAGTGTGTTTTCAATTTTGTTTATAAAATTGTTTATGAAAGGGTTTGTTTAAAAAGCAAAAAACAAAGCTCTAATAAGCTCCAACCAATTTGACAGTTGCTTTAAAAACTATCTACATATACCCCCAGCCGTGAAATTTGAATGTTATTGAACATATTTGGGACTATTTGGTGCGAAGAGTTTGCAAGCAGTCAAAGGATTAGCTGATAAGAGTCTTATAGTGGTTAAGATTGGATCCAAATGTTACACAAAAGCTAATAAAATCAATGCCTTCAAAAAAGTATGCCTTCGTATGCCAGAAAGTTTAACTCCTAAAAATGTTTTTTTTTCTTTCTGTGAACTTACTTTTGTGGTATAAATAATGTGTACATGTACATGGAATATTTACGAAAACTAGAGCAGAAAAACATGCCATTTATTTTATTTTTGGACAAACATTCTTTTTTTTAATAATATTTAGATATTTATCATGATTATGATAAAACCTTTGTATTCCTTTCCCATCTTGAAAATTTCATAGAATTTGTTTTATTTTTTCTTTATTTCGGTGTAAAAAATTATAAAGAAAATTGATCTTGCTTTAAAAATATATTAGACCTTTTTCATCGGGATACGGATAATAAAACTGATTTCAATTTAGATAAATCCTTAACTCTTATTATTTGATAAACGAACAACGAAAATACAATCTTGTTGCTTATATTCTATCCTACACTTTGTTAAAAGCAAATTGATTTTTAAGTTCTGTACGTTAAGAAATGATTTTATTTTTTAAGCTTAAATTTACAAAGAGCACCACTGTATAAATGCTCTTTATCATCTACAAATTATTTCACAAATATAAGTTGTATGAACAAAGTTCCTCAGTCATTTTTTCCTTTCCGAATTTTAGACCAAAAATAAAAATTTGCGTGTACAATAGGATGGGTCAAAAAAATGGAAATTCGTTCTTTTGATTTGGTACTTCGAAAACTCGATTGCTAGACACCTCTAGAATATACTCACTAAATATGAGCTCTTTATCTTAATGGGAAGGTCCTCCGCTTTTCAATTTTCCATTTTTACATCAAGCTTCTACCAAAAAAAAAAATAATTTTCTTATTAATTGACTTTTTAGCCAATTTTTTTACATATTCTTGTAGAAAATTGAACGCTCTACAAAAAAGGTTAAATACACTTTTTTGAATTATCTAACCGTTTAGTAGATATTTGAGGTCCAAAAATCGAGAAAATCTTTAAAAATTCGTTTTTTGTTCGTAATTTTGTAACAAATTGAAAAATTATAATAATCAAACGCGCATGACATATTCTTGTAGGAAATAGATTGCTCCACAAAAAAGGTCTTAATGACTTTTTTTATTAATCTAACCATTTGAAAGATATTCAAGGTCAAAGTTAAACAAAAATATAAAAACTTTTTCTACTTTTCAAAATTTTTTAATTCACTGAAAAGTCATTATTATTATTAAATTAGTAAGATGGATTATTGTAGGGGCTTAAATGTTCTACAAAAAAGTCCTTGACCTCAAATTGGTTGCTTTAACCGTTTAGTATACAAAAACGTTAAAACAAAACAAAAATTTTTTTTTAATTATTCAAAAAATACAATTTTGGATTTTTAAAAAAATATTTCAAAATTTTTTTTTGAAAAATCACTTTTTGATTAATTTTATTGATATTTCGTTTTTATTTGTTGAATAATATTTTCTTAAAAATTTCACACCAACTTTTTTTGAAAATTTTTATACATAAAATATTTTTTTACTTGCTCTATAGGGCAAGTATTGGTTTCGTGTAGAAAAAAAAAATCGAGGTTTTAATCAAAACCAACATTACGATGATGGAGAAGATCAAAAAAGTGGTTTTCGTCATGCCGTCCGTCGGTCTGTGCGTGTGTGCGTCTGTGCGTCTGTGCGTCTGTGCGTCTGTGCGTCTGTGCGTCTGTGCGTCTGTGCGTCCATCTGTACATCGAGCTAGGGCCTAAACGGGTGGATGGATTTGCTTGAAACTTGGTACAGATGATTTTTACGTAATTCCCTAGGTCCGTTTTTTTTATTTTTTTAATATCTCCATTTTAACGCATATCTCCCATATAACGTTTTCGAGGTATTGCAAATTTCTCGAAAACGGCTCTAACGATTTCAATCAAATTTGGTGTGCGGAATACTCTTATTGATTCTAACAAAACTGCGTTTTTAGTTTTTCTCAAAAAATGCCGGGAGCGGAAATATGGCGTTGCCGTTTTTCAAAAATTGACATGTTTTTTAAGTTCATATATTTCATCAATGCATAAGTCAATTTTTTCAAAAGTTACAGACATCATAGGTATTGAAGTGTAAAATGTAAAAAACAATTAAAAAAAAAAAGTTTTTCAAAAAATATTTAAAAAATTGAATTTTTTTAACTTTCGAGTTTTTTTTTTGTTTTTATTTTTTTTTCTCCACAAAATCTTAAATTTCCAATAGATATTTAAGATAAAGATGCTTTGAACTACAAGAGCAAGTACGTGCGACCCAGTCGTGCATTTTATTTTTTTTAAACGGCTCTAATAGTCGGAGAGGTGACCGTCGAGTTACTTAGCTCATAAGGTTAGAGGTTAAAATTGGTGTCAAATGAAGGATAAGTTGATACTGAAAATAAAAAAATAGGGTTGCCACTTCTAAAATGGGAACTTCCATGTGGCAACCCTATTTGAAAGGAAAAATTGTCACATAACTAATACATTCATATCTTTGTTAATAACCAATTCAATGGAATCCCACAAAAGCTTACAAAATGTATAGTTCCCGCTATGGGTGATTTCTGTCTGTGGAGTTAATGTTAAAGTTTTCATTGTTGTCGTGGTTACCTAATCCAAATTTTCGTTACCATCACGAACTTTGTATCAGCGAATAAACGATTCTCCTTCAGTATGCCAAAATGGAATTTACCAAAAGCTAGAAAGTAAGAGCATTATTGGGAGAAGAAAAATATTGTGTGTGCTCTGGAGCACACGTGATCTGGAAGATGACCACTAACTGAAGGAGTTTAGTTTGTCGTTTTATTGTTGTTTTGGTATTTAGAAGTCAATGCTATCTACCGAAAATGCAATCCAGCAAGACTATTCAACTGAAGAAGACAATTGGTGCAGTTTTTTTTTTTTTTGTACAATTGTTGTTGTTGCTGGACATTTTTGTGGTGCAGAGCACGAACAAAGTCATCGTCGTCGTCGTCGGTCGAGACAAACTGGAACGGAAAATAACAATGATGATGATGTTTTTTACCTTGGTAGAAGTTATTCTATAGAAGTTTTTTCTTCTGGTATTTATTTGTTTGCTTTGAACTTATTCAAGCATTGCATTTTGTGTGGTGAAAAGAGTTCGAAGGTTGGAATGAATGCGGTCCAAAATATATGTACCCAGTACCTGCATAACATACATGTTTCTAAAGAACGATAAACAACTCGAAATCAGTAAATTGGAAATCGGTTATCGGTTATATCGATTTTAAATTGCATTTTGATTCCTCTGAGAATTCTCTATTATATTTTTTAACAATGCAGTTTTGAAATTGAGTTATTTCTGCTTATAGAGAAATCTGTAGTCGATAATCTTATATCGCAAAATAAAATAAAAAAAAAAAAAAAAAATTTTAAAAAGTAGGTCTATATGGGAGAAAATACCAGGGTGATTCTTAAGATCCAGGTGAACTTATGTTTACATGGAACTAAAAATATCTTAATATTTTTTTTCGTCGTTCATTGCTTCCTCTTCCGGTTAATCTTCCGTTAAAAAAATGCTGAAAACTGAAACTTTATCTACTTTTTTTAAAACTTTGTATAAGAAAGAATTAAAAGTAAGATGCACTACTGGATCGTACAAAACTTGCTTTTATCTTAAAAGTTTCTAAAATACTAAAACTTTTTGAAAAAAAAAATATCATAAAATAGTATCTATTTTTTAATTCAATTTTATAAGAAATTTAAATAAAACTTTATAAATAATTTCAAATTAAAAAAACATCTCTTTAAATGATTTGATTTGTAAAACCAAGAATTTTTTAAATATTATTTTCTTTATTGATGGACAAAATTTTTAACTCAAGTTTAATTTTTATATTTTGAAATTATAAAATTTTGTATCAACTTTTTGAATTTTTTTATTTTTTTAACGAAGAAGTATAGAAAGGCCGGATTTTCTTCTAACAAATTCGTAATCTAGCATGTTAAAAAAACGCAAATTAATCTCTGTCTCAAAGATTATTGGTTTCATTGGAAAATTTTCATCAAAATTGTAACAAATACAATTTTCTATTATTTGTACACAATTTTCTTTTCGGGCAATATTAATTTGTTATATGGACTAAAAAATCGCCTGATTAAAAAAAAAAACACTAATCTAAATAAATATTACACTGTTAGCAACAATAAAATGCGGCTTATAGCTCTCGTTTCACCAGAAAGTGGCGGTTATCTCGAAAAACTAGACTTAAGCTTTTCCTTTGTATTATATTGAACTTATTTCAGATTTGATATTAGGTGAGTTACTTTAGTATTTGAAGTGTTTTCACGTCATAAAAAAAGCGTTTATATTATGTATTTAAAATTTAAAATGCCTGTTTTTCCTTTCAAAAATTTCGTCATAAAAATCGCCATCGCCACCAGGAAAATAAAAAATCAGAAGAGTCCATACAATTTCTCGTACCTATATAAAATTTCGCATGCGTGTTTCATTTGTTTAGAAAATTATGAGTCAAAAGAGTCCCAGTAATTATTAATTAACTGGTCGAAAACCCATTTTTTTTTTTGCTGTCTTCGAAGCAATATTTTGGCGTAATGTAAATTTTTTTAACTAAACTAGTCACGGTTTATAAAACTACTTATTTTTTTTCTTACAAATTAAGTTTCAATCTCCTCAATATCTCTTTTCTTATTCGAGATATCTGAATTTAAGTAAGTTAAGTAGGTTTGGCATATCTTACCATAAAGAAACTGATCATTAAAAATCTTTTTCCTAACAACAAAAGTATACTTTCCTAATAGATTTTAGTATGCTGATTTTGAGTCGGAGTTCAAAAAATTTCGATCAGCTCCTGTTTTTGAGATATGGTAGCTTTTCTGAGATTTTTTTAACCAAAAACTTGATTTTGTGATTCTCTAACGCGTATATCTCAAAATTCTGACGTGCTAGATTCTTTTTGACTTCGGCAATGTATCCAATGGTGTTGATATTTTAAATTTTCTTAAATTAAAGTGTTTTTGTTCATGTGGGATTTACTAAAAACTGCAGGGTTTCAATATTTTTGCTGTTTTTGTCAATTAATATCTTAAAATGTGTGTAAATTTTAATTAATAAATACAAATTTGGTGTCATATGATAAATCATGTTATGAAAAATTAGTCCTCCAAATTTGAGCTCAATACGAATATTAGTTTTATTTTTGTACTAGGTCAACCGAATCTAAAAGGGTTATTTTCTACAAACTACTCATATTTTTCAAAAAAAAAAAAAAAAAAAAAAAAAATGGTAGTGCTAGAATTTTTCTGAAACCAGATTTAGATTCAGGAAAGTCAAGTCTTTCATAATATCAAAAAATTATTTGAAGGAGAAAAAAAAGATACATTTTGCAGACCAGTGTTATTGATAATGAAACTTGGAGAATATTTTTTGTTATAAATTTCGAGACACCCTAATGTAGAATTATAATTAGGTATATAATATAAAACTAGTTATTTATCTGACTTACATAATTCCTTCTAAATGAATTATTGTCTCTCTAAAGTAGTTTTTAACTATTTAATTTTGTTTTTATTTAATTTAAGCTTTAATTTTATAATAAAATTCTATACATTAAAAATTAAATCTAATAATCTTTTTTTTTTCATATAATTTCAGGTAAGAACACTTTGTATATGATTTTGGCAACTAGCATTGTAAGTATACTTCCATATTATTAAAATAAAACAAAAGATGAAAACCTTGACATTAAAGTCATTAGACTCATACAAGTAGACGCCTACGTACCTACGATTCTCTTACTTTTGTTTTGTTCCTTTTTTTTTCTATGAGCTTTGATTCTAGTTTCTCAAGTACAGTTCCCTCATAACTATTCCTCCTTATTTTGTACCACAAATTCACCAATCTATCTCTGCCATTATGAATCCCTTGAAAGTGAATGTCCGCATTAAACATAGAAACGAACAAAAAATCAAAAGAACTGTTGATCCGTATAAAAGGCTTAAAATAATTATAAGTTACCTTCAAGTTTATAATAACTTCCAAATGCAAACCATCAGTTATGGTGAGGGATTTTGAAGATATTAACTTTCTTCAAATTTAATTATATGCCATTACTCCTTTGGAGCTTCCTATCCTAACGGAACAAACATGAAAAAAAAAAGAGAAGCCATATTAGACAATACCAGCACTTGAACCCACCCAATTCTTTACTTCTTTCGCGCTCCACATAACTTCTCCGTCCTTTTTTTTTTGTAATTCAAGACGTGGTAAAAAATTAAATTGAAAATTTAAAACAAAACGAAAACAAAAAAACTTCTTGTCTTGAGGTTTTTTGCATTAAGAGCTCCTTTGTTGCACATTGTTAAGTCATAAATAGATATAAATTCAAAGCTAAGTACTTATGAACTCTGCATAAGATATTGTTCATCGTCAAAGGCGGATTTACAACCAAGCTCATGTTTCATAACTTATAAGTCAATGATTTACAATGTAAATTTATGGTTCTTAGTTTGTATTAGGTGGATACTAGGCACCTCAAATCCTCTAGTTTCTCTTCAAAATCACTTAAAAAATTTCAATTGAAACTGAACGTTTGAGGCTTTGAGTTTTTGCTTAGCAGCAGAACTAACTTTGACTATTAGACGTATGCCCAAGGCCCTCGTTAAGAAGAATAATATACATATACGAGGGCAAAGTGAAAACTGCAAAACCATTAAAGTGAATTCTTTTGCTATTAATGCGATTTTCATTTTAATATATGTTTTTTTCTCTTCTATTTTTTCTTATTTACCTATGAGTATAATACTTCTTCTGCATCACAAAATTTATTCCACATATAATAATTTTCTCTTCTTTCTCCAAAGTTGAAGTGTGTCGTGCTTGCGGATTTGTCTTGTGGTATAAGCTTTGAATGAGTTTATATGATGACTTGAAACCACGTAGTAGAAGTATAAATAGCAGTCAGAATTGTGGGTACACAGCTGACTTAAGGTTGCGGACACCACTCCCACTTGTAGTAAAAGACAAAACGCATTTGATAAGTGCAATTAATGCATATAACAAAAGCAACAACAAAAAGAAAAAAAACTTAGAGAAACCTTAAGAAATTGTTTACCTAGAATCACTTACTAAAGTGTATTGGTGTGTGAATGGTTTTTTTAGCCCCGTTAAGTATGTCAACCTTTTTTTTTATCTATTTGTTTGTTCTTTCTAGAGTTTGCTCTTGCGTGAATAAGTTTATGCAAAAATTATCTTTTAAGACTTCTGGGAAGATTATAAATATTTGATTTTCTACTAAAGATTTAGTACTAAAAGGTCTTCTCACTGCTATATATTTCTTAATAAGCGGTCTTTAAACGAATCACTGTTAACATTAGAATTCTTCCCTAAATGATTTCATAAATTCTTAACAATTTCAATGCACTCATGCATCAAAACATTGCTAAATTAACAAAACTTCTTGCGTGGAACTCTTAACTGGATAAAATATAAAATAACTTGTACAGCTTAAAAAATAGGTGAAATAGTTCTAAATAAATGTTATAAAATGCAAGCATCTTCTGCTGAAGATACCAATTTCGTAAAATGGTTATGTGTTTTTCTAAAAAAAAAATTTTAAATATGCTACTTGAAGTAACAAAGCAAATTATTGCTCTTTGGTCTTACGTAAATGTTTCTTCGAACGTGGTCGATATTTAGTTTTTCTGTCTTAAATATAGTGCGGTCTAAATTTCCCACCCAGCAAGTGAAATGCCTTAAACATATGTATTTCCTCTGTTCTGTCTAATGGTTCTGTTGTACATTATCAATGACTTTCTAAGGTAGCTCCAGATCTTTGTCAGAACTTAAAAGCCTCAGATATGATGACTATTCCTCGAGTTATACGCTATGAGCTTCATAGTTTTTCAGCTCTTCTGTCGACATAATTGAATTAGTTTCAATGCATTGCTTGGATTGCAATGCAATCGCAACCTTGTCGAATCGTGTTAATAATTTATACGTCTTTGTATAATGATTCAATGGGTTCCTGATCCTTTGTCCTAAGTTCTTCGTTGGAAACGATTAAGACAGAAAACCCTTAAATAGTTAAAGCTAATTACAGCTTATTTTCAGCTTCCTTGTAACTGTTGATGAAACTTTCCCAAAAGCATATAAGAGTAGATACAATGTATCAATACATATTCAATTAAATTTGAGCGGTACAAAAGCACGCTCGAATAACTCCGGTTGCTGTTAAGGTAACCTTAAAATATTATAATTAAAAAAAAAAAAAAATTGGTGACAGTATGCAGCCCTGTCTGATTCCGCTATGAACTTCAAATTCGTCTAACAATCTTTCTCCATAGAGGACGTGGCATTTTAGCACTTCTGGGAAGCATTCGGTGGCCCAGACTATCTTTATGAGTGGTTGCAGTGCAGTAATTCGCTCGATATCATTGGCACTAATGGCAGCAGCAGATTATGTTTGTCGCACACACCAGTTGATCTTCTTCTTCATGCGGTGCGTACAAACATAGATTCCAGTTCGGTTCTAACTTTAGGAGCGTAACAATGGATGATGGGGAGGAACTCTTATCCGGAATAGCGGTTTTTGATTCCTCATAGTTCATAGTCTCCTAATTTTTGGAGCAAAACAAACAAAATTCTTTTGGAGAGTATTTCAATTACTGAAAAAAGAGATGTAGATAAATTATAAGACAAAAAAGAATAGTTTTTCATATTCTTTTGCGGAGTTAATTGTATCTTCTTATGCAAACTGACCGTGTGATTACACCGTGATATCTAAAAGAAGGAAGTCGTGTGTTTTGTTTATACCCATTTCTTCATATAGAATTTTTACCATCAATCACCAACATTCTCCTTGCTTAAGACATTGAAATATCAAAAACTTATCAATTAGCTTTTTGGCGAAGAAGTAAAGTTATTAAGTTTTTAACCCTAAAACCCCATCCCCTTCTTTATGTTTTCTTATAAATATTTAATTTTAATTTTAAAGGATTTCAACTAGTCGACACAAAATTTCAATTTTTTTTTTTGTTGTTGAATGTAATTTATCAACGGACGGACGTCATTTCATTCTAATCCAAAACTGACGAGGCGGATTTTCATTTTTAAACCACCCATCAGCAAAGTTATCAATAACAAACCAATTTAACCCAACTAAAGGATAAATAACAAAGATCCAAGAAGAGAGAAAAAAAAAAAAACAATAAATTCCATAAAAAAAAAGAAAATAATAATCCCATCCCGAAGGGCAAATGGATATAAAAAAATAAAAAGCTCTTTTCGATATTTTTCCACATAAACGTGTAATCCCTTTTTATAAGCCTAGGTCTATAAATCGATAACGAACCAAATAGAAACAAAAAAATATCAATACCTCCCTATGTATTCGATTCGTTCACCCACGTACTTAGGACAACAATGCCGATGTCAAAGTTTTCACTCTGTGACATTTTTTGTTGTTGTTGTTGTTGTTGTTGTTAATGTTTATGAATTATCAAGCCTGCGAAGTCATAATGATTCTTTAATCCTTTTATCCTGTAAAATTGCTCGCGTAACTAGCACAACATACACAAACACATCCCATCGACAAAAAGGTACCTACGCTTACATCATCAACATGAAAAATAAAAGCAGATATTTTATGCAAGCAACATAGGCAGCTGCAGGGCGATAGTAATTTAAGGGGGCCTCATAAATATCTTGGATGATTTTTTTAGTGAGAATTTTTGTCCGCCTAATATAACAAATATTAAAAAATTGGGGATCATCTGCCTTTATTTTCTTTTTCATGATAACGCAACGTAACGTAACATAACGTAATATAAAGTAACGTAACGTAACAAACGTAACGTAAGCACGTAATCTAAAAAAGTAAAATAAGATAAAAAAAAGTGAAATAAATGTTGTCATTTAGTTTTTTTTGTTCAATGTTCGACGAGTTGAATATACAAACTTTATACTCCTATTTTAGACCAAATTAAAAAAAATGTAAATCCGGTCCTGATATACATATTATTCATCTCTCCCACGCTATAGTATAGGGCATCTGTTAGTTTATGAAAATAAAAATGGCGTCCAATCGCGGACATCATATGTATATGTATAGTTGCCTATAGAGTTCCATGAATAAACTTGGTTTTGCAAAATAGATTTGTTCGAATATCCATATCAAAAGGGTTGTTGTCCAGAGCAACCCTTGACGCGCGGCGCAGTCACCCCATTTGCCACCAACATGAATGGTGAACAACGACAAACGTGAATGTTGTCGCCATTGTCAACCCCTTGATGTAACATACAACACAGCAGTGCTAAAAAAAAATATACTTTTGGGGGAGTTTTTTCCTCTCTATATTTTATATAGCAACAATCCACTTCACAATATCGCTGTTTTTGACACACCACCATCGACCATCGCCAGGATATTTTCAATGAGGCCACCACTAGACTTTGGTTCTTGATTAAATTTTTTCGTTTAATTTTTTTTTTTTTCATTTCTTGGCATATTTTAGGCTGCTAATTGAAGAGGAACAATGCAAAGAAAAAAATAAAATACTTGTAATAAATTGACAAGTGTGTCATCATCTTGACAACGAGAATATAGCTAATTTATTTTTTGTAATAGCGATTGTACATATTTTTAATTTTCTCTTCAAAATATTCAATGATGAAATAAAGGATCTGAGCAAAACTCAAGAAGCTACAACCAAGAAATAAAGATGCAGCTCCACCAAAGGCCACCACCATTTGATCAATGCTGAAGACCACTCGACGTCTCATTCCTAATTTTGGTAAATGGAAATTTATCATAATAGCTCTCTCCAGTTTTATTGTATTCTAGATGAAAAGAAACATATCATTGTTAGAATTTTTAATACATTAAAAAAGATTTGTTAAGTTGAAATGTTATCTTAATTGGGTCCAAATAATTAAAAAAAAAATCATGCATCTCTTATTCCTTACTGCCCCTTATTTCAAAGGGATATTCCTTTCTTAATGAAGATACAAAGGGCTTTGTCTATTATTCCCGTGTGTCTTCTTAACTACTGCATTTTTTTGTTAAATTTTTGGACATTGATTCGAATAGTACTGCATTTCAAAGTGTAACTGCCCTTCATTAAGGTGCACATGAGAATAAACAAAAAAATTACCAATTAAGAATCTGACCAAATTGGTCTTCACATAAACACTTCAATTTGGAATTTAATGTTCAAAGGAAGGTTTACTTTAAGATATAGTAACAAACACATTATTTTTTCAATGTTGTATGATACTGAAATTAAATCAATGTGACTAAATACAAAAAAAAAAAATTATAGTGTTATCCAATGATGAATTTATTTTCTCTTTAGCACTGAGGTTCCTTTTCTTCATAAATAAAGAATTAATTAAATCCACTTAAATGTTTTTATAAAAGGGTGTTTTAAAGTTTTTTCTCAGTCAATTTTCAAGCAATTTGATTTAGAATAAAAAAGTGTTCAAAAGTATTAATTGAAAATAAAGTGTGTTCAACAGGCTGGACAACGATTGCAAGGACTATTCTTGGAATTGAGCTTCCCTGGGTCATTTTCATATTTTTAAAATTATATCAAGAGAATTTTGTCGCAAGAATCGATTTTATGCAAAAGAAGGTTATATTTGTACAAAAAGATTTTGTCTAAATTTGGTAGTTATGTTCATGTTTTGTTTTGGAAGAATTGAAAGTTTATTTTTAGGACCAAAAGGAAAAAAAACTGAATTGTCTCAAAAATGGCTCTAACAACGCTTTTGATTAAAATGCTTGTGTGTGAAGTGGCAATCAATATTGTACTTTTGAAATAAAAAAAAATATTTTTAACTGTAGGTAACAACAACTTAAACGATTTCAATGAAAATTAGTGCAGCGAAGCGTTTTAGTAACCTCGATTTAAAAACTAAAAAGTGAAGGGTCCAGGGTAAAACGGCACATGTACACTTTTTGTCAAAAATAACACTGTGCGACAAAATAAAAAAAAAAAAAAATACACCCGAGAAATTACATAGTGTAGGCTGTTCGTATGGTCGAATAATGCATACAAATATTTTTGTTATATTTTTGAAACCCTCCATTTTGTTTTTATTTACAAAAAACCATTTTTACAGACCTTACGATGTAATCCATCAATATCTCAGTCATTTTTCTAACAACTCTCAATATGTTATATGTTTTTGGAAAGAAGATTTTCAGACCTTTTGAATGATATATATAAGTCTAATTGTTTAAACAAATTAAGTATAGGTTTTTATCCCATAAATCTTGAAAAAGTGATTTTTTTCTCAATTTTTTCAAATTTACCTAATTTTTTTTGCAAAATAAAACAAACAAAAAAAATATAGTAAGATTACATTGTGAAAGAATATACATTTAGGCACAAATTGGCGTATTTTTTTATTGAATTGGACCAAAACTGCGGAATCTATGCTACTTTTTCGTAAATAGAAAATGTGGCTTTTCATGATGTGAATTGCAAGATGCACAATAGTTATTTTAAAATAATTAGAATTTCTATGCTCCTAGGATCTTATATGGTTGAAAATAAACTTAAAAAAATATTCATCAAGTTTCAAGTCTCTAAGTTTTTCCTGGGTTATAATTCTTTCATTTGATACGAATTTTATTGATGGCAGCTCAACGTCCAAAATGCCCATTCTCCTTTGAAAAAATTGAGAAAAAAATCACTTTTTCAAGATTTATGGGATAAAAACCTATACTTAATTTGTTTAAACAATAGACTTATATACATCATTCAAAAGGTCTGGAAATCTTCTTTCCAAAAACATATAACATATTGAGAGTTGTTAGAAAAATGACTGAGATATTGATAGATTACATCGTAAGGTCTGTAAAAATGTTTTTTTGTAAATAAAAACAAAATGGAGGGTTCCAAAAATATAACAAAAATATTTGTATGTATTATTCGACCATACGAACACTACACTATGTAATTCGTGGGGTGTATTTTCAGTGTCGCACCGTGTAATCTAATGATGAGGTCTTGAAGTATTTACTGAGAACTTTCTGATGACATCCTTACTTTTAGAAAACAAATTTACGCCTTGCTAAGAAAATAAATACATAACTGACGTCTCATTAAAACTAAGTTATATGAAGAACAAAATTTTTTAAAATGCGTTTTTTTTTCGGAATGAGTTGGAATGGACTTGTGCTGTTTTTCCCCTGGACCCTTCAAATAGTTTCAATTTTTGATAGGTATAAAAAAAAATTCAAACATTTTTTTTCTTTAATATCTTTTTTTTTAAACGAATTTTCATGTAACTATTTTTTTGATACATATGTGGATCAATAATTTCCTCAAAATAGTATATTCCAATTTATTTTTAATTTTTGGAAGACCAATTTAAGGACAATCAAAATTTGGTAACTTATTAACTCCGAATATTTTCGAAATTTCGAAAAATCCCTACCAGTTTTTTGCTGCTTCTTCTGCCCAGAACAAATTTTTAAACCAAATCCAGTTTTTGCTTCCCACAATTATTGTTTTAGGGTCATTTTTCAATTTTTTTCACATGTGTTAACAGTTTCAAAATGTTTTTATTATTTTGTAGTTGACTGTTTTCAACATTTTGCATTCAATATAAATTTAATTTGAATCCTGGAAAACTTCGTTCTGCATGGACTTTTCCAGTCAGTAAAATTTAAAAAAAAAGCTTGTTTGTGCTATTCTGAAAAAAAAAATTAAGGGCGCACGGCAAATGTCTAGAGGACTTTTTCGATGTTGTCGCGAAATTTTTAGAGGACAACTCCAGTTTCTCGGTTGAAAAAGAATTTCAGTCAACTATCATTCAAATTTCTTTTCAATCATTTCGAATGCTTAAAATTTTGTTTACTTACAAAAACATGAGCTTCCACTTGTAGAGCAACATATTTTTGAACTGAGCACATATCCAAACATTCGTCACATTTGGTATTCTTCCAATTTGCCTTTGCTAGACAAAGTAATCCTTTAATAGTGCAAATTGGTCCTTTTGGACCAACAACATAGAAAAACGGTTTGCATTGACAAAGTTTCAATGCCGCATTTATTCGACATTCATTTCTGCATAGTATAGGTCTGTAGGTCTAAAAATTGATGAAAAGCAAACAAAATATTATTTTCGAAATAAATTTGTAAAGAAAATACCTACTTTAAAATATTTTAAATTATTTTCATCAGGAAATCGACATTTTCTATATTGAACTGGAACATTTTTAACTTTACTTTCGGATGAAATTAATTGTAACTCAATGTCGACATTGCTAATTTCATTTGGTTTTATTACACGTCGAATGGCATCCCTAGTGTCTTTATATACGATGTCATGGTTGCTGTGGATGAACTTTAAAAAAAATATTTTTTTTTTTGAGAAATCAAACCTTTTTTAAGTTGCCTTAGAAGTTGAACCCACAAAAAATAAAAATTCAAAACTTTAGGCTAAACAGACCCAGAAAAATTCAGTAATTAAAAATAATATACCTAAAAATTGTGCTTACTGAGTTTAATGAATAATTACTGACTTACAGCAACAACTTTCTCGCCAATTTCTGAATTTGGTACAACTTTTAAATTGCATGAGTCAAATGGTGTGCACATATGTGGTCGTCTGTTGTCCTTTCGAGGTTGTCTTAAAAACAAAAAAGATGATAAAACGTAAATTTTAATTTTTCTACCAAGGTAAATGTGGGTAGATTCTTACCTTTCAAGATCAAAAGGACTCTGATATTCGTGTAAAAATGATGTTGTAAAACACATTCCAATTTCAGTGATGACGGTTCGAAATAAAGTTGGAGGTGGTTTACCATCCGGCATATAAACAACAGATTCACTATAAAATATCTCACCACCTAAAAGTTTATTTTTCGCCGTATTGTTAGCATAAAGACTGGAATTAACCTTAAAGAAAAACAATATTCTTATTTCAGTTGCATTTACTAAAAACGAAAACGCTGATGTTTCATGACTTTTTGACCTAAGATTGACTTGAAAAATAAGGCTTACCAAAAACTAATTTAATACTCAAAGCACATCGACGATTAAATTTATATAAATATTGAGCGCAATGTCGTTTTGTTTAAAAAAAAAATCCAACAAAATGATATTGCGCTCCTTATTTAGACAAATAATTTATTTGTTGTAATTATGAGCTTTTCTACTTACATCCCAAATAGTTTTCAAAATGTCAATATCGTCTAAGGCTTCGTCAAATTCATAGGCTTCAAGGGTCTCAAGATTCTTATATTCAAGATTGGTTAAAGTTTGCAAAAATTGCAAATAGTAGTTGTATTTAACATCATCATCATCAGGTGAAACGTTCCATTTTCTATAAAAAAATATGCATATAAATTCAATGTAAGCGCTGCAAAATTAAAAAAAATAATTGAAAACATTACAGTTTTTTCTACTACATAGTATGTTTTGCCAAAACTGCTGCTACAAACTAATAGATTTTGAATTTTCAATTTATTTCATAAGTTTTTATAAGTTTTGGAACTTTTTAGACAATACAAAAAAATTGGAGATTTTCAGTCTAGATTTTCAGCATTTTCTATATTCTTTCCTATGACTTATGGCCTTCATTCAGCGGGCTATTGTCTTGAAAGAATTTCAACCAAATAAATGTTGTCTTGAAAATTTCAAAGTTTAACGTTTTTTTTTAACAATTTTATTGAAAATTGGATTCATTAAAACAAATTGAAAAATAAATGTTTTGCTTTTAACGAAATTATTTATAGCCAGGGTTGTACAAAATCATTTTTTTATTAATGCATTTGCTCTTCATTACAAATTAAAAAAAAATATTTATTGCAAATAAAAAAAAAATTCCATTGAAAAAAACATTGTAACTGAAAAATATTTGCATTAAAAACAAATTTTATTGCAACTGAAAAATATTTGCATTGAAAAAAATAAATATTTATTGCAACTAAAAATATTTTGTATTAAAAAAATTTTTAATGTAAATGAAAAAAAAAAATTGCATTGAAAATAAAATTTTTTATAAAAATATTTTGCATTGAAAAAAAAATTTTCTGCATTGAAAAAAAAAAATCAATTAAAAGTGTGTTTATTAAATATTTTTTTCAATATTCGTCGAATTTCCTACAGTTTTGAATATTTTACCATAAATTAGGTCATTGTTATAGTGGAAATAGCTAATATGTATATATATGGTCAAATAGTCAAAATTGTAAGAAATTCGACGAATATTAAAAACAAAATATTGATTGCACACACTTGCATTGATTTTTTTTTTTCATGCAGAAAAATTTTTTTTTTTCAATGCGAAATATTTTAATCTGCAATAAAAATTTTATTTTCAATGCAAATTTTTTCATTTGGAATACAATTTTTTTTTTAATGCAAAATATTTTTAGTTGCCATAATTATTTTTTTTTTCAAGCAAAAACTTTTCAGTTGCAATAAAAAAATTTTTTTTATGCAAGTATTTTTCAGTTGAAATAAATATTTTTTTTAATGCAATTTTTTTTATTTGCAATAAATATTTTTTTTTAATTTCAAATGCATTTTTTTAATTGATATTTTAACAACACTGCTTATAACATTAAAACGTTAATTTTCACGAAACTTTATCTAAATCTAATTATTTTAAAAATTTCAAAAAATTTTTTGACAATTTTACTACTATTTTTGAAGTTATGTACAAAAATGACCCAAACATGTAAAAGTTGTAGATCGATTAAATTAATACAATTTTTTAAAATTCAAAATTTTATCTTTTTTTCTGGAATGTTAATTTTTGTCTCCTATCATAATTCCGTATTACTTTTCAGTATATTTAACTTGTCACAAAATAATGTTCAAGCTCATACTTTTTTTTTATAGACATGAATTCAAAAGTAATGATGCCAAAAATAAATTTAGAAACAATATCGATTCAATCCCAATTATCATTAACATTATCATCAATGTGTGCGTAACAGAAGGTATACTTACTCTTGAATTATTATTTCTGCTTGTTTTTCATCAAAATAATTGGAACACATCGTTACGCCTACATAAGGAAATTCTCGAGTTCCCATTATTCGTTCAACACCAAATACAGTTGGATTCTCTTTATAACGTTCCCATTGCCTCCAACACACATCCACCGAAAAATATGTCGCTATTAATATTAGAAGTCCCCATAGGATTCTTTCTGACACATGAAGGTCCTTACGCACAATATAAGCAAATCCATGTATTGAGGTTTTTTCGAATATCTTTCGTATTAACGCTTTCATTTTTCGGTAAAAACAAAAAACACCATACAATTTGGAAAATACTTTCACAGTCGTCGCGGTCGTTTTTTGTCGTTGAATTATTTGGATAACATTAACTGAACGGAAAAGGATGTGGTGAATCCTTTTTATATGGAAACATTTTTCATGCCAAAAAGTTAAAGGTCGTCGAATTGGATGTATCCGACTATGGATGTTGTATGTGCCTAATGGCATTTAGATGTTTGCAGGGCAATTATGTAATTGTGAATTATTGCAATAAACATTGTCATGTGTAAAAGTAAACATGTCCCATATGACTGGAACCAGGATGAGTCAAAGGATGAGTTAATTGATGTTTAGAGACTAATGTAGCAACTCATGTACATAAAAGTAATCAACGAGGTTTTATTACCTTAGGGATGTCATTGCTTTAAGTTTTTTTTTTTTTATTTTGAGTTTTTGTTGAATGTTTGTTTCCATTATTGGGACTTTTTTATTCTATTTCTCCCTCCTTTTCAGACCACTGTATAACTGAACCACTTAAAAATAAATGTTAAATTTTCGACAGAAAAGGTCACAAGGCACTTAAAATAAAACGCCCACTCGCTACCAAAATCAAAAGACATAAAAATGACTTAAGCCTCTTAAACTTCTTGAAGGTCATCAGCTTCCTATTAAGCTTTCTATTGCTTTCAATTTAATTTATGAAAATGACCAAGTGTCAATTTATTTATCATTATCTTAGAAGTCTTAGAAGTTTCGTTATAAATTCTCAAAAAAAAACTATTCAATTTTTTAAATTATACCGCCTTCACTGTAAGAAACCCCTCTAAACAAATACCACGGAAATAAAAAAACCATTTAATTCATCTTTTATTTTTTTTACAATCTCCTTTTGTTGATGTCGTAAACAAAAACAAAACAATTTTACGCATTTTGATTGAAATAAATTAAAACAACAACCAGATAATTACACAGGCACATAGCCCTATCATATACAAAACAAAGGGATAAGATCAAGCCCTGTGAAAACATGAAAGATGTGTCAGTTTAAATGATAAATGTTCCAACAAATTAATTTCTATTTTCGAAATCTTAATTTGTTTTTTCGACTAATATTTTTTTTGCTTTGGTTTCTGTTGGGAAGTTTTTTTTTGTTTGATTTTTTTTATGATTTACGAGTATTTCTCGATACATATATGAAGATTGTTTTACTTTTAATTAAAAAAAAAAAAACACTTACGGTTGTGTTTTGTAGAAAAAGAGTTATTACATTAGATTTATTTTATTAAATATTTTTTTGTGGGAGAAAAAGAAAATTTAAGATTTATCGAACCTTATTTTAGAGGTGAGGTTGGGTATGTGTATTTAAGTTGGTTGTGCAAGTTTTGAAAACTTTAATTTGAAAAAAAAAAAAAAAATAAAAGTTATTAACTTACCACCTCTAAATATTTTTAGAATTTGTAATTGACGTAAACCTGTCAGAAAAGAACGCTTATCAAAAACGTGGTTTTTCTTTTTTTTTCAGAAGTTTTTCTACCAACGGGTTAGAATAAGGAGAAAATCAGTGAAAAAAGAATTGATTTGAATGAAAATAATGAAATATCACCGGAAAAAAAACTCTTTTTGCAATACTGAAATGGGCCAATATTTAATCGAAATATGGGCAACATATTTTAAAAGTGCACATAATTTTGGTTTTTATTTTTTTAAATTCGCAAACATTGTAGGCAAAAATTTCAAAAGCATTGCCATTCTTTAGTATCTAATAAAAACAAAAACCAACATATCCAATTTTTCAAAATAAATACATAAATGTTTTTTTATAATTTTTAAATTTATTTAAACAATAAGTTTCTGATTTATGTTGTAATTATTTGCAAAAGTGTTTGTTTTAACAAATATTGTTTTTTTTTTTTTAAGTTTTTTTCAACATTATTGAGGTAACGTTAAAAAACTTAAAAAAAAAAAATAGATCTTTTATCTAAAAAATTGCATTTAACTTTTTTCGATAGAAAAGTTTTTATCAAAAATCGTGAGAAAAACCCGTTTCAACACGACAATTCCATTCATTAATCCAAAAATACAAGGCATACACTTGTTATAATTTTTTAGCTTGAAAACTGGTTCGGCACTATTCTACAAAAGGAAATCAACAAAATTGCGTTAGAGGTGAAGGGAAAGCCAGAAAACAAAAAAAAAGTTCCAATAGCTAGTTTTTAAATAGGAAGTAGTACCTACAATAAATATTTTGCTTTAATTATAAGAATTTATTCGGTCAGATGCACTTTAATCGAGAAAAATGTGACATTCATGACAATTAACGAAAATTTTATAGTTTTTGTACGGAAACATTACAAAAAAAAAAATATTTAATAAAGAAAAATGCGTGATAATGCGTTTTTCTACAAAACAAGATAACAAATCCATTTTGCAATAAACAGAAGTAGAGAAAATCACAAAAACGAACTATTCAAAATGGCGGCCAAACCGCGCGTTTTTTTTCGTAATTTTTTGTATATATTATTTATCTTAACGTGTCTCATTGTATGAAATATCAAATTCAAATCCTTTCTAAAAATCCTCAGATGATTTAACTATGCGTATAGTAAAAATTGAGATTTTTGTCCCTATTTTTTTCCATTTGTTTAATAGTAAAATGCCTCTATTTACTTGACTAAAGCTTAATTTATCGTAAATAAATCGTACTGTAGCAAATAAAAACAAAAAATCTGAATGAAAATGTTTAATTTTATTCATTTAGTATTTTTATGAAGGTTCTTTAAACATTTTTTCTATTCGTCAACATTAAATTAAGTTTTTACTACCGATCATTTATTAAGTTTCATTGCTAACCATGGTCCATTCTCCTTTTCATCATTGAAAACAAAAATAAATCTCTCTTAATAGTAGGTATGACCCTCGGCATTGGCATTCAAAAAAAATATGGGCCATTATTTAAATCATTTCACTCAAGCTTCGTCTAGAATTCCAAACCAATAAATGAAATGAAATAAAAACCAAACGACAACATTTTGTTTTTATTTGCCAAAAAATCATAAGACGTTCATTTTATTGTGTCCTAATATAAATTCTCAACAGAAGGTTCCTCCAAACAAAACAGAAAAAAATAAAATTGAGTGACAAGAAGAAAAATATACCTACAACATAAAAGTTTGTCCCTATTTTCGGTCCTATTTTTCTTTTTTTTTTTTTTGTTCTTATTTTTCTGTCAACATCACAACATTTTTGTTGTTGGTTTGTCGTCACATATGTGTGGTGTGGTGTGGCATAGTGGGATGAATGCATTATGCAAAAAGAGTGACTACTTCGCATATTAATCCTTACATGGCACACTGCCCCAGATGTCAGTCAAAGGAAAGTAAAACCAAACTCAGCTCTCATGGGGATTTAGCTTGGGACGACCAACAACAACGATACGTTGATGGGACATATACAAAGCCTACATCTTTGTTGTTCGATGCTCAATGGTGTGGGTGAATTCTGAGTTTTCCTTTTATAATCTGAACAAACTTGTGTTTTATTCATCCGACACCATCAAGGTCATTACATGACCCCAATTCCGATAACAATCGAAAGGGTACATGAATGGAGCAGGAAATTCGATTCTCAAGTGGAAAAGAGTCATAAAACAAAAAAAATAAAAATAAAAAAAAACTAGAATTTCAAGAAAACTCGGTAAGTGGTTGAGCTAATGGTGTGGATACTGGAGTGGACCTATCTCGCCTCTTATGAATAGAGGTGCTTGTGCTACTATACTTTGCTTGGTTGAATGATTTAGAACACATGACGACAGCAAGTGGTGTTTTGTTTTTTTTTTTTTTTTATCTTGAGTTCAATGAAGAAACACCTTTACTTTATGGTTTTTATGAACAAAGTTCAAACTTTTTTTTAGGGTAATGTTCAGTCATTACATTAGGTACTCAATTAGCTTTTGGAATAGTGATACTTAAGAAAAATAGATATAATAGGTTCCTTTCAATGAGAGTTTTTAGGCCTAAGTTCCTTATGAGCTCTTCGCGTTTTGCAAGAAGTTGTTTGTTTATTTTATCTTAATCGCCATTAATTTGTTTATTTATTTATAGTTGGCAAATAAACTGAAAATTCCTTACAGAAATTGTCTTATCTCAGAATATTTTTTTCAAAAATTTCAAGAAACAAAAACTTCACAAATTGTATCATTGAACAAAGCCCAAAAACAACACAGATTTTATAGATTTTGGTTGTTTGTTGTAAACCTAGGTTTGTTCCTACTTTTAACAATCATCCCTACATATCCCTGCCATGCCAGAGTTGTAAAAATAACAATAGAAATAAAAATCCATTTTAAACTTAAAAAAAAATATTTTTTGCAACTGAAAAAATTAGCATTAAAAAAAAAATTTTATTAAAAATTAGAAAAAATTTGCATTGAAAAAAATGTCATTGGAACTGAAAATAAATAAATAAAAATATTTTGCATTAAAAAAAAATTTATTGCAAATGAAAAATTGTGTGCATTATCAGAATATTAATTTCAATATTAATATTTTATGCCAATTTTTTTTCAGTTGCAATAAATATTTTGTTTGAAATTTGTAATGGAAAACAAATGCATTAAAAACAAAAATTATATTTAACAACCCTGATCCCAGTATAGCCCGATCAATCTAGACATTTTATCAAAGTTAATTTAAGTACAAGATTTTTTGATGCAGTTAGGTTCCTTTGATGGAGGAGAATATAAAACCACAGTTTTACACCAAAATTTGATATGGCGTATCCCCGAAAATGACCCCTGACCCCTAGGTAGTACGGAAAAAGTGATTTCACGATTTTTTGATGCAGTTAGGTTCCTTTGATGGAGGAGAATATGAAATCACAGTTTCACACCAAAATTTGATATGGCGTGTTCCCGAAAATGACCTCTGACCCTAGGAAGTTCGAAAAAAGTGATTTCAGTCGAAGGCTTTCATAAGACCTGTTTCAAGAGGTTCTTGTAAGTATGCAATGTTTTAATCTCTCAAGTATGCAATGTTTTCACCAATAAGTATGCAAAGCTTTTATCCTGCAGAGGTCATTTTCGGGGATACGCCATATCAAATTTTGGTGTAAAACTGTGATTTCATATTCTCCTCCATCAAAGGAACCTAACTGCATCAAAAAATCGTGTACTTCCATTAACTTTGATAAAATTTCTGTTAAATTCGACTGAAATCACTTTTTCGAACTTCCTAGGGTTCAGAGGTCATTTTCGGGGATACGCCATATCAAATTTTGGTGTAAAACTATGGTTTCATATTCTACTCCATCAAAGGAACCTAACTGCATCAAAAAATCTTGTACTTAAATTAACTTTGATATATAGTGAAATTTCGTCTAGGATGATCGGGCTAGTACCTACATGTCATCAAAGGACAACTTATCATGTGCAGCCCATCCTGAGAAAAGTTCGATTTGATTAAATTCATTTTATTTGAATGTTTTTCTTTTGAAAAAAGGCATTTTCGGTGGATTTTGTATTTTTTTTATGAGCTGCTCTCTTTGATGGGCTGTCCATGATGACTTGGTTAATGATATGCAAATCGTTTAAACTGCTTAGTTTGAAGACAATTCTCTTAAAAATAACATTAAAAAAGACCGTTTTTGAAGAATTCTCGATTTGAGGCTCCAAGTCTAACAGCTTTTTATGTGTTCCAAAAGCATGTTCAAAGTAACAACTTACAATGAATCACATTTTCAAATTTCTTTTCTATATAAACTCAAGTTTTCATAACTCCAAATATAAAAAAAAAGATAAAATTAGTACAGTAGTCCCTCGATAATGTGAATTACCGATAATGCGACTTTCTCTAAAATGTGAATCGCCAAACATTTTCATTGTCATCTCTATAATAGGTCTGTTTAATGAAAAAAAATCTAGCACAGAACAGATCAAAGCAGCACAAGTTTATAAATATTGTCATAACAAGAAAGAACAGAAAAGTTCAATTTCGTATTTAACATGAAAAAATTTGAATTCAAATCATTTTGAAATGATTTTTTACTAAAGTGAATGATTTAGGTACTAGCACTTTTAATTTTTAATTTATTTTTTCTGTTATTAATCAAAAACTCTTGAGAAATTCACTTTTTTAAATCTTATTTTCTCTTATTTTTTCACAATCAAACAGCTGTAAATTGACAATTTTCACTCACTTGCTCTACCCTAAAAGTAGGAGCAGAAAAACTTGAACTTTTCTGTGCTGAAAAAATTCATTAAACGAAAAATGACAGATTGTAGAACAAGCTGGGGCGAGTTTTTTTTTCATTAAACACAAAAACTTGTACTTTTCGGATCTTTTCTGTTCTTTTCTGTGCGGATCAGATTCATTAAACAGACCTAATGTGAACTTCGAAAATTTTTAGACTCTATAGTCTATAATGTGAATTTCCTTTGCAAAAGCTTTCATATTTTTCTCGTTCGTGCACGCTATTTTTGTATAGGTCTGAAAAGCGGATAACTGTTATTTGTCTAGATATATCTTAAGATATATTGAATGCAGCTGTAGGCTGGAAATTTTTGTGCTCACAGTTTACATCTTTTTATGAAGTTTTTTTTTACATTATTTTTTGAAGAATTGATTTTAAAGATTCTTATGTTTTTTTTTTTCAGTTTTTGAAATTGAGTGTTTTTCCTAATAACTTGTATTTTTTTGATTTTTTTCTGAATTCAATTAGGTAATGCTTAAAATGAGCTGAAAATAAATATTTTCTGTGATATTCATTGGTTATAAAAAATGTTTAATTCAGTTAAATGACAATTGGAAAAAGTTCCAGTAATGTGAATCCCTCTAAAATCCGAAAACGCCTTGTTTGAATTAGTTCACATTATCGAGGGACTACTGTATTAGGGTAAAGTTCTATACTGACAGGTATTGCATACATCAATAGCTCTTCACATTTACTAAATACTCCTCAAACTTCATTTGCAGTTCTTGAAACTTTCTGATAACCAATGAGTTCTTATTTAACGATGTCTCACCCTTTTCAAAAAGTCCTCAAAAACTGTCATAAATAAGAAAAAAAAAACCTCATCATCAGTCGTTCAACGACCTATGCAAAACTCCCCAACACTTGAATCATTTCCTACAACACAAAAACACCATAATTGTCCTTGATGACAATAGGAGAAAGGAGAGAAAGATGGAGTGAAACTTTCACATCCATCTCAAGGGTACTTCTACTTCTTTTTTTTTTTTGCCTGTCAAATTAAAACCCACATTCAGAATAATTGGTGGCTTATGGGATTTGTGGTATTAATGATTTTTTTAAAAGCTCAAAACTCCAGCAATAATAATTATTATTCCCTTAGTCGAAAGTATAGAAATTTCCGCAGGTGAAACAATCCTTTTAAAACGACACGAAATAGGTATGTCTCTCCCACTCGTACAAAAAAAAAGAAGAGAATTACTTATGCAATTTTGTATCTCTCATCTCTGTAAAAAGGAATAATATGCCTTTCATTTTGTATTTTTTACCGTCCTCTCCCACCAAATGGAGGATCTGCTATGGGGTACCCTCTACACACTTTGACATAATGTTTATTCAAGTTAAAATCTGGGTCAGTTGTTGCCAGAGTAGTCCTCGTCCCTACCGCACACGACTATGCTTGCATCAGAAGAATAGCATCACAGTGCTTCTACTCTCACATAGAACAAAATATTATACAAAAAAAAAAAAGTAATACTCTCGTATACATAAATAAATCAAAAGCAACACTAATGGCTCATAATACTTCTCGTGCAGATACTAAGTCGCAAATCAACCATCACTGTCATGATATGAAAAAAAATGAGAAGAAAAAAAAAATCTGGAAGTAAAATCAAGCAAAAATTGAGGACATAGTGTCTATACTCCATCTCTCCGTTATCTAACGAGACACAAACCAAACATAAACAAAGCTAAATATATAGGAAGGGCACCCAAGAGGGTTTTTTTTATTTTTTATTTTCTCTTTCTTCTTCAAAGGATGTATGGCAATGATGTGCTGATTCATTCTGTTTGGTGGATTTTGGGTCTTTAGGCTCGATATATGTGGAGGAGAGTACTTCTTATGTATATCATCATCTAAAGTATTTGGGACAATCTAAATGGCTTATGAAGTTGAGGCCTGGATTCAAATAAACGCCTTTTTGATGTCCTTATTTTCCAGAAAAAAATAAGTGATAATAATACTAAATAAAATGGCGATGAGTTTTTGAAGGGTAAAAAAAAAAAAGGTTGAATTATAATGATTTTCTATTTATGTGTATTAGGGTGGTTATTATTTATGCCTTATTTCAAGTGCAATACGAATACCCCAAGAAATATGTACATAAAACAAAATTATTTGGGGTAATACTTTTTGGGTCTTTTCAGTGTATTTTCTTAATGGCTTGACCCTTTTTTCAATTTTAAAAGCTCTCATGGCAGCAGTCTACCAGGATGCTTGGATCAGTATGTGTTGTCTGAAAAAGTCTAAAAGGAGAATATATTGAACTTTCGCGATGTACAATTGAAAAAAAAAAAAGCAGAAAAAAAAAAAGTTCTGACCTGATAATATGTTTTGTTGGTCGCTGAAACTGAATCCGAAGTCCGTTTCATTCTATCATGTCGGGTTTTTTTTTTAGATAAACTCAAAAAGAGTTCACAGAAAACCTGAAACGAATATCTTTTTTGAGGTTATCTCGAACACCTGACGTGATAGGGCCAAATAGACTTCGAATCTGATTTCAGCGACCTGAACAAAATATATTTAACATTGTCACACCCCAGAGCAAAAACAAAAATTTATGTGTGGTTGACAGCTTATGTGTGGTTCAGAGCTTACTACATTGTTTACATCAGCTACATCAATAACTTTAAACATTAATTACGGCGGGCGCACAGTGCGGCGACTAGTGGAAAAAAATCAAAAAAAAAAATTGCCAAAAATGTGGAGCAAGTATACCAAATTCAAGGTAATTAGTCTGAGTGAATGAATCAACAGTTAATTTATGATAAAGTTCAATCTTCTGTCGTCAGAGATGCTCAGAAGATCAATAAAAAAAAAAAAAAATAATGAGAGTAAGATTTTTAGTTAACGGTCAAAAGAGCATTTGTTGAAAAAAAAAAGAAGATATGATATTTTTTTTGCTAGATTCATATTCAGGAGAGAAAATATAATTATTCTAACTGCATTATTTTTTTTTGCATGTAAATTTATATTTTTTTTTTGAGAGTCCAAATCAAAGCTTCTTTGTGCGTGTTAAGTACTAACTTCGATAAGCTATATATTTTTGGAGGGGTCCGATGAGAAAAAAGTGTTTTTATTTAAAGAAAGTAAACAATTATACCTTTTAAAAAAAGTAAGTTTTTTTTGCAGAAGCCTGCTCTTTCTCTTGCAAAAAGTGTTTGTTTACGAGTATTTTTTACATAATGTGTTCCGCTAGGGAGCTTTTTGATGCTTGTTTTTCCAACCCAACAGCCCGATTGCGTGGTGTTTTGCAGTTAATGAAGTCAAAACTAAATATGCAATCAAATTTAGAGCCTGAAAATCAAGAAATCTTAGCAAAACACTTGTTTTTTTATTTTTTCCCGAATTCCCATACATACAAGTTCCTGGATTGAATAATGTATACAAAAGTAGGCGTGGCAGGGGGCGAATAGGGTCGACACTATTTTGTATTTTTGAACTCGCCTAGATAATCAAATTTTTCTTCAATTTTATTCAAATTGTGCAAGCCGTTTTCTAGATATAAATATGCACACTCAGGAGTGGGCGTGGCAGGGGGCGTGGAAATTTCGATAAAGTTTGTAAAACGTGTTGTAATAACATTTAAAAACAATTTTTTTTCCAAACTCAACTTATTTTCAAAAATTTGATTTTTTTTCAACATCTCCATACAATCGACGCACTGTGGGGCGGCCTGTTGGACTTTTCGAAGCAATTGTTTGGACATTTTAACTATTTAGACCATCACAAATATTTCCCGACGTTCAATCGGACTCAACTTATGATTTTTGAGGTTGCTGATGTAGTAAATGTATGTTGATGTAGTAAGCTCTGAAACACGGCCCAGGGCCCTATTGCGCACCAACCACTTTGCACTTTGCATTTTGCAACTTTGCACTTTAATTTTTCCAACCAAACTCCAATTTGCAAAGAGGAAATTATTTTTTTTGAAAAGTAAAACAAAAATCCTTTTTTGTAAATTTTGTTGCACCAACCGCAAATTTGCAAAGCACAAAGTACTTTTCTGAAAAGTGCAAAGTTTTGCCAATTTGCAAAGAATTCTTTGATTTCGTTGCACCAAACAAAACACTTTGCACTTTCCAGTTCAAATTCTGCAAAGTTTTGCAATAATATGCAAAGACAAAATTTCATTTGCAATTGGCCAATTGTCGTGTTTTTTTTTATTATTATAACGTGCACTAAAGGAGTTTTGGGTACCCGTAATATTTAAACACAGTATGTACGAGGGTCAGGAAAAGAGTGAAGGATTTAAAAGGAGATACTGATGCACATTATTTTTAAAGTTCTGAGTATTAAAATGGAAGGAAAAAACTGAGGGGCGTAATGCATTCCACATTTTCGTAGTACGACTATAGATAGATTCTCTGTACTTGACGGTACGTCTGAAGTTGAGCTCAAGTGTAAACTGATGGGCATTCCTTGAAGTACGAATATTACGATTGAAGTGTGTTGCTACTTGCAACAAATAAACTTTGGTTGTTTCTTGCCAAACACATCACCCTTAAATAAAGTCTTATACATATGCAATCTGAATAAATGAAGAAATCGAATACATAAAAGCCAATGTGTAGGCAAAGTTTGAAAGATTATAATAATAATACGGTAAGTTTGTCAATGTGAATACTGCTTTCACATTATAACATACATTGTAGTACATGGACAGAGTTGCGTTCTATTTCTAACCCTAGTTAACTATGGCTATGTCAAAACTAATTGTTGAAAAGGCATTGTTTTTTTTGTAAGCATTTAGGAACGATTTAGATACTGTAAAGCTGTCAAACAACTAATTTTTTTAGAATAATGCCATTTCCATTCCAAATTACAGCAAAGCAACATTTGAAGTAAATATGACCAAAAAATAACAAATGATTTAGTATAGTACAACGAAATTTCGAAAGACATCGTTGTTAAAGTAAAAACACAAGTTCTCAACTATTTAAACAACGACAAGAAGTTGAAACTATTAACATTACTTTACTTTGCAACTTTTCAAATTATGCAAAGTTCCATTTTTAGTTATTGCAACGCCCGCACTTTTTACTTAGCAAAAAAACATCAAAAATTGCAAAGTGCAAAGTGAGGAACTTTTAATTTTGGTGCAACACTTTGCACTTTTACTTTGCAGAAGAGTATTGTTTTGCAAAGTTGCAAAATGCAAAGTGCAAAGTGGTTGGTGAAATATCTCGTAAAGGCCCGAACTACATTTTTCTTTTTTCTGAGTTATAGAGGGAAACAGTAAATCGAATATCGCAATTTGCATATAAAAATGAAAAAAATTAAAAGTTCATTTTGAATTTTCTGACATATTTGAAGACCTAGGCTAAAACAAATAAATGAGGATAAATCAGAGACAATGCCCTAATTCCAAATATGCAAAAAAATCAAAATCGAAAATTTTGTAGTTAGGGCCTTTACGAGATTATGGGCAGAATAGGGCCCAGGTCAGAACTTTTTTGTTTGTGAGGCTTTGTAATTTGTTCGTTGGTATTTTTAAGCAAACTAAAATCCTACTCTTTCCAGAAATCTGAAAGTCTGGACTTGTCTTCTGAACATGTCATATAACTTTTCTAGGTATAATTATATTATATTTCTATTTAAATTTATATATTTTACAGAGAGTTTAAATTTTGGATGAAGTTGCAAAGTCCTTGAACTTTTTTTTCGAAAATTCATCGATAGTTTAGTTTCAATGAAAATCAAAACAGTATCTACATACATTCAGGTCAATTCTCAGAGTTTTTTGACTTTCTTTTTGTTATAAAGCCCTCAATATTAAGAAAAATATTGAATTCCATTAATTTTCAAAAAAAAAGTCTAACAACATCAGCCTAATTTGATGAAATAGAAACATCAAATAACACAGAACATGCTTGAAATTTCTAATAATTCGCTCTATTACCGTAACCAATTTATTTTTAATTCTTTCTCTGCAAATATCTCGCTAATAAAAATATAAAATAAAATTCAGCACCCACATACATATATACTGTCATCTTTTAAGTGAAATAATTTTTTAAAACCTTAATTGATTTTCTCCAACATCATCCATTTGTATAAGAATGTTTGTACGTCCTATCTTTTCTGGACACAACATAAACAACATTTCTGAAACTGCTAACAACGAGCTAGTCTCCAGTTCTCAGCAAGTACATACTTGTCACTCTTGTGTTTCCCACTTAAAGAACAACAAAAATTAAGTGATATGAATTGTTTTGTTATTTAAGAAAAAGATGTCTCTTTTGCTCTATTCTGCTGGTTCTTCATGAAGAGAATATGAACGAAGATGATGTGTGAAGACATCATGAGTTGGGTGTCTATCTGCCGCCCGTTGAATGCCTTGAGATTGTAAACCAGATGAATTATGCAAACTAATAACAGTCCACCTCGGCCTTCCTCATTTAAAAAAAAGTGAAGGCAATATAGACAATGAACTGAACGACCAAAGACCGACAACGACGACAAACGGACAGACGCCAAAATGACAACGTTAATTTAGCAACAACTTGCTGTTGTGTGCTCTTAAAAATGCAAATAAGTGACCAATTGTGTGGATTCTCAGCTTAACATTAAGGGCAAATAACTTTACATACCGACGAACGGTGATTTTAACCACCTTGTTGTGGGTTGTAATGGAGGCAGTTTTGAGATAATTTCAAGAAAACTAAAAATAGATGATCGTCTTGTTGTTTAAATGAAAAAGTAAGAATGTAAATGTTGGTTTCGGTTGATGGGTGTAATGAGGCCAAACGTTTAGTGTAACAAGCTATATTGGCTTAAATTGGTTTGAAAATTTTTTAAGTATTATTAAATTTAAAATTATAGGTTTACTTTTGTTGGCTTTATAAGATTATACTAAAATTGTTTTTTTTTTTCTTCTCGTTGCAGGTAATGAGGATTATTCAAATTTGTATTTTTCAAGTAAATAATAAAATTTTACAAATTAGTGGTAAGTAGGATTTTATGTTAATGAAATTGTGTGGGGATGGAATCTTTGAATATTTCCGCTTAGTTGAACATCGAAGATGAATAAAAGAAGGCTGCGAAATAAAAAACGGATAAAAACAACATGCAAAAATTTTCAATATTCTTTAAAATTGTACGAAAATCTGCGGAAGGAAAGCAAATATCCTTACTAAAAGTAGGAAGGCGACCGTGCCGTCGAGTTACTAACCTCACAAGCTTAGTGTGAATTTAAAATTGGAAAATAAAAATAGGCTTGCCACTTTTAAAATTTGAACTTCTATATGGCAACCCTTATTAATAGACCAAATTGCTGCATGACTTAATTGGGCATATCTTTCTAGTTTGGTAAAAAAAAAAAACATTTATTTGAACTGTTTAGACCTTCAAACGTTGTAGGTATGCCATTTAATTTATTGTGTACCAGGATTTTTTTTTTGATGGGTGTTTGGGCCGTTTAAAAAAATTGTTTTCTGTAAATAGAAATTTTAAAACATTTTTAATAAATTTTTTATAAATAAAAAATTTAAAACATTTTCCAATAAAAATGTGGAATGCCATTCTTACGAAGTTATAACTTGACACATTCAAACAAAATTTCAAGAAAATTCATCGGTTCATTAAAAAAAATATTTCTTTAAACCAGAGACCAAATTACAGTCAACCTTTATTTTCAATCGGTTTCTCTCTGAGAGTTACGGTATAGGGAACTAACTTCACGGGTACAACCTTCACATGGGAAATAACTTCACCTCTAGTGGGAAATAATTTCACATTTTTCTAGTGAAGCTAATTCCTACTGAATGTGAGAACCAATTTCACTTTTTCCTTGGAACGAAATTCACTTTTGGGTTAAGTTTTTACCCACGGAGTGTGGGAACTAATTTCACTTTTAAATACAGTACAGGCTGTTGTAATTTACTTTCGAGACTCAATTGCACCCAAAAAAATTTATTTTATAAGGACTTTGGTATCTACTCTATTTTACAATTGTGAGGACTGACAAATAAAAAGAGAAATAAAGATTTAAAATTTAATTAAAAGTTTTAAATTATTTTTAATTTATAAAATTCGCACGAATTTTTTATTTTCACACCTCAAAATTGATTCTCCTGTGGGCAAATTTTTTTCCGCTTCGCGTTTGGACTTTGAAAATGAATTTCTCAAATTTTTCACTTTGGGGTTCAAAAATGCAATTGACTCAAATTTCAGTAAGACCAATTTAAATAATAACAATTAATTACAAACGGTTATTATGGTAAACACGTTTCAAGTTTCCACATTTCATTTTTATTTCATTTTTGAAAATCTATAAATTCAAAACTCCCGTGCATTTTTTTTTCTCTGAATCTTTTCAAAAACGTTTGCTTTAAGAATTCAATTCATAGATGAAAAATCTATTTTACATATGGAGGGCTAAAAACTTTAATGAACTAATCAAAATCTAGTACCAATTTCTACGCAAGGGTAAACTTTATTAGGGTTTACAAAGAGCTGTGCCAAAAAGTTTTTTGTTTCGAAGATAACTGGAAAAATAAATCAAAAATGGTCAATTCAAAGGAAAATGTCGAATATGTCAAGAATGTCTTTATATTGCAAAAATAAATATGAAAGGGATGTTTTTTCTAAGTTAATGTATTAAATAATCTACGAACTAAATAGACTCAAAGTTCTTTAGACCCAAGATTATATCTCTTTTCGTTTAAAGTAAAATCTAAAGACGAAAATGTGTTTTACACTGGATTTGAGTCGCTGGGACGACAAGCATAACCAATGCAATTTCGAATATTTCAGGAGACCGATGTTCTAATATGTAGGTCAAAGCGTTCACTAGAAGCGTTTTCGCCCACCCAACTTCAAACGGCTATATCTCGGAATTTTGAAAAAAAAATTAAAAAAATTTTTTGATGCCAAAAGGTAGCGGGGACTCTAATCTACATTTGAGTACAACTCCCATCCCTGTAGGTGCACGCGTTCTCAAACCGGGAGAACTTAAAGGTAAAAAAAAAGTTAAGCCCGATTCTGAAAAAATAGGCATGATGTGGCGGTTTAACATGAAACATGATTTTTTTTAAATCTGACAATGTGCAAAGCGTAGGCCCATGACACAAGCTATCATTTGGCATCACTCCTAAAAATTGCTCTCAAGCGGTTTAGCTTCCAGAAGCGTTCAAAAGTCGGGGTTTTTTCGAAAAAAAATTTTACCCCAACTTTCAAACACGATTTTCTCTTTCTTGAAAATGGCGATAAATAAGAGTTATTAAGGAACCTTTCAAAAGGTTGAGATTTATTTCTGATCTCTGCTTTAAACCAGTGGGTCTATACTCGAAAAGTTATCGATTTCCTTTCATTACTCAAACTTTAATATAATTTTCTAAAAAAAAAACTACAATTACTGGTAAGAATGTCACGTTATTGCTCGGTCTGATCATTTTCCGGGCATGAATTCCAAAGAAAACGTCTTTTAGACCTTATCCCCTTTCGTACGTTATTTTTTGACAAAATGAATGCAAAAACATTAAAAAATTGAGCAGTATGAACCAAAAAGATGTATTTTTTCCCTTGGGCCTAATAATATGCCAAGGTACTGTAGATTAAGAGAGTGCTATTTGTGGACTTATGTCGTAATAAAAGCGTAATGAGTCTATAATGGGTTTATGGAACTGTTCCCCTGTATTCTACTATTAAATACTGATTTATAAAAGCTCTATAACTATCTATATTATGCTTCTGTTAGGTAATATTCTTTAAACGAAAAATATTCTCACACTTCGAATTTCCGTTAACCAGCCTTCAAAATTGTCAATTACTTTGAATTCTACCTCAGAGACGATATCAGTTTCATTTAATAAAAAAAAAAAAAATCATGTAAACTATTCAAATTTCGTTTGCCTACAAAGTAAAGCTTCTGTTTCGCTACCGTATGTGTAAACTAAGAACTTCATTTCGACCGACCTGTCAAAAAGCAAAAAAGATTACAACACACAAGCTTTCTGTCAAAGTCTTAAGTCTTATAAGAATATTGATTGTCACAGTGCAAAGTGACGCAATTTGTATTTCGACGAATTTCAAATTATCACCGCCACCCATGGTGATGCGTCTCAGTTTACTTCGTAAAACTGAAAATTTAAAAAAAAAATCTGTTTGCTATTCATATTCAGAAATCGAAGCCGTTATGATTGACACATGAAAATTGACACATTGCATAAGGCACGATACTTACATATATTCTCCTCAAGACCGATCACATATCCATCATGTTGTGCTTTATGGGGATATTGTAAAAAGAATAAACAAAATTGAAATAAAATAAATATCCTCAACCAAAGAAACCCTCATCATCGTCATCATCATCACCGAAGAGCTTCGGTTCAAGTTGGTGGTTGATAGGTTGTTTTGGTTTTGGGGAAGAAGAAAGAAATACAAACAAAAAAGTGAAAAGCACGGGCCATAAGATTGACGACAAGAAACTAATCTCTTCCCGAAGCCCTGGCCTGACTTGGCCATCAGTCACTACAGAGTTGGTTTGACAGAGAAGCAAAAGCAACAGCAGCAGCATGATGCGGTTTCTCAGATTACATGTCGACGGTTTGTCGGATAAAATTTCAGATGAAAAAAAAAACATTGTTGTTGTTGGCTTTTTTTCCTTTGACTTGGTTTAAGTTTTTTTCTTTTTAAACAAAAGGGCGTCTTCGTTACAATCATTTAACAACAAAGCAAGCAAATGCGACAATGCTTCATGGCGGTTAATGGTGGCAGTAATTGTAATTAAATATCCAGATACTTACAACAAAAAATTCAAGCATATTGTAAACGATGCACAGAGACAATCGTATTACTAAAACTGGACAAAATGGCAAAATAATGTATAGTTTAGGTAAGCATCCAGAAGCAATGCCATTCCGAGCGAGCAAAAGGTATTTAGTGGAAGAAACTAAATGTGATAGTTATTTTGTGTGTAGAGTTTTTGATTGAAGGAATCGTGTTGCGTGCCACTATGGATTACCACAGAGAGCTCTCTTGAAAAAAAAAGAAGAGACGTGTCAAACGCAAGTTGAAATGTATCGCAATTATTGAAGGAAAATCGTATCTCCTTGACGACACAAAGTGAAAATAATGTTAATGTACTTCCATAGGTATGTAATGTAGGTAGTGATTGCTTTGGCGGTTAATTAAGTCAATCAGTTTCATTGATATCGTATCAGTTTGTTGATCTTTTCAGAAATTATTGAGGAAAACATTTCTAAGGGAAATTAACTTGGTTGGTATGAAGGAAATATGAACTTATATTTATGTTTCTCGATTTTTTCAATTTTAATTTTAAATTTTAACTCTTTAGTCCGGTCAAATAAGACTAAAATAAGGGGATGAGGTTACATAAATTCCCAGCAAGCTGAAAATTAGTAGAATTGTTAGAAACACCATCATAAATTAAATCTAAAAAATTTACTTGGGGCCAAAGGTCAAAATCAAAGAAACTAAGAAACGGCAGGTCTTAGGAAAAAAAGTGTCATGACACTTTTCATAGATAATAATGTGGTCTACAATTTTTGCATTGAAATTTTTTTGTTAAGACTTACCGTTTTGCTGAAAATCGTGAAAAACCAGTTTTTGTGACCTTTGACCCCAAGTAAATTTTTTTTCCAGGTCGCGGATCGATGAGGACTTCTTAGATTTAATTTATGATGGTGTTTCCAACAGTTTTACCAATTTTCAGCTTGCTGGGAATTAATGTAACCTCGGATGTCTAAATTGATCGAACTACTTCGTAAGAATCAGTATTAAAAGCAGAATGTCAACTTATGGTGATTCCTAAGCGAACAATTTTCATGCAAATGATTCTTGGTGCACTTACAAAGCAAAAATAGTTTTCTTTTTCGATTTCTATGACCGAAATGTCTGAACCGAAAACTTCAAGGCACAGAAAACAATTTTTAAGTACCTAACCTTGCGTTTCAGTTTTAGAGAAGGTTTTGCTTTTTAATTTTCTTATAGTGCAGTCATTGTCGAAAATGTCTTTGGTTTGGCCGAGTTTATTTTGAATCCCTAACGCTGATAGTTCTAATCACTGCACAGTTTATCTAAAGAAAATGTATAGACATCACGGGTCGTTTGAACGCGACACTACTCGAAGTGTCTTGTACTCCATATGTTTTGATGCAGAAATGTTCCTTATAGTGAGAAAAAAGCTTTTTTTAAAATTTTCTGTCGAGCTATTCGTTTTTTATGAGCTTAATAAGTTATAAAAAACCTACTTTTACGTACTTTTTCACACGTTTTTGTTAATAACTCTGTTAATAATAATGGTAGAAACTCAAATAATGGCTCTATTTTTAGAAGAAATATGCCTCTTTTTAACCGCATTTTAATCAAAAAAATCTTATGTTCGTTTGGGTTTCATGGCAAATCGCAAAAAAATTTTTGCAATCCTTTAAGTTTTTTGGTTAGTCAAAAATTTTCTTACCCATAAACTTACCAAAAAACTTAAAGGAATGCAAAAATTTTTTGCGATTTGCCATGAAACCCAAACGAACATAAGATTTTTTTTCATAGAGAATATTCACCAAACATGTTGAATTGATTTCAGGATTTCTCGGAGAAGAAAAGCGATATCGAAATGATTTAAACAGATTTTTAAAGAAGAAACTTAATTCTTTAAGAAACCGCTAGAAATGTAATTATAAAAAATTATCACGGAAGATGACATAACCTCAAAAACTGTTAAAAAAGAGTATTTCTGATTTTCTAACGGTAATACCTCAAAAACTTGATGTGATGGAATTTTTTTGACTTCGGATTCGAGTTCAGCATACGAAAAACCATTAGAAAAGTATACCCTGACTTCTATAAAAAAAAAAACTTTTTGATTATTGAAATCGAATTGGGCAGAAAAAATGAACGGACTTAGATTCGAAAAAGAGGCATATTTCTTCTAAAAGTAGAGCCATTATTTGAGTTTCTACCATTATTATTAACAGAGTTATTAACAAAAACGTGTGAAAAAGTACGTAAAAGTAGGTTTTTTATAACTTATTAAGCTCATAAAAAACGAATAGCTCGACAGAAAATTTAAAAAAAAGCTTTTTTCTTACTATTTAGACCCCAAGGAACATTTCTGCTTCAAAACATATGGAGTGCAAGACACTTCGAGTAGTGTCGCGTTAAAAAAAAACCGTGACAGTCCATCAAAGGACACATCACAGAAAATCATCATCCTTCATCAAGAGGAATAATGTAAAAAATTAAAAAAAATTCAAAAAAATATGATGTGTTGCATATGATGAGTTGTCCCGTGATGAGAAGTCCTGTGATATAATGAATTGACTCATTCTGGAGGCTAGCATCGGTTATGTATGAGTCTATGTCAAGGAACATCTAGAGGTCCTCATTTAGTTAATTTGTCCTTCTTTTTACTTCTATTTTCTTCTCAGTTTGCAAACTTAAGAGATTGCTATTTCAAGTTTCGAACTTTCTGAACTTAACTGCTAAATCAGATAACTTGAATCATGGCCTAAGGCGGGTTTCTGCACTATTAACATAAATGTTTTAAAGAAATCCATTTTTTAAATGTACATTCGCGTAGATTTCAATGTAAAATAAACAAAATATTGAATACATGCTAACAATGCAAATAGGCTTGAAGAGTACTACCATTCATAATATAACCCCTAATCATAATCATCATATTTCTTAACATATATGTATACAAAGTCAAACCATAATTTTTTTTTTATTTCTGCAAATGAAGAAATGTCTAAAACAAAACATACATACCTATATTCCTGAAAATATGTATTTCCTTTAGAATTCCCCTCATCAGCATAATACACGTCCTAGAACTTTCGTTCCGAATTCAGAAATGAATATGGAAAACTCGGGATAAATACTTGTTGTGCCGGCGCGGCCCGCTGCGAATGGGAGAATTTATCAAATCTCATTTCCATGGAAATGAGAAAATAATTTTCCGCCAGAAATAAAGATAAAGAAAAAAGAAAATTATTTTTAAAAGAGGGAAATCACTGCAGAAAACAACTGAACATTGCATTGCACAGTGGGACATTAACTACATCGAAATTGACTAAAAAAAACTTCATTTGTACACAGATTAAATAAGTTTTCAATTTCTGATATGCTATAGACATAAATTTTCTGATCCATATTTGCTACCAAAATTGTGTTAATGATAGCCACTTTTTGTTTTCGGCATTTTAACAGAGCGTGATAATCGATATTCAAATATTTTATCGAACAAAAATGTTTTGGAATACGAATTTCAAATTTTACCTGCTCTTTAAAATTTTTCTTTTTTTTTCATTAATTAAAGATAATTTTGTCCTACTGTAATGTGTCGAAAAAAATACCGCGACGATTGGTTGTCGAAGGGGAGCCGAAAGCCCGGCATCAACACTGACGATGGGATGGCTACAAGCGATTGATGGGATCGTACTTTGGCGTTTTGTACGATATTTTTTTTTTATTTTATTTTTTTTTGCTTAGTTCTGCAGTTTATTTTTTAATTTTTTGTGTATTATTTTCTCGGGGCCATCACGAATGGGAAAATTTCAATGCAAATTGTACTCACAGCAGTTTGTACACAATCTCGATAGAGAGTAATATTACATCTCGACTTTTAACTCTATAACAAAGTCCACATAGCTCTATGGTGGTATATGCATAGCATAGCAATACACTGAATGATGGAAATTTTGTTGATGAGAAGGCATACAGATTGATTTTCCTTGAAGGAGTAATTGAAAAAGATTTACGACGTAGAAGGAAAAAGAACCAAAATCCAATGCGTTGCAGTAGTGGGAAAAACGACGTGTAGGGGGAAAGGTGTATATTTGAACTGTATGTTAGATACGTCATAGAGAAACTTAACCGTGGGTATTTTTTTTATGACGGAACGGAGTACCGCAGGGTTGATTTAGTGAGACTATTTTGTTAATAGTTGATAGTTAAGTGAAATAATTTATGTTCGACAAGCAATTATGATGGAAAACGAGGCGTATAAGGAATTTGTGATGGATGTGATATCAATGGTTTTCATTTATAGTTTAAGGTATATTTGGAGAGATGTTTGAATTGTTTTTATTGATTTCAGAATGCAATTTTGTTAAATGTGAAAAATTTAGGTACAGTTAAAATATAAAAAAAGATTTGTTTTAATTGTATAGGGAAAAAAGTAGTTGAATTAAAATGAATGGCAAGTTCACCTTATTTTTGGGTTGGGGTCAAAATTCTGCCGGGGTCAAAATTCTTTTGTCAAAATTTTGCTTTCAAAATTCTGCTTTTTAAAATTCTGCTTTTTAAAATTCTGCTTTTCATAATTCTGTTTTACAAAATTCTGCCAAAAATTAAAAATTTTTAAATTTTTGGCAGAATTTTGTAAAATCATCTTCTAGCAAAATTTTCTGCTTATTTGAGATTACTTTCTTAAATCAATAAATTTAAAAAATATTCATAAAAGGTTTTAAATTATAAATATCTTCGAAATGCTATGAAAAAAAGCAGAATAAGCAGAATTGTTTTGTTAAAAAGAAATGCTGGCAGAATTTTGAAAAGCAGAATTTTGAATAGCAGAATTTTGAAAGACAGAATAGAAAAAAAAAAGCAGAATTTTGAAAAACAGAATTTTCTTGAAAAAAGCAGAATTTTGTAAATCAGAAGTTTGAAGAATTATTTTTAAGAATTAATTTTGAATTTTTTTTTTTAATAAAAAATATGTCTTTAAAAAGTGGGCGTTTATACATATAAAACTGCCTACAATTGTTGAAAAATAAAAAACAAAACCAATCTAAAATTTTTCTCAACACGGTTATCGTCATTTTTATTAAAAACCTGGCGATAATTTGTTGGGAAATTATTTTAACAGAACCTTCTATAAATACACCAAATTATTCAATTATAAAAAAAAATGGTGCTGCATTAAAATAAATTTAAAATTAAATTCGTTCCAAAAACTTTTGGGCCGTTATCATAAATAACTGTCCCAAAATCAGAATTACCGGGCTAAATTGAAGTTATTAAATTCTAAGTACATAGGTGTAAATTCTAAATTACCTGTCTAACATTGTGTACTAACACAGTTTTCAAAAGTAAAATATAGAACATATCGCGATGTAATGTATACCTATTTGTTCACCTTTTCTTCGTTTTGGAACTTTAATTCGAAGCTTAAGATTGCGTATCTGATCAACTTAACCTCAACAATAAATTAAATTTAGCAGTTTGCTATAAATTTATGGACACTGAACTATTTTTAATAATTAAAACTTTTTATTCGAGTAAAATATTACCAAAATGAAAAAGTAGACCAAAAAAATATGTTCATTCTGGGAATAGGAATAAGAAAATAAATTTAAAAAAAAACCCCACTTAATAACCCATTTTTTACAACGATGCAAAGAGGAAGTTTTCTTCTCATATACTTTTTTTTTTAACTGAAAAGTTTTCAAACATTTAACACTCCCAAACCTTTTTTCAGAAAATCCCCGACTGACAATGAAAGTTTTGTTGAAAATTGTTATATGGGTTGAAGCGATTCTTTTAGTTTGTCTTCTACAGAAATTGTTTTATATGAAGTCTATTTAATCTTTATAAAAATAAACAAAAGAATTTCAAACTGCTTTCGCCGTCATCATCGTCATGACCTCCATGCTTTTGAAAGTAAAAGATGACATTTTTCTTTCACATACATGTATGTCTCTTAATGACAACAACAAATGTCAGACAAAATAAATTTGCCTTCATAATAATTCACAATAAACGTCAACCTTTTCGCGACTAACGTCAGTCAGTGTCGTCAGTTAAATTTTTGCAACCCGCAGCTCTTAAAAAGTAAGTGATCTCATCGCATACTTCCTTTGATCCACAAAAAATCAAACAAACAAACATGGTCGGGTAGAATTGGTGGGTGGCAGTGGTGACTGTTGTATAAAGAGGGGCGCTGACGTTGCGCTGTCCGTTTCTTTAAGCCCACACATTCATTTTCATCGTTAATTGCCCGCAATTATACAATGAAAAAAAGCCTCTCTTTTATATTCATTCCTTGGCTTCTTGTTTACAGTTGCAAATTAATTACTTGCGAAATCTTAAACGAATGCATGATGATAATGATGATGATGATGGAAGTCATATCAAGTCTACTTTACTTTGGAGCTCTTCCTCCATCTCATACTCCCTCTCTATGATGCTAATGATGGACTCTTAACCAAAGTTCTCCTTCACCCTTTTTTTGATGTGATATATGTTTAATTGTACTTGAGACGACCTCGTGCCTCTTTGCTGGGATATGATGATAGGCAATAATATTTGATGTGCGTTGCGTTAGGTCGCAGCAGTTGGTCGGAGAAGCCTTTGATTATTATGAAACATCAGCAAGCGCCAATTAACTTTTTTTTTTGCAAAGAAATTGATTTTTATAGCATAGAAGATGTTGCTGATTTTATGTTTTGGCCTCTGATCTAATTGAAAACAAAAAAATGCCAGGGGCGGAATTTTGAAAATAAGAGGCAATGCTTTTGAAGAATAGGCCTAGTTTCAAAAATTTATTTAAAATTTTGTTCCAATATGATTTGCCCTAAAAATAACACGAAATTGTGGTCAAAATCAAATATATAAAATTAGATCAACCCAACTTATCACATCACATATCATCATAAGACATCTCATCACTATTACCTACTCATACAATTTTCGAAATTCCGCTCCTGTAAAATTGTTCAATAATACTAATTAACTATTTCTTTTCTTATTACACATTTCTTTGTCCAAATGTGACATCATTCTAGAAGAAAAATACATAAATTGTACGAAAAATACTGAAAGAGTAAGTGAAGTACAATAATTGTCTTTTAACAATGTTAATTTAAATCTTGAGTGAAATGATACTTTGTGCTTGTGATCCCATAATATGCCAGACATCTTGTTCTTGTTCCATCACGACTTATTAAATCATAAGTAGTTGATTGATTTGTGTGTCACATACAAAAAAAAATGTTGTGATGACTTCATTTATATAATTCTTCTATAAGCCTCAATCAATATTCATTGTGTGACATGACACAATTTTTACGTTTTAAAAAAGCTTCTTACTCTTTGTCTAATAGGTTGAGGTAAGATCATCGAGTTTCAGGGTCAAATAAAAGAAAATGTTACTTAAGTTTTCGTGAAGTTAATCGTTTATTTGTGTTGGTATTCAAAAAGTTGTAATGTCTTATGCCAGGAATTGAATCATGAAAAGTAGTAAAAATTATTAACTGGTTAAGAATTTGTACTATTTGATCAAAGATTGAAACATTTTTTTAGAATTGTTTGAAAACTTGCAAGTAAAAATATCAAAATTAAACCGAATCTTGAAATTCACTAAAAAGGGCATTATTTATTAGCCCCAACATCTTTAAAACTACATTTTGTTAACCTGTCTTGTAACGTCATAATAGCTATAGATGAGGTGTAACGGGTGTTAAATTAAATAATATATTCAGTCTGCTTCGGTGACTCTAGAAGCCATATTGTAAATTTTTGAAATGAAAAGTCGTGGATTTCGTACTTAATATGAAAGAAGTTTTTATCAAGTTTGCAGATAGCATATTTCAGTTTTGATTTATTGAACTTGCTTTTTACAATTGACATAAAACTTACTAATTTCTTATATTTGTTGACAAATTTGAGACATATAGCAATATTAAAAAGAAATTTTGTAGAATGCTGTGTTTTAATAATACAAAATTTAAAAATGTAACGGGTGTGACATTTTTTTGTATCGGGTGTGACATTGTAAAAAAAATTATTTTTCCATTATTCGTGTGCGGAATAATGATTTGTACTTAATTTCAAGGAAAAACTGCTTGAGTTATGCTGCATGCCGTTTCTAACAGATTCACTGTGTAGATGTAATTTGTAATTGTTAGTTTTATAAGTTCATTTGTTGAGTTTCTTTTTTTTTCTCCCAAATAACTTGATCAATTTTAAACAAGTTTTTATATAGTTTTAATAAAATACCAAAATTCAATTTTCATAAAATTTAAATTTTTAATTTTTTTTTTCATATCAGGTAAAATTTTGTATTTCAATTATTTTCTATACAAAAAATTGTCTTTTTTAAAATGCATCTTTATTAAAGAAAAAGAGTTGCTGACCTTTTTTCCTTTCAAGTAACAATTTTTTTTAATCGTTTTTAAATATAAATTTGTAACTAATTTTTAAACTAAAAGATTTTTAAAATTTAAGAAATTATTTTAAAACTAGTGATGCAGACTTTTTTTCCAAAATCATATTGTCTTATTTATTATGATGGTCATATCGCACCTCCATTGCAAAAATGACGAAATTGTAGAATTTTGAAAAACTGAGTAAAGAGTGCTGAAATGTTCTAAATGTCAAATAAAACTTTTAAATTGATTATATTATTTAATTAAATAAAAGTTATTTTGTACAAATTCCTATACTTTTCCCGTTCACCATTGTACCAAAAATACCTTGGATACTTTTAAGTGTTTTTATAACTTTATTTCAAAATGAATACAGAAAGCTTAAAATAAACATTAGAAAACTTATTTTCCAATTCTCTCAGAGGTATTTTATTTGATGAAATTGTGATTGATGACTGTTTCAAGTGACAGTGTAACTTTAATCTTATCACAAAATAAGTTTTCGCTTCCCTTAAACATAAATAAATAAAAAATCGATTTATCCCACACACAACACTTAAAAAATTTAAACTTAATTCAAGTGAGATTTTCTGTCAATTTCCATTCATTGAAAATTTCCACCTCAAAACTTTAAAAAATCTTACGTAAAAAGTTCCTCCAAGCAACTTGCCCTCCCAATCAATCTTATTTCCTGAACAAATCATTCATTTCAAAATAACTATCTCTTCTTCCCAGAACTCCTCTCATATTGATCAGGTGGGCGAGAAAAAAAAAACTCCCAAACTCCAATTTGTCTGTCTCCACCCCAAAAGCATATGTAACCACCATTCATATTGGATTGTTTGTACTGAAAACCATGTGGTCGACATCATCATCAATCCAAGTAGTTGTTGCTGTTGTACCATCAGTTAGGTCGATTTCGATTTTTATTCGATTCGATTCGCGTGTGTTAACCCACAAGAGTTTATCGATGTCGAATTGAATGAATGAATGGTACAGTCGTCGGTCGTCACTGATTTATATATATATGGATAAATAAATGAGAAGAACACAAGAGTGATGTCAGGAGACGACTTGTTGCAATTTGAGTTAATAAATCTGCGCGTAGGACTTCCTCTCGAATATATACTTTTCTTGAAGGCGATTGTTTTTTCTTAAGACGTCAAAAAAAAAAAAATTCGTAAGTAGTTGAGTCTTCATGTAAAGACAACCCACGTGAATTGTTTTTTGTTTGTTTTTTTTTTTTTTGTTGAATGTTTTCATTAACTTGTAACTTAAGTTGGCAGATATTTATGTATTTCGGAAATACCATCATCGACATGTGTCTTGTTAGGAACACTAACAACAACCATCAAGACCAGTTATTATTTCATTTTAAATCGATATTTTGTGGTGAAATGTTTTCTTTTATACCAGACCACTTTGTTATGTCACGGAAGGAAGTATCTTATCAAGTTTAAACTGAACTTATCTTAAATTTATTTAACTAATTTTATTAACTAACAAATTTCCGTCAGCAACTGATTCAACTGAAATAAAGAATTTCGGCTGAAATCTACAATTTTCGGTCGATAATTGCTATTTTCTGCTTAGTTCTGGTGGAAATCTACCACTACCGGCTGATAAATACCAGTTTCTGCTGAAATTTTCAATTGAGTTTGCCGAATTCGGCTGAAATTTATTAGCTCCGTTGGAAATCTTCCATTATCAGCAGATATTTCCAGTTTCTGCCAAAATTTTTAACTGAGCTTGCCTATTCCGGCCGAAATTTTCCAGTTCTGATGGAAATAATCGAGCAGTATCGGCTGTTGAAATTTTCAACTGAGTTTGCCATTTTCCGCTGATTTTAACCAGCTTCAGTGTAAATCTATCAGTATCAGCCGACATTTACCAGTTTCTGCTGAAATGTTACCCTGAGTTCACCGATTGCTTCTGAAATTTACCAGCTCTGGAAGAAATCTACCAGAATCGTATGGTATGGTATATTACAAATACCAGAGTCTGCTGAAATTTTCAACTAGGCTAAAATTTAGTTGCTTCAATGGAAATCTATCAGTATCAGCCGACATTTACCAGTTTTTGCTGAAACTTTCAACTAAGTTTATCAATTTTGGCTGAAATTTACCGTCTTCAGTGGAAATCTATCATTATCAACCGTGATTTACCAGTTTCCGCTGAAATTTTAAACTGAATTTGCCAATTTCCGCTGAAATTTACCATCTCAGTGGAAATCTATCAGTATCAACCGTGATTTACCAGTTTCCGCTGAAATTTTCAACGGAGTTTACCAATTTCGACTGAAATTTACCATCTTCAGTGGAAATCTATCATTATCAACCGTGATTTACCAGTTTCCGCTGAAATTTTCAACAGAGTTTACCAATTTTGACTAAAATTTAACAGCTTCAGTAGAAATATATCACTATCAATCGATATTTACCAGTTTCTGCTGAAATTTTTAAGAAAGTTTACCAATTTCGGTCGAAATATCTGTGGAAATGGGCTAAAACTAACAACTGAACACACCAATTTCGGATGTGATTTTGTCTGTTTTGACTGAAATCATAAAGTTTTTGGCCAAGATTACAAAAGGTCTTTATCAGGTAAGAAAGCGGGCAAATAAAATTAACCCCAGAAATCGTTTATTTTCTGAAGTTCCCTTGGAATTGTTATAGTGCGTCTTTTACCACGATTTCTGCGCCATTCTTTAACAACATTTTATAGTAAACTATACAATTTTTACCATAGTAAACAGCCCCCATAATTTCAGCTGTCATTGTTGATTTGATTGAGTGGCGTCAGCATTATTTAAATGCATTCAATTTTAAATGCACTTAAGTAAAAGTAAAAAGACAACCATTGACCTCACTTTGACCTGTTAAGCATTTCAATCATCAAAAAAAAAATAATGCCCTGACAATCTCTTTCAACACAAGTTCAAAGTCACTCTTCAATTAAAAATGCTCTACCCCGAAATCAACTGTCCCGTCTGTAAATCGACTCAATTAAGAACTAAATTAATATGCAGAATTATTTGATATATTTTTCAGGACATCCTCGCCTTGGACCCAATAATTCCACTTTCATTCTCTCTCGCGCTGTCAAATTTGATTTATTTCCGACCAAATTTAGAACGAAGCATGATTTGCTTGCTCCACCGTGAAAGCGAATTCACTTTGATTTTGATACAAACAAAAAAAAAACAGCATGGGCTTGTGCATATTGTTTCAACACAAAACTACACTACACATTGCTCTGTTTCACGTGTGTGTCGTGTATTTTATGCAAATTAAACAAACTGATTCCGTTGCTTGAACTTTAGAAAACCCCTCCTTCATCAAGATTCAACGTTTGATTTTATAGAACGTTTCTCAGTGCGAACTAATTCAAGACATCATCGTCGTCGTTACTTTGTGGGACTTGACGACGACGCAGAAATACTTTTTATGCATAAATTGATTCTGATGAAGAAAATCTTTTAGGAGCAGAGCAGAGAATCTAAAGACTCTTGTCTGTTTAAATAGCTTCCAATTTATATCAATTTACGTGGCATGACACCGTTTTGTGAACATCATCATGTTGTTGCTCCATAGAGGTCGCTTTTTTGTGCGAAAGTGCATCTCGTCAGAGTTGTATAGTTTTATTCACCTATGTATATATGACTTTGAGACTACGTTACGCTGACTATAAGTTAAGAATTAGTTAAGCTCGATGAGCTATGACACAAAGTCAAAATGAATGCGGGAGGTATTTAGTTGTGACACTACGTAAGGAATAACAACAACAATAACACTGTGCTGTGAGTTAATCTTTTTCTGGCTGTGTGCAATAAATTTCCATTAAGCGCTATAATTTTGTTGCAATTGTGAGATTGCATGTGACTTCCTTTTGATAAAAACGACAAACGTACGCGAAACATAGACCTTTGTCGTCAAGGTCTATCACAATTTGCCCATATTTTTAGGTTCTTATATACGAAAGGATGCGATTATAAATTCACATGCAGAACGTTATTATGATCTGAGGAGAAGTTCACCAGATGTTTAGTTTGCTTGGGGATTTTTTAATATTTTTGAATCACATAAAATGCAAATAACTAGTTTGAGATAGAAACCTAAACGAACAAACAATAATTGTTTAAAGAAGTGTTGTAATTATCAATTTTTGTTTCCAACCATGGATTATCAATTACCATCAACTATAGCTGCTTACACTTTGTATAGAACTGTCGAGGATACTTTAAAAGTTAAACACATTTTTACTTCATGATATAATTTTATATAAATAAAAATTCAATCTCCTTGTTGAGACTTAGGAGTAGCTGACGAGATACCAGAATGATGACTCGTATTTTAATACCCTGAAAAAGTTTTTGATACCAATCAGACTTAATTGAAAGGCATTTCCTCTAAAGCCCTTTTCTAAAGACTTGATACATCTAATTCTAAAAAGGTCGAGTACAACATATTTTTTAAACTTCGACTGACCACTAAATAAAGTTAATGGTCAGAAAATAATTCATAATATTTAACATGTTAAATGTGGTTGAACTGAAATGTTGCGCATACGCCACAGTGACCGTTTCAGTTAAAACTTTTAAATTGAATATAAAGTATTTTACCGCTGTAATGAAAATAAAAATATTCTCTGTTTATATTTTGCAGATAGAGACAGAAATTTCAAAGTAATTTAATTAAATTTTCTATAAAAAACAAAAAAAGAATGCAGTAAGACTATATTCTACAAACTGCATGTTATTTATAAAAAACTTAAGACCCAACTATAGGTATTAGGCATATGCGCGCATGGGCTTACATATTTCAAAATGGCATGAGTGAGTTGTCGAACATACATAAAATCAACAATGCCAAAAAAACGAAGCTTAAAAAAAATGGTTTTGTTTTTAACTTTGTTTGGCAATCAATTTGCTCAGCCACCCAATCTTGTTACCGAAAACCTGAACGATTTTCAAATAATTTGTGAGTCTCAGCCAGGGTTGTAAAAATATTAATTTAAAAAAATGTATTTGAAATTCAAAAAAAAAAGTATTTACTGCAAACAAAAAAAAATTTGCATTAAAAAAAAATATTTATTGCAACTGAAATATAGGGGAGAGTGGGGCAGTTTTGAACACGGGGCACATTTGAACACTGCATATAAAATTTTAGTATATCAATCTTTTTTAGAAGTATTTCGATATTTGGACCCGTCAACACGATATCCATAAATGTTAATGACTTTCCATCGTTATCTCGACTGACTTTCAGATTTATAGGTGGAAGGTGATTTTTATAGTGGTTTTGCATTATTTCAGTTTTTTAGTTGTAAGAGTTTAAAAAAAAATTGGTACGTGATTTCAAAACGCAATACAATTTTTGTTAATGGTTAATGAATTTTAAACTAATTGACGGTGAATTTTTGAATGAATATATCAATGTTAAATATTTATTCAACATTTTATGTCGTTGACACAGTTGGGGCAGTTTTGAACAAGTATGGTGGGGCACTTTTGAACATGTTCAAAACCGCCCCGAGCAGTTTGTATCAGACATTTTAAGGACACTTGAATGTGTTTTATTTAATAAATCGTAATGTTCTTATAAAAAAAAAATAATGAAACTAGCATTTGTGGCCAAAATTAAAGAAAAAATGGGGAATATGTACAACATAATTGAAGATTTAAAAAAATGCCTGAATTCTTCAAGTTCTGCTAGACTGATCTCGATGAGAACTCGATTATATACCGCTTAAGCGTTATAGAGCGTTATAAGTCAAGCTACCTACACCAATTAATGCTCCTGGTACATGAAGAACATCCGCTTTGTTAACATTTAGATTTAATATTTAAATCTAAATGCGATTTAGATCGCAAAATAAATCTATTTTACTCTGAGAAGCATAAATGGTATGAATACCATTTTTCTAAGATACATTTTAAATGAATTTTGCTTGGTTTTTGTTTTTCTTTTGAACTTATAAATGTGATAAACTGATAACTATAGTATACATTTTAATTTTATTTTTTCTGAGTTTTTATTATTTGTTGGTTAATTGGATATGATATAATAATCAATTTGGAGTTTTAAAACATCAAAATTCAATATAAATAATTTGTTTAACTAACCAAATGTTCTTTGAAATCGAAGTTCAATGTTACTGTTCAATGTTAGTAAACTTTACAGATCAAGAAAGCAAAAAGTGTTCAAATGTGCCTCACTCTCCCCTATGTATTTGCATTAAAAAAAAATTTGCATTAAACTAAAAATATTTTTCATTAAAAAAATTGTAGCAAGTGATAAAAATTTGCATTGAAAAGAAAATTATATTCCAAATAAAAAATTTTCTGCATTGAAAAAAAAAAAAATTCAATGCAAAGTGTGTGCATTAAATATTTTTTTTTAATATTCGTCGACTTTCCTACAATTTTGAATTGAATATTTGACCATATATTAGGTTCAATGTTATAGTTAAAATAGCTAATATATGGTCAAAAAGTCAAAACTGTAAGAAATTCGACAAATATTATAAAAAAAAATTGATTTTTTTTTCAATGCAGAAATTTTTTTATTTGCAATAAATTTTTTTTTTTAATGCAAAATATTTTTACTAGCAATAACATTTTTACTTTCAATGCAAATTTTTTTCATTTGTAGCTATGTTTTTTTTTTTAAATGGGAAATATTTTTAGTTGCAATAAATATTTTTTTTTTTTCAATGCAAATATTTTTCAGTTGCAATAATTTTTTTTTTTAATGCAAATTTATTTTCTAGTTACAATAAATATTTTTTTTTCAATGGAAATTTTTTTTATTTTTAACAAAAATTTGTAATGGAAAGCAAATGCATTAAAAATAAAATGATTTTTTACAACCCTGGTCTCAGTATTCGGGAGGCGGTGTATATTAGCTCTGTCAATTCAGAACTGCTACCCTTAAATTTTTGAACCAAACTTGTCTAAATCGTTTGTCCACCTTTTGTCCATGTTTATCCACCCTTAAATTTTTTATAGAAAAATTTTTTAATAGAAGTAAAAACCAATTGCAATCGTTTGTCAACCTCGAGTTCTATACACTACCAAGTGTTATCGTTTTTCCAATCTCCTTTTAGGAGATATTCAAAACAAATTTTGCACTAAAAATTGAAGATCTCCTAAAATCACCAAAAATTTCAAAATTTCAAACTCCTATCGTTTGTCCACCTTCGGTTCCTTACATGTACCAAAAATCATCTATTGTCCACCCTCTGTTTCGGAGATATTCTAAAAACAGCAACAGTCATACAAAGTATTAAAAATTATTTTTTTTTTTTTTTCAAAATTCAAACCTTCATAGTTTGTCCACCTCGAGAAATGGATACAAACCAACAATCACCGTATGATTAACAGATAATGAAAATACAAATTTTCAAAATTCCCAACAAAAGTTACTCATACTCCACAGTGTATGTACTGAAAATTTCAAAGTACCCTTAAATATTCAGAAACTACTTAAGTAATGTCATTTTAGATTAATATAAGTATTATCAAATAAGTCAAAATTTGAACAGAAATCTTAGCTTGAAATAATTTTTCTATGAAATGAACTCAGCAGCTCCGTTTTGTTTATGGTAAAATTCATCTTGACAATTTCTATTGAAAGCAAAACTGTTCGTCTATTTAATAAACGTAGGCAGCAAAGATGTGATGTTTAATACAAAAAAAAAGAAGAAATAAAATAAAAAAAACTTAATTTTGCATCCAACTCTCTCGATGCATACAACACGTGACTGCCATTTGAATTTGGCGATATGGTGAAAATTTTCTGCGCAGACAATTCGCGTAGGATGTTAGTAGGGTATTGGAAAGCAAAATGTGTATACCTGTATTGTATAGCCTCCAGAGTACAGAGGCTACAAACGTGCAGTTCAATTGCTTCGTGAATTAATTTTCAATTTTAAATCTCTGCATACGAGTTTTACGTACACACACACACAAATAGGTGGAATAATGCTTTTGAATTGTTTAAGCCACGCAAATTGAAGAAGAACAGGAGAAGAACTATAGTAGGTGCATTGAATTGGAAGTGAGGTACCTACGATTTTTTTTTTCATTGACGTTTCCTAAGCAACACGTTTTTTTTATTTTATTTATTGGAAGTTTAATTGCATGGGCAACTAACCCACTCTTTGTCTAGATTTTTTTGTTTGTAATAATCATTTTTTTTTTTTTTTTGTATGCAACTTGGTGCAGCTCTTGGAGGAGAACTTGTTGTTAGCAGACTTTTAGACGCGCATTTTTGTTTTGCGCAGGATTGAGCTCTTGAGTGGCAATACGTTTTTATGGGGCTCATGCAGTGGGACAGAGTGTGTGTTTTTAGTTGTGTGCTTAAATATGTAAAAAGAAACTAGTATCCACTTGTTATGGGCGAAACTTTTAGATCTAAATCTGAATTTGTCTCTTTTAAGCTGGAATTTCTTCTATTGAGACTTTGAACACAGTTTTGGGGTTTGAAGAATTTATGAACGGTGTTTTAAGGAGTTGACAATTTTTTGGTCGCATGTCATTTTGAATCTATGTTAAACCCTAAATGTCGATTAGTTTTACTTAAATGACAGATTTCAAGTCATCATCTTAAAAAAAATATGATAACAATATCGGGCCCCATTGTCAATAGGGACAACCTTTACCCTACTTGTCATAAAAATAACCTCTGTCATGTAATATACATTAGTGAAGATGCTATTTTTATACTCTTACGATTTTCATTGATAAAGTTTATTTTGAATTATTTTTTCATTAAAATTCTTAATGGAAATTCATAAAACTTTATCAAATTGATGTCAATTTTTCTTTCTTTTTTTTTTTGTAAAAGCATTTAATGACAACAAAAATGACAGCTTTTTGATATTTTTAACCCTAATCTTCATCTTATATGGCTGTCATGTGTAAGTGAGCATTTATCATGTAATAAATTAATCTGAAATGTAAACCATAAATAACCATGTGATTGATGCTAATTGCAACTGATAATTATTAAATAAATTTTCTATATTTACAGATTGTGTTTTTTTTTTTTAGTTGTTTTACAGATGTAGATTGGTGATAATTAAGTAGCTAATATAAAAATTAATTGTATTGCACTCTATCAAGTGATTATTTTTTTTTTTTTTTAAACAAACAAACAAACTAAATCATTAGCTTTTTCTATTAATTTTCATTCCACTCGCTCTTTAAAATTTTGGTTTCCGATTTATCAAAATTTGGTTCATAAACTCTTACAGCCGTATTTATTAGATTTGCTTAAATTGGTTCTCAAAGGTTGTTTAATAAATATTTAATTCGCCTTTAACCAACTTTGCTTAAATTTATAATTATAATCGAATTTTCACAGTTGATTAACTAAACGTAGTTGTGTCAAAAAAATGAAGGGGAATTGACTAATCTAGTAAAAAATACTATTACATTTTAAAAAAATCACGTGGTTTTTGACAACTTGAGGGTATTTATTTTTGTAAACAAAAATTCTTAACCTTGACTGCAAAAAAAAAAAAAATAAAATGCACGACTGGGTTTTTAAGACCTTTTATATAGAAATTTGGAAAATGTATGTACCTACTATATGTATAGGTAAAAAAATATTTAAAAAAAATAAAATTCGTTTTTTAAAAAAATAAAATAAAATCTGAAATCAAATTGCCCTCCAAAACAAGTATGCAGTTTTGATGGATATATTAAGATGCATTTTTAGAAAAAAAAATTTGAAAATCGTTAGAGCCGTTTTTTAAAAAACTAATTTTTTATAAATAATTTTTTGGACAAAAGTTTTAAAATAAAATTGGTATGCCATTTTGTAGAAATCACTAATCAAAATCTAAAAACAAAATTTAAAAAAAAAATAAATGTCTTGTTTTCGAAAACTTGATTTTTCAAAAAAAAATTTTCAAAATTTTTTTTAAAATCCAAAAATTATTTTTTTTTTTTTGAAATTTTATTTTTGGTTTATATTTAAAGGAGAATGGGCAATTTTGTATGGAACTTGGACGTTCCGCGGCCAAGAACGATTTTGTTATTTTTTGATGTAGTTAAGTCTTACATACATTGTGCAGAAGTTTTATCCTTCTAACGTTCTTCACAAACGGATAAAATGCATTTTTGCATTTAAAAGTTAATGCAAATTGTCTCAATGTTTAAAATTTAACGTGTATTTTAAGTGCAAGATATGATAATCTGTCATTTTCCCTGAGCCTGAAGACCTTTATCTTGGATATCCAACCAATAGAACCCAAAATATTGGCTTTTTAAAACATCAATTTCGAGTCTATTTTAAGACTTTTTTTTCAATATTTTGTTTGTTTTTTCCTTTTGAAAACTCAAAAACAAAATCTTGAAGTGGTTGGCTTAAAAAGCTTATATTTTGAGTTCCATTGGTAGGATATTCAAGATTGAGGTTTTAAATCATAGAAAAAATGACATAAAATCATATTTCATAATTTAATTAAAATAGTAATTCAATTTGCCCTTCGCATATTGCTTGATGCATTAACAACACTAATATTGCCTTATCTTCCATTCCAAATGCAATACAACGAAACGGCCATAGTAAAAATTTTTCCTACGTTATAGTTCTTTCATTTGATACCAATTTCATTACTGGCCGCCAAACGTCCAATATGCCCATTCTCCTTTATAAATGCTTTTTCACAAAAAGTTTCGTTGAAATCGATTTGAAAAAAACGGTTCTATGGCAGGTACCGTTAATGATTTTCAAAAAAAAAATTGTCATTAGAAGATAACATAATTTCATTTGAATTTTTTAAACAAAATCGTTGGAGCCGTTTTTGAGCAATTTCAATTTTACTAAAATAGTTTATGACAAATACCGTTATTTTTGGTCCAAAAAAATTAATTCCAAAACTCCTCTGGAGAGTCGCCAAATAACGCTACATACCAAATTTGAAGTCAATCGGTCTCTCCGTTTAGGCTGTAGCTCCTTATACAGACTGACAGACGGACTTCCGGGACCCACTTTTTTGGCTCTATCATAATAATGTCATGGAAAAATGTTATCTCAACTTTTTTTTTGTACGAATACATAACTTGATATATAGTACCTATATCGCAAGTAAAAACATTCGGTCATTGACGGTGATTTAGCTTTCGTCGTTTTCCTTAATAAAATGCAAAAAGCCAGAGAGTATTGATTTTTTTTATTTGTATTAACCATTCTAATTTTTCTAACATTTTTTAATCCTTTAATTTTAATTTAAAATTCAATCTCCTTTTCTTATTTAATTTAATTTCAATTCAAAATAGCGTCTTCACCCCACACCCCAGATAAATTAATACCATGATACTGAGCTCACGTTGCTTAAATGTGTAAATTTTGTATAAATACACATTTGTCTAAAAGGTATTTAGATTATTTAGACGTTAAACAACCTTTAAGATTCTTTTATAAATATGACTGTTAAAGTTTTTTTGAGTCTGTTTTAAGAATTTGGTATGCATCCTTTAGATTCCTTAACTTCATAAAAAATTAAACTTTTTTGCCAAATTATAGGTACAATTGTTTGCCAACGTAATTTTAATCTGAATAGATTTATTTTATAATTTTTATATATAAAATTTAATATAAAATTAAGAAGAAAAACAAAAAACAAAAAATTAATTTTATGTATTTTGATTTTATTTTTTTTTTAACCAATGAATTTTTTCTAAAAAATGATTTTATCAGCCAATTAATGGCAAAGCTACCAATTTTTTTTAAACATTTTATATATATATATATATTTTTTTTTTAAATGGCTTTAATTTTTATTTTCTACCAATTTTTTTTTTCATATATATTTTATTTAAAAAAAATTCAAGCAAAGTTTTTATGTTTTTACTTGCGATATATAGGTACTATAGGCCAAGTTTAGGATTCGTAAAAAAAATCATGATGACATGACATTACGATGATGGAGAAGGAAAAATAGTGGGTCCGACAATTTTACCCGTATAAACTTAGCATGACAACTTTTGAAAAGTTAATTTTTTTTTGGCTCAGTAATTGCCGCATAATTGCCGTGTTTATGCCGTGAAGTCAAAAAAATTGCCGAGCGTTTAGTTTGGTCAGAATCGGTAAACCAAGTTTGTCATGCTAACTTTATATAAAGTTAGCATGACAACTTTTAATTTTTGATCTATTTCAATTTTTTTTTCGCTAATTATTTAAAGTTTAATTGCCGTAATTATGCCGTGAAATCGAAAATAATATATGTATCTCTTTTGGTTTTCTCAAAAAAAATTAAATGTATTTTTTGTTAACCCTATTCCATATAAAGTTAGCATGACACACCATCTATTTCTTAAATCCTTGGTCAATTTTTACTTTTTTTTGGCCAATTAATTGCCGCATTGGGTTAATATAAAAACTGCAAACTCAAAAAAATTGCCGCGCTTTTGGTTTTTTCAAAAAAAATTAAAAACTGTTTTTGGCCAAATATCGTATAAAGTTAGCATGACAAACCATCTATTTCTTAAATCCTTGGTCAATTTGAAATTTTTTTGGCCAATTAATTGCCGCATTGGGTTAATATAAAAACTGCAAACTCAAAAAAATTGCCGCGCTTTTGGTTTTTTCAAAAAAAATTAAAAACTGTTTTTGGCCTCATATCGTATAAAGTTAGCATGACAAACCATCTATTTCTTAAATCCTTGGTCAATTTTTAATTTTTTTTGGCCAATTAATTGCCGCATTGGGTTAATATAAAAACCGCAAACTCAAAAAAATTGCCGCGCTTTTGGTTTTTTCAAAAAAAATTAAAAACTGTTTTTGGCCTCATATCGTATAAAGTTAGCATGACAAACCATCTATTTCTTAAATCCTTGGTCAATTTTTACTTTTTTTTGGCCAATTAATTGCCGCATTGGGTTAATATAAAAACTGCAAACTCAAAAAAATTGCCGCGCTTTTGGGTTTTTTCCAAAAAAATTAAAAACAGTTTTTGGCCTCATATCGTATAAAGTTAGCATGACAAACCATCTATTTCTTAAATCCTTGGTCAATTTGAAAATTTTTTTGGCCAATTAATTGCCGCATTGGGTTAATATAAAAACTGCAAACTCAAAAAAATTGCCGCGCTTTTGGTTTTGTCAAAAAAAAATTAAAAACTGTTTTTGGCCTCATATCGTATAAAGTTAGCATGACAAACCATCTATTTCTTAAATCCTTGGTCAATTTTTACTTTTTTTTGGCCAATTAATTGCCGCATTGGGTTAATATAAAAACTGCAAACTCAAAAAAATTGCCGCGCTTTTGGTTTTTTCAAAACCAATTAAAAACTGTTTTTGGCCTCATATCGTATAAAGTTAGCATGACAAACCATCTATTTCTTAAATCCTTGGTCAATTTGAAAATTTTTTTGGCCAATTAATTGCCGCATTGGGTTAATATAAAAACTGCAAACTCAAAAAAATTGCCGCGCTTTTGGTTTTTTCAAAAAAAATTAAAAACTCTTTTTGGCCTCATATCGTATAAAGTTAGCATGACAAACCATCTATTTCTTAAATGCTTGGTCAATTTGAAAATTTTTTTGGCCAATTAATTGCCGCATTGGGTTAATATAAAAACTGCAAACTCAAAAAAATTGCCGCGCTTTTGGTTTTTTCAAAAAAAATTAAAAACTCTTTTTGGCCTCATATCGTATAAAGTTAGCATGACAAACCATCTATTTCTTAAAACCTTGGTCAATTTGAAAATTTTTTTGGCCAATTAATTGCCGCATTGGGTTAATATAAAAACTGCAAACTCAAAAAAATTGCCGCGCTTTTGGTTTTTTCAAAACCAATTAAAAACTGTTTTTGGCCTCATATCGTATAAAGTTAGCATGACAAACCATCTATTTCTTAAATCCTTGGTCAATTTGAAAATTTTTTTGGCCAATTAATTGCCGCATTGGGTTAATATAAAAACTGCAAACTCAAAAAAATTGCCGCGCTTTTGGTTTTTTCAAAAAAAATTAAAAACTCTTTTTGGCCTCATATCGTATAAAGTTAGCATGACAAACCATCTATTTCTTAAATCCTTGGTCAATTTGAAAATTTTTTTGGCCAATTAATTGCCGCATTGGGTTAATATAAAAACTGCAAACTCAAAAAAATTGCCGCGCTTTTGGTTTTTTCAAAAAAAATTAAAAACTGTTTTTGGCCTCATATCGTATAAAGTTAGCATGACAAACCATCTATTTCTTAAATCCTTGGTAAATTTGAAAATTTTTTTGGCCAATTAATTGCCGCATTGGGTTAATATAAAAACTGCAAACTCAAAAAAATTGCCGCGCTTTTGGTTTTTTCAAAAAAAATTAAAAACTGTTTTTGGCCTCATATCGTATAAAGTTAGCATGACAAACCATCTATTTCTTAAATCCTTGGTCAATTTTTAAATTTTTTTGGCCAATTAATTGCCGCATTGGGTTAATATAAAAACCGCAAACTCAAAAAAATTGCCGCGCTTTTGGTTTTTTCAAAAAAAATTAAAAACTCTTTTTGGCCTCATATCGTATAAAGTTAGCTGGACAAACCATCTATTTCTTAAATCCTTGGTCAATTTTTAATTTTTTTTGGCCAATTAATTGCCGCATTGGGTTAATATAAAAACCGCAAACTCAAAAAAATTGCCGCGCTTTTGGTTTTTTCAAAAAAAAATAAAAACTGTTTTTAGCCTCATATCGTATAAAGTTAGCATGACAAACCATCTATTTCTTAAATGCTTGGTCAATTTGAAAATTTTTTTGGCCAATTAATTGCCGCATTGGGTTAATATAAAAACTGCAAACTCAAAAAAATTGCCGCGCTTTTGGTTTTTTCAAAAAAAAATTAAAAACTGTTTTTGGCCTCATATCGTATAAAGTTAGCATGACAAACCATCTATTTCTTAAATCCTTGGTCAATTTGAAAATTTTTTTGGCCAATTAATTGCCGCATTGGGTTAATATAAAAACTGCAAGCCAAAAACAGTTTTTAATTTTTTTTTGAAAAAAACCAAAAGCGCGGCAATTTTTTTGAGTTTGCAGTTCTTATATTAACCCAATGCGGCAATTAATTGGCCAAAAAAATTTTCAAATTGACCAAGGTTTTAAGAAATAGATGGTTTGTCATGCTAACTTTATACGATATGAGGCCAAAAAGAGTTTTTAATTTTTTTTGAAAAAACCAAAAGCGCGGCAATTTTTTTGAGTTTGCAGTTTTTATATTAACCCAATGCGGCAATTAATTGGCCAAAAAAATTTTCAAATTGACCAAGGATTTAAGAAATAGATGGTTTGTCATGCTAACTTTATACGATATGAGGCCAAAAACAGTTTTTAATTGGTTTTGAAAAAACCAAAAGCGCGGCAATTTTTTTGAGTTTGCAGTTTTTATATTAACCCAATGCGGCAATTAATTGGCCAAAAAAATTTTCAAATTGACCAAGGTTTTAAGAAATAGATGGTTTGTCATGCTAACTTTATACGATATGAGGCCAAAAAGAGTTTTTAATTTTTTTTGAAAAAACCAAAAGCGCGGCAATTTTTTTGAGTTTGCAGTTTTTATATTAACCCAATGCGGCAATTAATTGGCCAAAAAAAAGTAAAAATTGACCAAGGATTTAAGAAATAGATGGTTTGTCATGCTAACTTTATACGATATGAGGCCAAAAAGAGTTTTTAATTTTTTTTGAAAAAACCAAAAGCGCGGCAATTTTTTTGAGTTTGCAGTTTTTATATTAACCCAATGCGGCAATTAATTGGCCAAAAAAAAGTAAAAATTGACCAAGGATTTAAGAAATAGATGGTTTGTCATGCTAACTTTATACGATATGAGGCCAAAAACAGTTTTTAATTTTTTTTTGACAAAACCAAAAGCGCGGCAATTTTTTTGAGTTTGCAGTTTTTATATTAACCCAATGCGGCAATTAATTGGCCAAAAAAATTTTCAAATTGACCAAGGATTTAAGAAATAGATGGTTTGTCATGCTAACTTTATACGATATGAGGCCAAAAACTGTTTTTAATTTTTTTGGAAAAAACCAAAAGCGCGGCAATTTTTTTGAGTTTGCAGTTTTTATATTAACCCAATGCGGCAATTAATTGGCCAAAAAAATTTTCAAATTGACCAAGGATTTAAGAAATAGATGGTTTGTCATGCTAACTTTATACGATATGAGGCCAAAAAGAGTTTTTAATTTTTTTTGAAAAAACCAAAAGCGCGGCAATTTTTTTGAGTTTGCAGTTTTTATATTAACCCAATGCGGCAATTAATTGGCCAAAAAAATTTTCAAATTGACCAAGGTTTTAAGAAATAGATGGTTTGTCATGCTAACTTTATACGATATGAGGCCAAAAAGAGTTTTTAATTTTTTTTGAAAAAACCAAAAGCGCGGCAATTTTTTTGAGTTTGCAGTTTTTATATTAACCCAATGCGGCAATTAATTGGCCAAAAAAATTTTCAAATTGACCAAGCATTTAAGAAATAGATGGTTTGTCATGCTAACTTTATACGATATGAGGCCAAAAAGAGTTTTTAATTTTTTTTGAAAAAACCAAAAGCGCGGCAATTTTTTTGAGTTTGCAGTTTTTATATTAACCCAATGCGGCAATTAATTGGCCAAAAAAATTTTCAAATTGACCAAGGATTTAAGAAATAGATGGTTTGTCATGCTAACTTTATACGATATGAGGCCAAAAACAGTTTTTAATTGGTTTTGAAAAAACCAAAAGCGCGGCAATTTTTTTGAGTTTGCAGTTTTTATATTAACCCAATGCGGCAATTAATTGGCCAAAAAAATTTTCAAATTGACCAAGGTTTTAAGAAATAGATGGTTTGTCATGCTAACTTTATACGATATGAGGCCAAAAAGAGTTTTTAATTTTTTTTGAAAAAACCAAAAGCGCGGCAATTTTTTTGAGTTTGCAGTTTTTATATTAACCCAATGCGGCAATTAATTGGCCAAAAAAAAGTAAAAATTGACCAAGGATTTAAGAAATAGATGGTTTGTCATGCTAACTTTATACGATATGAGGCCAAAAACAGTTTTTAATTTTTTTTTGACAAAACCAAAAGCGCGGCAATTTTTTTGAGTTTGCAGTTTTTATATTAACCCAATGCGGCAATTAATTGGCCAAAAAAATTTTCAAATTGACCAAGGATTTAAGAAATAGATGGTTTGTCATGCTAACTTTATACGATATGAGGCCAAAAACAGTTTTTAATTTTTTTGGAAAAAACCCAAAAGCGCGGCAATTTTTTTGAGTTTGCAGTTTTTATATTAACCCAATGCGGCAATTAATTGGCCAAAAAAAAGTAAAAATTGACCAAGGATTTAAGAAATAGATGGTTTGTCATGCTAACTTTATACGATATGAGGCCAAAAACAGTTTTTAATTTTTTTTGAAAAAACCAAAAGCGCGGCAATTTTTTTGAGTTTGCGGTTTTTATATTAACCCAATGCGGCAATTAATTGGCCAAAAAAAATTAAAAATTGACCAAGGATTTAAGAAATAGATGGTTTGTCATGCTAACTTTATACGATATGAGGCCAAAAACAGTTTTTAATTTTTTTTTGAAAAAACCAAAAGCGCGGCAATTTTTTTGAGTTTGCGGTTTTTATATTAACCCAATGCGGCAATTAATTGGCCAAAAAAATTTTCAAATTGACCAAGGATTTAAGAAATAGATGGTTTGTCATGCTAACTTTATGCGATATGAGGCCAAAAACAGTTTTTAATTTTTTTTGAAAAAACCAAAAGCGCGGCAATTTTTTTGAGTTTGCAGTTTTTATATTAACCCAATGCGGCAATTAATTGGCCAAAAAAAAGTAAAAATTGACCAAGGATTTAAGAAATAGATGGTTTGTCATGCTAACTTTATACGATATGAGGCCAAAAACAGTTTTTAATTTTTTTTTGACAAAACCAAAAGCGCGGCAATTTTTTTGAGTTTGCAGTTTTTATATTAACCCAATGCGGCAATTAATTGGCCAAAAAAATTTTCAAATTGACCAAGGATTTAAGAAATAGATGGTTTGTCATGCTAACTTTATACGATATGAGGCCAAAAACTGTTTTTAATTTTTTTGGAAAAAACCCAAAAGCGCGGCAATTTTTTTGAGTTTGCAGTTTTTATATTAACCCAATGCGGCAATTAATTGGCCAAAAAAAAGTAAAAATTGACCAAGGATTTAAGAAATAGATGGTTTGTCATGCTAACTTTATACGATATGAGGCCAAAAACAGTTTTTAATTTTTTTTTGACAAAACCAAAAGCGCGGCAATTTTTTTGAGTTTGCAGTTTTTATATTAACCCAATGCGGCAATTAATTGGCCAAAAAAATTTTCAAATTGACCAAGGATTTAAGAAATAGATGGTTTGTCATGCTAACTTTATACGATATGAGGCCAAAAACTGTTTTTAATTTTTTTGGAAAAAACCAAAAGCGCGGCAATTTTTTTGAGTTTGCAGTTTTTATATTAACCCAATGCGGCAATTAATTGGCCAAAAAAAAGTAAAAATTGACCAAGGATTTAAGAAATAGATGGTTTGTCATGCTAACTGTATACGATATGAGGCCAAAAACAGTTTTTAATTTTTTTTGAAAAAACCAAAAGCGCGGCAATTTTTTTGAGTTTGCGGTTTTTATATTAACCCAATGCGGCAATTAATTGGCCAAAAAAATTTTCAAATTGACCAAGCATTTAAGAAATAGATGGTTTGTCATGCTAACTTTATACGATATGAGGCCAAAAACAGTTTTTAATTTTTTTTGAAAAAACCAAAAGCGCGGCAATTTTTTTGAGTTTGCAGTTTTTATATTAACCCAATGCGGCAATTAATTGGCCAAAAAAATTTCAAATTGACCAAGGATTTAAGAAATAGATGGTTTGTCATGCTAACTTTATACGATATGAGGCCAAAAAGAGTTTTTAATTTTTTTTGAAAAAACCAAAAGCGCGGCAATTTTTTTGAGTTTGCAGTTTTTATATTAACCCAATGCGGCAATTAATTGGCCAAAAAAATTTTCAAATTGACCAAGCATTTAAGAAATAGATGGTTTGTCATGCTAACTTTATACGATATGAGGCCAAAAAACAGTTTTTAATTTTTTTTGAAAAAACCAAAAGTGCGGCAATTTTTTTGAGTTTGCAGTTTTTATATTAACCCAATGCGGCAATTAATTGGCCAAAAAAATTTTCAAATTGACCAAGGATTTAAGAAATAGATGGTTTGTCATGCTAACTTTATACGATATGAGGCCAAAAACAGTTTTTAATTTTTTTTTGAAAAAACCAAAAGCGCGGCAATTTTTTTGAGTTTGCGGTTTTTATATTAACCCAATGCGGCAATTAATTGGCCAAAAAAAATTAAAAATTGACCAAGGATTTAAGAAATAGATGGTTTGTCATGCTAACTTTATACGATATGAGGCCAAAAACAGTTTTTAATTTTTTTTTGAAAAAACCAAAAGCGCGGCAATTTTTTTGAGTTTGCGGTTTTTATATTAACCCAATGCGGCAATTAATTGGCCAAAAAAATTTTCAAATTGACCAAGGATTTAAGAAATAGATGGTTTGTCATGCTAACTTTATGCGATATGAGGCCAAAAACAGTTTTTAATTTTTTTTGAAAAAACCAAAAGCGCGGCAATTTTTTTGAGTTTGCAGTTTTTATATTAACCCAATGCGGCAATTAATTGGCCAAAAAAAATTAAAAATTGACCAAGGATTTAAGAAATAGATGGTTTGTCATGCTAACTTTATACGATATGAGGCCAAAAACAGTTTTTAATTTTTTTTTGAAAAAACCAAAAGCGCGGCAATTTTTTTGAGTTTGCGGTTTTTATATTAACCCAATGCGGCAATTAATTGGCCAAAAAAATTTTCAAATTGACCAAGGATTTAAGAAATAGATGGTTTGTCATGCTAACTTTATACGATATGAGGCCAAAAAGAGTTTTTAATTTTTTTTGAAAAAACCAAAAGCGCGGCAATTTTTTTGAGTTTGCAGTTTTTATATTAACCCAATGCGGCAATTAATTGGCCAAAAAAATTTTCAAATTGACCAAGCATTTAAGAAATAGATGGTTTGTCATGCTAACTTTATACGATATGAGGCCAAAAACAGTTTTTAATTTTTTTTGAAAAAACCAAAAGCGCGGCAATTTTTTTGAGTTTGCAGTTTTTATATTAACCCAATGCGGCAATTAATTGGCCAAAAAAATTTTCAAATTGACCAAGGATTTAAGAAATAGATGGTTTGTCATGCTAACTTTATACGATATGAGGCCAAAAACTGTTTTTAATTTTTTTGGAAAAAAACCAAAAGCGCGGCAATTTTTTTGAGTTTGCAGTTTTTATATTAACCCAATGCGGCAATTAATTGGCCAAAAAAAAGTAAAAATTGACCAAGGATTTAAGAAATAGATGGTTTGTCATGCTAACTGTATACGATATGAGGCCAAAAACAGTTTTTAATTTTTTTTGAAAAAACCAAAAGCGCGGCAATTTTTTTGAGTTTGCGGTTTTTATATTAACCCAATGCGGCAATTAATTGGCCAAAAAAAATTAAAAATTGACCAAGGATTTAAGAAATAGATGGTTTGTCATGCTAACTTTATACGATATGAGGCCAAAAACAGTTTTTAATTTTTTTTGAAAAAACCAAAAGCGCGGCAATTTTTTTGAGTTTGCAGTTTTTATATTAACCCAATGCGGCAATTAATTGGCCAAAAAAATTTCAAATTGACCAAGGATTTAAGAAATAGATGGTTTGTCATGCTAACTTTATACGATATTTGGCCAAAAACAGTTTTTAATTTTTTTTGAAAAAACCTAAAGCGCGGCAATTTTTTTGAGTTTGCAGTTTTTATATTAACCCAATGCGGCAATTAATTGGCCAAAAAAATTTTAAAATTGACCAAGGATTTAAGAAATACAGGGTGTGTCATGCTAACTTTATATGGAACAGGGTTAACAAAAAATAGATTTTATTTTTTTTTGAGAAAACCAAAAGAGATAGTTTATTTTCGATTTCACGGCATAATTACGGCAATTAAGCTTTAAATAATTAGCGAAAAAAAAATTGAAATAGATCAAAAATTAAAAGTTGTCATGCTAACTTTATATAAAGTTAGCATGACAAACTTGGTTTACCGATTCTGACCAAACTAAACGCTCGGCAATTTTTTTGACTTCACGGCATAAACACGGCAATTATGCGGCAATTACTGAGCCAAAAAAAAATTAACTTTTCAAAAGTTGTCATGCTAAGTTTATACGGGTGACAATTTTTGTCTGTCTGTATATACCTCGAGCTACAGCCTAAACGAGTGAAGTAATTCTCTTCAAGCTTGGTAGTTAGCAGTTTTGGGTGATTCCTTAGAGGGGAAATTAAAATTTTGTTTGTTACCAAAACTAACGGTACCTGCCATATAAGAGAAATGGAAAAGTTAATTTTTTTCAAAAACGGCTCGAACGATTTTGCTTATTTTTCTAAAAATTCCTTTTTATGCAAGAAATCAAATAGCATACTTGGTTTTGTGTAAGAGATCATTTAAAAAAACTGTGTTTAATTAGTTATAAAAACAGATATTTATTTTATTCCTTAAAAATATCAAATTTTAAATTTTCCCTAATTTTGTTCACTAAAAAGCTTTAACATTACAGTTACTTTTACCATAAGAGCAAGTACCTGCGACCCCAGTTGTGCATTTATTTTTTTTTTTTTATAGAAATGATGTATGTAAATTTATTTCACAACTTCTTTTTTTAACAAAAATGAACAAAAATGAGAAAGTAAATCTTATTTTTAGTGCCACGGGTGGAAGGAGGCCACGTTGTAGTTTCGTAGCAAATAAAGTGTGGTTTTGCTTTAATCAAAACAAAAATAAAAATCAAAACAAAATAAAAAGACGAAAAGTCCCCAGTATTTTTTTTACCAACCAATCTTTTTAAACAATAAAAATAACAAATAAAATAACTACATAATAGGGTGCTTCTAATATGGTCGAAAAAAATGTATTTTCGATTTTTTAATGGGACACCCCTGCATTATGTTCTACCACATAACTATAGTATATGGTATTTTTTTCCGATTTTAATATTAAAATTTTTGGGTCGCTACCATTCACTAAAGATTTAAGTAAAAAAAAATTATCAATTTCAACAAAATTTGTTTTCAATGATTTATCGTACGGTAAACAATACAAAGTATGCTTAAGACCCGATTTTCAATCTTCTAATTAACAATCAGACGAATAAAGATATTAAGCTCATAAGCAATCAAATAAAAACATTGCATTTTTCAACCAACAAAGATCACTCAGTAAGCTATTCTACAGAATAACAAAAAATGAGAAACTCAATAATATTCAAAATTTAACGTAATTTTTATTCCGCTGTATTTTTATCAAAGTTTCTTTAAAAACAGCTAAAGATTTAATATAACTTATTTAATTCTGATTACAAATTCCAAAACTTTCTGAGAAAAAAAAAACAAAATTTGCTGTGTTTTTCAAAACTTTGAATTGTGGTAGCGACCCCTAAAACGTGTTTAAACTGGACCAAATTTTACCCAATTTATATTTAAGGCATGAAGAACAAAATGAAAGGGTGTCCCATTAAAATTTCGAAAATTGATTTTTAAGAAGCACCCTACTACATAAATATTTTTTTATTAGGTACTTTGTATAGTAAAAATGTCTAAAATAAAATTTTTTCTCGTTTCAGGTAATGAAGCTATTATTTTTATTTGATGTAACAAGTATGTAAGTTAATTAAATTATTGAATTTTTAACTGTGGGTCAAGGTTAAAAACAACTCCAAATTATAGAAACATACGAGATGTCTGATCACAATTTGAGTAATGGATAGATGACAGTAGTTATAATCAATTCTTGGTATTAAAAGATCTGTTTCAAAATATCTGGTCAATACTTCAAAATAATTCCCATTATACTTCATATTCGTTGATAAATAAAGCATTCATATCAAATTTCATCACTGCCCTACATGATTATCTTTTGCTTTTACACTTTTTTGTATCTTTTTTTTGAAACAAATCAAGTAAAATTTTGCATATCAATCAAAAGACACAATTTTTGAATAATGTGATAATATTCAAATAAAAGTTCAAAACATTTGTGAAAACTCAAAAAAAAAAAGTTCGAAGAATATTCAAAACATACATAGACCCTTCAGCTAAGTAAGCTTTCGCCCTCTATATACATTCAAATTTCTTTGTATGTTCATTACTAACTCCATCGTTGTTTTTCCTAAGGCACAAACATAAAGTTTATTGTTAAGTATACAATACTTTTTTTTACTTTCAAAACAAATAAAAAACAAAATGTTAAAGGAGAATGTTGAATTCCCTTAAGGCACCCATAAAATTAATTTCTTTTCTTTATGGATGAGTAAATACATTTTTTTTTTGCACAACCTCTAAAATAAAAGATTTTGCCAACAAAAATTTTATTTGCCGAACACAAAGTCACCAGATTTCAATCGATATAAAATTGTAAGAACCAATTTGATTCAAAGTAAAAAAATCCATTTAACTGAAATCACAAACAAAAAAAAGAATCCTGATTGAAATGAGAATTTTTGTACGTGACTATTGAAAAAAATCGAGAAAAATAAGAGTCCAAAATGCGTTTCATTCAAAAAATAAGAGAACAAAAAAAAGAGATAAAAAGAATAATTGCAATGTAGTGACGGTTACAACTTACAGCTGACCAAAATTCGATAGTCTTTTCCGGACAAAAAGTGTATAAATTTGTACGTTTTCTTTGAAGGATTATTATTCTCTTGAACTGTTTTTTTTTTTTTAGGTAGAATTAAAAAAAAAAAACAAACTGACAGCAGCTGTTTTTTTTTTTTTTTCTCTAAGACAAACCAAAATTGTGTTGTTTATCAAGAGGTTTTTTTTTATTTCACTTGCTTTTTGTATGTAATGGTTGAAGCTGCTGGTAAATTGGATTTTATTATTTTTTGTTCTGTTTTTATTCTTTTTGATGAGTGGTTTCGTGTATTTTTCTGATGTCGTCTGCATATTTTTGTAATATAAAATGCATATTGTTGATTTGTGTTATTCTCTTTGCTCAGGTGGATTTGCAAAAACTGTGTTTGATAGGTATTTGAAGCAAAAAACAATTAGATACAAACTTCATGATAAAAAACAAAACTACATGTTTTTTGTTTTAATGTAACGTAATATCTAAATTGATTTTCAAAACGAATAATAACAACTGGAATCTCAATATATCATACTCTCTAAGATGAAAGGCCATTGAAAAACCTGCGTAAGCTTTAAAATAATTTAAAAGAAAGAATTTTGCACAAAGATTACTAAAAAATAATCCTTTTGCACAGAGATTGTTGTATTGTTATTTTTGCAAATAACACACTACTTTACGTAAATTATCTAAATTTGTTGCCATTCAAATAAAAAAATATTATATATTATACCTAATGTTTTTTTTTTTTGTGCATCATAAAGTTACTAAACGAGAAAAAACATAACACTGAAACAAATTCGTCGTTCAATTCAATATAAGGTCCAAAATACTATTTGATGTTCGAAAATGTTTCCCTTTGGTTTGATTTCACTTTTCATGAGAAAAAAGTTAAAATTAGTGGAAAAAAAACTTAAGTGAGTTATCAATAAAATACTATTTACGTATACAATAAAATAGATTAACACTAAAATTTCGATTGAATTGTTCGCAAATCACGGTAACTCAATTCTTTTTCACACAAAATATTGTTGTTCCATTTGAACATTGTAATGAGTTTTAAAGTTTTTTTCACATCCCATAAATAATAATTTCACATCATATTTGAATAGTTAAAAATATTGTACATTGTGTTCCCAGTAAAAAAAATAATTCTAAGCTATCCTGCCACGGGTCGTTTGAACGCGACACTACTCGAAGTGTCTTGCACTCCATATGTTTTGATGCAGAAATGTTCCTTGGGGTCTAAATAGTAAGAAAAAAGCTTTTTTAAAATTTTCTATCTAGGGTATACTTTTCTAATGGTTTTTCGTATTCCATCACATCAAGTTTTTGAGATATTACCGTTAGAAAATCAAAAATACCCTTTTTTAACAGTTTTTGAGCTTGTGTCATCTTGCGTGATAATTTTTTATAATTACATTTGTAGCGGTTTCTTAAAGAACTAAGTTTCTTCTTTTAAAATCCGTTTAAATCATTTCGATATCGCTTTTCTTCTCCGAGAAATCCTAAAATCAATTCAACATGTTTGGTGAATATTCTCTATGAAAAAAAATCTTATGTTCGTTTGGGTTTCATGGCAAATCGCAAAAAATTTTTGCATTCCTTTAAGTTTTTTGGTAAGTTTATGGGTAAGAAAATTTTTGACTAACGCAAGATGACACAACCTCAAAAACTGTTAAAAAAGGGTATTTTTGATTTTCTAACGGTAATATCTCAAAAACTTGATGTGATGGAATTTTTTCGACTTCGGATTCGAGTTCAGCATATGAAAAACCATTAGAAAAGTATACCCTGACTTCTATAAAAAAAAACTTTTTGATTAGTGAAATCGAATTGGGCAGAAGAAATGAACGGACTTAGATTCGAATATCTGAAGATCTAAAAATGCCACTAATTTGATTGAAATGCCGTTAAAAAAAGGCATATTTCTTCTAAAAATAGAGCTATTATTTATATTAACAGAGTTATTAACAAAAACGTGTGAAAAAGTACGTAAAAGTATGTTTTTTCATAACTTGTTAAGCTCATAAAAAACGAATAGCTCGATAGAAAATTTTAAAAAAGCTTTTTTCTTACTACCAAGGAACATTTCTGCATCAAAACGGTGCCGTGAAATAACGCCGAATTCCAAAATTCGGCGTTATTTCACTTTCAAAAGCGAAATAAGGCCGAATTTCAACGTTCGGCCTTATTTCACAATGACAAAGTGAAATAACGCCGATTCGGCATTATTTCACTTTTCAGTGAGGCAAATCCTGCTAAGTGGAGCTTAGGAAAAATTGCAATGTAACCACCTGTAGTCAGTTTGGTATTGAAATCCCATATTCTTGGCAAAGGGACACAAGGCCCATGGACATAACAGCCACTTTATATTTGTGGACTTAAGTCCCAATTGAGTGAGACATAAGTTCCAAATTAATTGTCAAACTCAGGTTGGACATAAGACCCACAAATAAAAGATGGACGTTATGTCTCACTAACGAAGAATTCACAAATTATAAAATTATTTCCCAACTGGATTTGGGATAGTTACAAAATTCGATTTTGCACTTATGTCCCACCCTATTGGCACATACGCCTATCCAATATTGTATCTAAAGCAGGACAACATGTCCCCAGCCTCCAAACATACTTCACTGTTTATACGCCTAAGTCCTGTGTATTATTATTGTTTTTATGTGTATACCAAACAACAAAGATATGTTTGTGTTATAACTTAGCAAACGCGAAGCGGAAAAAAATTTGCTTACATGAGAATCTATTTAATTTTCGGAACCCAAACGCGAAGCGGAAATTTTTTTCCGCTTCGCGTTTGCTTACATGAGAATCTATTTAATTTTCGGAACCCAAACGCGAAGCGGAAATTTTTTTCCGCTTCGCGTTTGGGTTCCGAAAATTAAATAGATTCTCATGTAAGCAAATTTTTTTCCGCTTTGCCTTCCACCAATTAAAACAGGTGGGATTTGTCAAACCGCCCTATTTGCGAGATAATTTTCCAAATGACCCGCGCTTATCATGCGAGGTTGGTTGTATTCAAAGTTTCTTTTTCATTTAAAGAATCTGAAACAAAACGCGAATAAAATAGAAAAAAAGTTATTCTACATTATTATTTTATGTTTCGAAATGTTGGGCTATGTCTCACTCAAGTGGGATATAATTCTTAAATTAAATGTCGTCCCACTCAAGTGGAACATAACTCCCAAAAATAATGAGTGGGCGTTATGTCCTTGGGTCTTATGTCCCTGCGCCACATTTTTATCACATCTTGAAACTTATCTAGGTTAATAAATAATTAAGAGGCATATAAGAGCCAAAACTTTTTTGGAACCTATACCTCGATGGGATGGGCATAAGTCCCAAATTGGTATGGGAGCCATTGTGCCCAAATAAATTTGGGCCTTATATGCATTTGAAAATAAGAAAAAGGGTAACATACCGGTTAACTTGCGTCTGCTCTTATGCTGACTTTTCTAACATTCGGCCTTATTTCTCAGTTGGGACTCGGCGTTATTTCACTTTGACAAAGTGCAATAAGGCCGAATGTTGAAATTCGGCGTTATTTCGCTTTTGTAAAGTGAAATAACGCCGAATTTTGGAATTCGGCGTTATTTCGCTCGGCGTTATTTCACGGCACCATCAAAACATATGGAGTGCAAGACACTTCGAGTAGTGTCGCGTTCAAACGACCCGTGCTGCGTTACCATGTTAAAACAAACTAAAAGTGTCTTTAGTTTAATTTAATGTAATTTATTTAGTTTGACATTTTGTAACTTTTTAGATAAATTATAGTCATTGGTCAGGAGGGGGAATAAGCTAGACAAATTTACAGCTTCAAAATCACTTCAAGAGGAGCGAGTGTTATTACGTGACCAATGAGTTACCGCATTTGTGAGATAAGTGTAGACAAAATTTGTATTCTTGTTATTGTTAAACATTTTTGCTAACAATTTTGACGGTGACCAAATTTTTGCGATGTATTTCTTGTTTGTCTTTTTTTTTTAAATAAAGTTCATATTTACGATATAATAACATACTTACAATTGCGTTACTGCCAGCTCCACTGTTTTGCCATAATGAATATATTTGTAAAGCAGTTGTTGTTTTAGTTCTATTTTTAATTTATTAAATTCATCAAATTTCATATAAAAGCTGTATTCAGCTTATTGTCTAGTGTTACTATAAATATATCAAGAATTAAATGACAGTTGGCAGCAATTAAAAATTAAATAATGTTTACTTCTAAAGAAGCACTACCAAGTTTGAAGGACTTTGCCATAACAATTAAGTGCCTAGACAGAATACCGTTGGTTTCCAATGTGTTATTGAAAGTGTTAAAAATGTTTTTCTTCTAATATAATATCTAATATGATATGCAAAAAGTATGGGATAGTAAATTTTTACACTTTAATCAACAACATAAAAAGATTAGCATATTCTAATTCCACTGCCGGTAAAACACATTAAGAACTGTTCTTCAATACAAGAAGTTTCAACTAATTTCAACAAAACCTAACTAGACAGCGGAAAAGATATTAAACTAACCTCTTGCTTATACTTTTTTGGTCGACACGCAAACTGCAATGTTTCTTGGCTGTATTTTTCTTCTTTTATTTTTTTTTTTGTTTAATTTCTTACAAGCTTCACCATTTAGTTAAACATGCACTCGGGTGCATTGCGTGTGCAGCACATTAACATGACAAAAGCCTTACGAGGTCGCTAAGCCGGCATATGTTTTTGCCTTCGTCTTCTTTGTTGCTGCTGGCTGTCTCGTTATCGTCTTCGTCGAAAGTCAAGTTCTAGTCGACGACCGACTACAACAACGACGACTCGGTGCCAGTGGCATGTAATTATGTAAAAGCTTGTTAAATTGGAATTGTCAATATGCCTTCTTTTGGAAAGACAACATATAGAGACGACAGGAAAAAAAAAACTGCGACTTCGGCGGCTTCTTCCAGTATTGTTCGTACAGCATGTCTACCGTCATCGGCCAGTATAGTCGTTGTCGTCAATGTATAGATATTATTATGGCAATGAGTGTCGTCTACTTCTGTGCCGCTAGTTTTTATGTTTTTTTTTTTTTTTTTTTATTCAACTCGTGCCAATATGGGTGCAGCATTTAAATGTCGTCATCGTTTGTCCATATCTAAAACCTCAATGTGGAAGTTATATGTGTGTGCAAAATGATGACTATCGATTCCAAATCAACATGACATTTATTGATCTGCTAGTTTTTTGTATGTTTGTTGGAAATTGGCAAAATAAAAACGGAACTAGTTTTCTAGGTTATGGGTATTAAAGTTCGACTTTAACTTTGACGATGAATGCTTCGCCGTTAATTAAACTACATATAAACTTATTTAGGGCCAATTTTTCAACAGTCAGTTAAACAGTCAGTTAGTACTTATTCTCCTGATAGAGAAAAAATCATTTTTTCAACAGGCATATATAGCTTATTCCTATGAATAAAACTATCTGCTTCTTTCAGAGACGAATAAAAATTATTCTAAGGAATAATATCAATAAAAATACTGTGTCAATTGTCAAAGCTGCTTTGAAATAATTTTGACAAAGAATACAGAGGAACACAAGAAAACAAAAACAATTATAAATAAAAAAGACGTTTAGTTTTGAATATTATTGTATTTGACAATTTTTTTTTTGTTATTCTGTAGAATAAATTATTTTTGATTGAAAAATTCAATGTTGTTATCCGATTGTTTATAAGCCTGATAAATTTATTCGTCGAACAGTTAACTGACTGTTTATTAGAAGATGGAAAAATCGGCTCTTAGTTAAAAAAAAAATGCCTATAATGAATATCAGCTGATTTTCAATAATTTATTTTTTTTAAGTCTACAAAATTATGTTTCTATTTATAACCATTCGTAAAAAATAATAACATACATGCACGGAAAAAAAAGAGCACCTTAAAATTAAACGATGTCTGCTTAAAATAAATGGAATCCGCTTAAATTCTGTTATATTTTAGGTGAACTTCATTTCATTGTAATTGTGAATTTTTATCAAAACCGACAAAAAATAAAAATTTTAAAATTATTTTCGGACTTTAGCTTTAGTTGCAGTTTATCATACCTACCTACTTATTTCCAACAGTGAGATAAGCTGACAGTAAGGCATTCATTTCGATCCTGCTTTGGGTACGCAGTTTGTTACGGTCACCATTTCCGGTTAAAAGACCGAAAAGATAGGTTTTTCTACTACACTTAGGGAAAAAATAAATTGAAGTTGAAACGTCGTTGTTTCAAAGTTGAACTACTTTGAATTATGTGACTTTAAGATACGAAACCATCAAAAATTAACTTTTTTTCCACGTTGATTTAAAAATGTTCATCTTCAACGCAAAATCATTCCGAATAATAGTTAAATCAATGTGGTTTTCATTGATTTTATGTTGTTTTATGGTGGCTTTTCCCTCAGTGTATTTTCATTCATAATGCTATGCTAAACGTAGTCTACCAACCTTTAGAGTATTGTTTAAGCTTATGTTATGTTATAAAAAATCAGTACTTTACTACTTCTAAAAATACAAATTCAGTTGCAAAAGGGTACACAAATGAAATAATATGGAAAAATTACCTACCACTAATAAAAAAGTCAGATTTTTTAAGAAAACATTTTTATTTCCGTTATTAAAGGAATATTCTCAACAATGTTATGCCATTTTGAAAAGAGAATTGAACATACCAACTTTTAAGGTAACTCGCCTAAATATCGTAGTGCATTTTTTTTACACTACGGTTCATTGAATTAGGGTCATGTAAAAATTTTAATTACTTAGTTGGGCAAAAAAGTAATATTTGCTTTAAAACTGATGCACTGCTTGTTAGCAGAGTTCAAGGTTCCGTATCAAAAGAAAAAATTGAGAAAATTTAAGATTTGTAGTCACAGCCCATGAAAGACAAGCACCAGGACCATTTTTTGGATTTTTTTTTTTAGAATGTCCATAACTCCCAAAATGTATGGCTGCGATTTTGTTTTATTATTTTTTTGATAACAGTCACCACCTACTCTATCTACTGTTTTCGTTTCGACGTTGACTTTTGGGACAATCTGCCTAGAGGGTAAGGGTAAGGTGCTCGACTGGTAATCTTGACAATCAGGTTCGATTCCCGGCATGATCAATTTTTGTTTTTTTTTTTTTATTTTTCTTTTTAATAACGAAAAAAACTGACTTGATGTATTTTTTTGCAATATTAACCCTCTTACTCCAGTCAAAGCGTCGGAAAAAAGGGCCTAACCTTGCGCACAGAGGCACTGTCAGTTTTTATTTCATGGATCGATAGAGGTATATTTAAAAGGCTTAAACCCAATTTCTCACCACCTGATCATTCTTTTTAGCGGAGCTATTCACAAAAATGCATTTTTTGGGATGTTTTACTTCCAAGCTAATATCTTTGCTCCAGTATGTCGTAGCCCAAAAAATGAACATTCATTCTCTTCCTTATAATATTTTCTATCGTTGTATGTAATTTCATTGTATTAACCCTTAACTATAGTGGTGAAAATTTGTGGTGTTTTGAAATGATAAAATAAAATACAAAATTGAATTTTTTTATAAATTTTGTTTTTAAGCATCAAAAGATAACAATTTAAAAAAAAATAAAAAAATAAAAAAAAAAAAGAGAAAATTCATTTTCAACGGTTTTTATTAACTTTTTAAAATTTGATGTGGGTCCCCTGGACCCACCACTATAGTTAAGGGTTAAAGTGAGTTACTACAAAATGGCAGCCAGTTAAAGTCAAAATTTTAGTTGTTAAAAAACACATTTTCGTTTTTATTTCGAAAAAAGCTTATATTATATTAGCCCTCTTAATTTCTCTGTGCCTCTGTGCGCAAGGTCAAATGACGCTTTGACTGGAGTATCTGTAGGCACACCTCTTTTTTGTGACGTGATAGGCACACGGCTGCGAATTTGGTTTATACTTTTTCATGTCGCTAAAACTTTTTTCGGTCACAATATTTTATAGAGAATCAAGTATGAAATTGATGTAGAATATTCCGAGGAATTCGAATATTGTATTCACAATTCCGAAAAAAAAAATATTTTAACCCTTAGAAAGAGACTTTTTTGTGACCACTTTTTTGAAAAATCGTAATTTTTTTTGTTTTTGTCCTGCCAAATTCGCACCCGTGTGCCGACAGAGGGTTAAATCAAACACAATCATAATACAGACGGTTCATTAAAAAAAAATATGCATTATATTTTTGACCGCACATTGTATTGCATACCCACTGTCCGTTGTTATGATTTTTTTTGTTAAAACTAAAAAAAAAAAACAACAGAAATGTATTACTTCGATGCGCTGAATCAAAATTCCAGTTCCATAAAGATCCAGTTTTTGAGTGAAGTTCCAAAATCAGCACTCAAAAGATGAGGATTTGTTTTTAGACAATAACTATAGTGAAAAATTAATTGTTTATTTTTTTATTTCATTTTATACCACAACTTTTTATAGAACCGCCTTATATTTTTTCTACATTGAGTTCTCTTAGATGTTGTGGTTTTTTTGCACTAAGATCATCAAACTCATTGTAATTTAATGCAACCCTTAAAATCCCAAGAGAAAGACTGTTAAATCATTTAAACACCTTAGTCATAAATTAAACTTTCTTTGAAAAAAAAAAAAAAAAAAACATTAATGAAACCACCAGCTACATTAAAGAATTTACTTTGTTGACATCTGCCTCAATTAGATACAGAACCCAAGTAATTATTCACCAGACTGCTTAGCTCATAGCTAACTAAATTGCTTAGCATCATTTCGTACATTCACCCCAAGTTCTGAATAATATCAATGTGCTCCCAATGTACAACCGACCTCCTGCAAAGCAAAGCAACGAACGAATGAACCCCAATCGCGCTAATTTGCACTCCTTTTAGTTAGCAATTACCGTAAATTCTCTATTTCATGAGCACTCATTATCCACACATCCTCTCTCTCTCATCACACATTGCATCACCTTCACCCCGAACCCCATTTCCGGCTGAGAGTCAATATTATTTTATGTTCGTTCGGTTAGTGTCTGGCAAATGCATATTTATTGAATGTTTGTTGGATGCTTCGACATGAAATAGCAGTTTTAATCAATTTTATCGCCTCCAGAGAGCTTAGAATCTTCATTTCACCATTTCCTCTGTTTGGGAAGAGCTATTTTACAAATATCCGTATGAACCGGCGCCAAAATATTCATTTCCCTCCTCAACATCGGAATAGAAAAAAAAAAAAAAAAGAAAACACTTCCCGAGTGTATGTCAAAAATGCAATTCTTTTCCGTTTGTTTTGGTGCATTTCAATCATCGATCCAGAATTGGGTCAAAACAAAATTCAACAGAGCACACAGGAAATATGCCACAATTTGTGGGATTTCATTTCTACAAAGAAGAAAGAAAAAAAATAACGAAACAACACTAATAACAAAAATAATCAAAACAACTCAATTTAGTTCACCCACGCGTCTATACCTACTCCAACCAGACATGCACTAAAAGAAGGCGGGAAAACCGGGAAAAATTCTAACATTAAAAAACAAAATCAAACACACATACTCGCATACACATATCATATCAATTTCCCAAGTGTGCTATTTTTGATTTTCTAGCGCGCGCACTCTTTATTGTGAATGAATTTAAACAAAACTTGTTATAAAAAAATGCACCTTTTTACCGTCCCACACTAGTTTGCGCTTTGTTTGATTACATGATACAGTTAATCCAGGGCCGTCGTAACATATCGGTCGTTGTCGTTGGTTGGAATTGATTGCATGAATAATGTTTCGTTGATTTTGAAGTTGCAGTGTAGGTGTTTGAGGGCAAGTTATGGGTTCTTAAAAAAAAAGTATATCGATAAGAAATTGAAGGTAACTTTTTTTAAGATTTTAAAAAGCTAGTAGAGTTTTTTTTTTGTTTGGTTTCAGACATATTGATATTTATAAAAAAAAAAGAATATTTTTCCATTCAAGATCCAATTTCTGAACGAAAAGTGAGAAAAGTAGTCGAATCAAGGTCACTATACAATTATAGGGTGTGTCACTTTTGTATGGCCTAAAAAAAGTACTCTAATTTTGCAATGTAATAGTGGTCAAAAGTTTTATGAGGGTCTATATTTTAATAATATGTAAAAAAGTATTATAATATCGTTCGTCTTTGGCTCGCTCAAATCGATTGAAGTTGTTAAGAAAAAAAAAAAAAAAAAACGATTTTATATAAAAAAAAAATTTTTTTCCTTCGCTTATTATTTCGCAGCTTCTTTACTAACTGTTCAGTTTCAACAAATATAAGCTTTTTCTTGGAATTATCTTTCACGAGAAAGCCTAAAACTATTTAATATATATTTTTTTGTTTCCAAACGGCACAGTTAAAAAAAACGTATAATTTCAAAAATCTCTAAAAATCCAAATTTCTTCGATTTTTTGCCTATATTTTGAGCTAGCCAACGATATTAAACAAAATGAAAATATAAATGCAATGCAACTTTTAAAAGCTATTACACTTGAAAATTTCATAGTTTAGCATTTTGACACACCCTACTATACAAGCTACATTACCTACTTAACAAACAAATTTAAAAAAAATGTTCGTATAGATTTCAGATATAATCATATCTGAAAAAATGTTTCGGAATAGGTTTTCGTGACATCATTTTTTAACGTTTTTTGTGTTTTTTTTACTGTGAATTCGGGTTTAAGTTAGAAATACCCATCCTGAATGCGGGATAAATATGCAAGACTAACTTTTCTTGATCACGTCAGAAGCTTAAGCCCAATGAGTCCATAACATTTTCGAGAAATCGTTTTGTTTTTAGAATTTTTTTTTTAAATCTTGCTCAGACAAAAATGTTTGGAAGAAGTGTTAAGAAATAGATCAAAAAGCGAAATTCTCATTGTCATTATTTATGCATAGAGGAAGTATACTTTTATAAATATTCCTTTTTTCTATGACTCAAGTAAAGATGTTTCTCATTTGCTCTTGCGTTTGGCCAAATCAGCTACTCGGTACGTAAAGAAAACCAAAAGATTTATTTCATTTAGGTTATGAATACCGACTTAAGAAATGCTGAAGTAAGTGCTCGAGCATTCACTCAGAATGTTCTTGACTTAAAATTTTTGTATGCTTAAAAAAAAAACAACAGTAAACTTTGAAAAACTATTCATTCTAATTTTTACTTGCTCTATAGGGCAAGTATTGGTTTCGTGTCAAAAAAAAAATTCGAGGTTTTAATTGAAACTAACATTACGATGATGGAGAGGTACGAAAAAGTGGTTTTCGTCATGACGTCCGTCGGTCTGTGCGTCGGTGCGTCTGTGCGTCTGTGCGTCTGTGCGTCGTCAAAAAAAGGTGTACATGAAGCTGCAGCCTAAACGGGTGAACGGTTTTTCTTGAAATTTGGTACAGATGATTTTTTCGTAATTTCCAAGGTTGTTTTTTTTTTGTTTTGTAATATCTTGCTTAGAACATATACCTCCCATACAAAATGTTCGAGGTATTGCAATTTTCTCGAAAACGGCTCTAACGATTTTGATTAAATTTGACCCACGTAATACTGTACGTAAATCTAACAAAACTGCGTTTTTAGTTTTTCTCAAAAAATACGTATAGTGAAAATATGATATTAAAATTTTTTTTTAAATCACCGATGTCGGCTCTTCCCGTGCATCGTTAATGAGTTATTCCAATTTTCTCGAAAACGACTCTAACGATTTTGATTAAATTTAACACACGTAATGTTGTACGTAAATCTAACATAATTGCGTTTTTAGTGTTTCTCAAAAAAAACGGATAACCGAAATATGGCTTAAGAAATTATAAAAAAAATTACATATTTTTGCATTTCTTATGAAATTCCTTAAAAAATCAAATTATAACCAATTCAAAATATTTTTACAAAAAAGCTTTGACATAAAAGGTATGATAACATAAGAGCAAGTACGTGCGGCCCCAGTCGTGCATTTTATTTTTGTCATGTGTTAGAAAAAAAAACAATCGTCAGTTGTAAGAACGTAATAAGTCCACTTTTTTCCGAAAATGACTTTTTGATGCAAATTGCATCTTTAGGCGTAGGCACATTTTCTAATTTGAAAAACAAAAAAAAAATTATTTTGGGTGTCAAAGTTACAGGGATTGAAAAATTTTCTAAGTTTGAAAAACAGAATAAACCAGAATTTCAGGCTATTGATTATGTCTTAACTAAGACATTTGCTGGTTTTTTCCCATTCATTGCGGAAAACGTTGAACGGGTTATAAGAGAAGATAAAATCGCGAAGTGCTATTAAATGAGAGGGTGAAAATTGAAGAAAGGGGTTCAAAAGCCCCCTTTTTGGTTTTTCAATATATCTCGTAAACAAAGCATAATTTTGATAAATTGATTTTAAAACTTGTTGTAGAGAATCAAATTTAATATCGGAAAAATGTTTTTTTTTTTTAATTAAAAAAAAAATCCATACCCTAACCAGTTCAAAAAAACATAAACAAAATTTAAAAAAACGATTTTTTAAGTTTTTTTTTTCTTTTTTTAAATGTATTTTTTTCGGGCTGAGATAGTCATACATATGTATTGCTCTAAATAAAAATAGAAGATTAAATTTACTTCAGAATGCTGGGCTCAAAAAGTTTTTTCATTGAAAATTAACCGAAGAATGACCATTCGAAGCTATCTTTATTTCCCATTTCTTTTTTTACTCAAGTTTAAAAATAGACAACAACAAAAATGTTTGTTTTACTATGTATAACACTTTTTTGTTTTGATTACTCAAACTCTATCAATAGTCATTAAAACTTTTGTTTTAAATAAATTATATATTGATTTCATTCCAAATTTGGCTTTTGGGTGAAATTTCAAACGGTAAGTTGTAAGAACGGAATAAGTCTAACGTTTTTAAACCGTTATAGCTGTAAAATGTTTGTTTCGACTCAAATCTTTATTTTATCTGAAGGTCAAATATCTGAAAACAGTCAAATACATATGGAAGCTATTCAGTTTTTTGCGTTTTCCCAACAATTTTGCAAAATGGACTTATTCCGTTCTTACAATTTATGATTCAAATGTAATATTGATTTGTATTTTGGGTCTAAAAAAGTGGTATTGGAGTCGAAAATACATGTTATCCGGTTCATATGGAAATTAAGTCATAAGCTTTTGCCAAAAGAACAAAAAATAATTATTTTTTGTATTAATTACAATTAATTTCGCAATGCACATTAATTTGAGTGAAATCTTAAAATTAGAGACCTGAGCTACAAACTGCTTTTTCATTTAATATTTTTCAAGTACCTAGGTACAATGCGATCAACAAAAATGTGATTGGAAATTTAAATCCTGTAAAATAAAGTTGCTCAAGGTCAAATCTAATAAATATCAGTTTTTTGTCTATATAGCCTTCTGAACATTGAATTAAAATGTTCATGTAGATTGTAGAGTTTAAAATCATGCACTATCCCACCAAAAAAGTTATGTGAATTTTAAAATAAAAAATATTTTTTGTTTACTTTTTGGAACTGTAACTTTTTTAATATTAATAATACCTATCAAAAATGTGTCTAAAAACCAAAAAAACCTGTCTTATTCCAGAATCAACAAAACGTGAAATATTTGACAAAAAAAAATTTAAGATGGAAGAGAAGAGAATTTGGCAATTGCGAAAAATCAAAACTTTGACATTCGTTCCATTCTCTATTGTTTACCTAATGCAGTGGATATACAATACACTGTTAACACAAAAATTTAACGAAAAATTTTATCAAAAATTTTGGCTGTTGAAAGTGGGCATTTATCAAACATTTTAAGTCGTCTATAAGTCCTTAACGAATGTGAACCATAAAAAAGAAATTGTTTAATTTAGTATGCCTATAAGCAACCATTAATATTGGAGCAAGAACATGAGACCCAGTCGTCGATTTTATATTATTGATTTTCCCGACCATCATCATTCATCGCACCCACATGTCTGAGAAAAAAAAAGCTGAAATCGAATGCTGACTACTTTCTATAATATTATTTTCATTTTCATTCATCGACATCGAGCGATGCGGTTATGTTATGTAAACTTTAAGAAAAATCGATTCACACATTAAACATATCGTACAAAGATCATGACGTGAAAATGCCATTCAAGGAATATAATATTTATCAACTGATTGAGAGCAAGTTTTCGCTTTTTTTTTTAATTTTTTTTTTTATTTATAATTGCCATTTATGGTGACGACTTGTTAGCTCAAATCTGTATGACCATCAACATTGCTTCGCTGGAAACGTTTAAAAAAAAGTCATTTTTCGAGGTTAACTTCTTTTGATATTTGATGCCCCCAGAAGTAGATTTGTTGTCAACTTGTAGGTATGTAATAATAAAACGATTGATCGATTCACTTGATTGTAAAGTTAATCAATGTATTTTGTAGAAGACTTGAGCTGAATTTTAAAAGTGAGTTAAAAATAGTTAACAATCTAGGTCTAGGTTATTTTGTCAGAAGTTATCATTCTTTAAGTTTATAATTCTTCTGATTTACGTCTTAAAGTCATAAAAATTTTTTGAGAGAAGGCTTCAAGATATTTATTTTAAGAATAGAAAAAAGGATCTTAAGAAGACATAGATTATAAGCCCCGGTCAAACGACCAAGAATGCAAATTTTCCTTATTACAAACCTTAGAAATAACACGCAGTAGGTACCAAATTTAATCAGAGACAAGGGTAAACTTTTTGATTTCATAAAGATTTCACATTTCTATTGTTGTTTCATTGACACGCGCAACTGGTTACTGACATCGCAGAAGAATAAAAAAGCACAAATTGCAATTGAACAAAATTAAATGTAACCAGTAACCACACTTATTTTCACATATTCGAGCATATATACTTTTTTTTGTCATTCAATTTTGATCAACAAAACAACAATAGCCAATCATAATTTTTGCAGAAATCTGTCACATTCCATTCCAACCCGACCCCCAATGGCGAATTAACCAACAACCGAAACGGCGTCACTTTCCATGCAGACAACAATGGAATCATTTTTTTTTTTTTTTTTTTTTGTCATTCAGTGAAATCATGAGCAATAATGCCCTCGATCTGGTTAAAATCACATCACAATTCATAATTCAACATCCCGCGCTGCAATTTATGAAATCAAAATTATTAATAATATTCATCTCTTCGTTCTCTTCGCATTTGGGTTGAAAATAATATCCCACGACCTAACGCACCCTAAAAATAAAAAAATTAAACAAAAAGAAAGAACAAAATAGGTAACTCACAATAATTGATGTGCATCATTGTGCAAACATCAAACAGAAATTTCCTCTGCAACAAGGCTGCTGCTGATGATGTGCTGTATTCTAGCATCATCACCAGCATCACTTTCCGAAATCGTGCGATCTGACATAGCACGATTTTTTTTTTTCGTTTTGTTCATTTGTGACAAACGATGATGGTTCCATCCGCTATGTCAGAGAAGAAAGAGCACAAACCTATTTACCCACTTCCATATGACTGATGTACAGTGGGGTAGTATGTATGACACTAATTGGAAAAATAAATCCAATGGTCAATGGTTTGCCCTTAGTGAGTTTTTGGTCAATCAGTTTGCCTTTGTTTGAATTTAGCAATGAATAATACCAAAACTAGTTTTGTCTTATCTAAGTTTTCAATTTTGTAACTTCTTTCAAAATAATTTCATACGAGTATTTAACGTGAAATATTTATAAATTTTGCAGAACACGTACATAAAGTTCTGCACTGACTTTCGACTTCAGGAAAATCATTCATCTGCAGAGAAGTATCCCTTCAAGATCAAATCTTCAGTTTTGGAGGACATCCGTATGATGCACTCAGAAGTTAGTATTTACTTTGGTTCTCTTGGCGCAAGAATCCTTATATCTCCAACATGCAGCTGAGATTTCGATTCATCGGAAAAGATAACATTCCAAATGTCTTCAAATGAGATGGAATCATTTTTCTCTAAACAACATTCAAGTTTTTAGAAAATTCACGTGTTGTCAAATTGATACGTGACATACACAAAATATTGACTTTGCACTCCGAATTGATTTTTACCATTTTCGTGTTGGACTGCTTTCACGAGCCAATTGCACGTCTTATTCATAAATAAATTGACAAAACCACCTCTAAGCTTTCATGAATTTTCAGAACTACGCTCTCAAAGGGTATTACAATACGTGACCAACATTTTTCGAACGGTACTGTAACTGCTCCACCATTCGTTTTCCAGGAATGAAATTTTACTGCTATCCAACTGACACTGTCACAATAAGTCGGCTATCAGGAATTAGGTAGTTAACTCAGAAACAGAATAAGGATTTCTTCAAGAAAAAAATATACAGTGATGGTTCATTTTTCAGACATGTTTACTTAAAACTAAAAAGAGTTTCGCTAGCAATCCATTGAAGTTCATCATTCCTTTTCAAAATTTTTGAACGAATGATTGACATCCACTTAAGAACAATCATTGATACTAGAATTCTGTCTATGACACAGCATGCTTACTGCAAAGGCAAAACGGTGGAAACAGCTCTTCATACACTGGTGAGAACCATCGAATACTCCCTCCATCATAAAGAATATACTATGGTTGCCTTTCTCGATATACAAGGTGCTTTTAACAATGTCAATACATCTGCGCAATCGCTTCTAATCGTACTGTCATCTCTTAAGGTGGAAGAGTCGCTTGAAGAATTGATCAAACAAATGCTAACTAGCAGAATGATCAATTCAAAGCTGGGCGACTCCTCTGCAAGAAGATCTGTCAGTAGAGGGATGCCGCAAGGCGGTGTCTTTTCACCCCTCTTATGGAACTTGGTAGTAAATGAGCTGTTGAGATATTTAGAGGCGGAGAGTTACAGAGTGATTGCATATGCGGATAATATTGCTATAGCCGTATGAGGAAAGCACCCCAGTACCCTTAAAGATATCTTACAACATGCCTTAAACAAGCTAACAAGATGGACCGATCGATGTGGACTAGATGTAAATCCCCACAAAACAGATCTTATCCTCTTCTCCAGGAAATACAAAATTCCTCATATAGAACCCCCTTCCATTAAAGGTATACCACTTAAATTCTTCCACGAGGCAAAATATGTATCTAGGTCTGATCTTAGATAAAAAGTTAAGATGGAAACCTAACATTCAAGAAAGAGTTAAAAAGGCCACAGTGGCACAGTGGCTATTCGTCTCAAAGCCTCTTCACAATGGATCAATAACAACATTGGTCACTCTATTATTCTGAACTCTTTCGGATTAATCCCAAGTAAAATAGACTACACCATCTCACAACTGCAATTTGATAGAAACTTTCATGTAACCATCCCCTCTAGATCAGTCTGGGAGGATAGGGAATTCCTGGAAGATGATTCGATCCATTATTACACAATACTGGATCTGAAGCGCTCTTATTGTTTAATATCTCCAAGCAGATCACAAATTAGCTCCGTAATAGCTGTCATAACAGGACACTGCATAATAGGCAAGCACGCAACACGCCACGGAAGCTATTCCAATGATTTCTTCAGAAGCTGCATGGATGAGGAGGAAATGGAATCGATTCCACACCTTCTCTGTGAATGTCCTGCGTTATCTCAAAGACGTAGACTCCATTTGGGAGAATTCTACTATAACAATCCTAGTGAGCTGGCAAATATAGACATATAATTCAATATAATATATATATATAGACATAGGTAGTCTCGCTCGCTTTATTAGAAACTCTAAATGGTTTAACGTATAGGAAGAAAAAATCTCAAAGATTCATTGTGGTATCACAACCGACCAATCATGGTCTAAATGTATCAGCTCTCCTGCTGATAGCCACGTTAACCTTACCTAACCTAATCCATTGAAGTAGTTAGCTTTTGTTATATTTTATCTTGTTTTCTCTACCTAATATCATTTGCATTAATATATTTAAATGTTGATTAATTACGTGCATGTCCATTAGGGTGTCCGTTATTTCCCAAAGTGATGTTTAAATACGGGGAATTTAGCAAAAATAAATTTTTTGGAGGTCATTAACCCGTGCCTCTAAGGTCATACTTTCCCCATACAAATTTGTATGGGAAATTTTTAACTCATACATAAAATTTTTTTTCTCTCGAGTTAAATCAAATATTTTTAAAATGTTTGTTGATTCTGGTTGGAAAATAGTTCCTTTAAAAGATTACATTCAAAATTTCCCGTTAAAAAATGTTTTTATATTTTATTTCGGTTTTTGAAATTATTAGCTGTTTTCGTAGTTTTTGCTTTCACCTATCACATAATTTTAAATGCAGTTTTATTGATTTTTAATTCTTTTCAAATATTGCATTCAAAAATGTGTGTATAAATCAAAAATTTTAATTTTTTTAAATTTCTATTTGAAACTTTTGCCGTTTTTATATTAAATAAATATTATTAAATACTTTACCCTTTCTTGTTTGCAACTTTTTTGATGTCATTTTTTAGGTGAATAATTTTTAAACAAAATTCAATAAAAATATTGTAAACATATCTTTTGTAGTTCGAGAAAAATAAATTTAAACGTATAAAAACGGCAAAAATTTCAAATAAAAATTTAAAAAAATTAAAATGTAACTTTAACTCAAGTAACATAAAAGTAACATAAAAGCCCTCGAGCAAAGTGATATCGTTTTTCAGGAACGCTTTGTATACCTCAGTCTTAGAGTTCTTAAACATTTTTCATGTTAGCCCCTTTTCCGTATTCAGCTGGGGCGAGTTTCAAATGACCAAATTAAACATTTCACATTTTTTAATAAATATTTCTAAGTTTCAGAAACTTAGTATCTGATAAATTGAAAAAAAAAAGTTTCTTTTTGAGTTAGTCTCTAACAATTATTTAAAATTTGTACACTATTAGGCCCCACTGTATTACAATGGTCTCGTTGCAGAAGAAGGCCCTCCGAAGCAAGATATTAATAGTTTTTTTTTTTTTTTTTTTTTTTGCATGCCACATTCACTTTTGACCAGCTTTTTATCTAGGTCCATACACTGACAGTTTGTCCGTCGTCCAATTTGTTAAAAAAAAAAATAAAAGATGAAGACAGAAGTTAGCAGTTAAAGCGCAGCGTGAGGTTCATTCCATCGTATATGATGTGTTTAATGAAAAAGTCAAGCAGAGATGATGAGATGTGAAGAAGATGATGAAATGTGGAGAAATGTGCGTCTATTTCTGGGACAAGCATCAGGTTGGTTCTCATCTTCTATATGAATGCACAGGCACACTGTTCCAATTATAAACTAGAAAAGTTTAGAACCCATTTTGCATTTAATTAAAAATAGAAGTAAAAAAAATCCTCATTTGGCCCCTAAAATTTAGTTGGCACACATAAATCGACCTCTTTGGTCCCCTTCTCCGATGCGGTGGTGGAAGAGCATTAAAGGTGTGATGTGTAAGACCGATCGATGCAGCAGCTGGTAAAACTTTAAATCGAGTTTCCGAACTAAAATTGCAAATGGGGATACGCTGTGGTTGGTATACGGGAAACTAAAAAATTGCCACCCGCAGCGTTTACGATGTGCGGGTGCGATTTTATATATACGAACAACTAGAATGCATTTTTTGGGGCTTTTCTGCTTCTTCTCTGTTGAATGAAATGTTTATTTGAATATATTAGTACCAGGGGGTTATAACGTTAGATACAAGTTGCTTCGTTGCGTTCGTTGTTCGTTTTGGAAAGGGATGATTGTGGATTTGGGTTAACGACTTGTGATGCTGTTGCAAACTATAGAGGTTATAAAATGTGTGCAATAGTTAAATTGCATTCATTCTCGGGGATCTAGAGTACATAGAGAATATTTGCTAAATAAAAATAGATACAATGCATACATTTTAGAGGACAACCACAAAAGTTTTATTTAAATGGGAAATGCCATCAAGAGTTATACATTTTGTATGGAACAATTTTTTGCTTTTGGTAAATTGCGTGACTATTCGAAACCAACGGAAATAGTGAGCAACAGAAATACATAGTTAGATAGTAATGGATGAGCTTGGTTTATATGTTTAAATGATTTTGAAAATTACTTTAAAGATTTAAGTGGTATTTTATGTTGTTGACATACTCTTTAAGAATTGGGTTAACATTTGCATTTTGGTATAAAACAAAATGATTAAGTCACCCTGTTGCATGGAAAATGTAACGGAAAGTCAATAAATGAGATTTTGTCTTGTTGGTATTGTATAAAAGGACAGCAAAAAAATTGTTGCGATTTGTAATTTTCTAAAACATTTTCAGTATTTATTTCAAAGCGTTTGTTGATAAGTTGATTGGTATAAACTAGTCAAATACAATTTGTTTTTGTAATCAAAATCAAAAATAACCAAATTTTGGCAATTCATAATCTTTACTGTTCGCTTTTGACTTATTTGGGTTTATAAAAAATACATTTCAATAACCGATTGGTATAAAACTGGTCTTAAGGACAATTTTAAACATAAAATATATTTTAAACCATGTTTTTTGCAATATAACTTCGCTAAATTGTTCGCTTTGCATTTTATACCAGTTTATACCAGTTAATTTTTTATTACTGAATGGTATAAACTGGTCTGAAAAATGGTCTTGAGGGGAATCTTATATATTTAATTTCTTTTAATCATAATAATTAGCAAAATAAGTTGGATTAATTGTTCGCACTATATTTTAGACCAGTTTAGGTACCTATAGCAATTATTTATTTTTTATTACTATTATTACTTTCACATTTTCGACTTTTTAAACACGAAATCAAATTAAAGTACATATAGTAAAATAAGATAAACGCTTAAGTGTAAATCGATATATGTATTTCTAGTCCTTTAACTGGTATAAAAACATTACAATTACCATTTTTGTCATAAATGTTCATATTTTTAATATCTTTGCACGAAAAACAATGCACTCGCTCTTGTGTATACATTTTTTTATGATTATAATCTTTTGAAAAAAAACAAAATTGTAAATGGTCTAAATCACAAAGTTCATAGATTAAAACAAATCTGACAAACTTATACAAAATTCAACACATTTCAACATTGTGTTCAACTTTCATAAAACTTTCCAAAAACTTGAGTCTTACCTAGTGTTGAGTTAATTGAACTATAATTTTTTATACCATTAACTTACATATCTTCGGGCTTTTAAGTTCTTGCTAAAACGTGATGTTTGATTTTTACACGAAGTAAATTTATTTATGAACAAAAATACATAAAAATCCTTGATGAATCTGAAAATCAATATTTTTTTTATGTTAGTCCTTCTGGCAAGAAGCAAAGCAAAAAGTGGCTACAAAAGTAAATTAGCTTTTCATCCCTTCGTTATTCACCATAGCGTCGCGTCGTCACGTTGATGCTACCATCTGTGAGTTTCTTAACATAGCGATAATGCACGTTTCTTGTTTTTTTTTTTTTTGTATTCATTACTTCAACACTGAGAGGGAGGGTTATAATTTAATTAGAATTTTATATCATGGAAAACTTGGAAAATGGCAAGAATGTAAGTAGATATCTCTTAAAGGAATGATGTTAAACTCCGAATGAAATGAATGATAACATCTTTCTTGTAGAAATAAAACGAAATGCAGATATGTTGAAGTGGCATGCCTGCATTACCTTTAAAGGGGTTTTTATGCAGAATTTAGTGAGAATAGAAAGAGAAACAAGATGAATTTTTACAGAGAATTTTAAAGAGAAAATTATTTGTGTTCTTAATGTATCATCGGTATATACAGGGTGTCCCACAGTCACTGCCCCAAATGAAAACCATGGATTTCTGAGGTCATTTTAAGTCGAAAAACTTAAGAGGTAATTTTCTCGTTTTCGTCCCGTTTTCGAGTTACCACGGTTTTTATGATTTTTGCTCTCTTGTGCTTTAACTGGCCTTATCTTTTCCAAACTAAGTTTCATTTGAAAGGTTTTTTTTACAACCAATCAAGAATTTATTACAGTTTAAGTTTGTCTCAAAACTTTTTTTTCTGCGGACAACCGTTTTTCCACAATTTTACATCAAAGACAATGTTCTTCGTTTTTTAAGTTGTTTTTTACACTTTCATATCATTTAAGTCAAAAAAACACGTTAATGAGTATTAATTTTTTGTCCTTTTTATTAAAGCCCAGTTTATTTTCATAAAAAAAATAAGAAAGTAATTAAAAAAATAAACAAACTGAGTGAATTAAAAAAAAAATAATTTTTAAATAAAAAATTGATTTAAATGAATCAAAATTTTTTCTGAGCTTTATCTATTTGTTCTTTTCTTAACCACAATAGCTCAGAAAAAGTTTTTAGTTCATTTAAATCAATTTTTTATTTAAAAAATATTTTTTTTTTTTATTTCACTCAGTTTGTTTATTTTATTTTTAATTACTTTCAGTAGCCTTTTTTGTGAAATAAAACTTGATTTTTTTATGAAAATAAACTGGGCTTTAATAAAAAGGACAAAAAATTATTACTCATTAACGTGTTTTTTTGACTTAAATGATATGAAAGTGTAAAAAACAACTTAAAAAAAGAAGAACATTGTCTTTGATGTAAAATTGTGGAAAAACGGTTGTCCGCAGAAAAAAAAGTTTTGAGACAAACTTAAACTGTAATAAATTCTTGATTGATTGTAAAAAAAATCTTTCAAATGAAACTTAGTTTGGCAAAAATAAGGCCAGTTAAAGGACAGGAGAGCAAATATCATAAAAACTGTGGTAACTCGAAAACTTAAAATGACCTCAGGAATCCATGGTTTTCATTTGGGGCGGTGACTGTGGGACACCCTGTATAATAATAGCGGAAGCGTATCGGAATCCCGTTTTTTCGAAAATTCCGATAAAAAAGTTTCAAAATCCCGTTTTCTAAAATACCGATTTTTTAAATCCCGTCTACTGAAATCACGCTAATTTAAAATCCCGATCAATTATAATCCCGCATTTTAAAATCCCGTCAAATCCCGAAAATTTCGTTTTTTTTTTCAAAATACATGCTTAATGCATAAATAAAAAAAATCATGGGAAATAGACAAAAAATTAGTAAAACTGATTTTTGCTTCGTAAAGCCTACAGAATATGTACCTACAACACAACGGTATTTCCTTTATATATAACAATTAGTTATTCCATTATTCGGTTTATGTAGGAACGTCAATGCAAAAACTTAAAAATCGTTTAGCTGGTCATAGATCAGATATAAATAGCGGACATTCACATAAGACAGCATTGGCTTTGCATTGCATAGATGAATTACATAGACCAGATTTCAATAACGTTGATTGATATTATACAGATAGAAAAACACTACAGCAAACGTATGTTACTAGAAATGTTACATATTTTAAATACAGATAATACGGTTAATAGGAGATCTGATTGCGAAGGGTTGAGCAATATTTATAGTCAGTTTGTGCATAGAAATATTTTAGGCTAAATATTTAGGTATATTTGACTTGAATTTTGAAGATCATTTTTGATTAGAAGTTCAAAATTTTGAATTTCTTATCAAATGTGAAATTTAGATTTCATTATTTTAAAATTTCGATTGATTGAAACGTCTTTTTCAAGACTTCATTAATTGAATTTTGAAATATTACCTATAAAAATAAAGAAAACCAATCCAGATAAAATTTAAGATTTTAAAGATCTTAAACATTTTTTTAAGCTTAACATTGTAAGTATAGATTTTTATTTTCTTTTTAATTATTATTTTTAAGACTAAGAGCATTTATTATAGATTCCTGAAGAAGGTTGTAATCACAACCGAAACGTCGAATAAATATTAGGATAAACAAAATTGACCTCAAGCCCACTTAGGAGATAATATTACTTTTTATTATTACATTCTTTACTTTTTCATGTTTTTTTTATATGTTATATTTTTTTGTTAAAGGTTATAATAATTAAAAGCGTTTAGAAAAATCTCTCATTTTTTAATTTGTTTTAGTTTTTTACTATCCCGATTTTGCAATCAAAACTAGTTGTTTTATTTTAAATTGATTGAAGAATCGGGATAATAAAAAAACGGGCTTATAAAAATCGGGATTATAAGAAACGGGATTACAAAAACCGGGATTTAAAAAAGCGGGATTATGAAAAACGGGGTATCAACCCAAGGATTCTGTAAATCGAAAATTCTATTTTCAATAATAATTACCTATAATTATAATGAATTTAAAAATTCTATTTTTTTTTTTTTTTTAATTTTGGTATACACAGAATTTTTAAGTCCAGAAAAATTCTTTGCTTTTGCCGGGTATGCAGATTGAGCAAATTTTTTACTGACATACAAAATTGTCCCAGTTTTGCACAGTTTCAGCAAAAAAAAAACAACTTAGTTTCCAACACATTTTTTATCTGTGGCTGCCATATTGACCAACAAAGAATACCGTGGCCTTCTTGCCTACTATTGAAATATAACATAGAACCGTTTTTTTTTTTTTTGCTTTCTGAACTCGTCGCCTAAATGACTTATCTCACTTTAAAAAAATTATGCAGAAACGTTCGAGTAGCTTTAGTTAAAGTTTAAAAAACCAATTTCAATTTTTTTTTTTACATCAAGTTTTTGAAAACAAGCTGATGATAATTTTTTTAAAAATCTGTTTCAATGTACCGAATAAAAAAATCCTGAGAATGACATTCCATATTCCAATTTGTTTTTTTTTTTAGTTTGCGTAATTAACCCCTTAAGTTTTTACTGTTTACTTTTCAACTTAATTTATCTAATACAATTTAATTTTTGTTAAAAAAAACAACATATCCTTTTTCTAACAAAATTAAATTTTTCTTTTACATGAAAACTTATTTAGCTATAGCAGGCTTTAAGCCATTGCAATGTCAAGTTTGATTGTTTCTCAAGGTTGAAAACTCTGAGTGTAACTGTTTATTCATTTAATCCACATAAAGTAAGTTCGAAAATTAATTGAGAATGAAAGATTAATTTTACCAAAGGTTCTTCGTGGTTTGGTGTAGGTACATCAAACGTGTGCTATAAAACAAAATTCGAAAAGTTTTCGCAACAAAAACACTCTTAACCTCAAATAAGTTTTAAATTTTAAATTTTCTCAATTTATCATACCACTATACCTACTATACCTACCTATAATATATTGTATACATATTCACCATCAATAACAAAAAAAAAAACTTTCTATACCTATATCCTGAAGTTCATCATCACACATCAAGTCTCAAAATCTCTGCAAATAAATCTGCTTTTGTGTTTAAAATGGTTCACCCTCTTGAGACGGAAATTTTACTGATGTTCTGTTTTTTACCCCACCACCACCGAACAAAAAAAATAGAACTTCACAACTCAGCAATATTTATAACCTGCAAAATCTACTCTCGAAAAATTGCTAAAGCATTTTATCCTTAAAATGAAAAAGACAAAAAAAAAAAATAGAAGTCACTTTTTACCCGCCTCATAACATTTCATTTGGATGTGTTCCAAAACACCTCCCTTAAATGTCTCTTCAATGAATAGCAATTGGTATCCAAGACAATACCCATAAATACTATACCCCCCCAACACAGTTTCTCTCTATCTATTTCAACTGACTCACTGACAACCAAGATAAATAGATACAATTGTTGTAGATATAGAAAATTTCTATATATTTATAGATACCTTTTGTATCGTCATATCGAACGGAAATAAACTATTGTCACATATTTTTAGCTCAGCTGAGGAAACTGAGAAAAGGAGGTTTTGAAACCTCATAACAGAGGTCCAAGGTGACTATAAATTCAATTAAATTGTATCTAGATAGAAATGGTTAGTGGCAGTGGGTTGATGATACACACTAATTCTAGAAAACACCCGCAATTTCCCGTAACTATATAAAGCTTTCACCCATTTTTATGCCTTTTTAATTCTACACGTGAAAAAAGATTTACAGTGGAACGGCCTTCTCAATTCGGAAAAAATTTTCCGACTTAACTATTTTCTATTCGATACTAAAAGAGATATTCCTCAAAACTAAGCTTTTATATTATTTTATACTAGCGAGCCCGTAGAATCACTACTTGGATTTTTAAAGAAATTAACTTCAATATTTACATTTTTAAACCAATACCTCATAAAGTCTAGGTGTGAATTTAAAAAGTTAACAAAATTTTATGAGGAAAGTGGGAGTGTCAGTAGGCGTTTGACTAGATTTTTGTTAATGATTTCCTATTTGGCCCCACTGTTCGGCAAAACACATTTAAAACTAAACTGCGTATGCAATCAAATATATGGGTGACTGGGACCGGGACCGTAGGGTAAAAAACAGAGAAACGTTTTAATAGTTGTTAGCCGTATTGTGTATTTTTCTGTTTTGGTTGTGAATTTATCTATTTTGGCCTTGCTGCCAAAAAGGACACCCATTTTAAGCTCGAACGAAATAAAAATCCCATACATTCATTCAATTGTATTTTTTTCTCCCCGGTCGCACATTAAATTAGGTTAGAATCGCACACCACACAAAGGAGTCTCCCTCTGGGTGTTGCGACACACAAAGCATTTAGTGTATAGTGATGAAACAGAGGCGTATAATAGAATTTTCCCGAAGGACCTTCAGTGTGAATTGTAAGCGACTGAAAACATAATGCGCTTTGGATGAAAATGTCTGCCATTCAAAGTTTATTTTTGCATCAAACTCATCCCAAAAGGTTTTTTTTTTTTCTGATTTTTATTGTGGTGGGTGGTGTGAAGGTGGGGTAGCAAGTCTAAAAGAGCTACAAAAGTATATTTTTGCTGATTGTTGGGAAAACTTTTGCCGGTTGTGTGGTACGGCATGGAAAATATTCAGTTATTGTTCCATTTTTGTATATAATGTCCTTTGCATATGCCAAAGGAATTCCTTTTTTTTTGTAGAATGATGAGGATTTTTTTTTTCTTTTTATGAAAAAATTCCTATAAATGTCATGGCTATAAATAAAATTCTATTTAAACTTCAAATTGTAACGTGACAGAATTAGATTTTACTTGTCAAATTTGACAAAAGACTTGTTTGGGTATTTATACATCTTGGGATGTTTTTTTCGTTTTTGTATATTTTTATCCTGATGATTTCAATAATAATAATAGATACTTCAGTGATGAGATAATGGATTTCATAAAATTGGTTTTGCATTTTATTTTTTTTGAGTCGGATATAAAAAGATTTCAAAAGGAATAAATTATGATGTTAACAAGGATCGAGTTGATTCAAAGTAAATGTCAATGAAAAATAAGATGCTTGAGATGTTTTAACAATGTGATTTTTTTCTTTTTTTTTTCGATCGGAAAACAAGTCAACAAAATGAAAAAATGACGAACGCGTCGGTTTAATCTTGATTAACTTGTCACTTTTGTTTGAAAAATTGTTTCAAGTTTGGCCTTAGATATAGTTCACAATAGATTTTTCCAAACTATGAAATCACATAAGTGTTTAGACCGAAATTTGGCAGCAAGTTTTTTTTTTAGTTTGACCGATTCATATCAATACTGCCAGCAGGTCACAGATCGGTAAAGTAAACGCTTGCCTCAAATCTTTAACTAACAATAAGCTTATAGATTTGCATTGCTAAAAACTTCAAATGCTGAACATTTCCTCAATTAATTGCGGACCATTTCAGTAAAGACAGTCACACCTTTTGTAAATTTGTGCAATTTTTTTCTCGAGTAAAAAAATCATAACTTCCACAATTTCTAAGTGATTTTGATGAATAAAAACTTATTTGATTCAACATAAACAGGACAGTAAAACAATAAAAATTTACAAAATACAAAATGTTGCTTAAAACGGTCTCCGAATTCTAAAAAACGGGAAAAAATGTTGTACTTTGAGATTCAGTCCATAAAATCTACACCCAATTTAGTGCTTGAGCAAAATAAAAAAATATTTTTAAAAAAGCAAGCACTCCTGTGTTTAGAACTGTAAAAAAATTTGTAACTGACCGAAAAATTTTTGAGTACAAAATCTTTGAAATCTAAAAACATTGAAAAACAGTTTTTTTTGCAATTTTAAGGGTCTATGAAAAAGTGCCGAAATATAATGGTAACACAGTTTTAATTAACTAAAATTAATAACTCGAATTATAAACCTGGCATGTCACTGCAAAATTTTGTTACCACTGAAGCCCTCGGTAGTACTTACTCACGCTTTGAAATGAGAAGCATTAAAAAATTAAGGATAAATGGGGCTGATTTCAAGTTTTAATTTTTTTTTTTCAACTTTTGCAATATTTTAAGTGGCACTTTGCTGGAATTATTTATTTAAGCAGGCTTTTTATTTGCGATATATTAGATACAAGCTAAAGGCAAGTTTAGGATTCGTAAAAAAATTCTTAGGGGGTCCCACTACAGTCCAAACCACTGAGGCGACTTGCTTCAAAATTGGTACCTAAATAAGGGGTTAGGTCATTCTTTAGAGAAGAAATTGAATTTTTTTTTAGGATCAAAATTAACGGAACTTGCCATATCGCTTACGATACAATATGGCGGGAAAGGCTCGATATGACCAAAATTGAAAAAATGGTTTTTCTTAGAAACGGCTGTAAAGATTCACTGGCCAACAATTTTAAACTTTTTAAAATTTTCCAGAAGGATTTATATCAAATTTTATATATTTGGGTTCAGTAAGCTCAAAAATCATATTGGTTTCTTTCTAGCATCTCTAGTTTTTAAAATATTTAATTTTTCAGTTTTTATTTTTATTTAATTTTTAAGTTTTCCTTATTTTGATCGTTTACTACAATTTTCTAGAAAAATTTATATCAAACTTAATGTATTGAGGGTCAGTAAACCTAAAAATCACATTCATTTATTTCTTGGACCTCTATTTTTTTTTAAATTTTTTAGTTTTCCACATTTGAGGGGTAATTTCGTACTAATTTTAAAGTTATGCTCATTTTAAACTGTTTGTTAACATATTCCAGAAATGTTTGTATCGAACAATAATGCATTTGGGTTCAATAAGCCTAAAAATTACACATTTTAGTGGTAATTTCAAACTATTTATTTTTTTTTTTTTAATTTTATTATTACAAGCGTTTTTATATTTTTTTTTTTTGAAAAGTTTATTTCGAAAGTAATGTCTTTCGGTTCATTAAGTAAAATAAAAATAGGTACTCAAAAAAATTTTATTTATTTTTAAGCCTTTCTATGTATGAATAATTTAAAAACTAGAGCTGCTAGAAAAAAACTTATGTTGTTTTCGGAATCAACACCCCAAATTTAGTAAGAAATAATAAACAACGGTCTGGAAAATTTTTGTGTGTTGGGCAGTGTTATGGATTAAAAAAAAAATGCATGTCTGTGGGAAAATACGGCCCTAATTTTAAAATTAAAATGAAATGTTTTTTAAATGTTATTTACGGTAGGTACCTAATTGCCATAGAGCCGCTTTCTTGACTTCCGACTTTCTTTTAAAAAAAATATTTAGGGGTATAACCAAAAAATAAATTTTTTTTTAATCTTAAAAAAAAAATTGTTACACTCATGAAATTTGGCAAAAAGTTTGCTTTTGGGATAAGTACCAAGTACAAAAAAAGTCTATACAAAAAAGTTGGGTGGAAGGGTGTTTTTTCGCGGACAAGAGGGAGGGGGTGAAGGTCAAAAACATATTGAAAAAAATTGTTTGTCGAATATCATCATATGACACATGTTTTCAAGGTATTTTTTGATGCTGAATCCAATGACATAAAAATAAATGAAATTCGGAATTAGTACCACAAAAACTAGGAATAAATTATTACACCAATGAAAATTCATAAAAATGTTTCATTTATAACAGAAACCAAGAACCCAAACAATCTATACAAATATTTTAGGTTAAAGGGTGTTTTTTGGGAAATAGGAAAAAAATCCGCGATAAGTCCGATAAAATCAATGATATAAATGGTACCCTTACGAAATTCATTAAATATGTTCTCTTTCCCATGGGAATTACGAATAATGTAAGTCTATAAATTTTGTTTTATGTGAAAGGGTGTTTTTTTTAGAAGTAAAGAAAATATGGGTATATTTGAAAAAGTGTGTATTACTAGAGTAATATTAGTGGTACCCTATTGAAATTAAGCAATTATGTTACTTTTAAGATAAGAAACAAGAATATACAGTGTCTATACAAATATCATGGTTATTAGGGTGTTTTTTTTTTGTGAAAACAAAAATGATGGGTCACCCTAATGAAATTTGGTAAAAACATTGATTTTGGGATAGAAAGCAAGAATAAAGAGTTTTTATAAAAAAAATTTTGGTGGAAGGGTGTTTTTTTCGAAGAGACACTAAAATCTGCAATTGGTCCCAAAAAGCCAGCTTTTTCAAGATTTTTTTTTTTTATTAATTTTTTTAGCTGTTTAAAGTTGTGATAATTTAAAAGTGTAATTTAAGGCTACTTTAAAGGCCATTAAAAACTAAGTTCAAAACAAAATTTTCTATTACCTATAGCATTGAAACAAATGTCTCAATAGAAAATATGATTTACTGCCCTAAATTTGCCAACTAAATGACCTCTACCACCCACTTTATGTAATAATACTTGTTTTTTATTACTAATAAGAATTTTCTTTTTTTTTTTTATTTCAGAACACAACACCACTGTGGGATGACTTCCTAGCAAAAGCTGGCAAATTACATGCGTGTCTTAGGTAAGTGACAAGGAACGGTTTCAAATTTATCACATTGATAAATTTTCCAAATAAATCTTGATTTTTGTTTTTTCACTTGATGCATAAAAATATCTGCGAACTGTATGTTGCCAATTCTCTATCATATACTTGAAGTTGAAGTTCTTGTATAATTTGAGTTTGTTGTTTTTCATTGATTCCTCTTGTCATGGTGGAATAGTGGAAGGTAGAGAGGAAAAGAAACTAGTTCCTTACGTTCCAATTCCCACACAAAAGTGTCGGTCACCTGAGACTGAGACGTCTTGTTCGCTTGATATCCGATAGGTACTTCATTTACTTGTAGCACCCATTCCACCAGCACCATACTTCTAAGCACATTCATCTTCTTCTCAAGAGAAAAAAAATATACAGAACACACTCTACCAGAACGGGCCCGTTTCATCCATCCATCCACACGAATTCGAGGAGATCATAGAAGAAGGAGCAGAAAAAAAAACACATTCTATATACTGAAAGGCATTACCATCACACTTTGCAAGGTCCACGGGGTTCCAGTTCCCACTGGAGCATACAGAGACTATTGATGGCGATGTTGATGCTGATGACGCGGTCGCTCGTTGGTTCTTTAACATTTTTCAAGTAATGTTAGTTCGTTAGGTGCACTGTTGCATGCCGCTGTACATGGGCCTATGTGGCTTGCATTTATATTTTGTTGCAATTTTCTTCTCTTCTTCCTTCTGCCTTTTGACTTTTTGGGTTTTTTTTTTTTGGTTTTTTTTTTTGCATTTTTTTCTAGCAGCGGGAATTCTTCCATTTAAATTTTCGATGATTCTAGAGAAAGACGAAAGGGGGCTTAGATAGGAGAGGTCTTTTTTATCAAATAGGTTGCCTTTTCTTGCTGTAAACATTTACAGAGTGAGATTTCAGTTATTTAGGTCAGGAATAGGTTGTAATTTAACGAGTATAGATAAGGCGACGTTTGCTGCCGCGGTGGCGCGCGCTATTTCGTTTCCTTGTTGATAGAAGGGGATTTTCCTAGGAAACAGAAGAGGTAGTGGCTGGTGGTGTGCTTCTGGACCACTTTGGGTTATATCTAAGCAGGTGTTTACAATTCGCAAACGTTATCGTCTAAATAGAAGGAAACTTGTTTTGCATTTAAATTGAAGCCAGACATTATGTATATGAGCACTGCTAGTTGAGACGAGCTTGTTTTATCCTTGAAGATATCTTTAGGAGCTCACTCTAGAGGCTTTTTAAGTGTTATTTTTATGTGATCGAATGTGTGTAGATTGGCAGAGTGAGATTAGTTTTGATTTATGATTATTACAAATTAAGAAGTGCGCTGTTGGAGGAAATAGTCTGATTTTTTATTCGCAAAAAACATAATGTTTTTCGATTATTTTTGTTGCAGAAATATGTAAATAAGAGATATAAAAATTTAATAAAGCTGTAATAAGATGTGTATGAAGGCAGTAAAAACTAGTAGGTTAGAGTTGTAACGAAGCGTTACAGATATTCTACTCTATGAACATTTTCTGTTTCTCATTTCAGTTCCAATCAAAAGTAGCAGGGTTAAAAATGACCTGAGATTAATAACGAAATGTTATGTCCTTTCGGGTACGAGAAAAAAATTCGTTAACCAAACTTGTAGGTTTATCCCGTATTATGCTGAATCTCCTAGAAAGGATCTCTTTCTTCAAATCATGGGTGTTTTCATAAACGTCGGAAATCTGCGTTAGTACAATCGTCTTTCTGCTTGGCTGCATTAATGAACACACCAATTCTGCAGAATGTTTGCAGGCCTGCGTTAGTACAATTTTCAGCAGTCTGAGTGTTCATAAACGTCAGAAAAAAAAATATAAAAATGACCACAGAATGAGTTTTGTTTGATTAGCAACAAAATATTTCCTTTTTCAGTTCCCGAACCGTGTTATATTAGGGTAGCACAAAAAAAATACATATTTTCTTCTACTTTTAATAGCGGAATAAAAAAACGAGTGGTTCACATTTGAAACAAATTATTTAATGGAAAAATATATTTTTAATTAGGGTGTTCAAAAAAAATTTTTTTTGCGTTTGAAAAAAAAATAGTTCTACTGCACAGAAAGTTTGTTTGTTTGCTATAGCAATTTAATTCATATCAAATTAATTAAATCGATTTTGTTTCAAGAGTAAATTTAAAATATAGGTACTATGTTTCTGAGCCCCCTAATGCGAAAATGCCTGCTCAATTTTACATTATATGTATTTCATAAACCATGTCTTACAAACTTTCTCTGTAGTGAAAATTATTTTTTTCTTTCATTAATAAAAAAAAATTTTTTGTATATTTTTTTTTCTTCGATAATTTGGTCAAAATATTATCCACGTTTAATTTTTTCGAATTCCACAGGAAACTGTAGAAGTAAACATTTTTTAGAGCCACCCTAATACGAAAAAAATCAATTTAAACTCGTTGTATCAAAAAACACGATGTAAAAATTGTTTGCATCATTAAAATCTAAATTTTTTCGAAAAATGAAAAAAAGAAACATTTTTTGCACCACCCTAATTAATTCATTTTTTCATTTACAATTTTTTCATTTTTTTTTTTTACAATTACATTTATTAACAATAAAAACATTGAATTAAAAGCCAAATAAACTTCTTCGCGAGATCTGCAGTCATAAAATTTTGGCTACGCAATCTGCCCGACGTTGACGACAGGTCGCAGATCTGACTTTATGAACACGACTAACGCAGGCCTAAGTTAGGCAGACGTTTATGAAAACACCCCATATCTCAGACCAGTTGCGCCTTCTCCAATTCCGTCAAGATTTCCGATCCTCATTCTGTTACTACCTACTAGGTAGAAACCGTTCACCTATTTATTTCCTCGCCAACACGTTGACTTATGAA